>NC_050447.1:115243160-115894520 GCF_903995425.1 Onychomys torridus
AGCACAAGGGATTCCTCCCAGTAGAGTCACTCGGTGACCATTTCTGCCCTAGTAGCAGCCAGTGCTGTGCTGTAGCCTTTGGTGCTCAAATAGCTGGGAACATTGCCCCGAGAAGACCTGGGCTCAGAAAACTTGATCTTGTAGGGTGAGGTAAAGATCTCATCACCACATTGTTTTTAAAGAAAAATATAGTTTTCCTTATTAGAAAAGCTGTTCACTTCCTATAGCTGGACTAAATGCCTTTGTATTTCACAGCTTTAGAGGTTTATTTCATTTTTAACTCTGTGTGTGTGTGTGTGTGCGTGTGTGTGTGTGTGTGCGTGTGCGTGTGTGTGTGTGTGCGTGTGTGTGTGTGTGTGTCATGAGCATGACTGTCCACCCATGCACCCAGGGAGACCAGAGGTATCAGATGCCCCTGGAGCTGGAGTTTCAGATGTTTGTGAGCCACTTGACATGGGCGCTAGGAACCAACGTTGGTCTTCTGTAAGACAGTCCATGCTCCTAACCGCTGAGCCGTTCCTCCATCACCCACTGTGCAGTTACTTTCCCCAGATGAGAGAGTTTCAGTGCAGCTGCTGTAACCCATTCTCCTTTGAGGTGGAGAAGGCAGGCAGTGTTGCCAGTGACCTAGTTCTCTAGTATCTGGTGTTTCAGAACAAAGTGTATGAGAGGCAAGGTAGATAGTGACTGGTCTCCTAATGTGCTGCATGCAGAGGTGTGTTTGTGCTCTGTCTTGCCAAATTGTACTCATTCTTTAAAAATTGAATTCTAAGTGCCAGTTTCTAGTTGGGTTTCCTGTTACCGGGTTTGTGAAAGGTCAGAGCAGCAGCAGCAGATAGATGCAAACAGTGAGAAAAAGAGGATCATGGGAAGAGAAGTCCAGCGAGTCCACCAAGTGCTGAGTGCTGACCAAGCATAGAAAGTGCCACCTGTCTCCTGAGGCAGGAGACCAACAGAAGAGCAAAAAGCCCGGAGCCTGGGCTCCTGGAGTGATGGGGTTCCCTGGAGCTTAGAGAGGGCAGAACCAGGTTGTGACTGAAGGCAGGTGGCAGTAAGGTGCTGTGGCTGAAGGTAGTACTTCCTCCAGCTGGTGTATGTCTGGAGAGAAAAGGCCCCATGAGCTCTCCTGCAGTGAGGAAGGCCATGGGAATGTAGGAGGGAAGCCGTGCTGGTGGCTGTGGCTTTGAGCTTCAGCACAGATGTGAGTCAGATGAACATCTTGATATCAGCACAGTGCTTGTTGCCTGTTTAAAAGCAATATTATTTTTCCCCTGATCAAGATTCTCACTAGAACAATAAGGAGGTGTACATTTTCATTGACTTCCATGCTGAAATGTGAGCTCCTATTGGTTAGTACCAGAAAAATGGGGTCATCTTGCCTTTCCCCGTTTCAAGTAGAGATAACTACACTTGAAAGCTAATGGCCTTTGTGCTCCCATAGCTCACAGCTCTCAGCAGTATATAAAAAGTGCCTACTCTGAATTCACTTACTTTAATCTGTCAGTTTGGGTGACAATTTGAAGTATTCTGTAGTGTTACTCTTGGTCCAGTCATTTGCCCGAGGACCCTGTAACTAACTAGCTTGATACGAGGGTCCATGCTTTAGGAAGAAGAACAGTATACTGTCCTTTTCTCCCATGGGTGGACGTAGAAGTTCATCAGTCTGTGCTCATTGAAGAAGAATTGGATGATCATATACTGAGAGAATTATAGTCTTTCATAACTGTATCACACAGAAGTAACTGCTAGTGATTGTAGTTTATGTATGTGTGTTCATATAGCTACATTAAACATAAACATTTACACATACTTGTATGAGTGTAAATGTGTAAAATGTATGTGTGTTCATATAGATACATGGACATCTAGACATGAACATTTATACATATTTGTATGAGTGTAAATGTGTAAAATGTATGTGTGTTCATATAGATACATGGACATCTAGACATGAACATTTACACATACTTGTATGAGTGTAAATGTGTAAAATGTACAGCACAGCTGACGTGGGGCAGCAAGTATCTTTCTAGTGCTCCCTGCATCTGACTGGTGACTAGTATTGTCAGTGCCACAACAATGACTGCACTGTGCTGGCCCGTGGCTGTTGTAATTGGCTGTGTGACTAGATGGCTTCTGTTGTGTCTACTTGGTACTGTGGAAACATTGTCATTTTTTTTCTCTTTTCTAGTTAACTAGTATGACTTACTGAAATGCATTTTTCAATTAAGAAAAATACCACACTTTTCTTCTTTATTAGCTGTTTGAGCATTTGGGGCTGGGATGTGATTCCATGGTAGAACATGCACACATGATCCCGCGATCAGTCTCCACAGAGTCTGAACATTTCCTTTGAGGACCTCATTCAAGATTATTTCATTTTATTTTGATCTTGCAATAGTTACAAGGAAAAGATATCATTTTAAATACCAAATTTAGGAACATGTCTGTTTTCCCTTTGCAGAGCTGGGTGTGGAACCCGGGGCCTTGTGCGTTCTAGGTGGGTACTGTAGTGCTGGCTGCAGCTCTAGGTAAACACCGTCCTTACCAGCCTCGGTCTTCACATTTCAGTCACTTTTTCATGGTCTTGTCTCTGTGTTGGGGCTGCTGTTAGGGCAGGATGGGAATTTCTGCAGTGCTTGCTGCCTCCTAGGATGGTATAATATTTGATAATTATAGAAATGATTATAGAATCATACAAAGAACACTGATAACCAATGTTACCGTGTGCTATTGGATATCTATTTGATAAATCTGGAAAGAACAGGGGAAAAAACTATAATTAGAGTAATTGCTTTTGGGCTAGAGAGATGGCTCAGTTGGTAACATTCCTGTCTGGCAAGTATAAAGACCTAGCACCCATGCAGAAGAGCTAGGTATGGTGGGTAGGCAATCAGGCTGATCCCTGGAGCCCATTGACTAGTCAGTCTGTCAATTGATGAGCACCTGGTTCTGTGAGAGAAACCTTGTCTCAGAAGATAAGATGGAGAGCTATAGAGGAAGATATGTTATCTCTGGCCTCCAGTGCGAAGACACACAATGTATACATATACCCCCACACACCAAAAATTAGTTCTTTGATAGTAAATTCTATCATTCCTTCATTTATATATTTATAAATAGCACCATCTCTCTGTATAGCCCCAGGAGGTTTAGAACTAACTGCCCTCCTGTCTCAGCCTTGAAGTGCTGGGATTGTTGTTTCTAATTAAAGTAGAAAATCTGAGTGTTGTATCCAAAGAGTTGCCTCAAATAAAAAGACACAGCATGGAACATATTAATAAAACAAAAAAAACAAAAAACAAAAAAACAACAAAAAAAAAACCATGTAGTGTGGAGGGCTGTAGAGATGGCTCAGAGGTTAAAAATACTGGCTGCTCTTCCAGAGGACCTAAGTTCTATTCCCAGTACCCACATGGTGGCTCACAACCATCTGTAACTCTAGTCCTAAGAAATCTCACCCTCTTCTGGCCTCCACTGGCACTGCATGCATATGGTGCATAGACATGCATATAGGCAAAGCACTCATACACACCACACACACACACACACACACACACACACACACACACACACACACCAACTAATAAAATGAAGAACAAATTAAACATGTAGTATGAAGAACACTAATTCTTTTGTTTGAATATTTGATTTCTGGACTGGACTATTTTATTTTAAAGCTATTAAATTTCAGAGTATAAATTGAGTTATTTCTGTCAGCATCCTAGTTTTGAGGCAGGAGATTTTACTGTGATAATTATAAGACCTTTCTGTGCTTACAAAACAAGTTATCCAAAAATAAGCCAAATGACCGAAATCAATGTGTTTAGTCCATAAAGTCCAAGACAAGACAAGCATCCTCTAAGTCACTCCTGTTTGTAAGTGGGCACAGTGAGATATGAATGGGAACCATGCTTCCTTGTACTGCACTGTGGAGCCGTTGTGGGTAAATGAGCCCTTTCTTACACATCTGATTGCTGAAGCCATGTGTAAGGTTAAGATAGCGTCATTCTGGGAGATTAGATTAAACCTTAGAGCAGTTTCAGGGATGTGTTGCCCATGCTATAGTAGAAAGCTCTACTCCCATGTGCCTACAGACAACATTAATTGGATTCCATATATTTTACATGCACACACACAGGCATGTGCACACACACACACACACACACACACACATATTCGGGAGCATGCACACATGCACACGCATACGCTTTTCAAAGAGGAATGAAGGTAGGAGAGTAGGATCCAGGACTTGGAGGGTGGTAGTGAAGGGTGGAGTTGATCAAAATAAAATGTATTCTTATTTGCGAGGGGAAAAAAAATGAAGAAATTTGAATGCATTTTGCTGAGTGGAAGATGCCAACTTGGAATAGCTACATACTGTGTGAATCCAGCTATGTGGCATTTTGGAACAGATAACCTGTGGAGACAATAAACACATCAGGTTGTGGAGAGGGAGAGATACATGGGTGGGGTTCAGAGGATGTTAGGTGGTGAAACTGTTCTGTATGATGGGTACCAGTGCTGCCTAAGTGCTGGTGTATAGAACCTTTGTCATAATACTCGGAATGGACACCAGGAAAGAATGGAGTGTTAATTCTGGCTTTGGTGATGTGACACTTTAGTTTAGGTTCTTTGTCAGGTGATCCTCTGTGGTGTGGTGCTGAATGTCTAGATGTTGACAGTGGAGGAAGTTATGCTTGTAGGATGGGGGTGTATAAGAAAAACTCTCTATTTTCCAAATGAATTTTGCTGTCAATCTGAGACTATTCTGAAAAGTAAAATTATTCATAAGATTCATATTTGGTGAATTTCTGATTCCTGGATCTACAATACTCAGCCTGTGCGTTTAAAATACTGACTTTAATGGGGATACTCTCATAGCTCACAGTTATGCCATGAGTACAGTTCATGTCTTGGGGATATTCTTTTTGTAGTTTTGGAAATGATCTGTTTGGCCATGAATAGGTTGGGATTTCGTATCATTGTTTGCTTTGCACTCTCTGTGCTGTGAGTGTATATTGTGAAAGTATAGTTTTCTCATGTTAAGCCATTCTTACATTCTTTGAGATTGATGCAGCAGTGATATTTTAATCATTATATTTTAAGTAAGTCCACGAATGTAGCTGTTTTTATAACGAATGCAATACAAATAGATATAAAATATTAATTGTATGTAGTTTTTATTATTGATATTTTTCCCACATCAGCAGAGCTCCTGTCACTTGGAAGACAGGTTCTTTGCTGAAGAGAGAGCATTATGCTTGAGCCAATTGTCTGTCCACTGAATGAAAATCAAGTCTCACTCTTGTCCTCCTCCACAGTCTGGTCAGAAGATGGCCTTGCTGCTCATGCATGGCCCACCATCCAATGCGAAAGGTCTTGAGGGTATCTCAAGTTTCTTCCCCTTTCTGTGATCAAAGACTTGCAGGCAGGAAGTCCCCAGCCTGGACACTCTGTGCCACGTGACTGACTAGTAGCATTTCCCGATGTGCTCAGGGTTGTTTGGGATTCTTCTCTATTGAGTATTTGGTAATATAACTGTTTCTGAGTGGATTTGAATGATGGATAGAAATGTTAGTTTTGGGGAAAGGAAGAACAGGAAGAGAATCTCTATTTCTTTAGGACCCTTCATGACAATCAGTAGTAAGCTGTGGTAAGTGGTAAATTTAAAGTTTATAAATCCCTAAAGCCAGCATGTTGAATTGTCCTGTCTCTGTCATGTGTGCGAGTGGGAAGACATCTAGGAAGTCAGACAACTTACATTTGTTTGGAACTTGGCCTTCGTGCTTGGAGGACCATATGCAGAGATTCAAAATAGGCCATTGTCAATTAAAAATGGCGCTGTAATGACAGGGCTCTGACCTGAGAGCACAGGCCAGTGTCAGTACTGCTGGAGACTTGAAAAATGTGTACAATTTATCTGTATTAGCATTTGAATGTAGTACTTAGTGGGAATACTAAAGACATAGCTTTCTTAAAATAGCGTTCACCCAGCTAGAGCTTAGAGAAATTGGTAAAGTTAAAAGCAGATGATATGTTGCCACTTCTAAGTTACCTGTCTCTTTTGAAGTTGACTCATAAATAAAAATCTTAGAATTATTGACCTTATAATTAAAAGAAAGGACACAAAACATTCATTTAGAAAGGATTTTTTTGTTGCATTTCTGATGGTAGGGTTATGAAAATGAATAAAACCTAGCTTTTGCCTTTCAAATCTAGCCTGTAAGATCATATATGAACAAATACCTTGTTTGGGGTATTGAGTTCTGGGAATAGAGCCGTTGGGTGGGAGCTGGATAATCCATGTACTCTAGGCCTGTGACTACAGGCTGGGCATGCAGGGCAGTTTCCTCCAGCTCTGTGAGATGGCTGCTGCTGGGACTAGTGAGTAACACAGGCCACATTGAGTGGCCTTGTTAGCTTGAAAAGGAAGAGCTTCCCTGTATGCATGCAGGTATGTGTACATTTAGTAGCTCACACTCACTATGCAGCTAGCAGCTGTTTAAATTACACAAACATTCTGATTTTCAGTCTTACTTTTGGGGGAGCATGTGGTGGGAGTGGGGATATTAGAAGCAAAACAGGCAATAATTTCCATGGGTTTTGATCGGATTGTGTCCCTGTGTCACCTGAACTCATATACACTTGCTCTGAACTCAGGGTAAAGGTCTCTATTCTCTCATCATGCTGATCGATCCCTTTGCCACTCATGTGTCCTGCTTTGAACTTGAACTTTAGAAGTACTGGCTTCCTTTCCTTTGCTTTCCCACGCATCCTGTTCCATTTCCTGCATTCACACTTTGCTCTGGATCTCTTGAGTCTGTCTGGTCTGACACCTCTGGTCACTCCAGGTATCCTCTGGAATGCTGGTAGGCCAGGCTGGGTTTAGCTGTTGAAAGACAGCTTCCATGGCTCCAAGTGACATTCTTGTCTGTCTCCAAGCATCAGAGTGCCCAGCACATTAATAGGACTTATTAAATGCTTGTGGAATAATTAAATGAAAGTTTTTCTTCCTATTTCATTTTTGTAATTTTTTTGTGTGTATGGATGTATGTAGGGGTGTGTGTGTGTGTGTGTGTGTGTGTGTGTGTGTGTGTGTGTGTGTATTTCAGTTAACTATTCTGTTGTCTTTGAGACAACCCAATATTTAATAACAGTGTACAGGAAATAGGTATTTTTGTTACAATATGTGGATTCAAACATTCTTTTTATTATATATTTATTATTTGAAACAATTTTTAACTTAAATATATTTTGATTATATTCTTCTCCTCCCCCAAGTCCTCCCAGATCCTTCCCCAAGACCTTAATTTTTGCTATATCTTTTGCTCTAAAGCAATTGTAAAACATATTCTGATGTGACCATTAATACCGGTCAGTTATTACTATGATACTATAGATGAGGACCCTGTCACTATGATCTCTATAGCCATACAAAGTGGGCACCGATGTTGCCTCTTTAACTATGTATTCAGGAAATAAACTTGAAACAGTTTAAATACAAAGTGTTAACAGCTAAAGGGGTTTCTGATCATTCTGTGATTCCTGGGGGATTCTGACTAGATAATTGACTGGTTGTTTCAAAAAGCAATTAACAATAACGTGATTTTTCTAAATAAATGTCAGTCTCCAAAGGAGGCAGTGTATATTGGATACGGTTGGTTTGGGATCGTTATAATGGATGGGCAAGGCCTCTTGTCTCCATCTCTGTAGCTAAATTGCACACTAGCTAAACTCTTAAAGGACTCTTATCTAGAAACCCAGATATAAAGGGTCTTGCTGAGACACTGGATTGGGAATTGGGACTCAGCAAATTGCAATTTTCTTTGGATCTTCTATCAGGTTATATAAGTGGTCAAACAAATGGAGTTTTTACTCTGATTTTCCTAAGTTCAGAAGGATGTTCTGGAACACAGAACGAGGAATGCACAGCTGTTTCTTTAAGAAGGAAATGAAGTCTGGAGGGAAAGCAGGCTGTTATGACTGCTGACATTTGTGGCCTCCTTTCATTTGCGTAAGAGGTGGACTGGCTTCTCTGTGGCTGCGGTTGCCATGGAGAGGTAGTGGGGGAGGGCTCCCAGGACCGCAGCCTGCCAGCCAGTGAGCAGCAGAGCTGCCTCTGAGTGTGACGTGAAGGGGCTGGGAGCTCAGGTGTGCCAGCACACAGATAATGAGGATGGCTGACCTGCCATGGCTGGTAATGTGACTGTGCACATACTCCTGGGTGTGATGTGTGTGTGTGTGCGTGCGCGCGTGACTGCCTGAGGTTTGTTATGTGAACGGAGAAGCTTGTGGTGTTGTGTGTTCCCACCCTTTGATGTGATTTCCTCCACTTGATTCGAGTTGATGAAGAGTTTAAACAGTTAAACCAAATGTGAACACTGTTTATACTAAGAAACTAGTTAACTTCACCTGGCTTGTTTGCGTCTAGATATCATCTTTAAGCAAGACATATAAATAATACATACACTCAAAAAATCTAATATGGTAGGCTGAACGGTAATGCGTTACTAGCTGCAGATATTAACACATGGCTGTCTAGAGCAGTGCAGCTTGCTAATGCAGGAGTGACAGTAAGGTGGAAGATGATCTGCAGAGCATGCAGAAGGGAAGAAGTGGGTGTGCTGAAGATGAATGTGCGGCATCTTGAGATAAATTTTGATCTTTGCTATTAATATTTTTTGAGGGAATTATTTAATGTCAAATAGAAAAACATTAATGGTATGAGTTTTTAATAGGTACTCATTATGGCTTCTGTTGTTCTGATGTAAGACGCCTGTTGGACAGGAAGCTGCATGAATTTTAGTTTTTGTCTTCTTGTGGATTGGTAATTTCTTAATGACTTTATTTTATTTTTAACTGTGTGTATATGTATGTCCCTGTGGAGGTATGTACATGAGATTGCAGGTGTCCAAGGAGGTTAGGAGTGTCAGATCTCCTGGAGCTGGAGTTCTGGGTAGTTGTCAGACACCCAGTCTGAGTGCTAGCGACTACGGAGGGTCCTCTGGAAGAGCGGTCTGTGCTCTGAACTGTGGGACCATCTCTCCAGTCCCATGATTGGAAATTATAACCCAAACTCTGAAGTACTATTTAAGAAAATATTTCTAAGTTAAAATATGCTTCTTTTGAGGAAACACATCATGTGTTAAGTTTATCAAAGACAGTGAAGTTCATTTGACTTTTAGTTATCTGAAGAAATCCAAATAAGGGCTGATTATTAATTCTGTTGTATAATAAAGAATTGAAAATGCTATAGGTGGGGAATTAAACTGAGTAGTTAACACACACTACAGTGTAGTTTAAGAGCAATAACTTAACTCTGCCCAAAATGGAAAGGTCGGGGAGGGAAAAAGGAAAGGGGGGAGGGAACGGTGTGTGCATCTCTATAGCCCTCAGTAGAAGCAGGACCGTCATGAGTCCAGGGATAGCCCGCATTGTTTAGTCACAGTTGAGTGCACACTCTGTCTTAAAACCAAAAGCTGGAGATGTGACTTGGAGGTGGAATACTCGCCAAGCACGTGAAAGGCTCTTTGATGCCCATTCTCACCCAAAGAAAAACAGAAGATTTGCAGAAATTAAAAGTGTATTGTATCATTTATTTGGAAAGTATCATTTCAACTTAAAGTATCTCAGACACTTTAGTAAATACATGTAAAACCCTTCTTTAGATGACAGCCTTTCTTGGCATCTTGGAAAGTTCTGTGGTTTTTATGTGCTGAGATATTGTATCTTAAGCATTTCCTTATGCTTAAATTATACAATCTAAAGTTGTAAGCATTGTAAATTATTATATGCAGATGTTGATGGAGTCAGTTTTAATTTTCTTAATTTTAATCCCATGGTACACCTTTGTAATTAAATAAAATTAATTTTCTCAATTGAGAAGTATGAGAAATAACATATTAGAATTTTTATGGAGGTCATCATTGATGGCACCCAACTACTTGCTAAGTACTGTTCTAAATGTACTGATGCTTTTGGAGCCCCATGCAACATTGTGAGGTAGATGCTGTCTTCTCTCCTGTTTTACCAAAGAGGAAACTGGAGTTTGTTCCAGTGCCACAAAGACAAAGAAAGATGGATGAAAATTTGCAGCTAGAAGTCCTTACTGGCAGTGGGGAGTGTTCTACTCAGGTGTCCTCCATTGTCTGTGCTGAGTGAGGGAAGGGGGTTCCTCCTCATGGTTTACTTTTCTCAAGCTTGTGTCAGTGAACACACATGAGCATGTTAGCGTTGAAGGGGAATGGGATTAGCTGTTGTTGGCATATACTGTTTCATGTGATAAAACTTAAGAGACTAATCCCCACAATTTTTATTGCCTTATTTGAAAGCAGTTAAAAATCGGAATAAGGAGAGTATGGTAATGTCACAGTGAGCCTTTTCAGCTCATTCACTTACTGATTTTCAACAAGATTTCTGTCCTTTGCAGTCAGCCATTGGAGCTGAGCTGTCTGGAGGCTGTCGGTATCTGCTAGGATATTGAGCAGAAACACTGGCCTCTTCTTGTCAGATTACAGCCTCTGTCCCTCAGTAGTAACAAATACAAATGTCTCCAGACATTGCCAAATGCCCTTTAGGAGACAAACTCATTCCTGGCTACAACCACACGTTGAGTTCTGTAGGCAGCATAGATCAGTAGCATCACAGGACAGTGAGTTGGGACAAGGACATTAACAAAGACGAGAAAGATGAAGCTTTCACAAGAATGGCATGAGAGAGGAGGCTGACTTGTACGGCTGCTGTGGCCACATGCAGTGTGGAAAGGAGGCAGCTCGGCATCCCTGTGGCAGAGAGACTCAGAGAAGGTCTACTCAGGAGGTGGGGCTGACCAGGGTACGCAAGATGCCTGGCTTGAAGAGGTATTGTAGAGGTAGAAGACTGGGGTTTTCCATAGTGTTGCCCTCCTGATGAGGAATAGAGGACATTGAGCAGTCTGCAGAACTGACCGGCCACTGGAGGGAAGACTGGCAAAGTCTGCCTGGAGCTCACAGTATTTTGTTGGAATATTAGAAACTGCTGAATATCTCAGACCTTCATGAGTGTTGCAGCCTTGGTCTTCATCACTGACTGCCATGTTTAAAATTAAATATTGATTTGCCAGGTGGCAGATTAACTGTGATCTTGGGACATAGCCTCTTCTTATATGTCTACTTACAGTAAATAACTTGTTGGACACCAAATAAGTATTTTGTTCTCAAGTCATCACTGTGAGGTTTATAGATTTATTTAAAAAAAGATCCTTTCCCCCTGTGTTTCTGCATTCCTTCTTTCTTAACATACAGCGGCAGGGGGATAGGTGTTTGAGACACTACCTCAAAACAAAGAGAAAAACAACATTGAAAACATATCCAGACAACATGGAAGATAGAAAGGATCCACCCCAAAATAGAGAACTTAAGGTCTGCCTAAGACCACAAGTCATAATGGACTAGTGAGATAAAGTTACATATCACCTCACATTATATGGAGTAGATGAAGTTCTCTGTGAGGTATGGGAAGGGAAGGAATTGGTACCTTTCTGGAATTATCAACAGGCATTTCTGCGAGTTGGGATGCAAAACCAGGATATATCCCCACCATGGAGTTGATGACTTCATTGAGTGGTAAAACACCTATGGCAGGAGGCGATGGTACTGTTGGTGCATTTTACAGTGGCCCCAGTGAGGGTCAGGACAGGGCTCCACAGGCACAGGATATTGAACATCATATAGGGAAGATAAGAAGTTGTCCAGTTAGGCGGGGTGCCTTTCTGGTGTACGTGAAGAATCCAGACATTTGTGTGTATAGTAAAGTACCTGCAAGTTCACACTGAGAATTACTGTGCCTGGGTTAACCCGGCACTTCCTAGGTTAGTGCTGCAAGACTGTTTCTGTAGGCTGCAGTTTGTGCCTTTAGAAAGACCAAGACACATAGCTGTCCTATGCCCTGTTGGCTCTCTCTCTCTCCTCTATCCACTACCCTCCCCATTCTCCCCATCGTGCCCTCCCTTCCCTCTCCTCCACCACCTCTTTCTGCTCTTCCATCACCCCTATTCTTTCCCATTCATTCCCTGGTGCTGTGATAGACAAGTGTTACCACTGAGTCATGGCTCCAGTCCCTAAGAAGAAATGCTCTCAGTGGCAGGAAAACAGCATGTGCTATCTCCATTCCTTTATCTATTTAAGAGCCATGCATGTCCATTGATTCTGTTTTGCTGGGTTATTTATAGCTTAGGGACTTAGGAAATAGTGACCCTTATCAGCTATACTATTATCAAAGTACTAACATCTCATCTCTCCTGCCTGTGCTGCCCAACACTGAGTTCCACAATTTCCCATGTCTAAGCATTTGCTAATGCATTTTCCTCGTGCTTTGCTTAATGTGGCTTCTGTGATGCACTTAGACTCCCAGGCCAATGAGAATGGCTGATAAATGGCTGCCAAGCCATCTTGGGTTTGACTAGATAAGATAGGCCCATGCATATGAAGTTCCAAGTCTAATTACTGTTTCTTGTGGCTCTGAGGTGGCCAAATGTGGCCTTTTGTGAGCCACACGAAAGCTCCTCTTCCTGGCTGTGATGGCTCTTGAAGCACATGAATCCTCGGAGTTCCTTGGCTTAGGGAGATTAGATTGAAATTTTCATGCATTACAAATGTGATCATAAATATTTGTGTAGAGGCTCTTAAATGCACTACGAACTTTCAACACTCTCATAATTTTCCTTGAGCTGTTATGTCAAGATAACTGTGAAGATATACAAAGATTGTACATATGACATCAATTGGGATGGTGGCTTCATTTCAAATAAGGGTGTATTCATTATGTATAAGCACATATCTGTATATAATACATATGTACATACAAAATATATGAACTGTTACTAATTATTTAGGCTAGTGGCTTGTAAAGATGATGTAAGTAGATGCAGAACAATTTTTTCCCCTTAAAATGTGACTTCATATATTTTAATAGGCAGATCTGGTGATAATGTTTTATAACTATTAGTTATTTGAAAACCAGTTTAGGGGCTTTGTCAGAGGCTGGCCAGAAATAAAGAGCTGGCCCTTTATTTAATGATTGGCCATTACTATTAAGAACACATGGTTGAAACCTCCAAGTTTCTGAAGCTTTAAAAATAATTTTCTATGGTTAGTAAAGCATATCACTTAGCAGCTAATATTGTTTGCATTTGAAGTTATGGCAGTTGTAGAAAACTGGTGATCTGAAATAAAAATTTAATCTAGTTATAGTCATCAAACAAAACAACCCCTGTAACTTTT
Organism: Onychomys torridus; assembly: GCF_903995425.1. Taxonomy (NCBI): domain Eukaryota; kingdom Metazoa; phylum Chordata; class Mammalia; order Rodentia; family Cricetidae; genus Onychomys; species Onychomys torridus. The sequence goes on from NC_050447.1 coordinate 115,256,423, forward strand.
TGCCTGTACCTCCCATGGAAGTCCAGCTGTTTGCTCACTTCTCATACTGAAAGGGTGGCAAGGACCAGTTAGACACTGTAGTTCAGTTAAAACTTTTTCAGTTTGGATTTGTTGTTGTTTACTCTCTCTCTCTCTCTCTCTCTCTCTCTCTCTCTCTCTCTCTCTCTCTGTGTGTGTGTGTGTGTGTGTGTGTGTGTGTGTTGTTGTTGTTGTTGTTGTTGTTGTTATAAAAATGTAAATTCTTCCCTGCTTTTGCAGAGCCAGATACTATGTAGAACAATAAGGGATCACTGCATTTGTCTGAGTCCAGTGTCTGGATTATTGGGCATGCCGAGGACTATATGTCCGGTGGGGTGCTAGAGATAGTGGTGAGGAACACTGTCTGGCCTCTTCCCTTGGGAACTCCAGGTCTGGTGTGGGTCCTTTCAGTAAAATGAAATGACCACCGTGGAAAAGAGACACCAGGTCTCAGGAGCTGTGGGACTGAGTACCTAAGCACGGCTCTCGGCTCTGTCTCAGAGAGCTCTGTAATAGTAGTGTTTTGGCTGATTGAGATTGCAGGTCCCCACATAAAAGTAACAGCAGTAATTGATGACTGCAGCTGTTAGACCCAGTCTGTTTTTGGGTTTTCCCACTTGTACCACCTACACTCATTGTTTCACATCTTCTTCTGGTTCTCATGGTTGCGGGGGTTATCATTTGGAAAATATGCCAATTGGGTTATGTTGAAGTCAATGAACATAGTTCTTAATTGACTTCGGAATGTTGACTGACATTTTGAATATTTATAATAGTATTATGATGGTTAATCTTGTTAACTTGGTGGGGATTAAAATCACCATGGAAACAAACATGTGGGTGTTTCTATGTGGGATTTGCTAGATGAGGCTAATTGAGGTAGGCCTACCCACCATAATGTAGGTGGCATCAATCTGGGGTCTGGGGTCCGAGGCTGGATAAGAAGGAAAAAGAGAGCTGAGCATCCTCATTTTTCTGTTTCCTCACTTCAGCTGCAAGGTGACCAGCTACCCCCACTTCTGCCACCAGGCCTCCCACCAGGCTCCCCCACCTAGGATCCCCCTAGGCTCCCCCCTCAGGATCCCACCAGGCTCCCACCAGGCCTCCCCACCAGGCTCCCCCACCAAGCTCCCCCACCAGGATCCCACCAGGAAAGTGACTAATGTAGGTGTCTTTGCTGTTGGAAATTAAAATGCCACTAACTAGGAGGAGGAAAACAGACATCAAATACACAGTAAAAAAACGTTGCTTCTCTGAGGTTAAAGTGAATATAAAAGCCACACCCAGGAAAACATTGTTACCTGACTACTTATGAAATTTGGTTTCATGAAAACCTACTTGGTTTTAGATGATTGTTGAGTCCCACCTATGTAGTCAGTACCTTTTGAGTTTCTTGATGATTTTTTAAATTTTCTTGTAAGAATATTAAATCATCAATAAATAATTTATAAATGCAAGCTTATATATACAACATAAGTAATACTATTTCAAATAGAATACACATTTGAGATAAAACTTTTAACTTCTGTAACAAAATATGGCAAAGTACAAACTAAAATCCATTAAAATAAAAGAGAAACCTAACTCTCAATTCCCAGTCAGAATCCAAATGCTCAACTGTGAGCTGTGCTTGGCCTTCTCTGTCAGTTTCCTTCTGACATCTTTCTCTGAAAGAAGACCCATCCCCTTGTCCTACATTCCAGGTTTGCTATCATGTGTGAGCTTGACTTTACATACATAACAGATCCTTTCTGATTTTAAATTCATTTTCCAGTTAGTCATTCATCTATTGATTCCAAATGCTTACAGTTGACCACCATCCTCTCTCCCCATTATCCATAGTGCATGGCATCCCCAGACCCTTATTGAGTGCCTAAAAGGTAGTTTCAAACCTTCTATATTCTATGTTGGTTCCTTATACATACACTTGCCTATAGAAAGTTTTAAATTGTAAAGTAGGAAATTATAATCACTGCTAAAGTAGAATAATCTTCACAATACACTGTAATGAAGTCATTTTCAACTTAGGATCTAGTTCTGGAATATTCTGTCTAATATTGGGTAACAGGAGCCAGACGAGAAATCAGAACCACGGTTAAGGGAGGGCTGCTGTTCTCTCCTGTGTGTAATGGTATGAGGGGCAGAATGCAGTGCTGGGCACGGGCCACCTGCCTGCAGAGCCTGCAGATGGGGCATCCCCGGTCCTCGGCCTCTGGCATGAATCCTGCATGCTGTGGTTCCTGTCTGCTTAGTTCCCAAGACCCTCTCCTCATCCCCTGGCACCTGCTTGCAGCTTTGTGCTTCTCAAATGCTGTTTCTGTCCCTGCTGCACACCTTCCCTACTCTCTTGAAGGAGCCTCTGCACCGCCAAACTCTCCATCAGCCCTCACACGCTGCTCTGTCCAACAGGAAGACAGAAGAAACCAAGAAGTGCTTATAGTAAAGAAGATGCTTTCAGGTTTTCTAGAGAGTTCCATGGCAGATAATTGACTTGCTCTTTGTAATAGAAATGTAGTAGAAATCAGAGGCAATTGTTTCATATCAGGTAGTATTGGTCAGTAAACAATTTTGAGACTTCTGTGAAGTAGCATGAAATAATTCAGTGGCACTAAGATTCAGGATTGTAAAGTTTGCTATTTATAGGTTGGCCATGGGCTTGAGGGCACTTTAGAAGAGTTAGCGTTCTGTCTTGTATTTTATTTATAAATGCATTGTTAATTTTGCTTGAAGCTGTCAGTTAACCCTTGAATCGAAGAAAATTATAAGGCTGGGGAGATAGTTGAGGCAACAGAGGACCTGAATTCAGTCCTCTGAATACAAACAAAATAAAGCTAGAGGGGATGACACGAGGTTGCAGTCCCAGTGCCAGGGAGGCAGAGATGTGTTCCTGGGAGTGCCAGCCCAGTCAAGGACCTTCTCAAAAAAGGAGGGAAATAAAGGTGGACAGCACTCAAGGAATGACATGGCCCCTCCCTCCATGCTGCCCTCCAGCCTACACACACATGCATGAATAACACACACACACACACACACACACACACACACACACACACACACGCGCGCGCGCGCATGCACGCACGCACGCATGCACGCACGCACAAATAATTATACATGTAAATACTTTGTGAGGCTCATATAATTTATGATGTTTCATGGTATTTTTTCCCTTTGCCTGTATTTAAAACATAATAAGCAAACTGTAGTGAACAGCCATAGGCTATATTCTGTCTAGGGACCATAACTATTGCCCTCTGCCACAGGCCTGCCCGTCTGCTGGCCTTTGTTTTCTCTTCACCGCGGACCCCTTTCAGCAAAGCTTTTAACATTGATAGGCACTTTTCTCAACTTGCGTTCATGTGAAGTTATCTTTCCTTTTTCTTTTTTTTTCTGGCTGAAAAGGTGTAGAATTTGACTTTTTAAAAACACTTAGGCTGGGCAATGGTGGTGCATGCCTTTAATCCCAGCATTCAGGAGGCAGAGCCAGGCAGATCTCTGTGAGTTCAAGGCCAGTCTGGTCTATAGAGTGCGTTCTAGGACAGGCACCAAAAGTACACAGAGAAACCCTGTCTCAAAAAACAAAAACAAAAACAAAAACAAAAACAAAAAACAAACCAAACAAAAAAAACCTTTAGTTCACGGTTCTCAACCTGTGGGTCACAACCCCTGGGGTGTTAAGTGACCCTTTCACAGAGATTGCCTAAGACCATCTAGAACACAGATATTTACATTATGATTGATAACAGTAGCAAAATTATAGATATGAAGTAGTAATGAAAATAATTTTATGGGGTTGGGGATTCAGCTCAGTGGTAGAGCACTTGCCTAGCAAGCATAAGGCCTTGGGTTCGGTCCTCAGCTCCGGTAAAAAAAGGAAAAAGAAAATAATTTTATGGCTGGGGGTCACCATAACACTAGGAACTGTATTAAAGAGTCACAGCATTAGCAAGGGTAGGAACCACTGCTTTAGTCATTGGAAATTCTGTGGGACCCCTCCCTGTACACACCCATTTGTGTGTGCATGTGTGTCTTTGTCTGTTGGCTGGCCAGTGACCCTCTGGGCCTGTCTGTCACTGACCCACAATGCAGGGGTTATAGGGAGCTGCTGCCAGTCAGTTTTATGTGGCGATCAGGACCCAAATTCCTGCAGGAATAGCACACACTTTACCCAGCTGGATCTTCCCAACCCCTCCCTTATAGTCCGTTTCATTTGAGATGACCATGTGTGGTGTTCCTTGCAGTCATTTTTGGGACTCACGAAAGATGTTTTCAATCAAAATTGGGGAGAATTTAGCCAGTATTTTCTTCTCCCCAGTTCTTCTCCGGCATTTTGATCATTTCCAGGTCTCTTTCTGTTTTCTCCCTTAGTGTGTCACACTGTCACGGTTCTCATGACACGTAGTTTCTAGGTTAGAGAGCTGTGTACACAGTATTATCATATATAGTCTCTGGACTGTCACTCTGGCCTCAGATCACTCGAGAGCAGCTGTTCTCAAGCCTCTGTTTTCTGGTGGTCTTAGGTGACCCCCAAAGGGTTCCCGACCCATAGGTTGAGAACCACTGCTCTAGAGTCACACACTGTGGACCTGTCATGGGCTGTTCTGGGTGTTGTCTTGGAGTTGCCCTGGTTTGTGCTGTCAGCCCTGAGATGCACTGTTTGCCTGGCTCCTTGGAGTTAACCTAACCTGTGCAAGTAAGTCAGCTGACAGCCAAGGATCCAAGGCTGTGTTTATGGACCCTGGCTCTCCTCTGCCTTCTCACCTGTGGTCTCTCTCACCATAGTGAGCAGGCTCCAGCTCTTGCTGAGCCCATAAAGACTTGCTCTTTGTTTCAACTATGTTCTCTGTAGCTGGTAATCACCCTTAGGAAAGAGGACATTTCCATGTGATCTTTCTTGCTTTTCCTCTCATGAAGTGTCAGCTCATCTGTTTCTTTTTTTTTTTTTCCCTGACCTTGGTCATTTCCACTTTAAAAAACCTTTGTAGCAAATTTTATCAATAATATAAGGGTTTGATCCATCCATTTGTGTTACCGTATCGTTGTCCAAGTCCTAAACGAGTAGATACTGAGCTCTGCAGAGCTAGTGCCATTCTGATTTTATGCTGGTAAGAACTAATCATTGACACTTGCAAGGCCCCTGCACCAACAGGTGGAGAACTCAGACAGGGCTCTGGTCTTTTGGGTCATGGAGCTGATGAGAGATCTCTCCTGCACTGCTGCTGTGACCTGAAGAGGTAGTTAGAAGTCGGCAATGCACCCTGAGAGCTTCACTTCGTCAACATTTTCCATGCCATGCTAGAGACTGTCACTGAACATTATATATACTACATGCTAGTTAACTCCAGGTCTCCAAACAAAATAATAAAAGATATGTAAAGAGCACAGACTTATTTTAACTCTTGGTTTTGGCAGCTGCAGTTCATCCTTAGCTCCTTTCCTTCAGGTTCTGTGGGGAGACAGAGCATCCTGGCCAGGGGCATGGATGGAGTGAATCAGCTCTGCATGGTCCTTCTGCCTCTGTGGGGAGACAGAGCGTCCTGGCCAGGGGCATGGATGGAACGAATCAGCTCTGCGTGGTGGAAAGGAGGCAGAGTTGCCTGGGCTGACACACTTCCTCCTCTTTCCATTTTTATTCCACATGTGACTCCAGCCACCCTTACAGACAGACCCAGAAATATGAAGTATACCCAACTGACTGATCGGAGTGCCTCTTCCCACAGTCAAGCTGGCAATGAAGATTACTCTCATGCTGTAGATTGTAAGTCTATTTTAGTTAGTGAATGTTGTTTCTTTGGTATGGTAGCCTAGGTTCTGAAGGGAAGTTGCTGCCTTGCTCAAGCTTTGTGTCCCATAGGCTCTAAGGGTGAAGTGAGATCTATGCTAAGGGTAGCTGTAGTGTCCCGAGCTAAGTGATGCCTTTGGTTCTGTCTGTCTCTCCCACTCTATGTGGGGCTACAGTATGGGTGGGATGGTGCGCTACAAAGGAACAGCTTATGTATTTCACTTTCTGCTTCTTACATATAACAAAAAATAGTTTGTGTTAATAAGAGTTATACTCTGGGAGGAATTTTACAACCAAGAAAGATGAAAACAAGCAAAACTCTAATATTTTGTTGAGCTAGGGAAAATGTGTCTTTAAAACCTTACTCAAGCAGAGTATGGTGGTCCACACCTTTAATCCCAACACTTGGGAGGAAGATGCAGGTGGATCTCTGAGTTCAAGGCCAACTTGGTCTACATATCAAGTTCTAAGATAGCCAGGGCCACATCCTGAGCCCCCTGCCTTAAAAACAAAACAAAACAAAACAAAAAACTAACAAACGCATAACTAAATAAAATCTCATTGAGAAGAGTGATGAAGTGCAGCTTCGGTGGTCTGCATTGGAATCTCAGCCTTGCTGGGTCTGCGCAGGTTTTTGCTGCAGTTGTTGAAGTTGCATACAGCAATGCATGTTTGTGTCTTTGTATGCGGTGCAACATGTGACTTCTTGGGAAAAGCTTTACACCAATTAGGATTTTGTATTAGGGGGTGTTCCTAATTCCATCTTGTTTTGTAAATTAGCACTTCCTTTAGTTGGAATGGTAATAAACAGAGGTGTTCTTTAAAACTCAAAAGGAACAGTGTGTCCATATGATTCCATATGGTTTTTATTTATTTATTTATTTAGGTATTATACTGTAAATGTTTACCTAACCCTGAGGAGTAAGAAAATAAGTGGGAACGGATGTGGTAACACTTGACAGTGGCTGACTTGGGCCGGCATGTATTTTCTTCTTGTAGCATCTATTGTTCAAATTTAAGAAGCAAGTTAAATTTCATAGTTAAAGAATTCAAACTCAGTGACAGAAACAAAAGTACAATAAAGGATAGATCTTTTCTCTAGGTACCTTTACCAGACAAGATTGGAAGCCCCAGTAGTGGCCTGTGTATCCTTTTGTGTACACACACAAACACACTCAGCACGCACACCCATTGATATTCTTACACAAGGAGAAGTGTACTGATATATTGACCTACTCCTTGGATTTTTTTTTTTTTTTTAACTTTGTAGCTTGGAAAGTTTTCCAGTCTTCGGGTTCTTAAGTAGAGTCTGTGACCCTGCCACCATCCCTGTTCATCCTTGAGGAATGAAGAACATTGGCTGGTACATTTCTAGAAAATATTTTCTGTTCTTTTTATTGCTGTTCTTTCCTTGGTGTGTGCAAACCTGCCTCCTAGTGGCAGTTCAGAGGTTATTTCCATGCCGGTTGGCCCAGAGTGTTTTTTTGGGGGCGGGTTCAGGGGGTCTTGTTAGACCCTGCCATATGCTGCTGGCCTCTGGACACTGACTCCTCAATCTGTTTGTATGTCACTTCCTGCTTAGTGTTTCTAACATGACTGTGAATAATACCTTGCTAAGAGTTTCTGAAATCTCAGAACAGGTCCTTCTGGTTCTTTTTTAAGTTTGGCATTCTGGAAGTTTCTAAGTGGTCACAAAATGGACAGTTACAGTAAATCTGCCCTGACCTGTTGTCCAGCCATGGTGGCCCCTAGCCAGTCCACCCCTACTCACTCACTCTCCTGGCTCTTTCTGCCTTCCATTGGCTTAAAGCTGACCTCAGATGTGGCATTTCCTTCTCGTTCTTACATAAGCACCAAACATTAAGACTTCACCAAGAACTCCACCAAAGTAGTTCCTTCCTTTGCTCAGACACCCTGGCATGCTGTAGTTTCCATTTGTCTCCAAGCACTTTTTAAACCCTTTGTGGGGATAATCAGGTTGCATATGTTTTGCCATCCTTTGGAGCCACAAGCTTATCTTGTGGTTCCCTCATTCTTTGCAGATTATTTGTCAGGGAATTGGGCTGTCTGTCCTGTCCCTTTCTCTGTTGGGGGTTTGAAAAGTCAGATCCATCCCTGTGTGCCATTAAAGCTGTTGCAGCCAGCAGCCTACAAACTGAAGCCATCTCTAGCTGTCCTCAGGCTGTGTTGGGCTGTCTCCAGGCTGTGGCTCAGCATAGCTCTGCTTATGACTGTGACTTGCATGGGTCACTGGTAAATGACCATAGGTTCAAAATAGAGAATGCCCTTTGAAGAAAACTTCACAAGAATAAAATAACTCAGCACTAGGCAATGTTAATCAGATGCAGAGAGCATCGTCATTTCTGCTCCTGTCACAGAATTCCAGGAAGTGCTTGATTCATGACGAAAAAGGGGGTGAGCTTGACAGCTCTGGAGTCCATCTGGGAGGATGCGGACCAGGTGTTGGCACCTGTGGAGGCCATCTTACTGCACTGGAGCCCACAGGGGCCCTGGCTGCATGTCTCAGAAGAATGGGAAAGAGCAAACTTACCCTTGCAAGCCATTTTGTGGCATGACATGAATAACTGACCATTAACTCCCACCTCCCACTGCTCTTCAGTTGAAGACTGTTTCAAATGTGAATTTCAGGAGGGGTAAAGATATCGGAGTCATAGCAGATAGCAGCCCTCAACCGTGATCTAGGTTATGTGTGCACTGGTTCAGTCATTTGTGGAAGCAATTTTTAATGAGAATGCAATCAACTGCTCTGTGTCCTGTGGAGGCAGGCCTATTGAGAGTCTCTGACATGCACATGGAAAACTTGAACTGTAAACTCTCCAGAGATAGGGTTCTTCCTGAAGGGATCACAGATATCAGTGAGGAGGCTGGAGCCTAGGAGGAGCCCAGCTGGCTCTCACTGGCAGCTGCTTTTCTTGCCAGGTGAGTTGTCTGAAGCATTGGGAACCAGACTCACATGTTCTTGGCCCCACAACAAACATATCATGAAATAAAACAACTTTCCTATCAGTGGTTTGCCTCTCTGATTATGTTTCCCCTTGATTGTAATGCCTTCTGTCAGATCAGGGGTCCAGGCTAGCCCACAGATGTACCGTGGTTTACTGTAACTGGTAACATGGAGCCCATTCTGTTCATGTGCTGGCAACAGGCCGTGCATGAGATTGGGAGAGAAAGCATGTTTATCATCATAGCTCAAGATATACAGGAAACTGAGCAGAGGCTCCAAGATACCTGCTCATGTCTTCTCTCCTAGTGTGTGATGGGGGCAGAGCTTCCTGAAAGAAAGTGTGCCCTCATCACTGTTCCAAAGTTGGAGGAAAGGACCACCACAGGGAATAAACCCTGTGGCTGGGAGCTAAGAATGTTCATTGCTGAAAAAGAAAACAAATAAGTATTACTTGACCCACATTTCACTCAGCTAGTCCTCGAAGGAACATGGCTACCTTCCTCCCTACAGAGTCTTCCATGCATGGGATACTGCTGTTTAAAACCCAGGGAATGACCACCACCATTTTTCTTCTCGCACACTCCACCTTTCCTTCCCCCTTCGAGATGCAGGCTTGCTTGTGTCTGTGGTGATCCGAGGTCCAGTTGTGGTAAAAGGCTGCTTGCCGCTTGCTGATAGATCTCCGCCGAGGGGCCCTGATGCTGGCTAGGATTGAGAGAGAAGAGGGCACTGTGGGGAGAGGAGGAAGTGGTACACAGGTCACGTTTACAAGATTGTGCTCATTGCTAACTGAAGGCTCAGTACCTGACAAGTGGTGCTATGTGTCTGTGAACTGGATGTGAACCGGTGTTGATGAAGCATTAACTCTGCTGAGGAGCAGTTGGCAAATTATGATACAAAAGATTACGAAATGTGAAAGAATTGCCACGTTTCCATGTTACTCTTCGACATTATCAGACACGTTCTCCCCATTTTCCATTGTCTCCTCCTGTAATATCCTCTGCTCTCCACTCCACCCCAGCAGATCTGCCTTGTCTTAGACCGTCTTGTTCTAACAGAAAGAACCAAAACCCTGAGATACCCAAATGTGACTTACACAGCTTGTAGGACAGCTAATCAGCATGGTTAGTGAGTGTTTGTGAGTTCATGGTGAAGGCCCTGGGCATGGCAGAAGGCTGGGTCAGGGAGAGCAGGGGTGTTGTGTTCCACAATTTCCTGGGGAGATGCAACACACATGTCTACTCATTCCAGATAGGTAGCCCACGACAGACCAAAGTATAGGCACCACCAGAGTCCAGCTTGGTGACCCAGTGACTTTATTGGGGTCACTTACAGGACTATGGGTGAGGGGTCACTTAGAAGAGCAGAAATGACTCAAAGACAGCTGCATCACCAGAACCCACATCCCCACGGGTGACAGTCACAAAGCTGGGAACCTGGAGCACACTGCACAGCCTGCAGGCAGCTCAGAAGGTTGGAGAAGGACCTTTTAGGTGCTTCGGTTGGTCTAAACCTCTTCCAGGCTGCTCAGCTGGTTTCTGCTGTTCCAGGCAGTTGGTCTGGTCTGAGAGTCCTCTTTGCAGCTTGGCTTGGCTGAAAGTTTTCTTTGCAGCTCATCTTTCCCTTCTCTGAGGGGGGCTCACTTTTATTGCTTACTCTGGCAGGGAGGGGCCTAGAGAATCTGGTCGATGTCAGGGAGCATTGTTTACCTTCCTTCTTAAGGAACTTCCTCCTGGATGGAATGTTTTAATCTCGGAGGAGAATGTTACACAACAGCCAGGAACTTTGACCATAGGCAGTCTGTTGGCCAGTCAACCAGGTACACAATACTTAGTTTTCTCTATTTTCTCCTAAGCAAACAGACCTTTAGCTTAGTCTTTTGTCTCTGATTCTGGGATATCTTCATATTTATCATAGGGGACACATATGTATTATTTGCTGACAAGAAATGAAGCATACAACCAGCTACCTAGAAAAGCCAGAGCAGCATATTAGTAGCTTTGTTTAGTGTTTAGTTACTTCTTGAGTCTCTGCATCCTTAGAGGTGTGTATGTGTGTGTGTGTGTGTGTGTGTGTGTGTGTGTGTGTGTGTGTGTTGCAGCCCATGGCCACATATTTGTTGGACTCCATCCCTGACTAGGTTAGTAACCCATGTGCAATGGAGCCTAGCATTAGTTGGTCAGAGTAAGGATGGTCTGGCTTTGTATTCCTTTGCTGTCCACCATAGTTACCATACTACTTCATTTGCTGTGTCAGAGACCCTCAATGATGAAAGTGGAAGTGAATGTTGTCATTCTCTAACCCTGTCCAGTGGGAGGGGGCAAAGTGCTCCTGACCATTGAGAGACCAGTGGAAGGCCGAGGAAAACATGTCAGTTTTCAGCGTCTTTATGCAATAGTTGACGGCTTATATTTCTGCACTTTTCAGACATTGTGTTTTGAGCTACAGAATGACTGTAGTATAGGGCTGGCTATAGTGAGAATTACTGAGTCTGTGTTTTGGTATACATTATTGAGAATGTATAGCTTTGTGTTTTAATTTAATTCAATATCTGTTGTCCAAATCTTAGATGGTCTCTTAATAAAAAACCCAGAGCCAGATATCAGGGTGAAAGCTGAAAGATCAGAGAAGCAGAGCAAGCCAGGCACAAAATCCTTACCTGTACAAAATCCTCAGGCTAAAGAGGGAAAGTTCCTGTTTCCTTATACCTTATGTCGCTTCCTGAGATTAAAGGCGTATGTGCTTCCAGTCCTGGGATTAAAGGTATGTGTCACCACTGCCTGACTCTGTTTCCAGTGTGACCCTGAACTCACAGAGATCCAGACAGATCACTGCCTCTCGAATCATAGGATTAAGGATGTGTGCCACCACTGCCTGATCTCTATGTCTAATCTAGTGGCTGGCTCTGTCCTCTGATCCTCAGGCAAGTTTATTAGGATGTACAATATATCATCACAGAGATCCAGACAGATCACTGCCTCTCGAATCATAGGATTAAGGGTCTGTGCCACCACTGCCTGATCTCTATGTCTAATCTGGTGGCTGGCTCTGTCCTCTGATCCTCAGGCAAGTTTATTAGAATGTACAATATATCATCACAGAGATCCTTAGCTTTTAGTTGAATGTTGTGCTTTCCTTCCTCCATCTCCCTGAGCATCCTTTGGCCTCAGTGTCAGCACTGGTAAGGCAGATGGCTGATGCAGCCACCCCTGCACCTGATGCAGAGTTGCTCACGAGAACCAGCTGAAAAGACTTTTTCCTCCAATACCCATAATTTAGAGACTGTTACTTTTCAAGATTGTCTGTGTGTTGGAATCACCCAAAAAACATTTTTAAAATGCTGATTTAATTGGTACAGGGTGCAGCCTTGGCATCAAGATATTTTATAGGACAGTATAATTAAGTGACTCAAATGTACAGTATTAGGATCATGTTTTAGGGGCTTTATAAAGAGTTATCAAACCAGGGCCTGGAATAGTGGCAGGAAGGCTCAGCCTTGGGCTAAGTTGCTTTGACATGTCTTAAGAAATAGCCTGTTTTAAAAAGAAAGAGAGAGTGAGAGAGTGAGAGAGTGAGAGAGAGAGAGAGAGAGAGAGAGAGAGAGAGAGAGAGAGAGAGAGAGAGAGAGAGAGAAAGAGAGAAAGAAAGAAAGAAAGAAAGAAAGAAAGAAAGAAAGAAAGAAAGAAAGAAAGAAAGAAAAAAGAAATAGCCTGTTAGCATTGTCCCTGTCTGGGCTCCTGTGAGCACCTAGACAGCTGGGCCTGGGGGAAGCTGGCTGGACTTTTTATGTGTTAGGAAATGCATGCTTAGCGCTAGAAAGCCTCTTGTCTTTTGTTTTTGTATCCTCTGTGGGGTAAGAGGTACTAGAATTCCTTGCCAGTGATGACACATGTCTGTTGGAGACCCCCCGAACAGTGGGGGCTCCCTCCCAGACCACATCCAGTCATCTGTTTTCATAGAGAGATGCTTTATTAAGCAGGAAGAAAAGTTAAAATGGCCGCTTTCTGACTCAGGCAGAAAACAGCAGCAAATGACCTTGCAGGTGTAGTTTTAAGAGGGGAAGAGGGGAGGTCTGGGTTATAGTGGGCTAGGATGCAGTGGTAAAGGAGATAGGGGTCAGGGACAAGAGAAAGAGGGTACTTGTCCTGCAGAGAGGAGACAGACATGGCACATAGGCAAATGGCAGTTTATAAAGGTAAAGGAGAAACCCTGTGTTATGATGAGCTGTTTAACTGGGCATGTTAATTAGGTGAGCCAGAGGGGGCTTCTGATTACTGGACCTTGGTAAGCAGCCTCAAGAGGAGGAAGTGGCCAAATAAGGGAATAGACCTTGGTGGCTGGCTTTAGGAATGTAATATAATGGTTCTTAGCAAGGCAGAGGGAATGGGGGAGGGGCAAGGTCATCCAGGGCCAAATGCTTGAGTGGACTATGTCCCTTCATCTGTAATATCAGTTCTTGAGGACCTGAGGCAGGACTGTGGAGAGCTCCAGGCCAGCCTGGTCTACATAGTGAGATCTTGCCTCAAATAATAATGGTAATACTAATAAAATAAAGAAATAATGAAAAAAATAATGTCTCCCCCCACCCACCGTTAATAGGACATTTTAAGCACAATGGCCTCCACAGTTCCTACTGTGCCGATCAAGGCCACCAAGTGGAAAGAGTGACTGCAGTCTCCATAGGAATAGGCGTCTGTGGCAAAGCCTTGCTTGGTGGCTCAGCAGAGTGTGCTTTGTGTGTCTGTGTGCATTTTTGCCTGTCCATGCCTAGATTTCATAGCAAGGTGGCCAGGCTCTGCCTTTGGCTTGTCCTGGGTTTGAAACATGGTGGAGCAGCATCTGCTTTTCTTTCAGAGTTATTTCAGGATTTCCTCAGCACCGGCTCCAAGGCTGACTTGGCGAAGAATGTGGTAGACAGAGTCTGAGGTGGGGTTTCTGATAAGATTTCAGTGCAATGTGTGTTTCACAAAGAATATTCTTTTCTGTTCTATGGCTCTTTGTTTTTGACATAGAAAAGGCATTTTTGTGCCTACTTAGCCTGTCCACTTCATTCATTGTCATTGTCCGAGTTCATAAAGCCTTTGAGCCCTTTACTAGAAATTGATAGCCCTTCCGTCCCCAGATCTCTGGGCTCCTTCTACAGCTGCTTCACCACCTCCTGAACTTCCTGCCCCAGAGGTTTCTCCTCCTTCATTTCCTTCCCAGATATTGCCCATCATGTGCAAGTAGTAGTCATGGGAACCCGGTAACTTCAGGTCACTGAATTCTTTGTCTTTAATGTTGGACAAGACACCCTCCTCATTTATTCTCCAGTGCTCTCGGAGTACTAAGCTGTGTCAGACCTAAATGCCATTATCCCAGACCAGAGCCAGAAGCATTTCAGAACTTTGTAATTGCAGAGCCCTGGTCTGAGACCCAGTGCTTGTATGTCCTTACAATCTCTCAGCTCTTCATTCTCATCACCGGTTGGCCTTGTATTCATTGCCTCTGAGCCCTTGCACCACACACTAGGTAGGCTCTTTGCTCTTTGTAGACACTTAGAATGAGGCAGTTGAATGTGAGCTCCTTCCTACAGTGGACTTTCCCCTCCAACACCTGCCTGCCCTCCATCCTTCAAGTGGCTTTGGAGAGTAGCGCAGGTGTTTTCTGTTGCAGCACACTGCCTGGGCTCTTGCCTTTTCTCTCTTCGATTTCATCCTCCATTTCTCAGGTCCTTTCTCACACCTTCACTCTGCTTGGCTCCTCCCTGTGAACAGAAGGAGTTAAGTGACCTCCCTTTGAGCCTCCCTCAGCCCTGCTCCTCCCTTCTGCTCTGTGCTTTAAAGACATTTCTGCCTTCCAGCTTTTGTTAGCTGTTTTGTGCCCCCCACCTTCCATACAATCATCTTCCATGTTCCTCTGTTCCCCACTCGCTTTGGGAAGTACCCTTAGTGGCCTCCTCAACTGTGCCATCTCTTGGGAGCATCTCTATAAGTTTGACATTGAGCCACCCTCCTGTTGACTTCTGTGGACAAAATCCCTTCATATTCTCCTAATTTTCTGGCCATTCCCTTTTTGCCTTTATCTTGAGTTTTCCTTCTTTTATTTGTTTTTTGAAAGCTAAGGCCACCTTTCTGTTGCCAGTGGTTCTTCACTGAAGTGTAGATTGTAGTTAGAGTTTTCCTGCCTGGCCCAGTCAGGATAAATCTCTCTTACCCACCAGTCCCACAGTCGCTCAGACCCAACCAAGAAAGCACACAAAAACTTACATTGCTTACAAACTGTATGGCCGTGGCAGGCTGCTTGTTATCTACCTTTTCTATCTTAAATTAACCCATTTCTGTTAGTTAGAAGAATTCTCTTCTCTCTTGTCCCGCCCGTACTTCCTGCCTGGTCACTGGCCAATCAGAACTTTATTTACACAGAGCGATATCCACAGCAGTAGGTTACCCATCAAAGTCATTTTCCAAAGTTTTTCAAATGTGTGCCCCTGGAGTGTTTAATTCAGTAGGTCTTCTAGAAGCCTTCTGCAGTCTTGCAACACTGGGAGGTAACATTTAAGCATTGACTAACTAGTTGCGCATTCAGTAGCTATTCACTGAGTACTTACTCTATTGCAGTGACACTACTAGTTATTCAGTTTTTTTGTGTGTCATAGAATGCATTCTTTGAATGAATAGCCCTTGTTTCTTTCCTTCCCTAGTCTTGATCAGTTATTTTTCTAAAGGGGTCATTACTAAAGGATAGTGATGGTCTTTAAGATCTTGTGGTCAGGTTGAGTCTTAAAGGATTCTGTCTCTGCATGCAGGAACTCTGTATTGTGCTAACTGCTATTTCTCTAAGAATTCTCTGACTTCAGTTTCTTTCCATTTACTTTCTTGATTTATGTGTCCCAACTGCTTTGTGTACACCCTCCAACCTCGAGTCCCATGGAATATTTGCTTCCTGCCTCTTTGCATTTCCAAGCCCCTGATGCTCCCCAGCCTGAATGTCCTTCCCCTGTGGATGTTGTCACTTCCCACACTCTAGGACTTGTGTATTTATGTCTCTCAGTTCTTGCATGCCTCACTTTACACTGGTACACAGGAACAAATAAACATTCTGGATATATTGAACCATGGATAATAGCTAAATTTCCTTTATCTAAAATGAGGACCCAAAGTGTTTCAGACATCTGAGGTTGGGGGTATTTGGAAATTTGCATCAACTTTACAAGTTGAGCAGTCTGAAATCTGAATAAAGAAATTTAAAAAGCTCCTAAAACTTGACACTTTTGAGCACTGAAGTTTCAAGTTTTATATCGTTTTGGATTTTGAGATTAGGGCTGCCCAACATGTGGATTGCTACATTTTAGAAATTATCCTGCAACTTTTCATATGATCTATAAATTTGTAATTTAGGATCTATGACTATTGTAATTTAGCATATTGTTAGGATTTATTTCTATTGAATTTAAGTTTTTATTTTTATATTCCTACTCTTTATATGTAATTTAGTAATTGAACAAAATATAAATAGTAAGATGAAAATATTAATGTACTACTTTCAGATGTGTGTATCTTGGTGTTTATGTGTGGTGGGCCTGCCTCCCCATTGATACCTAAGTTCACATATGTCTTTGTGGCACAGTATCTTCCTTTACATAACACATCTTAAGTATCTTCCATAAGTAGTATTTTTAAGGACCATTTTTAGAAGCTAATTGATGGCATATGCTATGGAAGCTTTCTTTAACTAGTTTCCTGTTCACATGTGAGCCCTCCCCATGCCATTGTTGATACATGTGATACAGTAAGCACTGTAGCAGTCCTTCATGTGTTAGACAGTTGTACCTGGAGGGTCCAGTGTCTCAGGGCGGCACAGCATTCTGCTGAGTAGGTGAGGTTTAAAGAGGAAAACAGAAAGGCAGACCTGGCTAGAATGAGGGAGGTTGCCCTGGGGTAAGAAGACAGTTAGAGTGGGTGTGGGCTGGGAACCTCCAGACAGATTCCTTCAGGGCTTTGGATTGAATGGACATCATGTATGGACTCATTTTTTGGATCTATTTGTTAATAGTGTTTGGGTACTGTGATGTCAGATACTTATTTCTACTCAGTATTGAGGCTTTGGTTAAGAATAAAGATAGATGTGATTTAATCAAGAACACATTGGATATTATGCAAGTCACTTTTTATCCTTTTACTGCTGCTGTTACAAAGCTATATAGCGATTGAGCATGTCTAGTGGGTCAGAGCACCTGTGAATCTTCTTTTTTGGAATTCTTTAGAAAATGCTGTTTTCTTTACATTGTGAAAGAATCTGGTATCAAAAGTCCTTAGGCCTAGAGCGTTAAGAAAAGCCAGTTTTCTGTCTGTTGCTCTAGTTGTCTCTGTGATGTCATTCTAGTGAGGCTTTCTTCTTCTTCCTGTGTCAGTTTGGATAACTGCAGGGTGTTCTCTGGCTTTTCCCAGTTTGTCACATTTGTTAGGTTCATCCACACAGAGTTGGATTTGTGATTTTTCTCGTTTATTTCACTGTTCTGTGATTTGAAACAGGAGTAGTCTAGAATTCCATTTGGGGATTGCCACGTTTGGTTCTCCTCCCTGCAGACTGGTCCGTCCTGAGGTCATGGAGATACGGACCTGGTAAGTTAAGAGGGGTTGCTTGTAATGGCAGGTGTACTTGTTTAGGGGGTTAGCAAAGACTAAAGTTGCTCCTTATGTTGAAGAGTCTGCAAATGGTTAAGATGCCTTGTCATTTGATGCTATCTGTCCCATAGTCTGTCTAGTGTCACTGTAGTCGCTGTGGCAGTCCACAGATGGTGTTGGGCCGAGACTTGAGAGATGACAAGAGGAAGTAGGAGCTGTGCAATATCCAGTAGTAAAAACAGTGTGTTTATGCTGCTCTTTCCTTTCTTTCTTTTTCTTTTTTTTTCAGTCTGATGACAGAAAACAGGTGCCAGTCTACAACTTATTAGGTTCTACTTTTTAACATTTTATTAATTTGTGAGAGAGGACATTAGGGTTTAGGGCCAACCTGAGTAGCAAGAGGCTCAGCATTAGAACTGATGTGAACAAAATTAAACCCTTTTCTACAGCAACCCTGAATGTATCACTCTATGAGTTCCTGGGTCACCATGATGGTGGTGAGGTCAGGTGGGGGCTGTCTCAGAATTAATACCCCATCTTCCCAACCCTTCACTTCTCTCTTTTCCCAATGTAAAGACTACAGAAAGATGTTATTGCTGGTGCATTTTCTTTTTCCCTCCGTGCTGTGACCCAAACCTGACAGTAGCAGCCAAAGGGAAGAAAAGTTTGTTTTGTCTCATGGTTGAGGAGGGCCACAGGCCATCATTGCTGGGAGTGCCAGGACTGTTGATGACACTGTCTGTGGTCAGGAAGCAGAGAGAGAGGATACTTTCTCTCTCCTTTTGTAAAATTAAGTCTGTGACTCTAGTCCATGTGGTAACGCTGCCCACCTTCAGGCTGGGTCTTCCCATCCCAGGAAAGCCCATCACAGACTTGCATTGAGGTTTATCTCCTTCATGGTTCTAAATTTCATCCAATTGACTTAGTAAGAATGTGATGAAGATGCATTGACATATGTTCATTGCAGCGTCAAGCTCTAGCTTGACGTCCAGCAGTGAGTTCTGAAGTGAATGTCCTAGGAACATGGCTTCATTTTTAGTAGTAAAGGATGCAAAGGAGAGAGATGTGGCAACATTTGTGGCTGAGTTGTTATTGTGCTCTCTCTCTGTCTCTCTCTGTCTCTGTCTCTGTCTCTCTCTCAATGGATAGAATTACAAAACTGTTTCTTGCTCTGAATCAGAGTGAAAAGTACATATTTCATTAAATATTGGCAAATTATCTTGTATAAAATACAAACACAGACTACATGGCCACTATCTGAAATTTCAGAGGTTGTTTTGAAAATACATCATGTTTATAAGGAGAATTATAAAGCACAGGTTAATTATAAAGAGGATGTTCAGTAAAAATGGACAGAAGCAGAAGCTCCCTAGGTCCCCAGTTCAGGATTTTGTTTACCTGTTGAACTGGGGCTGCAGGCAGAAGCATCCTGGACAGGATGCAGTTGTTCTAAGTCATGCCTCCAGTTTGTGTAACGTTATTATCAAGACAAAGGGCAACTGAAAATGGAAGAATGAGGACTAGTATTTTATGATCATATGCCAAGGTTATTTGTAAGAAACTGTATGAAATGCACACAGGGGTGACCAGCTTCGGTAGCCTAAATAACCACATAGATGAGGCCAGCCTCAGTAGCCTAAATTACTATTCTTTAAGTATTTTTTAAATCTTAAATTTTTGCTGCTTTGAGCTATAGTTTAGTCTATTAATAAAAAGTTCCCTTTCTTAAAAAATGTCAAATTATGTGTGCATAAACTCTAGAAACCCCAGCCATTACTACAGTGAATACATATAATATACACATTATTATTTATTACTAAGGTTTAGATGAACTGCTGGCATAGTAATAATAGTTCTTTGGTTAAAAAACCAGTTTTTTGTGTTTCTCAAGGGCTGTGTATTTAAGTCACATGATTTATTTATTTTTTATCGTTTGAATATCAACAATGTGATTAATGCTTTATTTTGTTAAAAATAGCCTATATCTTTTGTCACTTGTATTTTATGCAGATTTCACCCTTGCCTTCATTTTTTTGCTTGTTTTTGTTTTTTGTTTTGTATTTTTAAGAAAAAACTAAACTTAATTCTAGGTCTACTTTTTCACACCATTTAATTTTATTTATTTTCAGTTTTCAAAACCATAAAAATTACATGTTTGTGAGGCAGCATGATATTTCTAGATGTGTGACCATTGTTTAATGTTCAAAATCAGGCTAAAAATACCCATTTAACCAAATAATTATCATTTCTTTGTGGAAAATTCTCAAAAGTCCTTTCTTCTGCTTGTGGTATGTGTAGGGTGTACATGCATTAAAGGGTTCCATCCCTGGGCTCCCATGTTCTATATTTTGTGTGCGTGCGTTCATGCATGTGTGGCCTGCTTTCACTTTTAAGTCATTTCATGACAAATAGCTCTGGTCTGTAAATGTCAGTTTCACAGGTTTCCAAAGCTCCCTTCAGTTAGATTCTGGGTCTGATAACCAGCAGGAAGCAAACAGGACAAGGCTTTAGGGATGCCTTTGTTCCTTAGCTCCTCAGGATGGAGAAGGAATGTAATGCTAAAGCTCACACTGGCTTCTCCTTCTGCGGCCCCCGCTGGGCCTGGGTGACCAGCAGTTGCAAGTGAACTGAAGATGATTTGAGTTCTGCCTTTCTGGTAGGAGACGGGGAGGAGAAGTTGCAATAGAGGTGAAGGGGCCCTGTTGGGGTATGCTTCTTTGATTTATGTAGAGTATGGTCCTGTGCCAGAGGCCATGTATTCCCTGGCTAGTAGTGATAGGGTCAGTGTTGGACGCAGTTCTGGGGCTAGTGGTGTGTGGCAGAAGGCAGAGGCTATTGTCCCCCTGGCACAACATTGTAGAACATTTATCTAAATTACATCCTTTGATGAGATATCTAAAGTATTACATAGTTGTTGGCACCATGCTCAATTGAGTATAGAGGAGTACCCTGGGAATTGTGTGCTTTGTATAATAAGCACTGGAACTGACATTGTACTTGAACAAATTACCACCACCATCAAATTTGTATAGCCTTAAAACATTCAAATTAATTGCTACCAAAGCTGAATATGGACGTATTCATAAAACCTAGTTTGCCTAGAGCCACAGACTGGTGAAGAGCAGACCCTGGGGATGAACTACTTCACTTCCTTCCCTGTCTGAAACAACTTCCAAGTCTGTTTGTTTTTGTAGTGCTGGAGATTGAACCCAGGAGCATTGTGCATACAAGGCAAGCACTCTACCACTCTGCCCCTTCCCCAGTCCCACCTACACCAGGTCTTTTTACTTCTGGGTCCAGTTCTGCCTGGCCCAAGTGTGTTTGCTTCAGGGCTATCCCCACCTTTCTGAGCTTTGTGCTTATTCAGTAGTTCCATGGTCTTTCTCATATACCATCTCTTTGGCACATCCTCTTACTTCCTAGACATGCTATGATATTATCAAGGCACAGACAGTATTTATTTTTCAGTTCATCATTTTTTTTATTAGCTTTGTCTCTCCTGTTTGTCTTAAGTCTTGGTATTAGTTCATTTCCTGTTACTATAATGAAATACTTCTGGCTGATACTTCCTAAGTGAAAAAGGGGTAGGGTTTTCAGTTTACTATTTTGGAGATTAAAATGCTAAATAGTATAATGCTGTCTCTGCAAGAGCCAGTTTGGCCTCAACCAAATCAGCACATGGTGGAGCACCTCATGGAGGATCACATCTTGGTAGGAACACATACAAAAGGCAGAGATCCCATGCAAGATGAATCAGAGAGGATAAGGAGTAGCCAGGCTTTTCTTTACACCATCTGTTTAAGAACTGTCTCAGTTCCCATGAGAACTGCCTCAGTCCCTCTGAGGGCAATTCCCTATGTCCAAAAGACCACCACCACCACTAAGTAGTCCCACTTTTTAACTTTCTGGGATCTTTTAACACTGTCCCCACTAAAGACCAACCTTATAACACTCAGACCATATGTAAACCACAACACCATCTGGCATACTCATACTGATCCTAATCTAGTAAGCATTTGTTTTTAATAAATCCCAGGTGAGTATACCTCTTATGTAAGGAAACTATTATTTTTAGATAAACTTTTAGCCCACAAAAAATACTTACTGGTTATATAGTTGAGTATCTAGAATGCAGTAAGGGTCTGTCTCATTTGGTAGAGTACTTACCTGTCATGTATAAAACACTAGGTTTAATCTCCACCAAGTAAAATGGGTATGAGGGTGGGTGCTGGAAATCACAGCTCTTTGGAGGTAGAAGCAGGAGGATCATAAGTTCAAGACTATCTTGTAAACAGAGGCTGAGCTTTCTGTCCCATACGCCCAATTATACCTAGCAGTTGCTTCCCAAATTACCACTCAGAGGCTTATATTAATTATAAATGCTTGGCCGATGGCTCAGGCTTGTTATTAGCTAGCTCTTACATTTAAATTAATCCATATTTCTTACCTATGCTTTGCCACGTCCTTTGTGGCTTGTCACCTCATTTTCTACATATCCTGCTTCCTCAGTGGCTGGCTGAAATCTGCCTCTCTCTACCCTTCTTCATCTCCATCCTCAGTTTGATTGTACTGCCTAACCTTATCTTGCCTTGCCATTGGCCAGAACTGCTTTATTATCAGCCAATAAGAGCAACACACATTTACATCCCACAGCAGTATCTTCCACTGTTTGAGGCTAGCCTGTGCTACGTGAGACCTTGTCTATTGAATGAATGAATGAATGAATGAATGAATGAGTGAATAAAAATGAAATAATTTATATTGTAGAGCCATTAATTAAAAGAAGCTCTTGTGGGCTAGAGAGATGGCTCAGAGGTTAAGAGCACTGACTGCTCTTCCAGAGGTCCTGAGTTCTATTCCCAGCAACCACATGATGGCTCACAACCATCTGTAATGAGATCTGGTGCCCTCTTCTGTATACATAATAAATAAATAAATCTTTAAAAAAAATAAAGAAGCTCTTGTAAACTACAAATTGATTAAAGGTGAAGATTTGAAGGGAAGTATCCTTATTTTAAGAGTAAATTTTTTCACAAAAAAATTGATGTATTTTCTATGTGTCAGTGCTTATAAGTAATATGTTTGTTTTACCATATTCTTTATTTATTATTGATATATGCTTTTTCTTTTTTATTTCCTCAGACAAAATTGAAGAAGCACAAAAAGAGCTTAATGGGGCAGAAGTTTCCAAAAAAGGTAAGTAAAACGCAGCAGCCCTGTATCGACTCCATCCTTGCAGAGATGCCCGTCTGGACCTCTCAGACTCGAAGCCTTTCCTGCCGGAAGGCGGGCTGATGTTCTGTGTACTTGGTGGTCAGTCTCAGCACCTCTCTCAGCACCATCTCTCTCCTCCCAGTGTCCTGATGCTGGGGACATGAAAAGCAGGTGCAGCTCCTTTGAGAGTTGGGCCCTGTCATGGAGCAGCATAGACCATGTGGGCATGACCCACGTGTGTTCTGGTGGAATGGCAGAAATCAACGACATTTCAAATAGCAGACTGTTGAAGAGCAGTTGAACATTTGTAAGAGATATGTTTGATTAACGAAGATCATGCATCTCTTTAACAAAATGTTAATTATTTCAAAGGATAGTTGAATGACGTCATTAAGAAAAAACAAACTGTAATATGGCATATAAACTCCCTATTGTCTGTGAAAACAATCAAATCAGGACTGTGACCTTATATTTGTGGGTATGTATATGTATAAACACACTTACAGGATTGGAAAAGATTTGGAAGGATTTATTTATGCAAATGTGCTTATGAAGAGGGAGTAAGAGCGATCACTGTATTGTGTTTATGTTGCTCTGGGTTATACAGTGGCCATAATTTGTGTTAAAAATCAAAACAGTATGCATATATTAGTCTTATGGCAGAAAGTATCTTGTCTTCCAAGTACTAGAACCTGCAAGAGATGAGAGCTGCATGGGCCATGGTGAGGTGATGTGTCCCAGCACTGTTATTGAGATGGTGGTGAACCTGCAGGGCATGAGAGCCGCTCCAGCACTCTCTCCCGGAGAGATGGTGGTGGTGTTATTCTGATGTTGGGGAGAGTGTGGTAAGGTTCTCTTAGTATTCATTTCCCTGATTTAGTGTTTACATTTCCTTATTATATTTTCTAATTTGAGCAGACCAGTTGACAGAATAATTTAGCTAAATAGGACCCCAGTGGAAGGCCTTTATCTTCCTTCCTTTCTTCTTCCCTCCCTCCCCCTCCCTCTCTCCCTCCCCCCTCCCTCCCTCCCTCCCTCCCTCCCTCCCTCCCTCCCTCCCTCCTTCCCTTCTCTTTTCCCTTTCCCTTTCCCTTTCTTCTTAAACCTCTAGGCTGATTACTGACGGGGCAATTTCAGAGAAAAGAGTTTCTTCATCTCCCAGGCTCCATTCCTTGGAGCAGCTTTGTGTGTCCCTGTGTGGCCTTGCAGCAGTGTTGGTGTCCTCCTTAACCCCGTACCCCACTCCTGTTCCGTGATAACTCCGGCAGGAACCTGACCATTGGTGATTCTTACAGAAAAGCCAGACTGGAAAGGGTACACATGGCCACAGCCGTGCTATCACCGTGAAAGGTGCCTGTGTACCTTTGCCCACTTCGCTACACTGTGGTATCCAGTGGGGTTAGGAGAGGCCCCCTTCAAACATTGTCAAAGTCTGCTCTGCTCACAGCCAGGGGCAGGCCGGAAGAGCAGCTTTTCTCCAGACCAGAAAGTTCTCACAAACGTGAACTAAATGCCGAGAGGAGGGCAGGACAACAAAGGCTGGAGGAAAGAAGCCGGGTAGTAGCTCAGAGCGGTTGTGCAGCTCTAGCTGGCAGGCGGCTCTGGGGCCTGACCCAGTGTGAGTAACAAGAGAAGGCAGCTCCTTCTCTTCGCTGCTGTCTTTCCGTTTTTTTCACACACAAGTTCTGAGCAAGTGAAGGAAAACCCGCTTCCCTTCCCCATGGAAGTAAGGACACCAGTTCCTCTCCTTGCCCATGAGGAGAAGCCTTGTGTAAGAGCAGTGCTGAGGTCTCAGTTTCAGTGGCTTATCGACTTTTCATAAAGGAAGTCTACTTCTTCCATGAAAGGATGCTCTAAGACTTACTTGGTTTTAGATGATGTGAGCCATCATGATGTCACTCTGTCTGTGAGTTTCTGAAATAAAAACCCGCTTTTGTTTTGTTGATATTTTTGTTTGTTTTGCTCTACAGGGCAAATGGTCATAAAATGCTTCGTGTCCATTAAAGAGCCTGTGGGCCTTACCTGATCATGGATTCTCCCTGCTGCTCCCACCACTTTGGTTCTAGTTGGGATGAGTCACTAACTGATGCTCAGAGGGAGCCAATGTGGCCACAACTCTTTCAAAACAAAACCCAACAAACACTTGCTCATTGATCAAATTACATTTTTTTTCTATTTTTTAATGTATTAAGCAAGGGCAAGTATGTTCAATATAGACCCAACTTTGCTAGTCATAAATCAATAGAATAAAGAAGTGACTTAAATTGGGCTGGAGGGATGGTTCAGGGGTTAAGAGCACTGGCTGCTCTTCCAGAGGACCCGGGTTCAATTCCCAGCACCCACATGGCAGCTTACAACTGTCTGTAACTCCAGTTCCAAAGGATCTGACATCCTCACACAGACATACCTATAAACAAAACACCAATACACACGAAAATAAATAAATCTTTAAAAAAGAAGGGTAAATGTGTATGTTCAATATAGACCCTGACTTTGTCAGTCATAAACCAGTAGAATAAAGAAGTGACTTAAATTATGCTAATGTATTTATTTTGTTCTTTGTATCTGCTTAATGGCTAAAAACTAAGCAACTTTTATTTATTTTGATTCTAATCAGTTTGGTGGTAGTAGGTGTGTGAGTGTTGCAGTCACATCATCCCCATGATGCCCTTGTGCCCCTCCCCCAGTGCTATCTGCTCTTTCCTTTTTTAATCATTTGGAGGAGGACATAATTGGATCCTTATTTCCCACCTGACAGGGTTGCAGATTCCAGAGAGATTGTATTTAATATGTGCCTACCACAGAAGAACAGAGATGTTCACGTGACAAATGAGAAGGGAATGATTTCTAAGCATAACATTTAAATTAGCTATAAATTAAGTCTGCTTGTTTTTAACGTGCACTCTGCCTCTCAGTGTCTGTCAGATAGGTTGTGAATAAAATGCTCTGACCAACATGCTAATGGAACATAGGAAACTGATCAGTTCAGAGGGGGTGTGTCCTGTTTCTTCGCTTAGATGTTTTGTGCTAGTGATGGATTCTATTCTGGAGATAGTTTTTCATATGACCAGTTTGACCTAGAAGTTGTGACCCTCCTGCTGGTCTCCTTATGGGGTATTATAGACGAATTTCTAAATGGTCTTATTAAATAAAAAACACGGAGCCAAATATAGGGGTGAAAGTCTTAGAGAGATCAGGGAAATAGGGAAAGCCACAGCTAACCTTATCTCACCAACTGCAGCTTCCAAATGCCGTGACTTCCTGTTTACCCACATTTATGTGCCTTGCTGTTCTGCCATCTGATTTGCCCTCTCTGCCTAGCTACATCACTTCCTCTTCCTACCTAGCTCCGTCAATTCCTGTCTGTCTGTACAGACCTCCACACCTCCATGGTTAACTAGTTTGGAATTTAAGGTGTGTGCCACCACACCTGACTCTGTTTCCAGTGTGGCCTTGAACACACACACACACACACACACACACACACACACACACACACACACACACACAGCTCCTGCCTGCCAAGTGATAGGATTAAGGGCGTGTGCTACCTTTGCCTGACTTCTTTGTTTACTTACAATGGCTTGTTTTTTTCCCCTGATCTCCAGGCAAGCTTTATTAAAGCACAAATAAAATATCACACCACAGGGTTTCAGGCATGGATCAGCTTACTCTGTTGGTTTTTTGGTATGCTGTTTCTTCAATCAGCTTTAATACTTGTTTTAAAATAGTGTTCTATGGTATTTGTTCCACACATGTAAAGCATGTAATCATTGGTTATAAAGTGTAAGGACAGTCTGGTAACCCTCGGGGTTGACACCCAGCTGGAAATTCTCTTCCCAGCTCTTCTTACTTTCTAATTTGAATGAAAGTAAAATACTGTTTCAGGTTTTGTTTTATTTTGTTTTGTTTTTGTTTTTGTTTTTAAATAATGTCTTTGATGACTAAGCTTAAGGGAAAAACCTGAACACATTCAGTTTATTTGAGAAAAGACCTATCTCTGCCCTGCACCCAGAACCCAGTGTTGTGAGCATGGAGCCCCACACTGGAACTGGTAGTCTGATGTGCCAGTGATGGACTGAAGTTCAGGTACAACAGCAACAGAGTTCTCTTTGGGTGTTTACTTGCTAAATTAGGTTATAAAAGTTAGATAGGAACTTAAAGTCTGGAGGTAATGCTGGCCACACTGGGTGTTCCAGGAAATCTAATGCTGATATTAGGCATGCCTTTCTTCCTGTGGATTCTGCCTACTGAAATGCTCTCCTGTGCTGTCTGCACACTTTCAGAATATCAAGCTCCTTCTCTTTATCGAAACTTATTGGGTGATAACTCCTTCACTGTTACTTCATTTATGTGTGAATTTTTTTTTGGAGTTTAATTCCCCTCTCCACCCTACCCCCCAGTCTCTCTGTCCCTCCATCTTTTCTATCTTACTCTGTAGCTAACTTT
Organism: Onychomys torridus; assembly: GCF_903995425.1. NCBI lineage: Eukaryota > Metazoa > Chordata > Mammalia > Rodentia > Cricetidae > Onychomys > Onychomys torridus. The sequence continues at coordinate 115,283,454 of NC_050447.1, forward strand.
AGCTTCAAATTCATCAGGCAGTCCTGCTTTCTCAGCCTCTCAGGTGCTGGAATTATAGGCATAAACTTTCGCCCTTGAATAATACACGTAAGTTCTTGACTCGGTTCCCCTTCCTCAGGCCCCGCCCCCCAAACTCTGCAAAAATAAGCCTGCACCCATGCCCAGGTTTGTCATTTGGTTGTTTTGTTTCTAATCAGACACATTTTCCCTACCACAATATCTTACCTACCCGCTCCCCGCTGTATTTTCTTCTAAGAGACTTCCATATTTCAGATTAAAAATACTATCCAGAGTTGATTTTTAAAAATACATTTAAGCAACTCTGATGTGGCTCAGCAGTAACTGCATTTATTGCCAGGCCTGATGCCCTGAGTTCTGTCTTCACAATCCATATGGTGGAAGGAGAGAACTTATTCCCACAAATTGTCCATACCTCCCTCCACAGATGCACTGTGGTACACCCCCATTAAATAAATGTAAAAATATTTTAAATTATGTTTAATTATTTTTAATATAGTTTTCCAATTAATTTTTGCCCAGTAAGCATTGCTGGTATTTTTTCTTTTCATTATTTTAAAGATTTTTTTAATCAGTTGAATTAATTCCCTAGGTGGCTCGTAGTAGGGGTAGCTTGTGTTTCGATAGTATGTGTAATCAGTAGGTCAGAGGCACATTGTGATCCTTAGCTGCCTTGCTCTGGAGGCTACTGCACATGGTTGCTTCCTGCTCCTCTCCTGCAGCTTTATAGCCTTTGAACCACATTCATTTCTCAATGTTTATGACATCTACTGTTTTAAATTTCACATTTGAGTGATGACGTACAGTAATTACCTTTCTGTGCCTGGCTTATTTCACTTAGCACAATGTCCCCCCTATTCTGTTGAGGTAATTACAAATGGAGGATTTTATTCTTTTTATTATTGAATAGTATTCCATTATGTGTATACTACATTTTCTTTTTCACATCTTCTTTGTCCATTTACCAGAGTTGCTCAAAACTTCCACCACTTCCTTAGCTGTTCTGAAAAGTGATGTAATAAACAAGGAAGTGCAGATGTCTGTGTTATAGTCCAGGAAACATTATTGAATTCTCTCTCTCTTTGTGACTCTTAAATTTTGATGTCTAACTGGCTGCATTAGGTTTTCTGTTCCATTGGTCTGTTTGTGTGGATACTGAAGTGTGCATGGGCAGTGAACAGTGACAGGACTCTCAAGTTTTGTTTCCAGAGTGCTTTGACACTAGAAAGAAGTTTTTCACACACCTAAATTTTAGTATTATGTAGAAGTAAATCATTTGGATTTTTTTTGTAGTTAGGAGAGACAAACTAGCCATCTTTGTGGACTGGCTCCTACTCATTAAAATGGGGACAGTTTGGGGAGGTGGTGTTGATGGTTTTTAATGTCTTACACTTTCTTCATAAAGATCTCATATGTACATTGTTGGGTTGTGGGGGGGGGGCGGAGCATTTATGTACTTAGTGTTGCCCACACCACTGATTTATTGTTTGTATCACTGAGTTATATCCCTGGCCCCAAATTTAACTGTTTTTAATTGAGGGTATTTATTTAGTTATATTTTACTAAAAATTAATTTTTGATTCTTGTTGGAAAATAAAATGCCAGGTAATTTTATAGATAGATTTCTATCTAATCATCCACTTGAATTCTTTCTTATTCTGATAATTTATATATTGGTATGTTTTTGTCATACTAATTGGGAATAATCAAAGTTTTATTTGTGCTTTTTACATCACTGTTACTTGTTTTCTCTTTTCTGCCTTATTCACTTGGGCTAAATAAAGTGATGACAAAATAGTAGTGTTTAGCCCCGTGAGATGGCTCAGCAAGTAACATTGGTTGCTAACCCCTGATGCAAGCCTGGTTACCTGTATTGAGTCCCCTGAACCCACATAGGAGTGACAGGAAATGACAGGCTTCCACAGAGCTGTCCTCTGCCAGGGCATGCCCACCCACACAATCATCATAAATCAAATAAATTTCAAACAGTGATGTAGTTCTCTCATTCTTTAAAGAAAATGCGCCCATATCTCACTGTTGGATTACTTGCTATCTAAAAGCAGCCCTTCATAAAACAGAAACTGTGATGATAATCTCTGGTTCTTACTCTTTTGTTGTAATGTTGAAATCTGACTTGCATTTATTAGATATTTAGTCTTTTAAAACATGCTGCTAGATTCAATTTTTTAAAATATCTTACTGAAGATTTCTATCCTTAAGCAAGGTATATTGGTCTATACTTTTTACAGTTTGTTTTCCCGGAAAGATTTTGTTGTGGAGTTGGTCTCAGTTCAGGAAAATGATCTGAAGGCTGTACGTTTCTCTCTCTCTCTCTCTCTCTCTCTCTCTCTCTCTCTCTCTCTCTCTCTGTGTGTGTCTGTGTGTGTGTGTGTGTGTGTGTGTGTGTGTGTGTGTTAATGTTTAATACTTAGGTGACTCTTTGTTGGGGATTCTGGAAACATTCTGACTTCTTAGAGCAGTGGAGGCTGAGTATTTTTCTACCATGTTAGTCCTAAGAAGCTGTATTTTCTTGGGATTTATTGCTACTTTCTTAACTTTTACATTTGTTGGCAAAAAAATCAATGCACGACATCGCTTGTGCTGCTGCTGGTTCTGTAGTGATGGCTCTGTAGGAATGCAATATCATTTCCTAATCCTCTCCTGAATATCACCAGACATTTCTATGTGTTTTATTCTTTTTAATGTTTGAATTTCCAGGTTTTTAAAAATGTATTCTTTCATCTTCATGTTTCATTATACTTTACTTTTACTGTCTTTCCTTATTGTGTCCCATTGGGAAATTTTTTCTTCAGGTTTTTGATAGTGTAAACTGAGCCCATTCACTTTCATGCCTTTGTTCTTTTCTGTTGAAAGCACCAAAGCTCATTACTTCAAACTGTTGTTTTAGATGATTGTAAAGAATTTGATGTTTGCTAGTTTTATAAATTTTATGTTGTTCTTATCTTTGACTCTTTGCTAATTTTCTCTTAGCCACATAGATTGGAATTTTATTCACTTTTTGTGACTTCTCACTTAAATATATTGTAATATTATTTGTTCTTTTGCAAAACTATGCAGGATATTTAAAGTTACTTTCTATGTTTCTTAGTTCTGTTATAACCAAAATGTTCTAATATTCTACAAAAATATTTCCATATTCTTATACTAGAAATTTAAAATTAAATTCATCATTTTGGGAAAATTAAAAAAACTTAGGTTGAAGACATTAAACCACCCACCTCAGCTGTGCAATGAGGAGAGAACACAGGATGTTTGAAGTTGGTCTTGGGTTGTGTGGTCCTAACATGCATGCTTGAATCACTAGAACTCCTAAGTCACTCCTGAGTACCTTTCAAGTGATGAAACTGTGACAGTATCCACCTCCAAACGTGACTGAAGAATTAAGGTTCAGTTACTAGTGAAATGGTCCAGTGGGTAAAGATGCTTGCTGCCAAGTGTGAAAGCTTAAGTTCAGAACCCACTGGAAGGAAGGAGAGAACCAACTCCCACAAGTTACCCTCTGATTTCCACACATGTGTGGGCTCTCACAGCATACATGCATACAAAACAAAGAAACAAAAAACTAGTTAATAGACCTGGATAGAGGGAAAGGTGGGGTTTCTTGGGTCAGTTTCTGTCTTGTATTTTTTTCTTCATGTTATTCTTTTTCAGCATATCCCACAGTTGCCACCCAGTGTCTGGGAATCCTTTCAGCAGAGCTGCTCCCTTTCTGACACCTTAAATTCTAGCTACCAGAGGGTTTATTTTAAAATAACGTCCATAAACCACCTTTGTGTATGTGAGGAAAAAATAGGGCTGGCAGGGGTAAGTGGTTTGTGTGAGTGAACAAAGATAGGGATGGGGTAGTCACTGAATAGCTTGCAGATTGCCCAGGGTTGCTTGACAAGTAGGATTATTTTTTAGCATGGTCAGAATTGACACACTTGAATATTCTTCAGTTATTAGGGAACTTGAGGCAAGGTCACATATCTCAGAAGTAAAAATGACAGCCAAGCAGAGAACAGGAGACTCGGTCCCGGACTCCAGTTAATGTAAACAAGAAAACAAGAGTTTTCTTACCCACATCCTCCCAGGTGTTTTGTTCTAAGATCTTTATAGTATGAATGCATTTCCAGGTAGTAAAAGATTGGTGCCTTAATTGTGAAGTTGTTTTCTAAACACATGATGTTTTAAAGGTGATAGCTAATCTGGACCAAGAGTGCACTTTAATGCCGGGGTTAATGTTAATAAGGACAAACTTTCATGGTGTTCTCATTAATAAGTATGCTGAGTATAATAATTAAGATAATTGAGCATATTTTATCAGCAAGAATGACAATATCCTCATGTAGGACAGACATTTGGGTTGCGTAATAGAAAACTTGGACAGATACCATTAAATTAAAACATATAATTTTAATATAATTCATGGCAGGATGAAATGTTTTAACTATTCTAGGGAAAGGATACACAGTAAAAACACTTGAAAAACTCAGTTTGAGTCTTGTAAATTGGAAGGACATTAACAGTTTACATAGTGAATACTCTTATTCATAATAGAAGGGCTAGGGTACTATCTTAGACAAATATCTGGACTCTGGACTATTTCAAAGGATGGGCCTGCTTTTCAATTTTAGTATCATACTGAAGCTAACATATGTCTATATATTGCTGAAAAGTTGTGGTCTTTAGGTTTACCAATAATTATTAGGAAAAATGAATTTTAGTGAGCATGTTTAATGAGAATTTACTTTAAATAACAGTGTTTGTAAATCCTTCTCTCCTGATGTTAAACACCCCCCAAATCAGCCATGTTTCTTGTAAAGTTGTTAGCTCCTTCATTTCAATAAATGTATATTTTGTGTCAGCATTCTTCTGTCTAAGTCTTTGAAACCTTAGAGGAAGGGAACAAGTCTGAACCCTAAGGGAGCCCTTGGGCCTTTACTCAATCCAGATGTTGACACCTGCATTGCTGCAGACATGGTTTTGTCTGTGAGCCTGCTGCCAAAAACACTGCCCAGGAGAAAACAGCAACAGATAGTGACATTTTTATGGGAAAGAGAGTCTATCCAACTTCCCATGTGCACTGCCCAGACACTTCTATGTGCGTTGCACAGATACTTCTCATGTGCATTGCCCAGTTACTTCTCATGTGCACTGCACAGGTACTTCTCATGTGCACTGCCCAGATACTTCTCATGTGCACTGCCCAGATACTTCTCATGTGCATTGCACAGATAATTCTCATGTGCGTTGCATAGATACTTCTCATGTACGCTGCACAGGTACTTCTCATGTGTGCTGCAGTGATTTCAACATGGACAGGTTCATGATCTGTTCTCCTGTATAAAATATAATGCACTGATCTTGGGTTATAGGAAAATTACTATTGTTTAATTATCTGTGCTATATTTGTAAAGGTATCTTATGTCAAGCCTGTTAGTCATAGTGTATTTAAAAATGACAAATTTCACCAGTCAGTACAGGTGAGGTGCATGATAGAAATGATGTGTTCTTGGCACTTCTGTTTAAAATAAATGTCTTTAACTATTCTATCCTCACTGTCATAGAGTGTAAAACCCTGAACTTTGTATGAAACGCAGGAGGCAAAACTTCTTAAGGGTTTTCTTTTTTTAATCTTTAATTCTATGAGTATGTTTTGCCAGCATGTATGTTTGTACATGACATGCATGTAGTGCCTGCAGAGACCAGAAGAGGATGATGTATTCCCTGGAACTGGAATTACAAACAGTTGTGAATTGCCATGTAGGTTCTGGGAATCTAACTCACGTCCTCAGAAAGAGCAGCCAGTACTCATAGCTGCTGAATCCTCTCTACAGTCCCTCTTCCTCGTCTCTAAGAGTGCCACTGAGTATCTGTCAAGCTGGTAATTAAATTAGAGATTTAGGTAGCTAACATGATGTTATAATTTCATGAAATAGTTCATTAAAAGATGCAGTTTGTGCATTTTGCAGCATATCATTCAGCAAAGTGCTGCTGACTATAAATTGCACAGTAACTTTGTTTAGCACGAGACAAGTCACTACCAATTACATTATGACACAGTGCTCTTAGGTTTACTTAGCAGATGTATTCTGATTATATAGAAATGAAAATCCCATTTGCCTTAGATTCTGTTAAATAACATATTTATTACTATGGCTCCATTTTTTGAGAAGAGTAATTAAGATAAGGATATGTGTGTGGCCTGAGTTGCACTAGCAGATCTTCATACTCACTGAATTCCTGGGCCAGTGATGGGGCAGTCACAGTTTGTTATTAGACAGTTAACTTCATGCTGCACACCTCAGTATTTTGTAAATAAACATTACAGGTAGACTCAAAGAGATTTGTGCTGGTTTTTGTTGTTGTTTTGTTTCGTTTTTTTAATCTACTTATACTTTTCTCTAGCTTTGCGAATGTAGCCTCTATAAAAACAGATAAAAGGAAAAGCAAGCTCAGACCCTGGTTCCTTCCACAGAGACTTGCTCTTGTGTTTCCTCAAGAAAGCAGCACAGCAACAACAAGAAAACACTGCAGTTGTGTGAGGAGTACAATTCAAGGGGAGAGAATGGAAAATAGGAATGAAGGAGATGGACTGAAATCAGATAAACAACTAGAGATACAGAAAGTAAACTTGAAAAATGCAAGTAGCAAAATTCACTGGAAGTGAAGTGCCATTTCAACAAAGCCAAAGCTTTCTCTGTCCCTCCACCCAGAGCATTCCACAGGCTCTGCTGTTGTAGGAATTGTCGACGGATTGCCAAAGCTCTGATATGAAAATCTTTCATTCGAGGAAAGATTGGGAAGCAGCAGATGCAATTGGATAGATGACCAGGATAGGCAAGAGGGGGCTGAGGATGCTGGGAAGCTAGTGTGTGTTATAGCGTCTAGACAGTGGTCGTCCCCCCAGACCCAGTACACAGTGCTGAGTCCCGTATTTGCTGTGGTTTTCCATGTCTACATTTCTATGATGAAGGTCAATGGAAGAAATTAACATCAACCAACAACAAAATAGAATCCTTATAACAAGGCAGTGTCACAAAAGTCACTTGAACTTATGAATTGTTTATTTCTGGAGGTTTCTATGTGTAGTTACTCACAAATAACTGAAACTGGGGTGAGCAAAGCTGTGGATAAGCACTGTTCTGGGTGGGGAGAGAGACTGCAGGAGTTCAGTCCCCGTTCCCCCTGCACAATCCCCCACCCCAACATAAGAGGGGATGTGGCTCTTTCAGCTTGTAGAGTGTGGCTCATCAGGCCCTCCCCTTAGCATGCCCATAGCCTCTTTGGGACCGCTTAGCAGATGCTTCTCCTATCATGGTAAAACTCCCTAGAGTGACCTTCAGGTCTTCATCTCACTGTTCTTGACCCCTCCTCTTGTGGGCTCCCCCTCCAACCTACCCCATCATGTAATCCCTCCAGCTTGAATTTGCCAATAGTCATATCCCAGAACCCATAGGTACCTGTGCATTGGGAAGGTCTTTAGCAGTTGCTGAATCAACAAAGATGAATGGGGAGTGGGAGAAGATGGATTCCTTTACCTAACAGGCAGAGCTTGTAAACAGTGCACACTATTGCTTTTATTTCTCAAGTGTAGTTAAATAGCTATTTATTTCTCCTGGTACATGTAACCTAGATTGCTTATCTAAAGCAAATTGTTTCTTTTAGTATCTTCAATTATCTGGCACAGCGATGCATACAAACGGTTGATGTTTGTCTCAATAATAAAAAGCTTCATTCTTTAACCTCTAATGGAGCCTATGGATAGCTACCAATTGCTCTTTCCTCAAGATTTTGTTTAATCATGAAGAATTAGACTTTCCTTCTGTGCTTGTATTGTAATATCAACGTCTTTTCAGCCTGGTGTATGTGAAGCTCTGATGTGAGGGTTCCAGATTTCTGACAGTTTAGCACTGTAAACATGCAGGAAATTCCACATTTTCCTCCCTTGTAATACAGTGCCGTATACAATTTATAACTTCCCCATGACTGGGAGTCAGTGTTATGCTGGTAAGCCACTGAAAGTCAAGGAGTGAACAGTTTGTGACATCTGTCCAATTGGTAGACATATGCCCTGCTGTAATACATGCCAAGATACCATCCATGGTTCTGACTTGAGACTTCTGAGTGTCATCTGATAGTGGTCCTGAGCACAGGCTGCTTGGAAAAATGATCATCTCAGGTTGCTCTTGTAGATGCAGCCCGAGTGTGACAGAATCCTGGAACTGGATGAAAGCAACCCTAAAGTGTAAAGACTTTGGGCTTCCTTAAAGAAATCACTAAGGATTTTGAATCTTTCTCATAAAAGCAAAACAACCAAAAAACAACTGCAGAATACTTTCAGGACAGAGACATGCAATCTTTTCTTACAGTTCATGTTTTAATCAAAGGCAGAGTTGGCTTCCTATTAGTGTATTTGTGAACCCCCAAAATACATGAGGATATTTTGGCTTAGAGTTCTTTTTGTTTCATTTTAAGTTGTGCATCTGTGTGTATGTATGCCATGTGTGTCTCGGTACTCAAGGGTTCCAGAAAAAGGCATAGGAACTTCTAGAGCTGGAGATACAGGCACTTGGGAACTACCTGACAAAATGAAGTCAACTCCTCTGAAAGAGCTCGGTATGCTCTTAACTGCTGATTCATCTCGCTGCCACCACCACCACCACCCTCCTCCTCCTCCTCCTCCTCCTCCTCCTCCTCCTCCTCCTCCTCCTCCTCCTCCTCTTCTTCTTCTTCTTCTTCTTCTTCTTCTTCTTCTTCTTCTTCTTTTTAAGAAAGGGTCTCACTATCTAGTCCTGACTGGACTAGAACTTGCTATGTAACCCAGGCTGGCCTCAAACTCACAGAGAGATTCACCTGCCTTTGTCTCCAAAGTGCTAGGATTAAAAGTGTGGGCCACTACATCATTTCTAATTTGCCTGACTCATTATTCAAAATTAGAGCTTGTTAGAAAACTAGAAGATGGAGTTATTTCATACATAGCATCTGGTATGAGTTGCCAATCTTCTGTGATGCCCTTTGCCAGCCTTGCTGTAGCATAGTGGAAGAGCCTGTCTCAAGGGACACAGCTGTGTAACTTTCTCTTCAGTTCTTATGGGAAGGATGAGATGGTTAGAACCAACACTAGGTATTTCCTTCTCTCTTCTTTGGGACATCTTTAAAAGGTAGATGGATAAAGTAGTAACCATGGCAAAGTATTGTTAGGATGCAACATTTAGAGACATGGTAAGTAACAGGAATTCCACCAACAGGGACAAAAGAGAATGCACTTCTCTCTTGTCGGGACTGACCCATTCACCTGCTATTGACTCACCCATTGTTATCCTGTGTTTGGATTCTTTGTGCTTGTTTATGTTTCATGCAGTTTGTATTGAGTTGGCAATCTGCATGTTGACAGAATGTCATAGATAGTAAACACGAAGGAACGGTTTCTTTTAGCTCAGAGTTGTGGAAGATGCAGTCCATGGTTGATTGGCTGGAATGATTTGGGGCCTTGGGGAGGCACATCATGGTGGTAGAGCAGAGGAGGCTGCTGTCTTAGTGATGGTAGCTCAGAAGCTGTGTCCACAGTCTCCTTTCAGGGGCATGTCTCCAAAGATATAAGACTATGTCCTTGGAGTTTATACACTACCTAGTACCAAGGTGGGAACAGCCTTAAAGCTTGAGCCTTTGGAGAACTTGGAGATGCAGTCTGCAGCATAGTTTTGGCATCTTGACTGGTCCACCCATGAGTCACATTTTTGCTGTTGGTTTTGCCTTATGTGAGTCTTCTCTCTGAAACTTTGCTTTGGCTTAAAGAACAATGTCAAATCTCTCCGTTAGTGTGTGTCTGCTCTTCTAAATTTCTCTGTGTTGTCTGTTGTGTTGACTTTCTCATTAGTGACTGTCGTGTAGAGTTTCTCTATTAATATGTGTCTGTTGTATTGAATTTCTCTATTAGTGTCTGTTGTGTTGATTTTTTCTATCAGTATGTATCTACTGGGTTGAATTTCTCTATCAGTGTGTGTCTATCATATTGAGTTAATATGTGCCTGTTGTGACAAATTCTTTAAAGTGTCATCTTTTAGGCACTATCAACTTTACTTTCAGTCTGGAGAAGTCTTGCTGGGTCGGGAAGATAGAGATCTGCCATGGAAGTTCATTTCCTCTAGGGCACTTTGTAATATTACATGTCAAGACTGTTGGTCCTTGAAAGCAATCTGGGTTTTCAAAATTATTAGTATGCTTTTCTCACTAAAAATGTTGTCTTTGACTTTTACAGTTTCCCACTGTGGAGCGCACGAGAAACTGTTTATCTTGCTAGTGTTTCCAACGGGAAGTTCATGTGTTTAGTGTCCCAAAGGTTTTCTTTATCTCTACAAAGAATGCCCACTGTTTACTGTCGAAGCTCCCCACAGGCCTTTTATAACTGACTAGGACTCTGACATGTCCTTCAGCGTATTATCTTTGCAAGTTCTAATCTGAACTTCAATCTGTCCAGTAGATTCTAAGCCTTACTGTATATACTTGGCTTTTCCCATCTACAGGGTCTCTGTTATACCTTACGGTTCTCCTCTAGACCTTCAGTATTTTTCCTCAACAAAATAAACACAAAGTCTTTCCCTGTGATGGCTTATTGGCTCTCTGTTACAACATTTATGGTAATGGTTCTTCGATGCTGAGTTCTTTTCTCGGGTGCTTAGTTATCTTTGAACATGTACTGGACATTTTATTTGAAAACTATGCAAGTATTTTGAAGGCTAAGTTGAAGGCTTTCTTCAGAGAAGATCGATCATCTTCTTCCAGGCTTCTGGGAGAATAGCAGTCTAAGATGATAGTTTTAGGTTTGGGACTTTGGGAGCCATGAAAAGTGAACTGCAGGATACGGAAGGCTTGATTTCCATCAGTTCATTCTCATTCCTAGACCTAGAGTGTGCCCTAGAGTCTGCCTTTCTACTGTTGTTTAGATAGCCAGAACTACACAGCCTTAAGCTCCCCTTTTGAAGATGCCAACCTGTCCTGGGGAAAAGGACACTAATGTCCTGAGTTGAGGGGACATTAATTCTTCATGGATCATGACTTGGTAACTTCCGTATGTTTCTAGTGCTTCATTACCTCCAAGCTGATAATGCTGGTGCTTTGTTTAGCTAACCAGTTCTCAGAGAAGGCCTTAATTATTTAATTTCCATTTACCAGAAATCCCACATAAAAACAGTTTTACATTACAATATCAACCTTTCATCCACTGAAGGTACATTTCACATTTTTTTTTTACTTTGTGTCTATTTACATAGATTTACATACATAGAGACTGTAGTTTATGTATTTGAATCACTTTTCTTTTGTTTGCTTTTTAAAAACTTAATATGTTTCCAGCATAAGATAAGCCAAGAACTTACCTGTGCTTTTCTAGCTGTCTCTCTGGTTTTATTTATTTTTTTTTATATTGAATCTTTGGGTTTATTTTATTACACGATGTTTGCTTATAACCTCCATTTATTTTATCATCTCATATATGAGATCAAAATCTTATATTGAAAATGGTGCCATCCTTTTTCTAAGGTTTTGAACTCTGGCTTTATAACATATTAAGCCTTTATAAGTTTCCATTTCACCACTGATTTGATCTTAGGGGAAGTGCTGTGTTATGGCTGTAATTTGTCCTTACAGTCCTTCCCAGAATGCCATTGTCTAATTTAGGTTTATTTTTTTCTGAATAAACATTGTGGCTTGTCATATTAGAAATTGAATTAGAAATTTTTTATTCTTGAAATTTTATAAAATATAGAAATTTGAAAATAATTATTTGGCACTTTCACAATATTGATTCTTGCCAAAGGCATGATGTGCCAGCCCCCCTCCCGACTTTTGACATTGGTATCTCTGAACTTGAACATCCCCACTCCTTACCCCCTATTTCCCCTTTCATGTTTCAGATGCATCATACCACAAGACTGTTATATTTTCTGCATGTTTTTAATGCTTGCTGAAAAATTTACTTTTATGAGTTTTCAGGTTTCTGTTATAAATAAAGCATTTCCATTATATTTTGTACCAGCTTTGGTGTTAGTAAAATGATTGATATTTGTAAGTTTTGTAAGGAGGGACCACTCAAGACTTTTGGTCACTTGTTGGGGCTCATCCTTATCATCACTTCTGGCTTATTGTTTAAGCTGGTTGCTTTCAAGAAATGATTAAGAACAGCAGTGGTTCTGGAAGAGTTCCTCTCGTCCCAGTCATGCAGTGAGAGGTCACTGGACTTTGCTTCTGAGCTGGGGGTGGTGGTGGTAAATGGCATTGTGGTGGTGCATGGCATTGGTGTGAGGCAAATATTCATCATGGCTTCCTAGTTTGCAAGTTTTGTTTTGATTTTTCTCATTTCCCTGGTGACTTCTTTTTCCTCTCTAGCTAGTTAATTGCATTGCTTTAATTTCCATACAGCCGGGGATTTTCCAGATCTCTCCCGCTGTTTATTTCTGGTTGAACTTGGTTGTGGTTAGAAGACGTGCTGTGCTCAGTCTACTTTCAGCAGTCTAGTTTGGCCTTAGCAGAGACAGTCTACTTCTGTTGCTCTAGACAGTTAATTTTTATTTTCATTTGCTAAGATGATGATTATTAATGTGTGTGGTGCCGGGCATCGAACCCAGTGCCCTGATTCTTCTGAGGCATTCACCCCTGAACAAACTAAGCAGTTTAAAGTATTCACTGTCCTGCCATTCTGTCGATAGAGTGGGCTCTATCAAGGTGTTGGAGGGCTGTGTCTTTCTCAAGGTGGTAAGGACAATCTGTTTTCTTGCTCATTTAGCTTATTGGCAAGCTTCTGTATTGCATCTATACTCCTCAGTTCTTCTTAGATTAACTTGTTGACTTCCAGCTCAGGGCCACTCTCAGTTTTTTCAGACCACTCCATTTATTGGATCAATGTTTCTTTTCTCCATTCAGTCATTCATTTATTCTTTTGTGTTCAATTATTTCTTCTTTATTTTGGAGGAGTTTGCATATGCTAAGCACATGTGGTTTGAGTCATACCCAAGACATAATTTACAGGCCGGAAAGATTGGTTTGGTTCACAGTTTCTGGGTGGTCCAGCTTTATTTCTTTGGGTAGGAGGTAAAGCAAAGAATCTTGGAGACTGTTTACCTCATGACAACCTGACACCAAAGAGCAGAATCCCACTTTCTGAAGCTCTGCTCTGCAGTAATGCATCTGATTATGAATCCATTGATTGATGAATCCCTTGATGAAGTCTGAGGCCCCATAACCCAGTTCATTCTCCAAAGTTCCACCTCTGAGTACAGTTGCCTTGGGCCCAGGCCTTCGACACAAGAGTCTGAGGACACTGGGTCCAGGTCGACCATATGCTCTCGCTCTGAGGAATACCCAATCCCCTCTGCAGATTTGTGAGCGGCAGGGCCAGGTCAGGTCTCACAGTCCAGTCTCTTTCCTGGCTGCTATTTAACCAGAGATTCTGCTGTGAAATTTGAAAGGATCCCATTACAGTTAAGGGTAACTTCCTCATTCCAAAATCCACAATCTCATCGGGCTTACACAGCCTCTCCAGACTGAAGGAAACCTGCTCGCATGTTCCAGGGATTGGGCTGACCTCGTTTTATTTGCTTTCCACGTGGCCATGTGGAAACTACAGCTTCATGATAACATTAACGTGGTGGACTTCAAAGCAGTGGCAGCTTTGCCAGTCTTGTGAGAATCCTTTCCTGTTGCACTCCCGAGCTTGTTTGTGTGCATAGATTCAGATTAAAGGCCTGCTGGCAGGGAAGTCTGTTTCCATTTTTCTGATTAAGTCTTTGTATAGGAGGGTTATAGGTGTATGCTCAGGCTCATGTGTGTGTGTGTGTGTGTGTGTGTGTGTTGCATGTGTGTATTGAGGACAGGGGCTGACATTGGTTTTCTTCCTCTATCGTTCCTGTTGTTTTCTCAGACAATATTTTCACTCACCAAACATGGAGCTCATGATTCTGCGAGACTAGCTGGCCAGCCCAGAAATCCTCCGGTCTCCTCCTTCTCCATGCTAGGGTCACAGATGTGCACTGCCACACCCAGCCTTTTCTTTTCTTTTCTTTTCTTTTCTTTTCTCTTCTCTTTTCTTTTCTTTTCTTCTTTTCCTTCTTTTCTCTCCTCTTCTTTTCTTTTCTCTTCTCTTTTCTTTTCCCTTCTTCCCCTCCCTCCTTCCCTCCCTCCCTCCCTCCCTCCCTCCCTCCCTCCCTCCCTCCTTTCTTTCTCTCTCTCTCTCTCTCTCTCTCTCTCTCTCTCTCTCTCTCTCTCTCTCTTGCGTGTGGATTCTGGGGATCCATACTCAGGTTTCTTTGCTTGACTGCTAAACACCTTATTGACTGAGCCATAGTCTCCCTATTCCATGTTTAACCTTCACTGTTGAAAACTGAATTGTTTCTCAATACAAAGTTTGGGGCTGATCGTTTAGTTTTCTTCAAGTACTATAAAAATGGAGTAGGCAAAGGTTGGTGTGATGGGCGATTTAAGAAGCTGCCGCATTAATATCTCTTGATCATATTCCTGGAGGAAGGAAGAGCTTGGCAGTGAACCGCTGTGGCTTCCTGTTTCCTACTGTGAAAATTCCCACCTCTCCTGCTTGGTATGCAGGCCTGAGCATGACCTACCTGCTGACAGAATCTTTCCCCACTGTGGCCCCCACTCCGCTGTGTGTGTGCAGCAGGGCTTACTTGCTGTTTTCTGTGTGTGTCTTAAACACTTGTCTGCGCACCATGTCCATGAAACTCCCTTGACAGGAAAGTGCTTCCTTCTGCCCACCCTCAGGCCAGGAGTCAGTCAGAGATGTGGCACCTCTGAAACCACTCCTGCTGTTTGTTTCTTCATCTCCAGCACAGTCAGCCCCTCAGCCGTGCTGCTCCATGGCTTCCTGATAACACCTCTGCCATGAATTTGATGGTCTAGTTCTCTGTCTTGCGCCTCTGTCTCCTCTCTGCTGAGAGTAGCTTCCTACCTACGAGCAACTCAGGCCTCTTACCCTGAGACATTTCTTCTCTGCCCTGACAGTAACATGGGAGGTTTTTCCTTCATAACTGTGTTCCCTGGAAGCAGTGTCCTTTTCCTGGCCCCTGTGCTCTCCCCTCCTCCACACACTTCCCCTATGAATGAGATGGGTTTGACCTCTGGAACCCACTTAGCATGCTTTTCGACATGAGGATGTCCTTCCCGTTCCCATGACCAGCAAGCCTGGTGACCTCTCCTTAGTGTACCCTCTTGTGTGTTTAACACTATTGGCTACAGCAACTGCCTTGTGAAAGACTGTCTAAACTCCAGGCTGGGGCACTTCACTATCATAGGTTTCATGTGTCTTTTGAATTCCTACCTTGTTTCTTATTCCTAGCTCACCCTTAAATGTAGCAATTACCCAGGCCTCTGATGTTAGACCTTTTTTCCTCTCCACAACATGTTCTCCTTGGCTGGTCATTTATTTACTTTTACAAAAACAGCTCTCACTATGAATTCCCAGATCTCTGCCTCTAGCGCAGACCTCTCTCTAGGGAAAGAAAAGAATGTGCATGTATACTTCATGTATCATAATTTTCAGATTGCTGTATAATCTTAGTAATTATTTTAAATGGCCCTGTAATGTTATGTTAACTGGCTCTGCCATAATTAGCCTAACCATTTTCCTTCTGAAAATGACTTGCCCTGAATTTCCAGCTACAGTTCACAGTCCATACATGCATATTGAATTGAGGTTCCTTGGAATGCAAAGTGAAATGATCTCCCCCTCAAACTAGCTCACTGCTCCCATATAAGACAGGAAACCTGGGAACCCTTGGCAGACTGCCCCTAGGCTTTGTGTTCTGTCTCTGTGGAAAGTCCTGCCGTCACTACCTGAGTTACAGGCAGCTTTTCACTCTGACAGAGCCCTGAAAAACCCTCCGTGTGCTCCTCTGTGCACCACCATCACCTTCTCCCCCTCAATACCTGAGATAGAAATCTAGCAAACACAAGAAGGAATGAGTGCAGCTTGAAAAAGGACCTAGGATGTGTCCTTGAGTGACAGCCAGAGAAAGGCTATGAGAACATGAAAGACAGACCAAAAATAGCTTTCAAGAAAACAATATGACAGAAACAGAAGTAACTTTGAATAATGACATCATAAGTATCATAACAAGAGAGAACTTGAGAGAATGGAATGAGATGACATGGGGAGTAAAAAACTAGGGGAATAAAATAACAACAGCATTCCAAAGCTAACAAATGAAATCAAAACAGTTAGGAGTTTCATGGCTTGAAAATGAAATTATTGGCATAAAGGAAATGCATCTGGGAATTACAGAGAAAGCTGAACAGAAGAAACCAAAGAAAGAAAAGAAGAGTAGAAGAAACCAAAGAAAGTAAATCATTGCAAGGGTGGTAACAATAAACAAGAAAAGAACCTTACCCCAAAGAAAAATGTACTAGCAAGTATGTTGGGAGATATACTAGAAGAAAAGTTTCTTTAAGTAAGCTAAGCTGCCAGAAGGCAAAGGAGAATTTGAGGGGACGAAGTGTTTATTAGATGCTAAGATAGATGCAAACGGAGCCAGGATTACACACCTGTAATCCCAGCACTCAAAAGGCTGAGGCAGGAGGATCACTGAGAGTTCAGGCCTGAACTACTAAGACCATATATCAAAAACAAAAATGGGCCAGCCTGATGGCTCAGCATGTAAAAGTGTTTATTTCCAAGCCTGATGAATTTTATCTCTGGTTCATACATAATAGAAAGGGAGAACCAGTTCCATAAGTTGTCCTATGAACTCTGCATGCTTTGTGGCACATAAATGTTCACAGACAGATGGATATACATACATACATAAATGCATAAATAAATACAATAAATTTAAATAGAGGATTTGGAGAGGTGGCTCAGTGGGTAAAGTGCTTGCTCCACAAGCATGAAGAGCTGACTTCAGTCCCCAGCCACCACAGATCAGCTGGGCATGGTGGCACGTGCCTGTAATACCAATGCTGGCGGGTCCTAGAGATTTGCCAGCTAGCCAGTGAAGCTCAAATGACAAGATCTGGGTTCAGTGAGAAATCCTACCTCAGAAATTATGGTGGAGAGGTGGAAAGGAAGACCCAATCAGTGCAAGCTCTGGTCTCCACATTGTTCCTGTGGTGTACCAACACATATAGGCATACAACACAGGTGCGTCCACACACATACATAAGCATACAACACAGATGTACACACACCCATAGGCATAGGACACAGGTGCACACACACACACAGGCATAGGACACAGGTGCACACACACACAGGTATAGGACTCAAGTGCACACACACACACACACACAGGCATAGGACACAGGTGCACACACACAGGCATAGGACTCAAGTGCACACACACACAGGCATAGGACACAGGTACACACACACACACAGGCATAGGACACAGGTGCACACACACAGGCATAGGACACAGGTGCACACACACAGGCATAGGACACAGGTGCACACACCCATAGGCATAGGACACAGGTGCACACACACATAGGCATAGGACACAGGTGCACACACACACAGGCATAGGACACAGGTGCACACACCCATAGGCATAGGACACAGGTGCACACACACACAGGCATAGGACACAGGTGCACACACACAGGCATAGGACACAGGTGCACACACACAGGCATAGGACACAGGTACACATAGGCATAGAACACAGGTGTGCACACACACAGTACACCATATACTAAAGTTAAAGATACAAGGGAAGAATTGAAGATAAGCAACTTTACAAACTGGATAAAAATTGAATGACAATTGATAGAGGAGTCAGGTTGTATCTGAAATAGGAACATGTAGCCCCAAAATATTTTTCAGATTCTTAACTACGGGAGTGGTTTTTTTTTTTTTTTCAGAAATAACAAGGAAATGTAAATATTTAGAAATTCTGTTACTTTCTCTTTCTCTTGAGACAACCTCAGTGTGTGGTCCAAGATGGCCTCAAAGCACACAGTTCACTCACTTCATCCTCCTGGGTGCTAAGATTGCAGGCCACCTGCACTTTACAGCCAACTTTCATTTTATGTACAAAGCCCAAAACTTATTACTTTTATTTAAACAACATAATTTTTACTATTTCACCTACAGGTTGATTTCTTTGCAATGTCAGGCACCATGCAATTAAAACAACAACAACAACAACAGCAACAACAACAACAACAGCAAAACAGTCTGATATGGTGATAGAAATAAATAATCCCAGCACTCTCTCAGGAGGCAGAGGCAGTAGGGTCCCAAGTTCAGGACAGGTTGAGCTACAGAGTAAGATCCGAATTTTAAAACATGAACACTTGAAGACAGCTTTTTCCAGAAAGTATGTGAAATAATGAAGTTATCACACATACCCAGTCAGGACTTTGATGAGACTCGGTGTAGGCAGAGTTTCAGGTCCACGGGCCACCCCTCCTGAGTGACTTCTCCTCCTTGCCTGTAGAGTTATTTTTAGAGCCTAATGGCTTTCACTTTTGTGACAGGCCATCTCCTGGCTTTTGGGAAATGAGTGGGGAGACTACTTCCCCTTGAGGCGATCACCACTTCTCAGTTTGTCACCCTTGTCTGGTGGTTCAAAGAGTGCCATGAGTGAGGAGAATGTCACTTCATGAAAGGTTGCCTAGAGGAACGCAAACGGCTTGCTCAGCACAGCTCTGTGGAAAACAGCCACAGTGTGTGAGTGATGCCCCGCCTTCCCATCATGCCCCTGGGGAGGGAAGGGGTCTGCAGTGGAGTCGGCATCTTCTCTTCACTCAGTATCTCTGTGAGAGCACATACATGCATGTCACTGCAGGAATAGAACATATATGTCAATTTCCATCATCATAAAAGGCAGAGTGAGTATTACAGTGTAATGGTTTTTTTTTATTTTTTTAACATAAAAATATTTTATGTACAACTGCAGGAGAAATAATACTCAGATAGTTTGAACATAAAAACAGGTTATACTTTAAAAGTCCAGGGTTATTTTAAATAGTAAAATATTTTCTCTGTAGAAAATAGTATAAATGATAACATTTCCCAATAAGCCCTAATATTGATTATTCTGGGATACAGAATAAACCTATCTTCATCTGTTCAGAAAACTATGTTTTACTTAAGTTGTGTAAGTGAGATTCCTATTCATTTTCCTCTTCACTGTTTGATTTATGGCAGAGATTTTTCTATAGGCTAATCCATATTCTAAAAAGATTTTAGCCTCCTGTCCTGAAAGTACGGCCAGCATTTTCTTTCATCAGCTTATACAGTAAAAATTCTTACTCTAATAGTGAAATATTTCACTAAAGCTTGCCCAGTAATTGGGTAAAACCGATACTTACTATAAGCCACAGACATCCTAGGGTCCCCCTGATATACACTCTCCCTGGTTCTGTGGGTTGCAGTCTGATTGTTCTTTGCTTTCTATCTAGAATCCACTTATGAGTAAGTACATACCATGTTTGTCTTTCTGAGTCTGGGTTAGCTCACTCAGGATGAGCTTTTCTAGTTCCATCCATTTGGCTGCAAATTTCATGCTGTCATTGTTTTTCTCTGCTGAGTAGTACTCCATAGTGTATATGAACCACATTTTCTTAATCCATTCTTCAGTTGACGGGCAGCTAGGTTGTTTCCAGGTTCTGGCTATTACAAACAATGCTGATATGAAATAGCTGAGCAGGTATCTTTGTGGGATGATTGAGCATTCCTTGGGTATATGCCCAAGAGTGGTATGGCTGGGTCTTGAGGTAGATCGATTCCCAGTTTTCTGAGAAATCACAGGTATACAATTTTACCAACCTGTTTTATTTTTTTGTCTTAACAGAAATCCTAGAGGCTGGTGTTAAAGGATCCTCTGAGTCTCTCAAAGGTGTGAAACGAAAAAAGATTGTTGCTGAGAATCACCTGAAAAAAATACCAAAATCCCCCTTGAGGAATCCTCTTCAGGCAAAACACAAGCAAAACACAGAAGAGTCATCGCTCAGTGTTGTCCAGAATGCGTCAGAGGCTCATAAGAAGCACAGCTGTGGCCCTGCTAGAAATGGGAAGCAATGTACCAAGCAAAATGGAGAAACACTTGGGATGACTGCCGAGGCCTCAAAATCTGAAGACTCGGTCTCCCCAAAGAAGGCCTCATTTCCCCACCACCGGTCAGAGCTGCGGAGATGGAGGTCGGAAGGCTCAGACCCAGCCAGGCTCAGTGGTCCTGATGGACAGTGGGACTCCAGCTCCTCACCTAGTAAATCTGGGACTGACAGTAGTGAATGTAGCTCCTCTTGCTGTAGCGCCTCGCCTCTCTCCTATCCAAGTACTGCCTTTGACGTCTTACTGAAAGCAATGGAGCCAGAATTAAGCACCTTGTCACAAAAGGGCTCGTCTTGTGCAATTCAGATAGAAAAACTGAGACCAAATAAAACTGTTCATTCCCCTTCTAAATTAAAGAACAGTTCCCTGGATGCCCCAAATCCTACTTCCCAAGAAATGGTTGGCGAATCACAGTGTTCTCCATGTCCCTCATACCCGGTGCACGTGGCCTCAGCGGAGAAGAGTGAGCCAGTGACAGCCCAGTCTGTTTCTCACCTGTATAACCCACATGACCACCTTGTTCCCAAACCTAGCCACCAGAATCAGCAGCTTCCAGGACGTCTGGGCTTAACAGGCTCCCTGACAGATCTGCACGCCCATGAGAACACTACACTTGAACCTGTCTATAATATAGCAATGACGTCAGCTGCAGGTCTCACTGCTCCCTCCAGTAGAACTCAGGTTACTCCTCCACACCAGCAAATGGATTCCGTGTCACCTTCGTCAGTGAGCCCCACCAGCTCCACACAGTCACCCCCAGGGCCAGTTTATAGCTCAACCCACGTCACTTCTGCTGTCAGTCAGAGTGTGGAGCAAATGTGCAATCTTCTTCTGCGAGATCAGAAGCCAAAAAAGCAAGGCAAATACATCTGTGAGTACTGCAATAGGGCATGTGCAAAGCCCAGCGTGCTTTTAAAGCATATCCGCTCTCACACTGGAGAGCGGCCCTACCCCTGTGTGACTTGTGGGTTTTCATTCAAGACTAAAAGTAACCTATATAAGCACAAAAAATCCCATGCACACACTATCAAACTGGGTCTCGTCTTACAGCCAGAGGCTGGTGGATTGTTCCTGTCCCAGGAGTGCCCCAAAGCACTTAGTGTCCATTCAGATGTTGAAGACAGTGGCGAGAGTGAGGAGGAGGGGCCTGGAGGTGGGAGGCAGAATGACCCTGGGGTCATGGACCTACAACCTGTGCAAATAATGAAGACAGTATCAAATCCTGAAGCTTTACCCAAATCTCTTTCAAGCAATTCAGATCATGTGGTCAGTGGCTTCTCTTCACAGGACAGACCTTCAGAGTCACAAGCCCTGACAGAGTTACCCAAAGTTGTGGTCCACCCCGTAAGTGTTTCCGCACTCAGAACTGACAGTCCGCAGGGAGCCAGTCCCAAGCCTGAACTTCCTAGCACACAGAGGCAGAAGGACCTTCATGTTGCAAATATGCTGTCACAACCAGCCGGCGTATCTTCCCTGGAGACAGATGAGAAGTTCCACCAGAAAGGGGATGCGCTTCAGTCAGAAGGGAAGCAAGAGTCTCATGGTGGCGTAGCACACGCGCAGCTGCAAAGGCAGCAGGCCACAGACGACCCCCAGGAGCAGCAAGGAAAGCTGCTGCTGAGTCCACGGAGCTTAGGAAGCACAGATTCTGGCTACTTCTCACGATCTGAAAGTGCTGATCAAGCTGTGAGTCCACCTACGCCATTTGCCAGAACTTTTCCCATCATGGACCCAGACCCGGCTAAGAACAGTGGACCTCCAGGGCCTCCAATCAGTGCTCCAGCACCCACTGCTCTGGCCACTGGTGAGAAGTCATCAGTTTTAGCAGGCCAGATGCGGCCACCCTTGGCAAGCAAAACTCTGGAGGAAAGGATTTCAAAGCTGATCTCCGACAATGAAGCCCTAGTCGATGATAAGCAACTGGATAGTGTAAAGCCCCGGAGAACCTCACTTTCCAGACGGGGAAGCATTGACTCCCCCAAATCATACATATTTAAAGATTCCTTCCAGTTTGACCTAAAACCGATGGGTCGGAGAACAAGTTCCAGCTCTGATATACCAAAGTCCCCGTTCACCCCGACGGAGAAGTCAAAGCAGGTGTTCCTTCTTTCTGTCCCTTCCTTGGACTGCCTGCCTATTACGAGAAGTAACTCCATGCCAACCACAGGATATTCAGCAGTCCCTGCAAATTTAATCCCTCCCCCTCCTCCTCTAAGAGGAAGCCAGTCATTTGATGATAAAATTGGCACCTTTTATGATGACGTCTTTGTGTCAGGACCCAACCCATCCATGCCCCCAAGCGGACATCACCGACCCCTGGTCAGACAGGCTGCAGTGGAAGACTCTTCAGCCAGTGAGAATCATCTGCTGGGCTCGGGGCAGTCTGTGGATGAGAGCTGTCAAGGATGCCCAGCCTCCGGTGAGCCCGGGCCCGTGCAGAGCAGAGCAGTCCAAGCCCCTCCCCTGGAAAAGAAGAAGTCCCATCAAGGACGAGGGACCATGTTTGAGTGTGAAACCTGTCGAAACAGGTACCGGAAGCTGGAGAATTTCGAGAATCATAAGAAATTTTACTGCTCAGAGTTACATGGGCCCAAAACAAAGGTAGCTGTGAGAGAGCCTGAGCATGGCCCTGCACCTGGTGGGACACAACCCCAGGTTCTCCACTACAAAGTTGCTGGTCCCACAGGTGTGTGGGAGCAGACACCCCAGATAAGGAAGAGGAGAAAAATGAAAAGCGTAGGCGATGATGAGGATCTGCAGCCACGCGAAAGCAGGACATCTCCAGAAAGTGCTGAAGTCCTTCAGCTGCGGCCTGCCCCGGGCTCTGCTCCCAGCCCATCCAAACACGCCACTGCCATAGCAGGTGACCAGGCACACAGAGGTGTCCAGCTGCAGAGCTCGCCTCTTCAGCTTGTGTCCAGAGTCCCTGAGCAGGCCCTGCACCTAAAACAGTGCCCTGTGGTGGAGCAGCACCCAAATTCTGCAGTTCAGGACAAGATGGAGGTGAAGAGACAAGGGGGTGGCATCTCTGTCATCCAGCACACCAACTCCCTGAGCAGGCCTAGTTCGTTTGACAAGCTGGATCCCTTGGAAGGTGGCACCACCTTTTCCTTACAGGAGCTAGGCAGAACCGGGATGCCCGGGGCTCTGAAAGTGATAGGGATCTCCCCAGAGGAAGGTCACCCATCTCGGGGTGCCACACATCACACAGCACTGCCACATGCTGTCAGAGGAGAGCCACGGGAAAGTTCTAGAAAGACTGTAAGTGAGCGGTATGTGTTAGGGCAGCCTTTGAGACTGGTCCGGCAGCACAACATCCAGGTCCCAGAAATTCTGGTCACCGAGGAGCCAGACCGGGACCTGGAAGCCCAGGGCCATGACGAAGAAAAGTCAGAGAAGTTCAGTTGGCCTCAGCGCAGTGAAACCTTATCAAAGCTGCCAACAGAGAAACTGCCACCCAAAAAGAAAAGGCTCAGGCTGGCTGAGATAGAGCATTCTTCAACCGAGTCAAGCTTCGATTCCACTCTCTCCCGGAGTCTCAGCAGAGAAAGCAGCTTATCCCATGCATCCAGCTTCTCAGCCTCCTTAGATATAGAAGACGTTTCTAAAGCAGAGGTATCCCCCAAAATCGATTTTCCAAATAAAGCAGAGTTCCTTTTGATTCCACTGGGCTCGAACACACTGAGTGTCCCTGGAAGTCACCGGGAAATGAGGCGTGCTGCCTCAGAGCAGATCACTTGCATGCCCACACTGATGGAGGTCTCTGATTTCAGAAGTAAGTCATTTGACTGTGGGAGCATTACTTCTTCTCAGGCATCGGCGGCAGCATTTGTTGAATCACAGCCCTCCAACTCTCCATCTGGTGTTGGAGGCACCGGACACGTGCCCCTTTTGGAAAGGAGGCGGGGTCCCCTGATCCGGCAGATATCTTTAAACATAGCTTCCGATAGTCACCTATCTCCTGTTAGTGCATCATCTTTCCAAAATACTGCTCTTCCTGGTGTGACTGTCGTGCCATTTCAGGGTCCGAGGCTTCCCGATGCGTCTTCCGCTGAGTTTCCTGCACATTCTGTGCACTCCCAGGCCCTGGTTGAGGATCTTCAGCCAGAAATTTCAAGTTCTAGCACTACCAACACCTTTCCTCCTCAACAGCTTTTTGGTGTCCATTTCTTAAACAAAACTCACACACCCCTTAGTCACCAAAACGCAGCCCTGTCTCTGCCAGCATCTGCACAGGATGGCAAACCAGGTGGGCATCCTAACGTGTGTGTGTCTTCTACAAGCGAGGGTAGCTTTGCTCCTAAGTACCAGCTTCAGTGTCAAGCATTCACTTCTGGCCAGGGTTGCTCTTCTTCTCTCTCTCCTTTGCATTCTAATCAAGTTCTTCCAGATCAAACCGGAGCAGATCCAGGGGTAGCTTCAGTAGCACTGTCAGCCAAACTAGTCGATCCTGTATCTAAATCCTGTCCTCTGCTGTCACTGGAGCTCAGGCCACCAAATGATCAGGTGCAGAAGAGACTGCCATCCTTTATGCTGCCAGTGCCCCAACAGAGTAATGTTCCTATGTACTGTTTTGCCACTGTCACATCTCTGCCACAAATCTTAGTAACCCATGATCTGTCCAACATGCCAATTTGCCAAACTAATGAAAATATAGTGCCAGTCAATGAAGAACAAAATTCCATGCCAAAATCACAGAACCATCTCCAAAATGCATTGCCAACAGCAGAGAAAGATCTTGCATGCAAAAATGTTCTTCCAGAGATGGGCCAAAATGCATCAGTTTCAGAATCCTTGACCACAATTCAGAAGACGTCTGTTGGTAGACTCTCCCCACAACAAGAATCCTCAGCCTCAAGTAAAAGGATGCTTTCCCCAGCGAACAGTTTAGACATTGCCATGGAAAAGCATCAGAAGCGGGCCAAAGATGAGAATGGAGCAGTTTGCAGCACAAACATTAGACCCTTGGAGCTGCCAAGTTCAGGAGCTGGTGAGAGCAATAAGCAGAAGAAGCCTGTGCTGGTCAGGCAGCTGTGTACCATGGAGCCCCTTGAAGGAGGGGCTCTAGAGCAGGACACGTTTTCTGCACCTGAAGGGAGCTGTGAGACTGCCAGTTTGACACAGGTTTTACCAACTGAGGATTTGTCAACAGGACCCTCTATGTTTGTTGTCACAGACTTTGTCAGTGAACTGCAGGAGGTTAAAAATATCAAGTCATCCACATCGCTGATTCCTACAGTGCAGATTCCTACAGTGCAGAATTCGCCTGTCCCTTCGGAAAGTGCCTGTGTTTTGCCTTTGAAATCTATTGACAACCAGGAAAAGGAGTCAGCAGGGGTTAAACATCAGGAGAACAAAGCTGACACCCAAGGGCAGAGTCAACTCTCAATCCCTGGTCTTTCATTGTTAAGCAGTTCAGATACTCAGCCGTCATTCCCCAGCCTCAAGACTGCAACCAGCTTTACATGGTGTTACCTGTTAAGACAGAAGTCATTGCCCTTGTCTCAGAGTAGCCAGAAAACTTCAGCCTACACTGGATGGACAGTGAGCTCCAGTAACCCCAATCCACTTGGTTTGCCTACAAAAGTTGCTCTTTCTCTTCTTAATTCTAAACAGAAGACTGGAAAGTCACTGTATTGCCAAGCAATAACCACCCATTCAAAATCAGATTTAGTGGTCTATTCAAGCAAGTGGAAAAACAACTTAAGCAAGGTACTTGAGATATAATTTATCTTCAAATGTGGTTTGTGCAAATTAGTTGCAATAAGTCTTGGTACCTTTAAGTGTCTTACTTACAATAGTATTTTAATTTTGAATGACAAGTTGTACTATGTGATTATTAGAGGGGAGGTGACGTTGTTCCCAAGAGTCACACTGGGAAGAATTGCCTACAGTTCTGGCATTGATTCTGTCTGTAAATGTTTTGCAAGCACTGACTTCCTCGGGCACTGATTGTTGGTTTGTTTTTGTTTTTTGCTTCAGCTGACTCTACTCAATGGGAGTTAGGATTTTGATTTTTCTCCTCATTAAGGAGTTGTTAGCTGAGAGAAGATCATAGCTAATTTGGAAACACCAGCCTGTAGGTTACCAGAGGTTGCTATATTCTGTTGTGAACTATACAAAGAACCAGTAACACTTGTCCTTTGCCTCCTGTAGACTGATCTGCTCTCACCATGCCCACTGCGGTGTTCTAAGTGAACTTCTGAGAGCCACTAATTACTGCCAAAAAGACGCATAAAAGAATTCATGCCTATATTATTTGATTTGATCAAGATTTATAGAATAGTCATGACATTATAATTTGGAGCAATGTGTTGAATTCTTATAAGAATTGTTGGCTTTATAAAATGGGGAAATCATTTAAGCAGTTAAATAAGAATATTACATTAGGCTCTGGTCATTCAGAATTATTGATGAACTCACAAGCACATAGTACTGATCTGTAAGCATTTATGAATCTATCCACATGAAATATTTGTGGTACTAGCATTATAATAGAAGTTTGCATAGTTCTAACATGGCTGTTCTGTGGAGTCATGGATACAGAAAGGCATCCAAGGTGGTTTTACTTCAGCGGGGTTGATGAGGATAAAAGCAATAGATACTTTAGACAAATGAGGTTTTTTTTTTTAAATTAGGAGATATTTAAATCATGTGAAAATGAGGAGAAATTGGTTTAGTTAAAGACTGCAGGGTCTCCAGCATGACCTGGAGGTTTTTGTAAGACGTTTGGAGTTAACAACACCGGTAAAAACTAAGGACTGTACATGGTGGTGGATAACCACATCCATGCCAGGGAAGGAAGCTGCAGCCACAGACTCGGAGATTTTGTTGTTGGAACTTCTTAGACCCCCAACTTCCCTAAGTTAGAGCCTTAGTTGGGCCATACCTCCCCATGAGAATGTAAGCAGCTCTTGGTTTATATTCCTAATGTACCAGTGAACATGGTTCTCCCAGGCTGGAGCTGTAACTCAGTCTTGAGCATGTGTAAGATACTCCTTCCCAGGCTGGGTGGTGGTAGTGCACGCCTTTAATCCCAGCACTCGGGAGGCAGAGCCAGGTGGATCTCTGTGAGTTTGAGGCCAGCCTGTTCTACAGAGCGAGATCCAAGACAGGCACCAAAACTACACAGAGAAATCCTATCTGGAAAAAAAAAAAAAGATACTCCTTTCCATCTCCATCTCGAAGGGGAGAGTTCAAAAGCCTTGGAGGAAGTCCTGGCCCTATATACTTAGATTTCAAGTCTCTCAGGGGGAACAGCACGTGGGAGATCTGTCCAGAGGGCTGTCAGCTTTCAGGAATGATTGTGATTGCTCAGAGGGAGGAGAATGGAAAGATGATGAAGAAAATCTGCTCAGGAAACAGAGAGAAATTGTTCCGAGGAGGAGAGCCCCAGAGGGAAATGGTACCGAGCACTACTCAAAAGACTGTTTCAAGAGTTAAGAGTAGTGATGTCCTAGAAAGATGAGGCGAGAGTCTGTCCTCTGCACATTTTGTCTCTGGAGACTTGAATCCATGAACAAATGGCTCAGGAGGCTTGGGCATCTGACTGTTGTGCAGAACTTATATGGTGGCACATTCAAGATTCCAGGTGGAAAGGAGCAGATGTTAGAACATGAGAACAAAAGCAGTTTCTGCAGTATCCAGGTGATGCCCTGGAGTGCACAGCACACCGGATCTGTTGAAGTGGCTGTTTGAACCATATAAGTCCCTGCTGTCTTTAGCAAGCAGAAGCTGAGTTTGATGGTAGGAAAGTGAGCAAAAAATACAGGGAGTTGGGGGTTGAAGCATGCTCATGGAAAAAAGAGCTTGCCTAACACATGTAGCTTCTAGTTCCTATCTCTTAAATGCCTGCCCGCCCCCCAAAAAGGGGGGATTTCATATTGGAAAGAAGGTAAGAAAGACCATTGCTAAAGGGGTGAGGTCAGCACTAGAACTGTGTGTGTTCTGCTTTGTGGAGAATCTGGTCTGCTTGCCTTCTGGTGGGTGGAAGGGAAGAGGTGCGCATGTCAGTAATCGCCATTCTCCCCTTCTATGGACTGGCCAGAAGCCTTTGCTTTCTGCTGCCGTAGTCAGGACTGGGCTCCCAAACACTTCAGTGGACACAGCCCTCCTCCACAGTGCACATTCTCTAGTGGAAGAAAGTCACGTCCGTCTTGCTGAGTCCCACTGTAGGAAAGGAACTCTTCCTGATGGAAGTTATGCCTTTTGTGAATGCAAGGACAGGGCCTGTAGCTTTTGCTGTTAGCGTGTGGCTTTGACAAAGCGGCAGAGCCCTATTAAATCTTGTATTCAGCTTAAGGCAGGATTTCCTCTAGGATAGCTACACATGCTTTGTCGTTTTGATGTCTGTTTACATTTTCCAAAGATTTTTGTCAGCCTCACTTTGGCTTGGCCTGACTTTCATGCTAACCACTGTTTGGTTTTCCAGAGCTAGTCTAGAGCGGGAAGCCATGTTTTGCTTCAAAGGAATGGGAGAGAGGCAGGCTGGAGACGGGGAAGTAGGGCTTCTG
The DNA here is from genome assembly GCF_903995425.1 of Onychomys torridus. Lineage (NCBI taxonomy): Eukaryota > Metazoa > Chordata > Mammalia > Rodentia > Cricetidae > Onychomys > Onychomys torridus. The sequence goes on from NC_050447.1 coordinate 115,312,053, forward strand.
CTCCACCTTGGTGGCTCTCCCACGTTGAAGGGTTTTAGTGGTGTCCTTGAGACTATATTGTATCCAGAGTGCTTTCCATCTCCAAAGAAATAACTCTTTAAGAAATAGACTTAACTGGGCAGTAGTGGTGCACGCCTTTAATCCCAACATTCATGAGACAGAGGCGGATGTATCTGAATCTGAGGCCAGCCTGGTCTACAGAGCGAGTTCCAGGACAGCCAGGGCTACACAGAGAAACCCTGTCTTGAAGGAAAAATAAGAGAAAGGAAGGAAGGAAGGAAGGAAGGAAGGAAGGAAGGAAGGAAGGAAGGAAGGAAGGAAGGAAGGAAGGAAGGAAGGAGAGAAAGAAAGAGAGAGACTTAAACTGCAGTAAAGGTGGCCAGTAAAGCATAAAGACTGTTTAGTCTGTTAAAGAAGGCTTTCTGTGAAGTTCCTGAACCCCCAGGGATGGTAGTTGGTTCACATGAGGTACCATGGATTGTGGTGGGAGACTGGAGGAAAGGGAACAGATGGCCTTGACTTCTGCTGCCCCTGTGGAGTCCAGGTCATTGAGCTGACCACTTGTCTATACTCTGTTATGTTAATTGCTAGTGAAACATTATGGTGTTTGTGTTTCCAGTTTAATGAAATTAGTTTCTCTTTTTGTTTTTTCCCTTTCAGAGAGCAATAGGTAATCACAAGTCCTCAGTAGTTGAATTCAGCAATAAAGATGACTCTGAAATTAACAGTGAGCAAGATAAAGAAAATTCCTTAATCAAAAGTGAACCAAGAAGAATTAAAATATTTGATGGAGGGCAAGTACATATTTTATTCTTAAATGTACATTTAAATTCGCCTTTTAAATGTACATTTGCTGTCATGTGAATGCAGACCTGGCAGTGATGATTTTATTTAAAGGTTTCTTAACTAACAGAATCTTCCTGACAGCACGTTAGTATTCTCTTAAGTAATTCCATTTTGATAGAAGAAATGATGACTAGGAAATAATGTAGGTCCGGAAGTCCTGTGAGAATAGCTTCAGAGTGAACCAGGCTTCCACATGGACTAGCAGCATGGAACGGCTTGGGAAATTTCTCAGAGAGATGGGTATTGCCTTTTGCTGTCTTCCTGTTTCAGTTCAAGAATAATAAATAAGCTGTGAGAGCCAGTGTCAGTTATGATGAGACAAACAAGCTACAAGAGCTAGTGTAATAATAATAATAATAATAATAATAATATAATAATAATAATAATAATAGTTCAGAGTTTACAGTTGCTGTGTGGAATTTAACAGTGAAAAAAAAACCCTTTCAAACTGCATCTTAAAAGTGTGGAAATATTTAAGAATTAAACATCACATTGAATGACTAAAGTAGAATTAGCTGTCGGAACTTAGGTGTGATGCAGAACTGGGAGTCTTCTTTTTTAAATGTACATAAAATCGTTATAGATTGTATATAAAAGCTGTGCTTTTTTTTTAGGTTGAGGTTTCATCAATATTTTCTCAAAGACACAGTGTCCAATTTCCCTGCTCATTTCTCCCTTTAAATTAGATACAAGTCCAATGAGGATTATGTGTACGTCCGAGGCAGGGGACGAGGGAAATACATTTGTGAGGAGTGTGGAATCCGTTGTAAGAAACCTAGCATGTTAAAGAAACACATCCGAACGCACACAGATGTCCGCCCCTACCATTGCACTTACTGTAACTTCTCCTTCAAGACCAAAGGTATGCCATGCTTATTGCTGTGGGCCTGCTGTGTCTTTACACAGGAGGCCAAGGTCCGCCTCCATGTTGTCTCTGTCAAGGATAAATGGCTTCCATGGGCTAAGTTACAGCTCATCATCTCTGTAGTGAGTGTTGTTTATGTTTCTAGACCCTTTGAGGAAAATACTTCTAATTACAGGGTTCTAGAATATCCATAAGTAAAAGTAATCAGCTGTTTCTTTTTATATTTTACTCCCCAAAATAAAGTTCCTTAACAATGACTAGCATATTTTCAGAATACTAATTTTGGGGCTGAATAAGGAAAATAAGTTTTTGCTATCACAAGTAAATTCATTTGGGTTCCAAAAGATTCAAGAAGGGTTTTAAATAATAATCAGAAAAAAAATTGTAAGCACTCATTTTATTATCTGATTTTAGCCATAAATAACCATCTTTTATGATAAACTTCAACCAAAATTAGATTAAATTTCAGATTTAAAGTTTTTAAACATTTCTACTATTAAATGTTTTAATGACTCACAGAAATAGTCATTAGAATTATATTTAGCATGCTTCTGTTTTATATTTATTTAAACCCTAAGTCCTTAGGACGAAGTAATTTTAGCCCACACAGGTTTCCTATTATATGTAATGAATATACTGTTATAAAATGTTTACTCCTTGTTCACAGATAATTATGTAACAGTCATTAAAGATGACCATTTCATGCACTGTCCTTTACAAAGTAGGACTTTCCTCAGCAAAGCAGTCTAACCATGGGCATGCCTTACTTACAAAACAGGGTCCGTAAAAAATGATCATTTTCTTGAAACTTCCTTTTGAGTTCACATTCACCTTTGTTGTTTTTGCTGCTATTGTACTGACTGTCATTACAGTTCTTTGATAAAGATTAATCATCTCTGTAGCCAGTTTGGGTGCATTTCTGGCTCAGATTTATTGGTGTTTAAAGACAGTTACAATTGTAGCAACTGTGAGTGGGTTTACATTAGCTCAACAACAGAGATTCTTAAGGAGGATCATAGAGAAACAAAGTACTCTTCAGAAAGCTTGGAACAATTCTGCAGAGTTTCAAGCAAGTGTTGGGGAGAGGAGTCCTCAGTCATGGGCTCTTTGCTAGTGATGTTGGCTCTCCTTTTCCTGGAGACAGTCAGGGAGGCTGGAGTCAGGGTGAGTCCTCAGTGGTGCCAGAAAAGGAGGACTTTTAACCAATTTTCTGCTCTTTCATTGGTGGTCACTGTGACTTAAGAAGTATCTGTTAATTTGCCATGTGAGAACAGGAACATGTATCAAGGCTAACCTTAATAATAAAACAATTCCACATATGTAACAATGTTGGTGAGATGATCAAGGTATAACCTGAAATGAATACATCCTACACATGTAAATGCATAGGTTTTGTTTTTTTTAAACTATTTAGGGAGGTGATCAATAAAGTAATAGATCAAACTGTGAGAGAATATGTATATTAAAAACTTAAATTCCCCAATCTGCCCAAGCACAGCTCTAATTAGTTTCTTAGCGCAGATCTTGCTCCATCTGTCAGTCTGTCTTGGGAACCAAAGCTCTTTGAAAGTGAATGACTAGTGAGCCTGTTAATTTGTTTTAGATATTATTACTACTATGGAAGCATTTTGACTTGGATAGGGAGAGCTCAGCCACAGCAAGGGGGCTTTTAACCACTCCTTTATTTGTTTACTTTTTAATGACACGCTTACAGAAAAGTAGAGATTTATATAATAAATACCAGTTTGCCCTGTGTGTCTTAATGACTCTTCACATTCTGCCATGTTTTTCAGTGTAATGTAAATGTCAGCCACAGGAAGAGCATTTAAGCCCAGTGTTATCTGTGGGATACACCTGGCAGCAGCTAATACCTCTTAGCAATCACACGCTTCAGAAGCATCTTAGACTTGGACTTCTTAAGCACTTGGCTTTGAGATGCTGTGTGGTTGTTTGACAAGAATATACCTGAGAGTGCCAGAATTGGCATGTGCAGCTGTGGCCAATTTCACAAACTCTGCATTTATCAAGAAATTGAAGCTGTACAAATCCAACAGATTTGCATGGGCTTCTAATGCAAGCCCAACTTTTGGAACAAGGATTCCAACATTTTAAACATTTCTAATTTTTTTTCTTGCCTCCAAAATTCAGTGTTTAAATTTTGTCCTGTGTTTTCTCAAAAGAGATAGTGTGCCCTTGGTTGGCAGTGTTTTCAGGTATAGTACCACCCACTCAGGATGGCTGGGGGTCTCGGGAGACCCTGAGCTGCTCTGTCATCCATGGTCACTCCAGGCAGGTGTGCCCTGTGGACCTGAGATACTCACACAGGTGGCCCTGTCAGCTGCCAGAGCAGGTAACCTAGAGCTGCTCCGGACACATTTGCTCAGCACAGGAGGTGACGGTACTGAGTGGGCTCTCTCTTCTGTGCCCCATGCAATGCTGTTCATGATGCTCAAAAGCAACCCAGAATAGTCATCAATAATCCAAACTTTAAAACTGTGAATGTCCAGGTACCAGAATAAAGGAGAAACTAAAAACCAGAATGGTAGGGAGATCGTTGACACATCATAGAGTGGTCAAGGTTAAAACATCATAGGGGGTCAAGGCAATATTCATGCCAGCAGATCTGGGATTTAATGTCTGTCAGGGCCCCTGAAGTACACCTGACGTTCTTTCCCATTGACTTTGGGCCATATGGGAAATAAGCAATTGAAATTTTCCTGAAATGAATGACATTGATAAGGCCCCAGATAGAAAGCTCTTGTGGAGATTCTTCTTCAGTTTGGGATCCTTAGGACTCAATGGAAGACCATATTACTGAAGATGGACTTAGGGTGAAAACTCATACTGGGAAGTGAACTATTGTGAAGCTAGCCAGCAAACACAGCTAGTGGCTCAGTTACACACCAGCAACTACCAGTCAGTCAGAGTGCACTGAGCAAGACATGGAGTGTGCACACTCTTGAGAAATAACAGCTGGAGAGTAGGTCCCAACAGGCAAAAGTAGCTACCAGATTTGGAAAAAAAAAAGCTATCCATCACTAGTAAATACAAAAGTCATTGCAAGTAACTATAAATACCAATGATTTCTTGTATACAATTATAGTTGTTGGAATTGTTTAATAACAGTGTATATGTTTGTTTGAAGTCAGAATAGAATTTTCCAGAACTGACAAATAGCAGAATAACTCTACATATATTTAATAAACTTTCTCTTCCCTTAAGGAAATCTGACAAAACACATGAAGTCCAAGGCACATAGCAAGAAGTGTGTGGATTTAGGCATCTCGGTGGGTTTAATAGATGAGCAAGACACAGAAGAATCAGGTGAGCTGTCACCGGTGTTTTTCAGAATGCTATTTCACGTACACATCCCCTTTCCAGCCCCACTTGATACTGCTCAATTCCTCTTGCAGTGGTTTGTTTTTAATTATTATTTACCTATGCTATAGACTCCTGATCAGTGTTTTCATAGACTGTTTTCTACCTGCTCCTCCTGCCCCACTGTGGAAGTTAGCATACAAAACTATAAGCTTACCCTTAATGTTTGATTAACCTTCCCAAAGCATGTGTCTGGTCATGCTGGGCCTTCGCCAGCGTTTTGAGTTGGCCCCGCGTTTTGAGTTGGCTCCTGTTTGCCTATATAAAGTGCGAATGTCTTGAGAATCCTCACAATACTGTCTGCTTCCTTACTCTCCCTTTCCTCGTTGTCACCCTGGCTCATACTGGAATGTCCTGCCTGTCTAGAGGACCCTTCCCTTGGTTCATCCCTGCCACAGCACCCTGCTCTCCTCACCCTCTGCCCCAGCCCGCCCTGGTCACATTGCTGCTTTCTTTAAGATGTAACAGGACCCACTGCTGTTTGGAAACCCTGTCTGATTTCCCCTTGCCTGTTCTCCTGCTGGAAATATTTTCCTTCTCTGACCCATCTTAGGAGTTTCCTCTGAAAGTCTTTGACCCATCTTCCTTGTGTGATTATTCCGCTTCCCCTCTCTCCCCACCAGCTGGTGTAGTATAGCATGAGTGGAGCTCACTGCCTAGCTCTCAGCTTCTCTGACACAGTCAGCATTTAGCTCAGTGCCTGGAGGTCAGTGCTGCTCCTGGTGTTGGCAGAGGCTGGGGGTGTGGCTGGCTTAGTGGTCCAGAGCCTGCCTAGCATGCTGGGGACCTGGGTTCAGTCTCTAAGCCCCACACCTCCCTAGTAAAAAGAACAAGAAGGGGGTTCTATAAGCATTTGAGGATGAAACATTTCACTTGTTGAAAACACTTGCTGTTTTGAAAAGGTAAGTCACATTTCTGAATGTGACTTGGTCTGGGTAGTAAGAGCAATTCCAATTTAAAAAGCTGGGAAGAATGTATAAGGATTTGAGTGAGGGTGTTTACCAGCCATTGACTAGAAAAGGTGCAAAGAAAAGGCTGTAACAAGCCATGCTGCCACTGTGTACGCTGCTGTTTTACTTCAAGATGAGCCTCCAGAGAATAAGCTAACATGGGCAGGCTCCTCGGAATTCTTTAGGGAAGCTGGTCCTTACATCCTAAACCTGCGAGGAAGTATAGTTCTGGGAATTGCACATTATTAGGTGGACTGACTTTGGCCCATGTACACATCTGCCCATTCGCTCTCATAGTTTCCTCTCATTCCAAAGCTGCCCTTAGGTTCTAACTCAAAGTTGATAGCATGATTCCCTGTGAAGACAAAGCAAGCTGCTTTTACCAGTTGTCCTTTTCTTCAGTTTACCTTTTTCCAGATTACCATGTTTATGGGAAGTGTACTTAGTTTTACCAGTTGGCCTTTTTTTCAGTTTCCATTTTTTCCAGATTACTGTATTTATGGGAAATGTACTTAGGTTTGTCTGCTTTTAGCTAATAATAAAGCATAGTGTACAAGTGATAAATCCTAAGTGCTGTGTCATGTGGGAGGCTTACAATTCTCCATTACTGTTCCAACAAAATAGTCTTCCCTTTTGCTTTATCATAGGCTTACAGTGTAAGTATAAATACAATAGGTAGTTGCGTAAAAGATGATCTTGCATTTTCTATTATTCTTTTTTCCATTTAAAAATATTTTAAATACATGTGTATTCATGCTCGATGGTGATTGTAAGTATTTTAAATACATATGTGCTCATGATTACAAGCATTTTCTCACATCTACTTCATCCTTCTCATACGTTGAGTAAATTATTTTGAGAGCACCACATGCCCCTTGATTCATTCCAGCTGTTCTCATGTCCCGATCACAGACAGGATCTCTCTTCAACTCATATGCTGTATATCTGTATTCATGAGCAATGTATGGCTTTCTTCATGCTAGTGTTTTTAATTTGCAGAAAAAATAGTACTTTGTATACAGATTAATAGCATAGTATCTATTCTTACAATATTATTTTTTAGAAGGAGCCTGTCATTTCTCCTACCTCTTCAGTCTATCATTGTCTGGATTGGACATTTGTACTGTCTTCTATTGGACCGTCAGCCCAAACGGCTAATAATTGACAGTAGTTGTGTGTTTTCTTAATGACTGATGCTTGGCCTCATATTCTTTCAACAGAACTTGCACTCCCTTCAGATGGTTGTTGTTATAGGTGGGGTGGTCTGTATGTGTGGAGGTACAGGTTGGGTGTGGTGAGTGGGCATGTGTGTGTGCTTGTGGGAAGATGGGAAGGATGCAAAGTGTGCTCTTCTGTCCCTCCTGCCTTATCGCCTGGAATCGGGGTCTCAGTGAACCTGGAGCTACACTGGTATCCAGCAAGCCCGGCCACCCTCCTGTCTCTGCCCTTCACCCCCAGTGGCACAAAGGTTACAGGTGTGTGCATGTTTGGGGTCCTGGTTAGCTTTCTGTTGCTGTGATAAAACCCTGACCAAAAGCAACTTGGGGAGGAAGTGGTTTATTTCAGATTGACAGCTTACATACAGCCCATCGTAAAGCTCAAGGCAGGAATTGAAGAGAGAAAGCTGGATGGTTGGAACTGAAGCAGAAGCTAGAGAGGAATGCTCCTAGCTTGTTCCCTGTACCTTGCTCAGCCTGTTCTTTTATCCAACACTGAACCTCTTGCCCAGAGGTGGCATCACCCAATGTAGACTGAGCTCTCCCACATCAACCACTAATCAAGAAAATGCCCCTAGGCTTGCCTACAACCCAACCTGATAGAGGTATTTCCTCAGTTGAGGTTCCTTCTTCCCAGACAACCCTAGCTTGTGTCAAGTTGACAAGAAAACTAACCAAGCCTGGCCTTTCGTGTTGTTCTGGGATCTGACCATAGGTCCTCATGCTTGTATTGGAAGCTCTCTGACAACCTGAGAAATCTATAAATTGAGATTTTTCTCACTGGCTTTCTAAATGTTTGGTGAGCAGGACTTAGAAACTTCCAGTGTAGGGCTGTTTGTTCAGAGGCTGTGCCTATTTTTAGCCTCCCAGTAACCTGGAGTATACTAGATAATCTTTTTCCATCTCCTTGGCTGGTTCCTTCATCTCTCCAGCCTCTACAGGTGTTTCCCAAGGCTGAGGCCACTGACCTTCTCTTTCCTCTGCCGTCGCTCACTCCCACAGGTCATCTCCTCCAGTCTTTTGTCCATTCTCTGCAAACTTGCCTGCACACCATCTCCACTTGGATGTCTAGTAGATATTCACATTTAATGTATGCCATACCTCCCTCCCCATCTCCCCTTAACCGAAGAGGCATACTTCCTCTCTGTGTCTCCTTCTCTCAGCTGTGTTACCACAAATCTTGAAGTTGTCTTAATATCCATCTTTTTTCCCATTTTGCCTCTAATATATCGATAAAACTTCTTGGTGCTCCTTCAAAATGGCCCCCGGGGGCTGGAGAGTGGCTCATCGATGCTGAGCACTTTCTCCTCCTCCAAAGGACTGAAGTTCAGTTCCCACACCCACATCTAGTTGCTCACAGTCACCTGTCACTTCAGCTCTAAGGGATCTGACCACTGTCCTGGCCAATGTGGGCATCTACATACATATAGTACATACTGGGGGGCGAGATGGGGAGACACAGATATCTTCAAAATCCTAGTTTTTTATCTGCCACCCTAGCCTGTCTATCAGTGCTCCTGTGGGTTCTAGTAGCTCCTGAGTGGTGTCTGGTTCAGCCTTATCCCAACTATTTTCCATAAGGAAAGATGCCATCTCTACTCTTCCTGCTGCCCTGTCTCTGAGGCTTGGCTCCTGGCCCTCCTTCCTTCACTCACTCAGCCTCAACCATGTAGGCCTGGCTGTTGACTGAACACAGCCAGCAGTTCCTGTCCCAAGACCTGGGCACTCCTTTCCATGACAATGAATGTTGAGGCTTAGCACGCTGGTCTTGCAATTCTGTACTTGAGGGCCCCTTATCAGTAAGGCCTTGAGGAGCCTCCGCGTATAGTTAGACAGCATAACTCTCCTGCTGCCGTCGTAGCTCATGCTGCCGTGTGTGTGTGTGTGGTGTGTGTGTGTGTGTGTGTGTGTGTGTGTGTGTGTGTGTGTGTGTGTGTGTTACACATTCCTAACAAGTAGAAGATATATTACATGAGGCTAGGCTTTTGTTTCTGTTCACTGCCTACTGGCAGTAGGTAGTGATCAGTTGTTGATTGAATTAATGATGAGGGGGAAATGCCATACGATCTAATGGGAAATACTTGATTATTAGTGCTTGTACAGGTTGTAATCAAATGCAAACTGTAAAATACTATTAATACCTTTCACTGTCTGTAATGTTTCTGTTACAAGTCCAGATTAATACTAGGTATTACAAAGGTGATGGTATATGTGTTTATTAATTTGTTGGGTTTTGACCATTGGATCAAAATACCAGAAGTTTTAATTCTCTGACATTGCGGATTTTCATCTATGATAATGATCTCTCCAAAATAGTAAAGATATGCTCCATTTTTTCAGTAACTCCTACAAAGAACATTTGTTCCTTCAGGTGTTCACAACATGGAAACATTCAAGGCTGATCAAGTCAGGGCTGGGCCTTTCCTCTAGTCCATTTTGTAGGAAATAGTGCTTCCTGACTTAGTAAAGAACAGGAGTCTAAATTAGTCTGTGTGCATGTATACATGCACACAGAAAATTGGAGTCACCAAAGGACATCAGATCTGCTCCCCACCCAAAGGAAGGGGAAATTCTACCTAGCAAAGAATAAGGGATCTGATCCCCTGTTTTGTTAAGAAAAGCATCTACCTACTCTGGATTTCCTCTGTCACGTCAGTCACTACTGCACACAAGTGTTACTCTGGATTTCCTCTGTCACGTCAGTCACTACTGCACACAAGTGGTACTCTGGGTTTCCTCTGTCACGTCAATCACTACTGTACACGGCAGTGTTAAACTAAAACAGGAGCACCAGCTATCAGCATCATCACCACCCGCAATAATGCAAACCCCAGGGTCACAGGTAAAGAGCCAGATGATCTCTGCTCCACATTTCTAGAGCATTTGAGAAAATAAAATTGCACAAGATTTAAGCAAATAAGCAGGATATGTGAGTCTAAAGAGACTGCAAGCACTTCCATTGACATAAAACAAAAGCCAATCAAAGCAGACTTTCTTAAAGAAACAGCATATGTAATGTTAGCCATTTAGAATAAAAGTACTGACAAAGGATGTCTAGCCAGCAGTGATCTTCAGGTATGAAAGCATCAATGAGAAGTCAAATTTAAATCTCAGATGATTGCTTCCCACTCTGAATTCCCTTGCACAGCATTCCAGGTCTGCCACCCCTTCTCTGGTAGCTCAGTCTGCCTGTTACATCCTCTGTCATTCTGAATCCTTCTTTCTTTTCTTTAATTTGGGCACCTTTGCCCAAAAAGCCCCTTGTCCAGTCCCACACCAAGATATTTTCCATTAAAGCTGTGGAAGGAGAAGTCTACCCTGCCTTCCTCCTGGGACACCCTAGACATCCTTGCCATTGTGCCACATCTGGATTCACCTCCAGTAGGTAAGCCATGGGACCAAGGCTCCTGGAGGACAGGTGTGTTCATACTTGTGATTCTCTGTGCTGTGCAGAGATAATGAATAGGTCAGAAAGGCCCTAGTAGATGCCATCACAGTCACCACTGTGCCATCCCTCACTGTTCCCAGGGCTGTGGTCATGATGTCTTCAATGCCCTAATACTGGAGGGTGGAACTCAGGGCTTCATATAGGCTAGTCACATGATGTATCCTCAGTCTACCCTTCAGCCCTCAGAGGCCTCTGTCCTGACTTAGACCTGTTCCTGCTGTGGGACATCAGGCTGAACTCAGTGAAAACCAGAGACCTGAAGTAACCCTGTGAGTTCCTTCATCCCCTGGGTATGAGCCTCACCATAAGTGGAATCTTTTACTTAATCCTGACAATAAATTGCAGCTATCCACTGTGTAGTGCAGCTATCAAAGAAGCAGCCAGATTGAGCCATATGTCCTTTCAGAAACCAGAACCAGGAAACCCAGGTCTGGAGTAAGTGGAAAATTGTGATATCATCCTGAGATGGTGGCGCACTTTAGTCCTAGCTACGCGGCAGGCTCAAGGCAGGAAAATCTTCTGAACTCAAAAGTTTTCAGGCCAGCCTAGGCAGTTAGGGGTAGCCTGTCTCAAGAAAATAAAGTACAATTAAAAATCCCTAAACAAAAGATTTTTCTCTCAGTTTCATGAGGCGGTACCAACAGGCTGGTGGTTATGTCAGACATAGGGTCCTGCAGTTCTTAAAGAAGGACTTTGAGGCGACGGTGGAATTGGCTCAGTAGGTAAAGTGCTCACTGTACACTATGACAGCCTGAGTTCAGATCCCCAGAACTAACCTAAATGCTCTGCATGGCGGTGCATTCCTGTCCTCCCAGGGTCTTGCTGGCTGGCCAGTGTAGCTGACAGAGCACTCAGTGTTAGACATTATCTCCAATTGTAAACAGTCCAGGAAGAAAACAGACACTGACCCTTGACAGGTGAGCACAACCACACAAACATGTGCAAACATATATACACCACATATACACACAAAGAACTAAGAGAATTAAGAAGAACTGTTATGTTTTGTACACACCCATGAAAATCACTGACCTTAACACACAGGGCCAGGAGGATACATGAAAGTGCCCCTCCAATTTTAGGTCTTGATTATTACAGACTTGGGAAATGGGACAAGTCTTTGAGAACAAACAGGACATAACTCAGGAGACTGGACTCTTCCAGAAACCTCCGAATAGTTCTTTTACATTTAAAAGGCACATTTAGGGTTCTGGTTATCAACTGGTCTTTTCTCTAGGACTTAAATAATCATTGCCAAGAGATGTCTGAGCTTTTCGTCATTAAACAAAGACACGTTACACTCACGTGCACCTGCACAGTTTCTGTTCTTGGTCGTTGAACACCATCACCATTTGGTAATATCTTGGTCAACTGCACAGCTCCCTGGGAAAACTTCAAGTTTATAAATATGCTTTCAGTGAGTTATTCCTTTACAGTTGCCTTGTTTAGTTTGTTGTTGAAGTTTTTTTTTTTTTATTATGTGTATGCATGTTTGTCTAACTGTAGGTTTGTACATGTGCGTGTGGTACTCTTGAGCCCAGAAAAGATGCTGGATCCCTTGGAGCTAGAGTTCCAGGAGACCTGCTTGATGTGGGTGCTGCAGCTTGAACTCTGGTCCTCCAAAAGAGCAGCACATGCTCTCTGGCCACTATGTGGTTTTCATTGAAGGTTTTTCTCTACATTTCTTCCAGCTTAGCTCCACTGTCTTCAAGGCATTCTCTTCAGTCTAGGGATCTACAGCTGTTTTCTGTTGTGCCGGCATCACTGGCCAAGGGGTCAATCAGTTGAGAGTTTTTCTTGGGCACGTTATCCATTGACAGTGTTCAGTGAAGGTCAGAGTGGACATGGGGTGAGACAGGGCAGGAGACCCCTGCACTTCATGATTCTAACTGCCTTAGCCAAGTGGCTCCCTCATTAATGTCTAGAGCATGAACCGTGGTGGTGTTCTCAGTGGGGCAAACTCAAGGAGGTGAGTCAGGCAGAGTTAAACAAACATTTTTTGTACACCAGCCATTTTAATTTGGAACTTAAAATTTGGAAGTTGTTTCCACTTAGCTTCAAATTAGCAATGTAGGCTATTATTATAATATATGCTCATGGAAAGTTGCTCCTTTCCAGCCCTCATACTGCACATTCCTATATTCTTGCTATATAAAATGATAGAGCCTCGGGAATTTTGCCTGTGTGTTTTGAGGGTATTAAGGGATATGTCTTAGTTTGCACCTTTGTGTCCGAAGTGGTGCCACCAGCAATTTGCTTTTCAGCCTTTGATCCAAAGAATGTTTTCATCAACAGAGCGCTAGACTTCAACACAAGGAATGTTAATGTGTGCCCTCAGCTGCCACCCCAGGGACAACAGTCTCAAAGGGCAAGTGCAGGGAGAACCATGCTTTTCAGTGGAATTTCAAGTACTGACCTATATGAATGAGATAATGATTCAGACCACAGGTTTGAAAGCCTGTATTATGTTTACCCTTAGAAACAATTAGTGAGTTTTATAAAAGTACTAGCAATATTTTCGTTCTAAATGAGGCCTATAGACTCCTGCATCAGAATTCTTACACAAACATCCATTGCTTTTAAGAAAAGTTTCTTTGTAGAATATGAAACCATAATGGCCCTTAAGATGTATACTTAATACAGTGTTGATAGCAATTATTTTTGAACAACACAGTAAGGGTGGTCTTTCGGTTTATTGCCTAACACAGATCAGCAGTTCTGGCCTGCTGGGTTCATAAAGGCTATTTACATAATTTAAATAGAACTATTATTCACAGGCTTTACAAAAGTGTTCCCCCTGGTTGCTGCTGTTTGACTTCCAACCTCAGATTTCCTGACCCAGGAGGAAACAAAAGCAGACTAGCTATAATAAGGAAAGAGCTGGGGAGGGGGCTGTCCTCTGGGCTGCTGAGGGCTCTGGCTCCAGCTCAGCCAGCAGGTGTCACTGTCTGGCAGCGATGGGGGCAGATTATGGCTCATCCTGGCAGCCTTGGAAAGAAGGTTGTTTACCAAATAAAGTTCAGGAAAGTCTTGTTGCAAGCTTATGTAAGCATTCCTTTTGGAGAAAAAGACATTGCTTTGTTAAAAGATTCCCCCCCCCCCCCCCCTTAAGTTAAATTGCACATGCAAAAAAGGAATAGTTCTTGTGTTCTAAAAATTGAGTTGTGTGGTAGGAAGATTTACAGTGAGTGAAGAATGTGTCTAGATGAACAAATTGTGTGGAGCTTTGAAGAGCCATTTATTTATGAATTTGTTAAGCAAATGTGGATGTCTTCTGTCTATTCTACAGCCTTGAATGGCAACAGAAGGGAAAGGCTAGCATTTACCTTCCTCTTGTACACCCCAGAATGAGTAATAGCTGCAATATGATAGGAAGAAGGCAGTCTGTCATGGTGGAATAGTGACCGGAGACTGGGGTTCACATGCTGGCTGTGGTGCTTTCCAGCCCTATGAGCTTCCTAACTCCCTGTGTAAGGCGGGTTATCTGTGAACTGTCGTAGCATGGTGGTTTGATTTCAACTCGGTAATACGATACAAACTGGACACCAGCAACCTTTTTCTGTGAAGGGCTGGGTAGTAAATGTTTCACACATGCCAGGCAATATATTCTCTGCTGTTTGTCACATTAGCAAACTCCAGTTGTACTGCCACATACCAACAAGCCTGGCTGTGTCCCCACAAAACCTTCTCTACAGGAATAGGCAATGAGCCAAATGTGGTAGTGACCAGAGTTGCCAGGCCCTGGTAACCAAGGGACTGAGAGTGCTATCATAGTTACTATGTTAAATAACCCAAGCAATTTCATAAATTCATACTTGGTAAGTTTTTGGAGAAGTGGTCAAATGCATGTCATCTTCTCTGGCATAGTGATATAAGTCACAAACAGGGCTTGAACGATGGCTCAGCAGTTATGAACATGTACTGCTCCTGCAAGGGATCCAGGTTTGATTCCCAGCAACTACGTGATGGCTCACAGCCCTCTGTAAATCCACTTTCAGGGAAATACTGAAGCCTCTTCTGGCCTCCATCAGCACTGTATACATATAGCATACATACATGCATAATGCAGGCAGACAACTCATGCACATAATATAAATATTTCAAAACATTTTAAATAAAATAATAAAACCAACCAGGCACTTCTGTGGACACCACCTCTGATTCGGTGTCAGCAGGCTTCTCTGGAAGCTGACCAGGCTGTTCAAGAGTCCTGCTGTGAAACCCTTTTGTCAGGATGTGACATAGCCTTTGTCTCCTTGAAATCAGAGCAGCTGTGGTTACTTGTATGAGACAAGATGGGGCCCACTGGCTTTCCTGCTTGAAGTGTGGAGAGTGTATAAGGTTCAGCCTCCCTGTACAAGGCCCTTCTCCCACCCAAGGATATCTGAGGGGGTAACAGTTGTTGAGGTTGGGTTGACTCCTCTTAATCTTAGCTGCCCATGTCCGGGAAATACCCCAATGCCAAGCAAGCTGGCCTCAGGTGGGATGATTCCTGTCACCTGGCTAGCTAAGGTTCTTAGAGCTTTGTTCATATGTCTCCAGGAGCCTGTATCTTCTGCTCAGGTATGTTACCCATCTTGTCATTTTATCTCATTCCAAAATATTGGCCTTATTTGACAAATAGGTGATGATCCACTCTTCATTTATAGATTTCCAAAAATTTGACAATGGTCTTTCCCTCTGAGAAATTCCAGATACTGATTCTGAGAAAAAAGCACCCTTCTCTCCAAACCCTGGGAAGAAAGCTGTAAGAAAAGAATACCAGCATCTCCTTAGGTGCTCTCTACATTTCAGGCTTATGGCTCTGTCTAGGAAGACAGTCCAGAGCAGCCGTCATGTAGTTACAACTAACCCTGACAACTCACTCTTAAACTTCAATAGTTAGGAAGGTGTAGCATTATTATGAAATTAAGTTCAATTATTAGTTTACATTCTCCTGGAAACTGTGTTTCATATAGTCTGCTATGTATAATTAAATAATTATATGAAGCTTTTAGTGTCTCTGCCTATAAACAAGGCGCTCATGTGTATCTTTAATAAGCTAGCTTAATGACTATAATCTATTGTTGACCTTTCTGCTCATCCTGTAGTCAATTTTAAATATGGCTGAATGGAAGTGTTTAGCATAGACAGCGAGGATTGAATCTCAAGTCTGACACTTGTGAGCTATAATGTAACAATAAAACTCATTAACTGCATTTTCCACTTGCTCTAACCTTTAATTAGTGCTTTAATTATGATCAGGTGGTGTTGCTTGTATTTCGTGCTAAAAGCTAGTTCTCTACTGGTATAGATAGATGGCCGGAACATTCCAAGAATGGAGCCATGTTGCTTTCATATGTACAGTTGAGTAAGAAATGCAAGAAGCAGAAGAACACTCTTGGATGGTTAAAAAATGTGAAGCATATATCTAAGTTAGGGTGGATACCATAATTTTCATTGCCTTGAAATTAATCAGTAGCAGAGTTATAATTCATTTTAAGAATTGACTCCTATCAAACAGTGGGAAGATGCTTCTTAGAGAGATCTTGATGTGACCACAGGATCTAGAGGACCTAGTCAGGTTTATGAGACAAAACCAAGACCCAGAAGCACTGACAGTTTTTCTTTTCTTTTTTTTTTTTTTTTAACTTTTTTAAAAAAAAGTTTTTTCTATCATATGGGAAAATTGTAAAACTATCATGGAGAGTTCCTAAACACTCTTTACCCAGATTCCCTTGTGTGGTAGCCTCACCTGAGCATAGCACACTTACAGAGACTGAAGTTGACCTCAGCTCATTATTATTGACTCACGTTGTCCAGGTCTAAGGTGCCATTTGCTAGGACCCTGTACTGAAAAGTTTAACTGTCTTCCCTTCATAAGTACTGGATACCTGTGGAGGACTTTGAAACCCTGCATACTGTACTATTTATCCAATGCTGATCTTGCCAGTGGCATCACTGTGGCTTTATTAACTGAGCTTTTCTATGGAGTTACTTTCTTCATCATCTACTTGTATCTGTGGGCTCATCATCAGGGCCTGTGGCTAAACCAGTGTCTTGCTCAGGTTTCAGCATTGGCCATAGACAGTAAGAGACCTTCGGATCTGATCCAGACTGATCATCTTTTCTAAACAGTTCCTTTCTTTAGGACCCACCCCAAGAAGTTCTAGCCCCAGAGCCATGCATTTCCCTAAGAACCGCTAGTCCTTTTTGCTGGAGGAACCAAGACCCAGCTGCTGGCTGGTATACTCATCACTACCAACTGCCACCTCTTTGTGCAGCAATCATTAGTTGTAATTAGGCAATACATGTGTGTATGTTAGTATACACCCTGTTTGTATACACACTGAAACTTCCTGTTTCGTTCTGCCCCATATTTATCCTTGCTTTTGCTGTTTCCCTCATTTTGACTTCCTTTGTGCACAGTGAGATACCAGGGCTGCTTCTATAATTGGTCTCCTCTACAGTTGGCCATGTTGGTTCAGCTCTAGCAGAAGTGGACTGGTTTTGGAGGTCCTCACCTGCACCCCAGTGGGACAGATTTGCAATCACAGTTCAGTGTGTGCACAGCTCTCAGCAATCAGGCTTCGCAATATGGAGTCATGTCTTGCCTGGGGTTTGGTGATCAGGAGCCTCCTTCCCATCTCCATTATGTGGTTACTGAATTGTCTCTTTGCATTTTATTTTTGGCTCACCCAGGTCCTGCTTGATTTAATTTATGTATAATCCAGTTTATTCACTGTGTATAGTACTATAGGTTTTGACAAATGTATAGGATTATGTGCTCATATGCCCAGTTCCAAGGAGGATAGTTCTGTTACCTACAGATCCCATGGCCACTTCATATAACCCTTCGCAACTACCCACCTAGCTTCCCTTTCCAGAATGTCATGGAAATGGCAGTATAAAACATGAGCTTTTGGGGTCTCTAGGGATGCCATAGAGTCCTTGCTGCCCTGCCATAGGACCCAAGTTCAGTTTCTATCACTCATGTCCAGGGTGGAGGGGCTCAAAACTACCTGTAACTCCAGCCCCATAGGACCCAAAATTCCTGGCCTGCAGGTATGCACTTTCCTATGTATATAATTAAATAATAATAATAATAATAATAATAATAATGTCTTAGATTACGTAGTTTTGTGGGTCTAACCTCTTTGATGTCATGAAACATGAAGAGTTACAGCATTGAGTCAGCATTTCCCCCTCTTTGTATTACTGAGTAGTATCCCATCAAAGCTGCAGCTGCATCTCATTACCCCCCAGTCCATTGAGAGATCGCTGAGTTGCTTCCAGTCTGTGGAGATTATACTATAGAGACTTTCATGTGACTCAGAGATGGAGTTTGAGACCTAGAAGTAAGGTCATACAGTGAGTCTAATTATGTTTTGAAGAAACAGCCACTCTTTGCCATCACCCATCATTCTCCAACAGTAGTAGAATTTCTGCATTTCTCCTATCTTTAAAGTCATTTCAGTTTGCATAGAACTAGCAGTCTTCTTACCCCTGTTATTACATTATTTTTCATGTGTAGCATTTTATTTTTTCGTTTGTTTTCTCTGTTTTCTTAATGGTACTGAGGATGGAGCCCAGGTCCTCTCAATGCTTGCTTACTACGCAAGCGCTCCACCACTGAGCTATATCCTTAATTTTTTTGTTTTTGAGGTAGAGTCTTCTTCTTCTTCTTCTCAGACTGGTTTCAGCTTTTGTGAGTGGTGGGATTGGTGGTACGTCCTACTAGCCCCAGTGTTACAACGTTGGTTGCTCATGCTGTAGTTTCCTCTCTTAACTGACACTCCTGTTGGACATTACGTTATTCATCTTTTCCCATTAAAGATTTGGATGCTTTTGTCATTATTTCCAATTCTTTATCAGTTATAAATCAGTGTCATATCTTTGACTAGATCTAAAGGCTGCTTTGTCTCTTTAGAGTGGCATTTTCTTTTTTGTAAGCCTTGTAATTTTATGTTCAAAGTTGGACATCTTATGTTACATGCTAAAGTTGTGTAAGTCGTTGTCATGCTTGGAATGGGCATGTCCTTCTGGCTGTGTCTGCCCGGGAGTAACTCTGGCTGTTGTCTCTGGTCAGGAGGATTCATGTTCCTCTTAAGATACCTTGTGCTTTGGATGGGGGCTGGTTTACAAGAATGGTGTCAGTTCAGTATTTCAATTGATGGTCTTCCTTTGGGGCTGTAATTCAGATTCAGTCTCTGCTCTGGACCTTCCTGCCTTCCCTGTCCTGAGCCCTCCCACCCCCGCCATCCCCCAGGCCCAGCAATAGTCTTGTTCTTCGAACAAGGATGAACGTTCTGTTTCCTCCTGTTTTGTTCCCTCAGTGCAGTGAATGTCACCAGCATCTGAGGTCATCAGTGCTCGCTGTCCTTTACCTCACTAGATCAGACTTTTGATTCAACGGTAGAGAGGGGAGAAGGGCCCAAGTGAAGTTCTTTGCCTTTCCTGAGGCTGCTGCTCCTTTCCCAGATCAGGGCCAAACAGAACACTTCTTAGCACTTGGCACTGAGTGTCTAGATGAGCTCCATGATGTAGGCACCTAAAGAGCCCTAAAGCTGTTCCAGTCTTAACAGTAGACACCTGGCTGGAAACAACTTTGATTCTGTCGATCATTTCGATGAACTCCTCTGGCCAGTATTCTGTTACTGCTGTCCTTAGTGACACACTCTAGTCTGTTGCCTTGCAGACACTGTCTTGCCTGAGATTTGATCTATTGATTGTCTCAAATTTCAGTTCTTTGCTTAGTGGGAAAAAAGTCATGCACGTAAAGTTAGGTCTACTCTTGTTTTTACAAAGCAATGGTTTTCAGGGTAAGCAGGATCCAGCCTAGCTACACTTGGCAGGAAGTTAGTATTTGATGAAACTTTCCTCTTCAGTAGTCTCTTCTGGCCAACCAGTTCCTTGTTGTCCCTTGTTTCCCCATTTTCTGAGGCACCCAGAGTTCCCAGGTACTGATCCAGAAATCCCTCATTCCAACATGGGCTCTGAGTGGGACTCAACTAATTAACGTTGTTCTGTTTATTTTACAACATAAGAGTAGAACCTTGGAAACAACAACAACAAAAACATTCTAGTCTTTTTCATCCCCTAGAAGTCACCCTCCAGTGTTTCAGTACATAGTTCCTATAAGACTTTTCTGTAAGAATTTATCTTTGTAAGAATTTTTCTGCCATGCAAAAAAAATAAAATAAATGAATACTTAGGAAGTCCAGTAAAAAATATCTATTGCATATTTCTCTGTTTGAATTTTTTCTGTTTTTCAAAACTTCAGAGTGGTCTCCCTTTCCAGGTAGAACACTTCCCACGAATCCAGTGAATACCTGCCCCTTTATGCTGGTTTTCATGGGCACAGTAAACAATTAGCAACAATAATGCATAGACTAAAGCAGTTGTACCAATATAATAATGAAAATTATGTAGTGTACCTCTCAGGTATTTTCTGCACTGTGTTCACACTTCTTCCTGTGGCAAAATGATGCATGCAAAGCCCTGGGGCTGAGATGAAGTGAGATGAATGATGTGAGTGTTGTTTATATAGTGTTAGACATTTTAGTGACACAGCAGCCCACCTGACAGTATGTGACACTCTGTACATCTTATTACCAAGACAGTCTACTAAGTGATTAGCAGGCAGATCTTTGTTCACCACTAGACAAAGGGCAATCCATGTTCCAGGCAAGACAGCAAGCTGGGAACAATCTTACCCCACTATTCAGAACCATGCATAGGTTAAAACCTAGTATTTCTGGCACCCTCTACTTAATTTTTATTTTTTTACCACAATCCAAAATTGAAACCAATACCATAGTTTAATAAAAAATTAGAATGTATCACACACAACCAAACCATAGATGGTCTGACATCCGTGTGGGCTAGTGACAAAGAAATAGTATAGATATTTTCCCATCCCTCCCTTAAATGTTAGCTTTCCACTTCGCATGATTTTAAATACTGCAGTTTTTTTTAACCTAGCTCCATGTGAAGGCATGAAAATTCTGACACTGTCACTTGAATCATCTAGACTATTTCTTGAAAAATGATGTTAGTGTTAATGATAATATTTTTAGATACTATTTCATTTTTTGTAAGAAATGGGTCAAGTCATATAGAAACAAGAAGTATCAGGAAATTCTGGAAAGATCAGAAGGGCTTGTGGTGATGGCTCTGTGAGTAAAGTGTTTGCTTCACAAAGACTTGAGTTCACCTTCCCAGAACCCAAGTAAAAAGCTGAGCATAGCAGCATATGCCTCTGACCACAGTGCTGGGAAGGAGACATATGCAGATTTTCCAGAGATTCACTAGCAAGCCAGTCTAGCTGAAACAAGTCTCAGGCTCAGTGAGAGACTCAAAAAACAACCAAGAGAAATGATTGAGGAACTATGTCAACCTTTGGCTTCCATATGCAGCTGCATGGGTGATATATGCCCCCCCCCCCACACACACACAGGGCTGGGGGATAAGGCTTTAAATATCAAATGAGCATTATTACTAACAAATCAATTAAAACATGTTTCCAATATAGTTCAAATCTAATTTTACTAACAAGTCAAATACCATCAAAGTATTAGTATGTTAATTTCTTTACTAAAAGGAAGAGATAGGTGTATAAACTCATGACATGACTACTCCATGGTTAAGAGGAAGGTTTTTATTGTAGATCCGAGAGAACAGCCAGAGGCATCTGGAAGAGTTTAGAGCAGAGAGAGAAAGTGGTAGACTGAACATGGCCAGCTGCCTAGACCTGGCCACAAGAGGCAGAGCATAGTGGTGGGGGTGAGGAGGCATAGAGAGAGAGCAAGAAGGGGGAGTGGGAGAAGGAGGCCAAGAGGAAGACAGAGTGAGAACATTGAAAATAGCAGAATTACACAGAGAATGAGTAACTGGGGGAGAGAAGCCCATGAGCTAGAGAAGTTAGGGTAGAGGAGGAGGCAAGAAGAGTTGGGATGGACTTTGAACTATGTAACAACTACATGTAATACTGAGGGAGCCAGAGGCCAGCTTGCTATGGTATGCTAATGGGCACCACAGATAGCCATTTGTCCCTTCCGCCTTTTGGAATTTGGAGAAATGGGGTTCCCTTTGTTCCTGACAATAGGAAAATAGAAAACAGCTTAGGAGAAGTTGATCTTTTTTATTTTTGTCATACTTAAGAGTTTTTCTAATATAATATTTGAGGCTTTATTTCCTTTCATTACATCCTACACTTGGCTTGTCCATTTCTCTTTGAAGGCTCATTTCATGTACCTCCCTGCTATCCTGACCATGGCCCTTACCTTCATGACCTTCTCCGAGTCCCTGCTACTTGACTGGCTGCTGCCTGTGATTTTTCTGGTGTGTGCTCTGGGTAGCCCCATCTTCAACATGCTCCACAGTGTTGCCGAGCTTCTAAAAGTGAAAGCATTGTGTTTGTGTAATTGTAGAACATTATATAACAATTCTTATTTGTCATATCAGATGAAAAGCAAAGATTCAGTTATGAGCGGTCTGGATATGACCTTGAAGAATCGGATGGCCCAGATGAGGATGACAATGAAGAGGATGATGAGGACAGCCAGGCAGAGTCTGGCCTCTCAGCAGCACCCTCAGTCACAGCCAGCCCACAGCATCTTCCATCCAGAAGTGGCCTTCAAGATCCTGGGAGTGTAGACGAGGACCTTAGGGTTCCCAGTTGCTTCTCAGGGGCACACACAGACCCCATGGACATTCTGCCTAGAGCGTTACTCACCAAGATGACTGTTCTCAGCACAGTACAGATTGATCCCAACAGGACAGATTTGCCAGCAAAGGCCATGCAGCATACTGCAAAAGACGAGCATGAAATAGTTCCTCATGTAGACACTTCCAGGTCCCTAGAAGTTACCCCCAAGTCTACCGGCCATCAGATGTCTGTGGATTACCCGGAATCTGATGTTCTGAGAAGTCCTACAGCTGCAAAGACTGTTGCTTCAATACAGGTAGATGAGCGGTGGTGGGGTTTTGTCTTATTTTTGTTTTTTCCTCTTATTCCATTAGGAAAACCTAATAGATTAAACCTAATAGATTTAAAAAGTCATTCATGACCATATGAGTATGTACCTTTTTGTTGTTATAGCCAATGACAGAATTCATGTATGTCTGTTAAAGCACTGTTAATTATCTTGACAAAAATCCATATATTGTACTATAGCCTGTGGTGCCTCTTTTAAGAATATTCCTTCATTATTTGCTGTTTTTAAAAATCACAATAAAATATGTACGTGCCAATTGTAAACTCACATCCCGAGACTTAAGGGTCCAATGGCTGACTTGGTTTCCCAAGTGTGGATATGGTGGGTCTGCATCATGTTATCCAGATCTTGTGCTGTGTCTGCTCCTGTGGACAACAGCTAGCAGGCTTCATGACAAATTAACCTGATGCAAACATGACTCAAGAATTCATGTTGTTTGGGTGCACAAACTCCTGGGAGAACTTGGGAAAGTTTCCTTCCAGGAAGCAGCTCAGGGTCAGACACCAGCTCCAAAGAAGTTCAGGAAGTATGCTGCACGCTTTTCCATGGCTGCCTCCTAATCAACACATAATTCTGTCTTTCCTTAACAGGTCTCTTCCCTCTCCTGTGTGTTAAATAAGGCAGTAGGATGTATTTCTTATTGGGAAAAAGATGTTTTCCACTAGAGAAAAACAAAAGCTTATAATTTTACATACTAGCCTAAACTAACTTCATCTGTCAGTTTAATACAGAAATTGAATACGTGAACTAATGCAGCTCCTTAACAAATACATATATATATGCAAATTCATGTATATATTATCAAGAAAAAGGTAGTATTTAGATAACACTCATGGGTGGAAGGGGGGAGGGTAGGCAAGATTCATCCCTCCCTAACACTGTGTTCTTACTGCTGTATCTAATCATCTCACATAACTACCGGTGCCTGAAAATGCAGTCTTCAGTAGACATGTTATGTATTAGCTTACGAATCAGTGAGCAAATAAATGAACAACTGCAGACCTTTGTCTTAGTAATAGCTCTTCACTTCATGAGTGAACAATTTTTCAGTTAATTTTCTCCCAGTTGAGTTGATGCTCACAGCCAACTAATATGGCAATTTCTCAACATTTCCTAGTCTTTAAAATAAATTGGTGCTGGTGATGCCAGAAAAATAGCATCAACATAAAAATATAACCATGCTCATCTATCAGTATCAAATGGTAATACCCAGGAAACTGGTTTGCAAATTACAAAATGCAAAATGTTTTTCTGGCATTGTAGTAGGAAAGAAATTAAAAATGAAGATTTTTTTGTTGTTGTTGAAAATATAAGCCAACAACTGTATAATACAAACACATACTCTTAACTCATTAAGGGTTAAGAAAAGAACAGACTGAACACTAGTACTTGAACTGTGATGAAGGAAGCTCTGCTACCAAGGCTCACTGTCTCTTGTCTTGTAGGATTCACCATCTGTAAGACTGCCGCCTGCTGTAGCCCAGCTCAACCCTCAGCCAGCAGCCAGGATTCCTTCCTCAGTCTCACCTCACCCTGACAGTCAAGAACCGAAGCAGCAAATAACCTTACATCCGCCTCCAGGCTTGCCTTCCTCTCAGACGCATTTGTTCAGCCACCTCCCCTTGCATTCCCAGCAGCAATCAAGGACCCCATACAACATGGTTCCCGTTGGCGGTATCCATGTGGTGCCTGCCGGCCTCACATACTCCACTTTTGTACCCATTCAGGCCGGACCAATGCAACTTACCATCCCTGCTGTGAGTGTTATTCACAGAACCATGGGTACCCCTGGGGATACCATCACCGAAGTTTCTGGCACTACCAATCGCCCCAGGGGAGTGGCTGAATTGAGCAGTGTTGTGCCATGTATTCCCATCGGCCAAATCCATGTGCCAGGCCTGCAGAACCTAAGTCCCCCAGCCTTGCAGTCGCTCACGTCCCTGGGTATGGAAACCGTCAATATCGTGGGCCTGGCCAATGCCACCGTGGGCCCGCAGGTGCACCCCCCAGGCCTGGCCCTCAATGCTGTGGGGCTCCAGGTTCTGGCTAATGCGCCTGCCCAGAGCAGCCCTGCCCCACAGGCGCACATTCCAGGTCTCCAGATCCTCAACATCGCCTTGCCCACCCTGATCCCCTCGGTCGGCCCAGTGGCTGTGGGCACCGCGGGGACCCCCGAGACTGCGGCTTCCAACAGCAAGGCGCCGGAGCTGCAGACGCCCGCAGGCCAGGGACACAGCGCCGAGCCGTCTCAGGGGTCACCCGAAGGCCCTCAGGAAAACCCCAAAACAGTGCCCGGCCCCGCAGCAGACCATGCAAAGTCTGAAGGCCCAAACAAAATGGACACCAAGAAGGCGGCTCCCGCAGCAAGTCACGTGTTGCCCGGGCGCTCTTCTGCGCAGGCGCAGCCGGCACCCACGCCAGAAGCTATACAGAAGGCCCCAACTTCAGGCTCTCCATCACTCCCGCCAGACAGACCCGCTCTCAGACCCCCAGGGCCCCACAGGCAACCCATCGTGCACTTCAGCGACGTGAGCAGTGATGATGACGAGGACAGGCTTGTCATAGCAACCTAGTGGTTTATTTTTTATTGATTTTTTTTTTTAATAACAGGTTTTTTTGAAAACCCTTTCCTTAAAGCACATTTTTTTCTGACATAAACTCA
This sequence comes from Onychomys torridus, assembly GCF_903995425.1. NCBI lineage: Eukaryota > Metazoa > Chordata > Mammalia > Rodentia > Cricetidae > Onychomys > Onychomys torridus. The sequence continues at coordinate 115,337,397 of NC_050447.1, forward strand.
TGACTAATCTTTGTGCAATCATGAACTTTAGACCAATAATTGTTGTTTTGTGTCAACTCCAGCCATTTTTGTACATGTTGTATAGACAATTGTGCCTTTTAGGAGTTTTATGTTTAGAATCTGTACAGATGGTTGAATGTCTATATACATACAAATATGTTATATATGTATATGCAAACCAGGTAGTTGTGTTTAGTAGAAACCTGTCAGATAAATCAGATGATTAAATTATATGTTGCACTGTTAAATATAAATTTTTATGGCTGTGGGGCAGTTTCTGTGTATAAATTAGTATGTAAACCCCATATTTATTGTATTCATATTAGTCTTTGCAAATGGATCTGTCATCGTGTAAGACAGTAACTGTACACTTCTGGCAGATTTTCTGTGTTACGAACTGTTTCAGTAAAATACTGTTTACCGACTTCAGTGGTGCTTCAGTTGTGCTGTCTTTAAACCTCTTTGGGAAAGTAGCTCCCAGGTCTGCGCCTTCCACAGCCAGGCCTTAGTTCTGACAGACAAGCCTTTAGTGGTCTCTTTCCCTGTGCAACGTGCTGGAGCCCAATAATCGGGAGCTAAAGACAAATGTGTCCTAATTGCCAGATGTAGTTTTGTAGCTTTTTACTTGTTAGAGGATTGAATTCTTAATATTTTCCATAAATGCACAATACTGACATTCTGAAAAGAGTGAAGACCTTAAATGTGGCTATGGAAAATGTAAAGCAAGTAAAACAAAACAAAACAAAACAAAACAAAACAAAAACCAGTCATGAGACCTCCAATGCTCCCTCCCACTCCTCAACGCTGTGTTCCTTAGCCAAGGGCTCCTGTTTCTTTCAGAGAAGCTTTTCTGTAGAGTTCTGTCCCCCCAAACCCTAAAGGACCCAAGAGTTATTGGTGGGAAAAGCCCAGATCTGTGACTTAAGTGGCTCTAGAAATGATTGCTCCTGTCCTGAGAAATGCAGCTTGGTCATTTAGGAAGATGGCACAAGTCTCACTGTGACTGCCTTATTATCTACAGATGGCAGGTGCCAGGTTTGTGTGGAAACTATTTGATGTTGGGATTGGAATATTTAGCGTAACTTTAGGGCAGTGTATCATAGGTTTAAATGTTCTCTTCATGAAGCCACTGAGACTGTGTTAGAGGGGAGAGTCTGTGAGGACTTTGGAGATACCTTGATAGCCACCCTGAAGATCATTTCTGGCTTTGGGAAAGGCACTTGGAGCCCCACCAATCTGTCTTGTAATTGGGATTAACAACCTGTACTCCAATGACAAGCAGGCTCTGGGTCTATGGTGCTGTGGGCATGTGTTTTTTCTTATGAAGGTACAGTTTTGCAGCTTAGGTCATTAAATTCCCACAAATAGTGCAGACTTCATTTTGAAAAGAATTCTAGAAAACTCAACTATAGAAGTTCCATTGCTCTAACAGTATAGTTGAAAACAAGTTCTATTACCCAATTTCTCACAGTTGTTGTTTTAACTTCTCACCATGACCTATATCTACTTTTGCCCAGAATTTTAAAGCACTTCATAAGCAACACTATCCCCACTAAGGACACTAGATGGGTCTGAGTTCTCTGAACTCAAAAGTCATGCTTGCTAACTTCAGCACTTAGGTTTTCAAATGGTTTGAATAGAATATTATTAATTTGGAGGATTCCTACATTTAACCAGGGATTAAATGTTGTTTTATACTTGATGTCTTTGGGAAATTTAATAATGATCTAGGATAACTTAATCTCATTTTGTACTTTAGCTCTTTCAAGATTCATCCCATTATGCACATAGCATTAATCCTAATGACTTTCTTGTTTTAATGTGGCTTTTCAAGTATTTTCCTAATGCACTTAGTCATCATGCTTTAAATTAAGGTTTTCAAACTACAATAAGGCAAAAAACAGATTCATTCTCAAACTGCTTGGAATTTGGGTTTTTCCTGCTAGTGATAAACTGGGTGCTCGACAGCAGCAGTGATCCCAGTTTCCAGTCAGCCTTGCAATCCCAAAGGGGAACAACAGTAATAGAGTATGCTATGCTGCCCTAGATTCCCCAGAAGGATAGGTGTGTGCAATCACTGCATTTTTTTTTTTTTTTGATTCAACAATGTTTCCAACTTGTGGCAGAATATCAAGATATAATTCCATCATAGCTGAGGACCATCTAGGCCAGATATAAAATATTTCCAAAACCTGAGGCATTGTATTTGAAGTAAGTAATTATATGCACAAAATATGTAAGTGAATTGTTGAACAGTTTCTGCAGTTATCTTCCCGAGGAAGCTGTGTCCGATTGATATTCCCAGATATGAATGATTTGCAAATAATGTCATTCACAGAGCTGACAACACCGCATTAGACTTCTGTCCCTTTGTGCTTCCTGCAAGATCCAGATTAGCAGAAAACTAGGATGCAAAGACATCAGATCTCTGTTAAATTATTGGTAAAACTGTAAGTGAAAAACGGAATGTGGGACTTGGGATGTAACTCAGTGGTAGACTACTTGCCTAGCATATATTAAATCTCGGTCAGTGATTCTCCACCTGTGGATCGCAACTCTTTCAGCAAACCTGTACCTCCAAAAATATTTACATTATAATTAATAATAGTAGCAAAATCAGTTATGAAGCAGCAGTGAAAATAATTTTATGGTTGGAAGTCACCACAACATGAGGAACTGTATTAAAACGTTGCAGTTGAGAACCCCTGCCCTGGGTGATTCTGCAAAAAGAAATTTAAAAACAGTATGAATGCTAATAACTTTTTGCATGAATCTACCATCATGCCACTACCAGCAGGGTTGGGAAAAACACCTGAACTGAAGGTCATGTTTCTCATTTCCACAGATGAATTTACCTGTTGGAAAACTTTATTGTACATTAACATAAATCAAGGGCATTCAAGTAACTTGTTTTCATGCTCAAAACTTTAGCCACAGCGATAATTATTCCTTTCAGAATGATAATTAACTGACATTTAATGTAGAGATTTTGCTTCTCATTTCTTGTTTTTATAACACAGCTATGATTTTCCTTTCACAGAAGTGGTGTAAATAACACTTTTGTCATTAATCTCTGACCTCAATTTTAAATGATGTCATTTAACAAGGATTAGGAAGTATGGTAGGTATTTTTGTTTAAATATTGTCAAGTACGTTTTCTTTTTTGATAAATGCTCAGATCAAACTGCACCACATTCTTGGCATTTCTTCTTTTGACCTTCAGTCTTTCCCCTGTTACTTCATTTTCCTGAGCATATTTACCAATTCTCTGAGAGCTTCAGACAGTGTATTTTGATCATCTTCCTGGCCTCCTTCCCTTATCTTCTGGATTCATTCTCACTTCCCTAATCCTACCCCAAGTTCATGTCCTTTTTTAAAAATTTAATAACCCATTTTCTCCAATTTATGCTGTCCATACTTAATCTTTTATTTTTGATGTCAAGATTAAGCAACACCAAAATAGTGATTTTCATTTAAAAACTATATGAATTTTTAGGGTAGTAAATCTTTTTTTTGTTTGTTTTGTTTTGTTTTTGTTTTTTTGAGACAGGGTTTCTCTGTGCAGCTTTGCACCTTTCCTGGATCTCGCTCTGTAGACCAGGCTGGCCTCGAACTCACAAAGTTCCACCTGGCTCTGCCTCCCGAGTGCTGGGATTAAAGGCGTGTGCCACCACCACCTCCAGCTAGGGTAGTAAATCTTAGAACAGGAATCTTCTATGATTATTGCCTTATTTAATTTCAAGGATAATTATTAGATATATGTTTATAATATTTTAATGACAATAGCTTCCTACTGTCATGGAAATGTAGAGATGTAGCACAAATCTTAAAAGGTCTTATTAATAAAAACAAACCTGGAGCAAGGTATTAGGGTGAATGCTGGAAAGATCAGAGAAACAGAACAAGCCACAGATAACCTCGCCTTGCCAATTTCTCAGCCAATCCTGTTTCCTCAGACTGGAAGCCTCTAAGTCCTCACCCGAATGGATCTCAGCTGAACTGCTGTTGAAAGCCTAAAAGCTTAACAGCCAAGTTCCTGGTCCTCACGCCTTATATACCTTTCTGCTTCCTGCCATCACTTCCTGGGATTAAAGGCGTGTGTCACCATTCCTGGTGGTTTCCAGTGTGGCCTTGAACTCACAGAGATCCGGATGGATCTCTGCCTCCCAAATGATAGGATTAAAGGTGTGTGTGCCACTATTTTCTGGCCTCTATGTCTGTCTAGTGGCTGTTCTGTTTTCTGACCCCTGATAAGTTTACTAGAGTGCACAGTATATTGGGAGACACAATACAATATCACCATGGAGAGAATGCACTTAAAGTAAGGATAATAAATGATTTTTCTCTATAAATTACATAATCTAAAAAAATCACAAGGTCTTATAACCCATAAGTATTGAGTTTCCTATCTTTTCATACAAAGGTCAATACAGCCTTGTACTTTTTGTGTGAAGCATTGTGGGAACACCTGCGTGCATAGCTACTCAGATGTTTTCTTGTTTTTTGAATCAGGCTTTAAAAACTGAGTGATTACCTAATTCCAACCAATTCCAAAACTATGCAAGTTACACTAGAAGATGTAGATTCCAACCTAGAGGGGCACCTGCTTGAGTCCATATAAACTAGAGAATCATATTAAGCCATATACATCATAGGAACCATAGACTATAACCATATGAGATTTGAGAGTTCAAGTTATAAAGTAAAAAATTATTTAAGTGTGATGAGAACTGCTGTAGTTCAAACGAGGGGTAGGATTTGAGACTTTAAAGTAATCCTGATGCCAAACGGTAGAGCAAGAATAGTCATAGAGACTAAGAAAAATGGAATAGAGAAGAATCACTTAGACATTCAATAAATATTCAGCACCAGCAACATAGAAAGTACTCTGAGAATGCAATTGTAATACAAATTAAATGGCATCTGCCCTTTAGGAACTTGAGCTCTATAGAAAAGTAAGGAATCGAAAGAATAGAATCTTGAGTGGTCTAAAGTGGTCCATGGTGCAACTGAGTAGAATGCAAATGAGGGAAATTCTGACTGGGCTGATCAGCAAATGCTTCAAGGAGGTGACATTAAACTTTGTCCCTACAGGGACCCTGATAAGCAGAGAAAATAAATGGGTGGGAAGAACAGTACAGATCAGAGGGACACCTAGGGGGGCCAGCCATCAGCCATAACCAGACAACATAACATTTGTGATCTCATTTGTTCCTTAAGATCTTCTCATGTCTTAAGCAAGGGAGCTGTGTCTCACAAACATGATGAGACCCAGCCTTGCTGGACTGAGCAGTGCAGCGGCATTCTTTATATGGAAGGCACTTATTTGGGATTCAGCAAGGCATCTGACAAGGCTGTGATGGCATTCTGGAGAACAAAGGCTAGATCTAAGCTTGATTGTGACTGTGGGCGCCAGAACACAGGGTGCTCAGCAGGTCATTTTAGTGGAGAGAATAGGGCACAGGCTTAAGATCCAAAAAGCTTCCTCTCTCCTCCTCCTGACAAGACAGCAGGTAGGGAGGAAAGGGAGGTGATGCAGAGGAGGGTGGGTAACAAGCTACCTTTTGCCAAGCTGGCCACTGTATTATATCTTTTTTCTTCAGTAGATTTGATGAAATTACAGAAGACATTTGTTGATAACAAAAAAAAGTGTGCATCATCAGGCAAAGTGGTTCCATCACCTGCAGAGATGGGCTGAATGTCAAACAGAATTGAGCAGGAAAACAGAATGTTGGCATATGGGTTGAAATTATACCATTTACCAATTCAGTATCTGCTGTGCCTTCCATAGCCCACCAGGAAAAGTATAATCTTGGGGGTATTAAAAAATATCCTATTTAGCAGGGCTGAAGAGATGGTTCAGTGAAGAAACCACTTGGTGCACAAGCATGAAGAGGACCACAGTTTGGATCCCCAGGACCCACCAAAAAAGGCTGGCATGGCAACTACCTGCAATCCCAGAACTTCAGAGGCAGAGATGGGGACTTGGTTCCGAGTGCAAGTTGGTTAACTGGACTAGCCAGAATTAGTGAGTGCCAGGTTCAGGAAGAAACTCTGCCTGATCAACTGTGGAAGACACCTGACATCAACCTCTGGCCTCCACACACAAGTACATGCATGTGTAGGTCTACCCCAACATGTATGCCCAAACACACAAGTATACACAGATACACAAAAAGAATTCAATTTTAAAAATCAAGTAACAAGATAATTCATAGTAGATTTTTGTTTGGAGATTATATGTAAACTGCTCCATTTGTAGGCTAGTACAGGATGAAACTAGTCACACAATATGGATGGCAGTATTTTAAATGATTGCAACAAATACAATATGATAGTATCCCCCACTTTACAGGTGAGAATGTTGTTCAGGGTTACAAAGCTACCTGAAAAGTGGAACTGTCTGACATTTTCCCAATGACCTCTGCTGCTTTTCCAGTCATGATTTACAGTGGTTGGGTTATATTGTGTTCGTTTCTAGGTGCAAGCCTGTTAGTATTCAGAAAACAAGCCATTTCCTTCAGAAATGCGTATGTCCAGTACTATGTGTATTTGTGTAGATGATAGATTTTTATATCTATTTTTATATCTTTTTCTATGCCCTTTCTCATACTTCATATACTGGGAGCCATAAGAATATTTAGTGATGAAACATTTCATTCAAATAGCAGGTGATAAAAGGGTATTTGAAAGTGACAATTCTAATCAAGCTTAACATACATAAATTCCTGAGTTCATTAGGTTTCAATTATGAATCATATATATATCAAAATGTCTCTGTTCCATATCTTATGATGATTAAACTTAGGTGGAAAGGAAGAAAGATGAACATGGACTCATACTGTTTTGGTTCTAGATGTGGTTAAAAATAGCCTGGCCTGTTATAATAATATTATAATGTCCCTGAGTTTGATCCTTTCAGAAATATTTTTAAAAAGGAATGGAGCAAATTCCCAGTACTTATGAAGATGAATACTAAAACACATATTCCCATAAGACAAGGCATCAAATTGTACATTTTTTTGTCACACCTATTTAACTACAATGAAAAGAAAGTCATCAGAATATATACAAGGAATAAAGATGTTCATCGTTGCTCTTTCGGAGAGAAGTAAGAAAGAGAAAGAGCTAGCCCATGGCAAATGCTCCTTGATATGAGCCAGTAGGGCCACCACACAGCACTTACAGTTTCCTTTTCTCTTTCTTTGGGTTTGAAGAATCCAAAGGTGAACAAATTACCTTGCTTTGGATGTCCATATATTTGTGGATTTAAAAAATATATATATCTTGAAGACCGATAGACAGTAGCTCCTCTTTACTCTTGCTGGAGACAAACCATCTTTTATTCACTTGTTTTTAGTGACTTGAAAGACAGAATGTTTAGTTGTTTCCCTGTGGGTATTGCCAAATGGGATCTAAAGAAGCCAGGCTAGATGGAAGACACCGGCCTTTACATTCCTGCAGCTCAGCCATGGAAGGAAAAGCCAGCTTTGAGATCATTCAATTAGCCCAGCATGCTTAGTTTTCTTTGCTAATAGCATGGCTTATTTTTGCCCAGTAGGGTCAAATGTTAAGACTACTTTTGCTTTGCCATTTGTATTCTTTGACATATTTGGATTTAGTTGTTTTGAAACATCTTTATCCATTAGACAGCAAGGTATGTTCGGTACCTTTGGCATTCATATTCACTGGTAGAATTTTACAATTTCATACAAAGAGTCTAGCTATTAATAACCACTCATGCAATCATAATTATTGATTCAAAAATCCAATCTTCATTAAAAATATATTAACTATTCTGATGAATAGTTAATATAACTCACATAATTTCACAGTCTACAAAGGTTGAGACATTTTGCATTCATGATGCTGATTACAAAAAAACCCAAAAATATTCTATAGTAAGTATGAAGAGAGAAAGGGTTTTTTTTGAAATTTTACTACAAAATGGCTCAGTCACAAACCAGAAAGAAAGAAAGAAAGAAAGAAAGAAAGAAAGAAAGAAAGAAAGAAAGAAAGAAAAGAAAGAAAGAAAGAAAGAAAAGAAAGAAAGAAAGAAAGAAAGCCTGTGCATTAAAGGCTGTGAGGTTAAATGTTTAATGCAATCTTTTTCTTGGCCTCATCCTGTGTTGGAAAAAGTGGAAAACATTCAGTGTATGGCACAGCAGCCTCCTTTGATGCTGTCCCAACCCAGAGTGCCTCAGGTCAGAGCTCTGAAGTCCCTTAAGTAGAGATAATGATCAGACCCGACACCAGGACCCCAGGGACCTATCTTAGAAAAAAGTGTTCTGTTTGTTTTGTTTTGTAACTAAACAAATTCCTTGAACCCTTTGTTATCCTTTTTCTAAATCCTTCAAAAAAAAAGAAAAGGTGCTGGAGGAGGGGGAGGATTTGAAAGATATAACAGACTCAGACGTCAAAACATGTAAAGCTTCTGCTCTGGGTCCAGTTGTGCGTTCTTTAGAGTCTCAGTTGAAACAGATATGTCCATGGCAGGCGCTCATTATTGTCTTCTAAGGTACTAAAAGCTTTGGCTGCTATTATGTTGTCTTAGCTATTTCAACAACCACCACTTCAACATGAAGATTACATGCTGAATGCATTTATAGATGATTTTCAGTGTAGTAGAGCGTTCATGGTTTACAAATGAACAACTTACAAATCCTGTGCATTTCCTTAATTCAGTCCAAATATAGAGTATAATCAACTTTGGTTCAATCACTGTTCAAGGTTTAAGTGGCTATAGACTGTATTCCTGTTCTACACCATCTCACAAATGCATGTGTTAGTGGAGTGTGAATGAGAAGGAATGTACTAAAAACCAAAACAAAAAACTCCCATGGCAGCAAAATCATTGGTTATGGATAGTCTGCAGTTTATCTGTTCATCCAACAAAAACAAGCTTATTTACTGATTCATTTAAGTATTCAACAATAGAAACCCAGTGCTGAAAAATAGACTTCATCAATTCAGACACCAAGTGGACAACCAACCAGCTAATTGTCCAAATATATGTTTTCTGTGCCTCCATTTTCTCATCTATCAGTCAGCAAAAATAAATCCTTACTTGAGAGGACTTTTGGGTAAATTAAAGCATTAGTACTGGGATGTACTAAACAAATCTTAGGGCATGGTAATATGCAAATAAATGTTAGCACTGTATTACCGTATTGATGTTTTATAATAGAACAGATATTAACAAATACTCAGGAGCAACTTATCACCTGTAAGATGGCAGCCATATCTTCATTTGAAGCTGTGTTAAAGCACACACACACACACACACACACACACACACACACACACACACACTTTAAACATACTGTGTCAACTTATTCAAATTGTGTCGTGCCCCCCCCCCCTCCCCGTCAATGTTCTACAGAAGAACCAGACAATCAGATTGCATTAGTTACTTCTCTGTTGCTGTGTTAAAACATCAGGAAGAGTTTGGGGTGGCTCACCATTCCAGAGGGACAAAAGTCATCATGGCAGAGAGGCACAGCATCCATCAGTAGGTGCAGAAGCAGAACCACTACAGGGAGAGCTCACATCCTCAAATGAAGCAGGAAGCAGAGACCAAACAGGAAGTGGGGAGAGACTATAAACACTCAAAGCCAGCCTCCAGTGAGGTCCTTCTTCCCGCTCTAAGGCTCCACAATCTTCCTCACTGGCAATGCCACCAACCGGGGACTAAGTGTTTCAATATGGGAGTCTATGGGGAAGTTTCTCACAGAACACCGCATAGACATTAAATGATAAAATCAGGTAGGTGGTCCAGAGAAGTTACATAGACTCCTTTTCATAAAAGTTTGAAAGAATGAAATGTTCTGATTTACCCTCAGAGAGAAGGGCTTCACCAGGCAGAAGAGAATGGAGGACCTATACAGATGGTGACATCAGAAGGCAGGATCAGGAACCCAGTTCTGGGTTTTCTTGTGGTGGACTTTGTTTTGGGCTCAAGCTAGCCCCCTAAACTGCCCAAAGCCACTCAGCCCATTGGCCTCTGCAGTTTGGGTTTTGCTGGACTCCTAACCCCCCATCACCTCCTGGCACCTCCGAGGTTGTTCCCATCTGGGGAAGGCAGAATTTGATGGCTCAGCAATATTGGAAACTGATGAGTCAAAGAGATGTACTGTTTGACTCTAGGGAATATTATCTCATCGAGTCCTGTTGTATGTCAAGATCAGAATTCTACATGTAAAAGGAAAGCTTGAGCTTTAAACCTCTTATTTAATAAAAGAAAAGGAAAGAAAGTAAGCTCCAAAGAGAATAGAGAATCCCCCACCTTTAAAATAGATGCAAGGGGGGGGGGTAGAATTATAGCACTTGCTTATCATATACAAGGCTCTACCTTCATTCAAGCCCCACTACCACAAAAGGAAAGAAGGAAAAGAAGGAAGAGGGGGGAGGGGGAGGACAGAGAGGACGAGAAAAGAAGCAGAAGAAGCAGAAGAAACAGGAACAGAAGCAGAAGGAAAAGGAGAAGAAGAAGAGAAAAAGAAATCTGGCCTCAGCTACAAAGCAGTGAGCTCAAGGCCACATAGGGTACATGAGACTGTCTCCAAAAATAAAAGGGCCACATTCATTTGAGCCTAGGTTTTAGATGCAGGGTGTGGGGTACATCCTTCCTTCTTGACTGATGGACTTTCTAAACTGGAACGTTGTTACCATATCTTTCTAATGCAAATAATAATAGCAACTTTAGAAATCGGTGGAGATTAAATGAAAAGTCATATAGCATGTGTCCAAAAGCTGCCAAGCCCCTTACAAGTGTTCGGTTAAAACTAGCTCTGATTATTGTTGCTATTTTGGGGAAAACCAAAGCTGGAAATTTGAGAACAATGCCAATTCCCACTGCTCTGAGATTTTTGACTCTGGACTTACTGTATCCTTTGCAAACAAGGTAGCTAAATAATTAACATTTTTATAAAAGTTTTGGGTTTTGCTTTTAATTAACATGTCTGTCAGGGCAGTATTGAAAGTTGGGGAAAAGTGATAAATGAAACGTGTATCTGAAATATTAAATATTTTAAATAATTGTGATTATATCTATAAACAATACTTAAGAGAACTTAATTTACTAAGTCTTTTCTCCCTTTTCTTTTGATACTGTCTCATTATGTACCCTAAGTTTGTCTGAATTTAAACATTTTCCATGTAGTCCAGTTTCACCTCTAGTTCTCATCAACCCTGTTGCCTCAGTCTCCAGAGTGTTGGGGTTATCAGCATATAGCACCATGTCATACAACCTAGGTATATATTTCTTGTGACTTTAATTCAAAATACTCAAAATGGCACTTCAAAATGTAACTATAAAGTAGGAGGCTATATATTGATCAGAAAAACATAGGATAATTTCTCTAGTTTAGATCTTAAGTCTTTTCCCAAAGGATCAAGGGCTAAAAGCTTAGTTTCTAGCCTGTGGTGCTATTGGGAGGTAGTAGAACCCTAAGACAGTAGGGCTGAGTAAACTGATGGTACAAGGTTCTCTTCTAAGTTTATGATCCCACTAGCCCCTGGAAGTTGGATAGCCTCTCAGTATCAGACATGATTTCCCACCAATTTACTACGTGTATGATTACTAACTTTATTCTAAATACTTAGACACACAGGTAAGTGCAGCGCTCACCCTTCATCAAAGAAGCTTCTCTCTGTAGAAGGTGGAGACGATTACAAAGCACTATAGCTCATCAAACTACATAGAAGAGCAGAGCATGTGGTGCCCAGACCCGGTGGATACACTCCAACACAGCTCAAAACTCCTGCATCTAAGGTTCAGGGAACATCACAGAAGAGGGAGCAAAAAGATTGTAAGAGCCAGAAGACCAGAAAGTCTATGGTGAAATCATGTCTCTTACAAATGACTGGGAAGCTACATCCACCATATGTTAACAGATGGCTCCCTAAATACGACCTAGCAATGAAACACCAAGACATGTTTTGTGGAAGGGGGAAAATCTCACAGGCCCCACTCCTAGACAAAGAACTACACTTGGCTCAAACACAGACTCCCACCTTGACATTACACCTCGTCTCAAGACCAAATAATGGTACCATGTGACTATGGATGGAAACTTCAGAAACTGTGAACCAATAGAAGCCTCTCCTCTTACAGTTTCTTGTCATAGTTAGGGCTTCTGTCGCTGTGATCAACACCAGAACCAAAAGCACTTGGGGAGGAAGGGTTATTTCATCTTACAGCTTGTAGTCCATCATCCAGGGAAGTCAGGGCATGAACTCCAGGTATGATCCCAGATATGAAGGCATGCTGTTTACTGGCTTGCTCCTTGTGGCTTGCTCAGCCTGCTTTCTTTTACCATCCAAGACCACCTGGCCAGGGGTGGCATCACCCACAGTAAGTTGAGTTAGTTCTCATTCTACATCAATCACCAACTGAAAAATAATACCCTAAAGACTTGCATATATGCCAGTACTACAGAGACATTTTCTCCATTAAGAGTCCCTCCTTCCACAAGACTCTAGCATGTGTCAAGGTGAAATAAAAACTATCCAGCACAGTTATTATCTCAGATATTTGCCATGGTGATAGAAAGCTAACTAGCTTGACACCATAGGACATGGAGTTAACCAAAGAGCTTTCAGATAAAAACTAAAATCATGAAGGCTGATGAGTTCAAGTTTATCAACATACAAAATATATTTGGTATTATACAAAATCATTATATAGAAAATGACTTAGCCTAGGAAAAGTTGTTATCTCAGATATCTAACAGGATTCTTTGGCGGGGGTGCTGAGACAGGGTTTCTCTATGTAATAGCCTTAGCTATCTTGGAACTACCTCTGTAGACCAGGCTGGCCTTGAACTCACAGAGATCTGTCTGCCTCTGCCTCCCAAGTGCTCTGATTAAAGGTGTGCACCACCATCGCCCAGCTCTGACAGGATTTTTATCCTAAACATAACTTAAAATATTTTATAAGTCAGTGTAGTGGTTTCAAACAGAATGGCCCCCGAGGGGAGTGGCACTATTAGGAGGTATAGCCTTGTTGAAGTAAGTGTGGCCTAGTTGGAGGAAGTCACTGTGGGGGCAGGCTTTGAAGTCTCATATATGCTCAAGCTATGCTCAGTATAGCACACAGTTCACTTCCTGTTGCCTGTAGATCAAGATATAGGACTCTCAGCTCATTCTCCAGTACTCTGTCTACCTTCATATGGTGATGTCCTGCTGTGATGATATTGAACTAAACCTCTGAACTATAAAATAGCCCCAATTAAATGTTTTCTTTGTAAGAGTTGCCATGGTCATGGTGTCTCTTAGCAACAACAGAAACTAAGACAATAAGAAGTCAGATACTCAGTAGGAAAATATTTTTAAAAAATTGAGACTACAATTCATAGCAAAAAAAAAAAGTACACAGGGTCAACAGATAGTTGAAAAATAACATGAATTTTTAATGTAAATGAGAGAAGGGAATGGACATTGAAATGAGATTTAAAAGTATATATATATATATATATATCTTGTGTAGTTGTGGGATGAATGGAGGGAGCAATATCTTCAGGTACTCTGGACAGAGGGAGGTCTTAGTTGGTAGAGTCACTTGGAAAGATAATTTTGCAGCATACAATAAGGTGAGACTGCAACATTGATATCCCTGTGACTCCACTTCCCTATATTAACCTTAGAGTACTACTCGCCAGCAGGACTAGAAAGCCTGGAAATGATACACACAACCCTTATAGTTCCATGTATGTCCTGGCAGAGGCACTAAGGATGACACTGAGAAAGTGATTGCCTTTTATGAAGCACACGAATAATATGGTTGTTTCTCATCCGAGTTGAGAACAAACTAGCAGGGACACAGAGGCTAAAATGCCAGCCTTGGTAAAGACTATCCAAGTCTTTTAGGTTCATGTCCCACTGTGTTTGCTCTGGTCTCCTCCCATATTTGCAACCCTCTCCCCTGCTATTAGCCTAAGCCATAGACAATCTGCAATAAAAGAGTCTGGTTCTACAGACTCACACTGCTCAAAACCAGAAAATAGGGAGACAGGTCCCTCAACTTCAACTTTTCATGGATTGGCTCTACCTTACTTGGAAACATGGCCTAATGACCTCTGCTGCCAATAGATAATCTATTTCTCCTTCTCATCCCTGGGAGAATGGATGATGTTGAACACACAAACTCAAGTCCATGCTTGTTCTTGCTATTGCTATATTTGCTGTTATTATTTACTATTATTCCATTAACATGTTGCATGTTTTTCCTCAAACAATATTACTTACAAGTTATGTCTTAAACATGTCTTTATTTATTTTAAGGAATTGTAATTGGATCAAGACTTAAATAGAATTCTACAATGATGCTGGACATTTTTTTCTGACTACAGTTTTATATAAATAACAGATTATTGCTTTCAAAACAGAATATATCCTCATGTTACATCTGTGTAATAAAATACAAAGTAATATGAGAAACAACATGAGATAATAAATAGTCATGATGTAAACTTTCCTTTTAAAAACTATGAAATTTAACATGAAGGATTTTATGAGGCTTTCGATTGCTACTAATACTCAAAAGATGAAATAGTATTTGTGATCTAATGAAAAGTAATACGTATTACAATGTATGCTTGCTTAAGATGTGCTAAACGTTCTGCCACCCATGGTGTTTCTTTCATTTAATCCTCTTATTAACTGTCTTGGCACAGACAGTTACTACTGTGACTACTGTAACAGGATATATGACACTCGCAGTATGGAGAGAGGGAAGTCTGAGACTGAGTGACTCCCATCTGATGAGGGACTTCATGATGCATCACCTCACAATGGAAGGTGGATGCTCAAGAGAATAAGAGCAAGCATGAAAATTCACAAATTCATACACTTTCGTAACCAGTTGTAATTAATTTATGAGAGTGGAGCCTTCATTACCTAAGTACCGCTAACATTGTTGCCTTTGGGGATTAGCTGTCCAATATGTGCTCTAAGGAAGAACATGTTTAAACCACAGCTTTAGTACCATGGAACTCATGTTTGTTTTCTGTTAATGGTAGTGAAGCTTAGCATGCACAAAGATTTGGCCAAGGTCCTAGAAAATCTGAGCCCTCTTCTAGAGTGTATTTGTATACTATAAATTTGTTTTCACCCATGTTTAGCTCTAGCCACCATGCTCATCTTTGGATGAGGTGAGCATATGCATTGAAATTGAAATTCAGCTGTTTTCTTGGCAATATGTGTTTGCAGTGATTCACAAACTTCAATTTCCCTCTACCTAAAATTAAGGGTCCTTCCTTTTATAAACTATAATTATAAACATTCAATATTTTGAAAGGGAAAAAATGTGTCCATTCATACCAGGTATTTAGTAATCACCTACAGCTTACTTCTAATTATAAGCTTGTGTGAGATTACTATTGTTTCTAAAATTCTGAACAAGTAATTATAAATAGATGTAATAGTATAAAAAATGAAAATGAGATCCCTTATTTTTTGTATTTCATAAACACCATACAGTTTCCTTTTGTCAAAGTTTTACTCAAATACTGAAATAATTTTAAATCATTCCAAAGCCTTTTTCTTTTATAGTATCTTAGATCTTGACCTAAAATATCAGAAATTTACATGAAAGACAAATATTCAAATATGTGAACGTGTCTTCGCTTTCACGTACAGCAGAGTCTTTTATCGTGAATAATATCCAATATTGAATAAGCTGGAAAGTTGTTCATGTGATGCACAGATGAGTAAACATCATGTGATTTTGCTGCGGCAGGCAGAATCAGCACAATGATGCAGCTTAATTGGGTCCCTGAGCCAGCAAAGGTAACCCAAGGTGGCAGCAGCTGCTTTAAATATGCAGATAACTTTATCATTCTGATTATAAATATGCTCAGCTTGGCTCATGAACTTCATCCGATCTGATATTGTGGGGAAGAGCTAATGTAATACAAAAGTCTAGCCCCTGGGGACTTCCAATAGATTCTCAAGCCAGCAATAATACATTCAAATGCCAAACTGACAGCTCTTTCCCTGAAGTGGGGTCATTCAGATGGGATTCTTCCATATGCTGGTTGCTGGTAGACTAATATGAGTAGGAAAGATGAGAGCTCACCTTGGCATGGTGAAGACATTATAAGGCACAAGGCTTTATATCTGATGAGCCACCATAAGTATGTTTATTTTTTTCTTTTTCTCTTTTGTAAATGCCAATAGTGAGACAATGTGGACACTTCCTTTTTATCTGCATAAGTGGGCTGGGGTTGTCATCAGAGCCAAGAAATACAAACTGGAAGACCTTATGTTTTGTCTTTCCAGACCAGATTCCCTGATACCCATGCACAATTCATCTGTAGTCAATTCTCAGCCTCTCAAACTAGGAAGTTAGACAGCCCATACTTTGGACCCAAATTGCAAGAACTCCCTGCAATTAATACTAAGGAACAATGACATGCTGGTTAATGAGATATCTAGAAATCAACTTTGGGGATTTGACACATGAAACAAACAAACAAAAACTACAATTCCTGTACATCATTGCCTTCTCTGTTGTACAGGAGCATTTTCCTTTTATGGAAAGGAAAAGAAAATGTAAGAGCAAATGTAAAAGCTACATGATGAAACTCACTCTGAGATTCCTTCTTTATGCCATGATTGAGGAGCGCAAAGTTGAAAGATAACGTCTGTCAGTGTCTAGATCAGAAGGCTAGCAAGGCGGCTGTCAGCTTTAATGCACATTGCCCTCTGCTAACTAGTAGCAAAAAATCTAATTATGTAATCTATTGATGGGAAAGTGAATTCCATAGTGATTTCGAATAGTCTTCTTTTTAGGTTAGGAATAAAGAAAATAGCTGTCTCTTCAGAGAGGGAAGATAGCATGACATAGTGATTGAGTCCTGGCCAAGAAGGCAGATCGTGTGCGTTGCCACTGAGAGTCCATTTGGGACTTAATCTCTCTGATCTTCCTTTTCTTCTTAAAGAACAATAATTGCCTTCCTGTCTCACTAGAGTCTTGTGAGGAAAAGCTAATGAAGAAACATACTGGACTCATCTAGTGACATAAACACCACTATGCAAGCGGACTATGTCTTTATGCTGCTTATCAGTGTTTCTTAGTGATTCCTGACGGGGGTGATTGTGTGAGGGCCGACTGTGGAGTGTGCTGCCAGCTCAAGAGGGGGCCCTCCACAGTGACTCAGAAAGTATGCACATCTTAGCACTTAAGTTCTATTTTCTTTCATTCTTTATTTCTTTATGAAAATGCAGAAAAGATGCCAAAGACCAAACAGCAGTATGACGTTGTTTCTGGGAGACCCGCTGACCCCAAGTGTTTGAAGAATAATGTCTAAGCAAAGAAGTGTACTCTCTACTAGAATTAGCTAAGAAGAAGGATTTTTATACAAATTCCAGGAAAAAATAATCCAAAATGAAATGAGAAACTAGAGAGGCTGATCAGTCCATGCTTTTGAAAGCCAGGAAAATTTAAGAACAAATGAATGCATCAGTATATTCAAACAAGACTGCTGTTTTCTTATCTTTCACATTGCTTACAGAATTGGAGATGGTGTGTACTCAGAAGGGAAGGAGATGAGGAGGGTACAGAGAGGCATAGGGGGAGAGAAATTTCAAGGACCCAATCCTTTTTTCTCTTTCTTTTCTGTGGAGCTAACTGCTTCAGCACCCCTTTGTGTTTGTTAAATATTCTGTGAATATGTCTTCCCTGCAAACCACACATGGAGTTCTTCAGAAACGCGTTCTGCAGGGATCTGTTAGATGAAAGCCCCTATTTCATGATGAAAAGGTGAACTGATAACTAAATTTCCATCACTGAATTTAATCCTGCTCTGCTTATACCCCAACCAAGACTCCCTGGCTCCCAATAATACTGTCACCTTTTAGTCACTCCAACATTTATATGTTGTGATCATCTAAGTATAGGACACTAATTTCAGCTCATTTTCAAATCTTGCCTAGTCACCATCACTCCAAATCTTGTTGTAGCAGTAC
Organism: Onychomys torridus; assembly: GCF_903995425.1. Classification (NCBI taxonomy): domain Eukaryota; kingdom Metazoa; phylum Chordata; class Mammalia; order Rodentia; family Cricetidae; genus Onychomys; species Onychomys torridus. The sequence continues at coordinate 115,355,367 of NC_050447.1, forward strand.
TGTCTGGAGATGGGAATTAAAATTCAATGTATATCAGTAATGTTGTATCTCTTGATATTAGAGAGTCTGTGCTTATCTTTATCTTTGCAAAGACAATATAGTGTCTGAAATACAGTTACAAAATTAAAATGAAAGCTTCCAGATTATTAAAGATAATGTTATTTTTAAGGAGCACAGTGGCAGGGCTTCTAGACAAAATCATATTACAAATACAAATACAGTTATAGATATATAAACAGGCAACAGGCAGATGAACTTCAATCTTAAAAAAGTGGGAGTTGTTTGTCAGAATTTAAAAAGAAACTTATTATAGTCCTCCATCAGGTCATGCTACTTGGAAATACAAGTGATAAGAGGCTGCCTTTTGTTTGTTTGTTTGTTTGTTTGTTTTTCGAGACAGAGTTTCTCTGTGTAGCTTTGCGCCTTTCCTGGAACTTGCTTTGGAAGCCAAGCTGTCCTAGAACTCACAAAGATCTACCTGCCTCTGCCTCCCAAGTGCTGGGATTAAAGGCGTGCGCCACCATCACCCGGCTGAGGCTGCATTTTTATAAGGCCTTAAGGAACTAAAGGCAGATCATTTTAGGTCAAGAATCTCATTCTGGATCTCTCAGAGTCTTTATATTAAGAATCTTGTCAAGGGTTCATGAGATGGTCAGTAGGTAAAGTGTGCGCTATACAAGCGTGAGGACCTGACTCTATCTCCAGCATCCTCAGTAGAAACCAGGCATGACAAGGTACACCTGTCATTCCAACACTGGGAAGCAGGGACAGGAATAGCCCTGTCTAGCCACTGTAGCTAATTAGTGAGCTCCAACCTCAGGGACCAGCCCTGTCACAAACAATAGCATGAACATCAATAGAAGCATATGGCTAAGGTTGGCCTTTGGCCCCTACACACACACACACACACACACACACACACACAGGCACCACACCCTACACACAGAAACAAAGAACAAAGCTGACAGACATACTTCTCTCTACCTCATACACTGATCTAGAATTTTCTAGAATGTTAACTACTAAAGGTTTACATATATCTTTAAGAATACTTAACACAAATGTCAATATTTTGTCACCTACTTCAATTATACAATCATTACAGTAAATACAGATTCAAACAAACTTCCTGCTCTTCCAGAACTGCTCACAAAAACAGTATATTTTGATCTGTATTCATTGCCATTTATTAATGTAGCATTCACAAACAATTGCATTTTGGCAGACTATATTTGCATTTTAATTACATTATGATCAGGATAATGAGGCTGTTGATGGCTTCTTCTATTTCCCTTTTATTAGCCTCTTAAATTTGAACTGCAGCTCTTTTGTATATCAATCTGTTGTCACAGATGGGATTTTCTAGAATCCACTTTCTATTCTATGAAGCAGTTAGAACAGTTAAAAATTCACTTTATACCCATATGCTTAAAATTCCAGTAATAAAATAGAAAGTTTTATATGGTCTTATTTAATTGTCTTCCACAGTAATTGGTTCAAATGGAAAGTAATACGTATTATAATTTTATTGCAATACCAAAAATCTTCCTAGGAGTCATTACCTATTTAAAAATGAAAATCAGTAAGAGAACTTTGGAATGTTCTTCAAAGTTTCAACCTAAAACTTAGACACAAACATATTTATTTTGCCTAGATATACATATTTAGAAGTAATATTTCTGAGATAAACATTTTACTATTAAAATATAAGAGATTTCTGGTTATAGGCACTGCCAGGTAAGAGGCATTAAATCTAGCCATTCAATGTATCAGGCACCACACAGGACAGAATATTTGCATCTTGTATTTGTAGGCATCTGACAGTGTCCCATACTTTCTGTCATGCTCATGATAGGCATGGGGAACCATTTTACCTTCATCTCAGCCCCTGCCTGGGACACTTTCTCACCATCCTATAAGCAAGTTAACCCAATTTGAGAGCAATAATCAGGATGAATAGAGGAAAGAGGTAGAGTTGGGGGCTGCTGAAGTTACTATGTGTGCAGGGTGTATCCAGATGCAGGCTCACTACCATTTTTAACACAATTCTAAAGGGTATGTGTGTTTAATCATAAACCAGTGTGATGGTTATTCTTGGTTGTCAACTTGCCTACATCTTGAATTAATGCAGACCCAAGCAGCTGGATACACTTGTGAGGACTTTTTTTTTCTTAGTTAAATCATTTGAAGTAGGAAGAGCTTCCTTCAATGAGGATCATTTGGGAAGGGAAGATCCACCTTTAATCTGGATCTTTTGAAGTGGGAAGATCCACCTTTAGTTTGAGCCTCTCCTTTTGGTGGCTGCCCATACAAAAGACACAGAAGGATGCTCTCCTGCTTGCTCACTGTCCAGTCTATTCCTTCATTGGCATTGGAGCCTATTTCTTCAGGATTGTGGTGTATACTGAAGACCAGCTGAGACATCCAGCCACGTGGACTGAACAATTACTCGATTCTTGGGCTCCCTATTGGTAGACAGCCATTGTTAGACTAGTTGAACCACAGCCTCTAAGCCACTCTAATAAATCCTCTGAAGTTCTGTTCTTCTGGAGAACCCTGACTAGCACAATCAGGAAAAACAAATAATGATTAAAATTAAGAAGGAAATGACTATTGATGTTTGTAAATTCTACTATTGTATATCTAAAAGCAGAAAAAATTAATGAATTAATAAAACATGAATTTAATAGTATAAATAAATTATGTATATAACAATAAGATACACAAAAGAAAATATTTCAATTATAATAGCAATGCCATAAGAAATTAATATAAGAAATGTTCTAGTTTGTTTTCAGTTTCTGTGATAAAACATTCTGAAAAAAATTATTTCAAAGAAGGATCAAATTTATTTGGCTTTAACTTCTAGGTCACAGGCCTTTATTGAGAGAAGTCAGGAGAGAAACTCAAGGCAGGAACTTGAAGCAGAAACCGTGGAGGAATGTTGTTTACTGGATTTTACAGACTCGTGCTTAGCTGATAAGACACCATAAACAAAGGTAACTACAAAAATCACTACAGTAGAAACCCGAAACAAGACCATCTTGATTGTTAATTGATGTTGGAGGGCCCAGCCCACTATGGGAGGCGCCATTCCCTGGGCAAATGGTTCTAGACTATTAAAAAGCAACATGAAGATGAAAGGTTTTTACAGGCATTTGCTTGCACATCACAGTCCATTAATGAAGGAAGTCAGTGCAGGAACTCAAGGCAGTATCCTGGAGGCAGGAGCTGAGGCAGAAGCTACAGAGAAATGTTGCTTCCTGTCTTACTTGCCATGGCTTGCTCTACCTGCTTTCTTATACCAACCAGAAGCACCTGCCCAATGGAGGCACCATCCCCAGTGGGCTGAGCCCTTGTACATCAATCATTAACTAAGAAAATGCCCTAAACTTGCCAAAAAGCTATCTGACGGAGGGATTTTCTCAGTCAAAGTTTCTCCTCCCAAGTAACTCTAGCATCTGTCAAGTGGACAAAACAGAACAACCTCCCTCCCCCGCCAAGACATGCCTACAGGCCAGCATGACTTGTGCAATTCTCCACTGAGACTCCCTTCTCAGGTGACTCTAGGATGTGTCAAGTGGATAGCAAAGCTAGCCAGGATAAAAAATAACAAAGATCTACATGAAGAAATTGTTCAAAGGCCACTAATATAAAAAATAATATTCATCTAAATGGAAAAATATGCCCTGATCTTAAGTAAAGTCATCTAGTATTAGAATACTCAACTTCATCAAAATTAAATAATGAGTTTTATGTGATCACAAATAAATCTACCAGAAAATTTTTTTTTTTCCTCAGAGGACTTTTTATCTTAAGTTCAATGGAAAAATAAGGAACAACTAAGGTGGTGATAAGACAGATTAACTTGCCCTCTCTCACTGGTTCATGCTGGGAGCTGGGGTTCATATAGCTGGGAGCAGCTTATTACTATAAATAGTTTATTAATGGAAATAGACTTCTATAAATGGGCATAATTATAAGTATAAAGTAGATACATATAGATCCTGTATTTTGTGTATAATATCTGAATTACACGTAACTAGAAAAATGATGGCTCACTGAGCAAATAATCATGAGGTAATTGTGTGGCTCATCTGGAATAAATTAATTTGAAATCTCACCTTAGTTTTTTTTTCACCAAAATAAGTTCCAGGTTGATTAAACAGAAGTATTTACAACCATGAAAAATATTGTAAAATACTGAATAATTATTTTTTATAATGTTCTTTTTTATTTATTTATTTTTGCTTTTTAAGGCACTTTTTTTTTTTTTTTTTTTTTGGTGTTTTGAGACAGGGTTTCTCTATGTAGTTTTGGTGCCTGTCCTGGATCTCACTCTATAGACCAGGCTGGCCTCAAACTCACAGAGATCTGCCTAGTTCTGCCTCCCAAGTGCTGGGATTAAAGGCGTGTGCCACCGTCGCCCAGCTAAGGCACTTCTTATACTGTAGTCTAAGCCTAGGATTTATGACCTAGCCCAGGCTGGTCCCAATCTCGTGGCATTTCCCTTGCTTCACCTTCCCAAGTGCTACGATTACCGGAGTGAGCCCCGTGCCTGGCTAAAATGATTGTTTTTAATAACATAGGAGTTAAAAATCCTTCCACTGCTGCAGAGTTTTGTATACTGTGTAGAAAGGCCTTCATGTTAACACAATATATACAGCATACAAAATGTGTTAAAGGCAACAAACAGATAAAATATCCTCTGTCAGTTAGAAAAGCCAGTCACTCAAAGGAAAAATGGACAAAACCAAAACTAAACAAAATCAAATATGAGCCAATAATTCCCAGAAAGAGGAGAGACTTTCAGATAAGTGTGTAATATGAAAAACCTTCATCCATAAGTGAAATATGAACTGAGTACCATATGCCATCCACGCCACAAGAACAACAGTCCAGACACTGGTAATCTATGTGAGGGGATGGCACAGAATGGTTTCCCTGCATGTTGCTATTGCTTGCAGTAAAATAATTGTTCCAACCAGTCTGGCAGGCTATTTGGCTTAATACAACAGCTTTAAGATGTGCATTTCTAGGAAGTTACTCTATTTGTGGGAACTTATTTTTATTAAGGTATCATCAACAAAAAAAATTGAACAATGATATTTGGTATACCACTTTAGAAACATGCTGAATGACCAAATAACGAGCAAATTTGAAAATGTGGTTTTAAGATTTTTTTATTTCCAGCTGAACAGGGGTGGCACATGCCTTTAATCCCAGGACTTGGGAGGCAGAGCCAGGTGGATCTCTGTGAGTTCGAGGCCAGCCTGGTCTACAGATCGAGATCCAGGACAGGCACCAAAACAACACTGAGAAACCCTGTCTTGAAAAAAACAAAATAACAAAACAAAACAAAACAAACAAACAAACAAAAAATGTTTTTATTTCCATTACCCATTGAGTTTAACCAGAGTCATCTGTGTGGCCCCTTCTCTGAAATTATTCACTCAAGTATGGTGGGCTTGCAAAGTAGACAAATGAAGTAGCTCCCAGACTCTTAGAATCATCTCTAGCTGATAGTTCATCCACGAGGAGGGGCCAATCCTTGGGTAGACCCATTGTAAGCAACTATTTTCCAGCTCCTACATACCTCTCCCCTTTCTTCACTGTTCCCTGAGCCTTAAAAGGAGATATATAAAGGACTGGGCACTCACCCATTACTTCCTGTCTTAGTTTGCTTTCTAGTACTGTTCTAAAGTTCTGCCCACAAACAACAGGGAGGAAATGATTCATTTGGGTTGCACTTTCACATCACAGTCCAGCACTGAGGGATGTTGAGGCAGGAACTCAAGCAGGAACATAGAGGCAGGATCTAAAGCAGAATCTGTGGAAGAATGCTGCCTATTAGCTTTCTCCTCTTGGCTTGCTCCATCCGCATTCTTTTATACCTCAGGAATATCTGCCTGGGGATGGTACCATCCACAGTGGACTGGGTCCTTCCCTATGGATCATCAATCAAGAAAATGCCTCAAACTGATGAAGACTCTTTCTCAGTTGAGGGTCCCTCTTCTCAGATGACTCCAGCTTGTGTCACTTTGACAAGAAACTAACCAACACACTATGAGCACCTTGAACAACATTATTCTGTGTACTCACTGCCATTCACAGGAAAGAAGGGCTTCTTTGATTGAGGCCAACTGTAGTATTTGTTTGTGAAGATAAAAATAAATATTTAGTAGATAGTTGTATACTATGTTAATTTAGCTTGTTTTATTCTACTAAGTTCTATGAACTCTCCAGTCATAGATGTTTGGCCATATTTACAATACCAGGCACATATTCAATCCTGTGATGCATGCTTCGAATCCAATCAGAGAGCTGTTGGCTATACCATGTCATTTGTGTCACTATTACATGAGTGTGTATATTCCATCTGCCAGTATCTTTATAGGGTTCAACTCTTGGTATGACCAATGATGCCATTTCCCCCAGCAGCCATCCTATTACCTCTGTTACTATGAAAACCAGCCATCAAGGAGGAAGATTCCAGTTCAGTTACAACTTGACTTCTTTATATCTTGCAATCAAGGTACATAATGACTTCAGCAATAGTCTTTGTGCTCAGTTCTTGGTGGGTAACCAAGAGAGGTGACAGAAGCCTGTATTATTTTGGGGGTCTCTAAAACTTCCCTGGCTAACAACACCTGGTATTGGGTTTTTAAATAAAAAAGAAGACACAAATCTAGAATAGAGATTTATAAGGATTAGGGTTTCTGGGGGGGGGGGGGGGAGATGAGAGAGAATAGAGTGAGAAGGAAATCAGAATGCATACATACATACATGACATTGTAAAAGAATAAGCCTAATTAACAAAAAATACATTTGTGCTCTCTGATCATTGAACATGATCTTGACCATGTAATTATAATTATGGAGATTACTTTCTTTAATTTCATAGAGATACTCTTACCCCATGTCACACTTAATTCTGTTGCATGTATTTTTTCAGTTATTTAAATATAATTAAGTGGGATACTCCTTTACATTGTGTGAAGATGTGTCATTGTTATTGGTTTAATAAAAAAGCGATGTGGCCAATAGCTAGGCAGGAGGTAGAGGCAGGACTGCTGGGCAGAAAGAGCTCTGGGAAGAAGAAAGACAGAGTCATCAGACAGACATGGAATATCCAGGATGGGCATAATAAAAATGAGATAATGAGTGCATGGAAGAAAGTAGATTAAAAAATACAGGTTCATTTAAGTTATAAGAGCTAGTGGGACAAGCCTAAGCTATAGGCTGAGCTTTCATAATTAATAAGTCTCTGCATTGTTTTTTGTGAGCTGGTGGTCCAAAGAAAAATCCATCTAATAATTCATATGAATAACAAAATAAACTTGGAAAAACAAAACTAAAAGGAAAACAAAATATTGAACAAGGTATATATTACACATAGAATGCTAGCATTTTAGAAAAAATATGAACATGAATGTGCATATTTCTCTATAATAATAATATATACATATTTTAACCTGGTGGAAAAAGAACTTGGGATAAAAAGCAGGGAGAAAGGAGAGGGGCTGATTCTTCATTCTTTAACCTTTTGTTTTTGCTGAATTGCATACTGTTTATGTATATTAAGTATTTTAAAAATGCAAGCCTTTTCAAAGACAAATAAACAGGAGTTAAGCAATGACTCTCTTGTTTATTTCCACGGCATCCAAAATAAAAGTTAGTATTTTCAGAGGTACAAGACCTCCTTGCCCTGCCTCTTTCTGATTTCTTTAGTCATATCTGTTCCTTTGACATTCACATACTCCAGTTTAAGCTCATGAGAGCTGCTTTGTGTCTCCTTAGACAAAATCAGCTTTGTCTTAGCATGTGTGCTGATGCTGTTACATAACACCATGGACTGGGTAATTGGTCAACAACAGAAACACACTTCTCATGGTTCTGGTGCCCAAATCTTCAACCTGGGTGCTGACATTGGGTGAGGACCTTCTAGCTATATCAGACCATAGTGGAAGACAGAGGGTAAATGTATGAAGCTAGACATGAAAGACCATTTGTAAAGCTGTGTCTAGCTCTTCTAAAAGGACCCATCAGTGCTATATTGGAGATTAACTTTCCAGCACATGAGTTCTTGGGAACACAATAATCCAGAGTATGCCCCTTCAAAGTGTATGTGTGCTTTCTGCCTGCATGCCCCTTTTTGCCCTCCTGTGAATTTCTCCAGCCTACTCTCTTGCCTGTGATGATCACCCTAGTCAGATGCTGTGGATTATGCTCACTGTTAATAAAACATTGATTGACCAATAGCAGGGCAAAAAGAGATTGGGCAAGACAGTCTAACAGAGAGAATGATGGGAGGAGTCAGGGGAGTCACAAGAGATGCCAGCCAGTCACCAAACAAGCAGGAAGTCTAAAATATGAGTTAACAAGACATGAGTCACATGGCAAATGTAAATATGGGTTAATTTAAGTGCAAGAGTGAGCTAGTAACAATCCTGAGCTATTGGCTGATTATTTATAATTCATATTCAGCTTCTGAGTCAGTTATTTGGGACCGGGTGGTCAGGACAGGAAATGTCTGTTTACAGTCACAGGCCTTTCTTAGTTATCTACTCAAAAAAAATAAGATGTTTTGCTTTATCAGTGATATTTAATCTATTCTATTCTTATTTATCACACAGTCTTATATTATCTCTTTATCTATTGGCCTGTGTAGTTTCTGGCCTCACTGTTTTCTGAGACTATAGATGCCCTGTGTTATTATTTCTGTTATACTCTAGTTAGCATCTATTATGTTTCCTGACACATTCTAACTGGTTTGGAATGCAAATATCCCTTAAATGAATTAATGTACCTATCAAAATCCAAACATTTATAACAAACTATCAGAATAAATGTCTCACTGATTGGAATATAAGAACAAAAATGTGGCTTCCGATATCCTTTTTGAAGATATTCCCCTATTCACCTAAATTCCTGCCAGGTTCCAATAGTTCTAAGTTGAGGGCTAAGCTTGTTACACATGGACTTTTGTGGCCACTAAATATCCAACTTATATGTGCTTTTCACTAACCTATCATTCTTGTGTTCTTATTATTGCTAATATTTCTCATAGCAACAGTTGAAAATACATCCTTAATATGCTGCTCACTGATGCTAGATAATTTATTTGCTCTATTTCCCATTTTGAATATGGAGGTTATTTTCACTTTTTGTTTTTGTGAATAGATCTGAGGTAAGCATTCTGTGTGGATGTCATAGTCAAATCTCTTGTGATCTCTGTGGGATGGGTTCTCTGTAGAATGATTATAGGATCAATTGGAATAAATACTATTAACATCATTGACTCACATTGTCAAAGCATTTTTCTCAAAAGGATGTAATGCTGTCACCAACAGAGTGTGAAAACAGCCCTGGGGACTTTATTTCTTTTGAGTATTGTCATTTACAAGAAGCTGGATATCTAACAGTCTGAAATCACACCCAGTTGTTCTTTCATTTTGCATTTATTTGCTTACTAATATGATCAAGTATCTTGCTGTTTGTTTGCTGGATATCTGTTAAGGCTAGATTAATCTGCTGTGAGCTTTAATGAGCAGCCAAGACACTAAAGATGAAAAGCCATGGAGAAGGTAGGTGTCTAGTGACCCCTACTGAGGCTTTGAGCATCTCAGGGGGTTTCTGGGCACATTAGTTAGCAAATTTATGAGAAAGAAGAATAAGGCTTAAAGCATGAGCTCATGCTGTGGCAAACCCTGCTTAAAAGTGGCTTACGTTCAGAACCTCCAAACTTCTGTCTGTTGTCATATAGTTTACAAACCAAATACTCTGATGAGAAATCGCCAGTTTCATATAAATGGAGAGAACAGACAGCATGTCTGCCATCTGCATGATGCATGTTGGGTCTTAAGATATGCTCTGCAGTCTGGGAGCAGTAGGTGTGTATGGCTGTTGAGTGTTTGAAATGGGACAGATTGGAACTGGAATGTTTTGTAAGTGCAGAAATGCAGGCTTGATTCTAGGCTCAGGACCAAAGCAGAAAAAGAATGCAAGATATACCAATAATTTGTATTGATTACATGTTCACATGTTAATATTTATTTACTGGGTTAGATAAAACCTATTACTGAAATGAATTTTCCTTATTTCATTTTCCATTTCCTAATAAAAATTCTGCTTCTAGAAAATTACCATTGTATAAGTGGCTACTACTACTGAGTTACTAGGCTAGTGCTAGCCTAGAGATAGAGCTAGAGATAGAGAGTTAGTATAAGCCTATGTTTTAGGCAGGCATGAAAAATTTCAGTACATTGGGAAGTCTTAAAAGTGGAAACACACATACACACACACACATGGAGAGACAGACAGAGAGAGAGAGACTATATTATGTAAGTAAAACAAGAAAAAGGTGATAATCCAGCATTCAGCATTCAGCATCAACCAGAAGGCAAGTAGGCAAGTGGAATTTATTCACATTCTAAAGGACACACTACAAAAGACAGGAGAGAACTCAAGCAGCTTTATTTACAGGATTCTAATACCACAGTCAAGTAGAAGAAGTCAAAGGGTTCTTATACATACTTATATTATATATTTATATTAATATATGATATACAATACATTAATATACCATTATGTAATATTTAATTATATATAATATACATTATATAATATATAAATAAAATGAATACATTATATTCAGAACACACACACACACACACACACACACACACACACACTCACACAAGCCGAGAAGGACAGAGACTGCCTAAGAAATCTGAGAAAACACTAATGTATATGAAAGAGAAGCCAGAGTTAATTAAGTGTTATTTTTGTTTCCGTTTTTGTTTAAGGATAAATGATCTTCAAGCAGGAAGTGAGAGGAACAAATCTTCAGGAAAACAGATTAAAACAGAAGAGGGAATTTAAAAGAATGTTCAGTCTGGGCATGGTGGTACTTGCCTGTAATCCCAGGGCTCTGTGGTAGATACAGAAGAATCAGCAGTTTGAAAGCTAACCTGGTGTCTTAGCTACTTTTCAGTTGCTGTCATAAGAAGCCCTGACCAAGGCAACTTACAGAGGTAAGAGTTTGCCGGGGCTTACAGTTTCAGAGGGTGAGTCCATGACAGGCAGGTGACATGGCAGCAAGCAGCCAGGCATGGCACTGGAGCAGTGGCTGAGAGCTTACATCCTGATCCATAATCTTGAGAGTGAAGGAGAGAGAGAGAGAGAGAGAGAGAGAGATAATTGAGAAGAAGGTGGTCTTAAAACTTCAATGAGCCAGACGGTGGTGGCACACTCCTTTAATCCCAGCACTTGGGAGGCAGAGGCAGGCAGATCTTTGTGAGTTCGAGGCCAGCCTGGTCTACCAAGTGAGATCCAGGAAAGGCACAAAGCTACACCTAGAAACCCTGTCTCAAAAAAATAAACAACAACAACAACAACAACAACAAAACTTCACTGAACCTAAGGGGCCATTCTCATTCAAATCACCATGCCAGAGCTATGTGAGATCCTGTCAGTAAATAACTAAATACAAGAATATGCAGATATTATAAATAAACTTTCATTTGGGCTGCAGTCGAATTTTTTCATATGAAATCATTGGTAATCTCTCTCTCTCTCTCTCTCTCTCTCTCTCTCTCTCTCTCTCTCTCTCGTGTGTGTGTGTGTGTGTGTGTGTGTGTGTGTGTGTGTGTGTGTGTGTTCTCCAAAATCAAATGGAGCTTGCCACTAGGTTTTGGGAGCTATGAGCACTCGGATGGATTTCTTTTAGGTGTTGTGTTCCAGTAGCTACGACATTGCCTGGCATCTGGTAATGTGTAGCATAAGGGAACAGAAAGATGATTTCCTGAAACGTTAGAAGGAGAGAAATGTGTATTCTAGTGGATATAGAAACCCATGTCATTTAAACAAAGGATCAATAGTTAAAAATATGTGAAGTGGATTCATTAAAAACTGCACAATCTTCCAGGATTCTTCTAGAACACAACTCATTGGTGGTCTACACAATGTGCAGGTAAGAAAATGTTCTCCCAAAGAAGTTCAGTGGTGTGCCTTGAGATCCTACATCTGGATCCAGAAAGCCTGCCACCTGGGGTGCAGCCATCTGACCCAGGCCTGGCATTTTTATTCCAGTGGCTGTTTCCTTAGGGCATCATGCTTACTGTGAACCAACTAGTATACAGTAGGACCAAGAACGCTGAACTCAACTAGTTTCCCTTTTTAAAAACAAACTGCTAAAGGTTTGATGCCATCCATGAGTGATTTTCACATGAACACGTAAAGAAGTTCCCATCTCGATATGCACCCATTCACCTTGTAGTGAAACACTTGCCACCATAAAAACAGGATGAGAGAAACAAGCCAGGCGTTGCTCCGTTTTGTTCTTTGCTTTCTTTTTCTCTTGTAGTTGTTGTTACTATTGCTATTGTTTGGTTGGTTTGGCTTTTTGAGATAGGGTTTCATGTAGCCAAGGCTGACCTTGAACTTGCTATACTGTCAAAGCTGGCTTTTGATTGCCTATCTGGCAGCCTCTGCTATGATTTATTACACTGGGGGTCCCCAAGGGTTTCCCCGCACGTGTAGGAAAACATAATGGGCAGATGCACGTCATGTGGGCATGGTGGCGGTAGTGGCCAGTAATACACAACCCAGATGCTGCATCCACGTGGAGAGAGAGAGCTGCACACCCCCTGGGGAGGGGGGAAGCAGAAGGAGAGCTGGGTGGGGAAGGGGGCAGAGATTTTCCTTAAGAAGAGGCTTCTACATCAGGACACAGGGCAGCCCCAAGAGGTGGGTCAGATTTTTTTGTTTTGTTTTGGGTTTGGTTTTTTTTTTTGTTTTTTTTTTTTTGGTTTTTTAAGACAGTATTTCTCTGTTTAGCTTTGCGTTTTTCCTGGAACTCACAGAGATCTGCCTGCCTCTGCTTCCTGAATGCTGGGATTAAAGGCATGCACCAGCATTACCCAGTATGGGTCAGAATATTAGCAGCCTCTCCACCTCATAAGTTCTGGCATTATAGGATTGTGTCATGGCCCTTGGCTCTGGGTTTTGTTCTTTGTTTGTGTGTCCTTATTCCCATAGTAACTCCTAAAGAGAGCTTGGGTATTTGTAGACCAGGCATCTCCTTGGTTCTGCCTACCATTGTTTCCTTGGTTACCAGCAGTCCTACTGTCTGTGCCCCCAAGACTTTGGGATACCTCCACTTATCTCATTCATTCTCCCAGCAGGAATTTACATCATGGAATTTGGAGCTCATTTTGAACATGACCCTCCTCTGCTCCACCCCCACTTCAAATCACCATGCCTCTGAATTTGCTCATTTGTTCCTCCCTCCTCCTTCCTCAGGTATGCTAGGTTCTACGTCTGACACATGCTTCTAGTTCCTGCTCTTTTCTTTCCTGGAATATGACCCTGGTAGAAATAGACACTAAGAGAGCCAAAATTACATTTTAAGTTTTAATTACTATGCCAAAGAGATCCACGAAACAAAATGCCTCTGACCTACAAGTCCCTTGCCCAAGGACAGATAGTTCCTGAAATGCTAAAAGCTATTGTTTATGGGAGATAACAAGCAACAGGTTTTTACTCCCCTAAACAAGTTTGCTTGACCCCTTTGCACCGGATATTCTTGATCACATGTGGGCAGGAGGTTCACAGGATGTGCATTTACCCCGATTGGTTATAGGCTAGAGGTACATTAGGATGTATTCTTGCCCCTGATTGGACCTGATGGGAAATGCAATGAATTATGGGTTTATCTACTTAAGCCTCTGCAAACTATGATTCTGGGCCATTTTCCAGGAACCTGGATGTAGACCTGTCTAGCGCCCATTCACCTGGCCAATGTTTAATTAAAGCTTACTTCAAATTTGGCTTTAAACGGTGGTGGTTGTCTTATTCTCGGTTGGTGGGATTAGTTACATTCTCCCCACACTATAGGAGTCCTTTTCATTGGGGGGGAAAAAGCCTCCTGCTTTTAGTTAACCTCAAGCTTCCCTGAGTATTGCATTCCAGTTATTCAATTTAATTAAGATTTATTTTGGGTTTTGCTGTGCTAGGAGCTGACAGGGAAGTTGCCATTGCATTTAAGATTTATTAAGTAAGCATTTACTCTGTGCCAGTCACTGAGATGAGGGTGGGAGATTTTAAAAGCTGTGTAAAGACATGTCATTTGTCCTCAATAATGCAAAGTTTAGAAAGATGGTGACAGCCAATCTGCCTCAACTTGAGCTCATTCATGCCAATAGGAAGTATGCATGTGATACTTCAAAAGTACCAAGACAGCAGTGAAATCATTGTGAAGGAGTCTTCAATAAATCTGAGTTAGTCCTGTAAATCAAGTTAGGATCTAGTTTACACCTCAGAGGGACTGATACTGGTAGCCCTGGAAGGCAAAGTCAAGAGAAGGACCACTAAAGGGACAGAAAGTAATCAGAAGGGGACAAGAGTCTAAACAGAGCCTCTAAAAGACATTTAGGAGGTGGCACTGAAAAATATTTTTCTGAAAGTTTAGATTCAGAATGAGGAAGAAAGAGGAGGCATAAGGAACCTGGGTCTGTAGCCTGAAGAAGTTGGTAGATACTACATACAGGCAATACTCAAGAAAGGCTATCACCTAGAAAGGCAGGTTGTTAGAGACGCTATTGGCTTCAGCAATTGGGAAACCTACAGGGACAGCCAGGTTTCTAAAAGGAACTATAGGTCCAGTACAGAAGGTTGGGCCATGGTCATGATGTCTATAGAAGTCACCAGTGTAATCATCTGGCTAAACTCTTTGAGTCCTACATAATCTTCCTTACATGACTTTAATAAGAGCACATTAACCATATGGAGAGGCATGAACCTGGAAATCAATACACATCTACTCATTAAATTAGAGACATTTTTATACACACATATAATACACATAGCCTTTGTTTTAGTCAATGTTCTATTGCTGTGGAGAGACACCATGACCACAGCAATTCTTATAAAGTAAAACTATAGTTTCCCTGGTCCCACCTGGCCTCACAGTCCAGTGTTTTTCTGGTCCTGCCCAGCCCACAGTCCTACAGCCACTTATAAAATAATTACTCAGAGGCTTATATTAATTACCAATTGCATTGCCTATGGTAGTCTTCTTGCTAGCTAGCTCTTATAACTTAACCCATTTCTATTTATCTGTAAGCTGCCACATGGCCGTGGCTTACTAGTACCTTCACATCTTGCTTCTCCTGGCAGTGTTGGTATCTCTCTAGACTCTGCCTTTATCCTCCTTTTTTTCTCCTTGGATTTCCTGCCTGCCTCTAAGCTGTCTTGCTATAGGCCAAGCAGCTTATTTGTCAACCAATTAGAGCAACATATATTCACAGCATATAGAATGTTATCCCACAGCACTTCCTCTTTTCTGTCTGATCAAAAAGGAAGGTTTTAACTTTAACATAGTAAAATTACATATAACAAAACAGTTATTAAGCAAGAATTATAGTTATAATATTTAGTCTATTTGTATTTAGCAAAATTAAAGAAAATACTCTATCATCTATCCTATATTTGTGAGTCTAAAGTTTCATATCTAATTTATCTTTTATTATAACCAAGGAAAATTATAACTATCTAGTTTTCAAATACATCAAAAACCCCAGAAGGATATAATATTACCTAAGTAAACAGGAAGTGCATTGTAAGCAACTTCTAAAAATCTAGAATGACAGAGACAGCTGGCTGCCTGGACAGTCACCCAAAGTTCCTGTGTAATTTTAGGGCATCCATCTTTAGCCTATATGTCTAGAGTTTCACATGGCTTCTCCCTGTGTCCTGCAGAATGTCTGGCAGTCTCCTCTGTGAAGCAGGAACCTGAAGGACTGTCTCTCCTTGTTTTGGTAAAGTTCATCAGTCACTTTCTTCTGTGTCCTGCATGTCCAGTCTACACAACACATTGTCAGCAGTCAAAGGCAAGAACAGTTTCTTTGCCTAGTGACTAATCTTGTCACTATGAAAGCAAACTACCTAAGGAGTTTCTTCAATGCCCATCATCATCTCTGAAGTAAATTGGTGCTATAAGGAGCAGATAGATGTGTCTCACTGTCCAGGAAAGTCTAAGTTTTTAAAACATTCTAAATGCCATATTCTGTAGGTCTTTGAAGTGTTTGAAGATTACCTACCTAATTAAAATATATTTATGTATACCTAGGAAACTTAACCAACATGACTATAAGTTTGATTATAATGGATGACTAATAATCTGTATTTCTTAATTATACATTACAATTTCAAATGAGCTGCACAAACATAATACTTTAAACAAGAGTAGAAATATACATACAGTATAACAAAATTAACTTTAATTTGTATAAATAAACTAAAATTCATAGCAATGTAAAACATTTTAAACAAGTTGCTGCTCTTTAAAAGTAGATTCAATAATATACTCTTTTATCCTAATCATATCTAAACTATCCTCTTTTTTTAAAGAAATAGATTACATTTATAATCAACCCCCTTTAAGTAAAATAAACACTTACAAACAATAATTTGGGAATTTGGACATAGCTTCTCATAGTACTTCCTGCTGGTTGGGGGTGTTGGTAATCTTATGGGGAAAATTGAGAATTATAGTTAAATCTTGGCTGTAGTCTTTGAGGATGGATCACCTCAGCCAGTTACTTTGAAGGTTTTGGATATTGGATCATCTGGGCCATGGTGTTATTAGAGACCTTTCAGGGGGGTCTTGGCTAATCAAACCATGTTAGCCTGGAAGCAATCCACAGGTTCTCATCTCTTGTAGAAACAAAAGCAGAACCTCTTTTCCAAAGCAACATATCCTTAGACACAAATTTTGAAGTCAAGATACCTTTAAAATATATGCATTGGTTTAACTTAGTAGCCTTTACAATCAAATGTCTTTTTGCTATTAAAAATCCTAAAGATAATATAATCCAGACTTTGTGCATGATTTCCATCTTTATGTGGCTTATTTCTTATATTACTTTTACTATCTCTTTAAAGACTTTATTTTTTAAACTATTTTTATATAACTTTATATATATATATATTCCTTTTTCTCTCTCTTTCAAGCCTATGTATATTTTTACATATAATGTAAACCATTTAGAGGTTTATTCCATCTGAATCTGTCTTATTGTGAATCTATAATCCTTCTCTGACCAGGAGAGATTTTAAACTATTAGACTGTGTGGCTAGGATGAAAAACAGCAGCCTTGGCTACTGACTCCACCCACCTCAGCTTCCCAACATGGTGGAGGTACCCAAAAGAGTCATGCCTACCCTGCTAACTCTGGGGTCCATGCTGCCTTCAGGTAGTGTGCAACTGGCCCATAAACCCTTTTTGCCTGTATGAGTAAAGGCTAAATCCACCATGCAATGTGTTGTGCAGCTTGGAGACATCTCTGTGTACCGAAGTGGGAATCTGACATGTTGCTCTCAAGCCCAAATGCTGTGGCATCTCTGTACTGGCCTTCAGATTCAGAAGTCAGATCTATTCTAGGGACAGCTTTATGAAAATAATGGAGTCTCCTGGAATAAACACTTTCTCAATATGCTCTGAGATCTTTCTTAGGGGAAAGTCTTTGGTGTCATCTGGTTCCAGAGTGCACCCACTGCACAGGCTGGATCCATCTGTGCTCATGGCCAGCCACTCCTTACCACATGGGGACAGTGGCCCATTTCTCACAAAGGCCAGTCACTTCTCCCTGTTTGTGGAGAGCAAGCCCTCCCTCACCATGATGCAGCTGCTGAGCTGACCCACGCTCTCCCCAAAATGGAGCCCAAGGTTCAGCACACAGGACAATTTCTGACTTCCACAGAAGAGGAGCTGAGCTAGAGCTCATTGCTCCTGAAAAGATACAAAGAAGAGCTTCTATTAATTATTTAGGATACAAAAAATTAGACCCCAAAAGGAACAAATTAGGAGAGTTTGATTATGGACTCTTAATGACTTTGAAATATTATTCAGAGACATTTCCTATCTATCGACTTCTGTTAGGGTAAAAAATGAGGAACTTAGTAATTTGTTCAAAACCTTAGAGGGTGATAAGGACTTAAATAGTCCAAGAGAATTATCAGCTGAAGCTGAGAGAGAATTGGCTTTGGTGGAAAAGAATACAAGCCTCTGAGTAATTATTTTACAAGTGTCTGCAGGACCATGGTCCAGTTGGGACCAGAGAAATGTGGGACTAAGGGGCTGGGTGGGACCAGAGAAACGTTTTAATACATAAAACATTTAATTGCAGCTGGCTTACAGTTTAGGAAATTCAGTCCATTATCAGCATGGTGGCCAGCAAGGCAGCACACAGGCAGATACGGTGCTGGAGAGGTGGCTGAGAGTTTTACATCTGAAACAGCAGGCAGCAGGAAGAGGGAACTACTGGGCGTGGCTTGGGCTTCTGACACCTCAAAGCCATGCCCAATGACACACTTCCTCCAACAAGGCCACACCTGTTAATAGTGCCACTCCCAGGTGACCAAGCACTCAAATCTATGAGCCTGGGGGCGGGGGGTCATTCTTATTCAATCCACTACAACCTTTTTGTGGGCATGTGCCTGCCATGGCACATGTTTGGAAGTCAAAAGAGAACTTTATGGAGTTGGTTCCATGTGTGGATGCCGGGGATCAAGCTCAGGTTGGTTGTTGGGCTTGGTGGGAAGCATCCTTAGCTGCTGAGCTATCTTTTCAGCCCCAGAGACAACCTTCTGAGGCTTGTAGTTTACATAATTGATAAGAAATGGGAACCAAGGATGTGATCAATAAATCGTAGTCTTCTCAGGCTGTTTCATTAATCTATGGGTTTTTGAATGCACATTTTTCTTTCTTGAAAAGCTTCTTGCCATTTAAAAGAGAAGTTTTGTTGACCATTGTAAGATGTTTTGTATCACATTAAAGAATCTTAAAATGTGTTAATCTGGGCTTCACGCACATGATTTCAGTTTTCACTGGTGACTGCGGGGAGAGCCTGCAAAGCATCTCTGAAAATCTAGTTCTTCTTTTCTAAGTCTTTTCTAATTCTGCTACTGGGGTTACTTTCATTTTATTTTGGTTTCTTGAAGAGATACTTGCAAAAGCTCAGCTGGGAGGCCAAAAATGACCTCTTATGGTACCTAATGCAGGAAATCACTTGGGTGTGAGTGTGTGTGTATATATGTGTGTGAGTAAGTGTACATGTGTGCTCACCTACATGTGTATTCAGATATGTGTACGCATGTGCATGCATACATGTGGAGGTTTATGTCCTGTGTCTTCCTCAAATACTCTTCACCTTATTTTTTGAGACAGTGTCTCTCACTGAATCTGGAGCTCACAGATTGACTAGACCAGCTAGCTGACAAGTCCCAGGAATTCTCCTGTCTCCACCTTATAGGGACTGGGATTACAGGCTGGCACCAGTAATGTGGCTTTTAACATGGATGCCAGAGATCTGAACTCAGGCCACTAAGATTTTGTGGCAATCAGTTTACTCTCTCAGCCCAGCAAGTTACTCTTAAAAGGGTTTTTCCCAGTTTCTCTCTAATACAGTTTAGGTAAAGCTTTTATACGCTGGTTGTTTTTATGACTGGCTCTTGACAATGCCACTAAAATAAATGTTTGCAGACTCATAAGATGACAGGAAGTGGGAGCCTCTGGAAATGGAGTTGTAGATGGTTGTGAGCTGCCATGTAGGTACTGGGGATTGAACCCAGGTTCTCTGCAAGAACAAGAAGTGCTTTGAACTACTGAGCCATTTTTCCAGTCCCCTCGGGCAACTTTCTTATACAACACAGGACCACCTGCCCTGGGTGGCCTTGCTCACAGTGGGCTGGGCCCTTCTGTATGAAATTAGCAACCCAGGAGATGCCCCATAGACATGCTCACAGGCCAATCTGATCAAGGCAGTTTCCAAACTGGTTACAGTTCCCTCAGCTCTGGGTCATGTCAAATTGACAGCTGAAGCTAACTAGGAAATGCTCCCAAATGCAAATTCATTTTAACTTCTTAATGTATTTTTCTTCTTTTTTTTTGTTTGAGAATTTCACACATGCATAGATCATGCTTTGAGCCAGTTCACACCCATTCCCCTCTTCAATTCTCCCTTATCTTCTCCACAATTATTCCTTCTTAATTTTCCGTGTTCTTTTTATTTTATTTTATTTTATTTTATTTTTTTATTTTTTTTTTAGCTGAGGATCAAATCCAGCTAAATCCCCAACCCCTCTTTTGGTTTTTAAACCCACTGAGTCTACTTATTGCTGCAGTGTGTGCATGGGTGTAGGGCTATCTACTGGATCATAGGCAGCCTCCTAGGAGCTGCATCTTTGAAGCAATCTGCCCCCTCCCCCGACTCTTGGCAGCCATTGCCTGCCTATAGCCCCTTAGCCGAGTGGAACTTCACCACCACTGCCCTCCTCCATGCTGGGATTCTGTCTGGCTTGAGCATGGGCAGGCCTATGCCTGCTGTCACAACTGCTGTGAGTTAGTTCATTTGCACAACTGTCCTTTGGGGTTCAGAAACACTGCTTTGCTGTACCCCCTACTGCCTCTACCTCCTTATTTTGAGTCAGTCTCAGTGTGTCACTCAAGATGGCTTTGGACTTGCAGTCTCCTACCTCAGCCAACTGAGTGCTAAGATTACAGCCATGCAACACCACATCTGGTTCTTTTCAATATTAAAATTAGAAGCACATCTCAAGGATGAGAAGTGCACTCTGCCACCACTCCCAACTAGCCATGCAGACACTGGCTCCCTTTCTGCCTTTCTGTGACCCAACCTATGATATGAGCTTTAGTCAAAGGTCACTGGAAGGCTCCTTAGAAATAACAGCTCCTTCTTCAAATTTGCTCAAAATTAAGTAATCAAAGGATATACTATTTCAAATGTGTATAGTGAACCCCAAGACAGAACATGTATTTTGAACTCAAGAAGTTGGCTTTCTGTAGATTCCAAACATGGAGCATCTTCTTAGACACGTGTTACAGACAGACATCGGGAATACCGTGATGGCAGAACATTTATCCATTTATGATCTGACTCTTAGGTACCATCATTCATGAAATCTCATTCTCCTGAAGTCAGTGGGAGAATGTTCTATCCCCTGAGGCTTTGTCCCTGAGAACTCATGGGAGCAGCTGGAAATAACCTTATATAGCAGCATTGGGTCATGTTTACTGAGACAAAAAGCTCTGTGAGAAATGTGGCGGTTTCAGACACTGATAAGGACAGAATTCCAGCAGAAGAATGTGGTGGTCATGTTGAAGAGGGCTAAGAGTGACGTCAGAGCACTGACTCTGCTTTCAGATCTGGGAAGAGTAGTGTGTCACGGTCATTGATGCAACACATTCCCACCTGGCCATCTGGGCTTGGTCTGGCTCTGGCGCTCGCTCTCTCTCTCTCTCTCTCTCTCTCTCTCTCTCTCTCTCTCTCTCTCTCTCTCTCTCTCCCTGGTTTTTTGAGTCAGGGTTTCTCTGTGAAATAGTCCTGGAACTCACTTTGTAGACCAGGCTGGCCTCGAACTCAACAGAGATCTGCCTGGCTCTGCCTCCTGAGTGCTGGGATTAAAGGTCTGTGCCACCACCACCCAGCTCTGGTTTTCCTTTAAACATCTGGAATGGTCCAGCCAATATGTACCTCCCACGGTGTGACTTTGCCCTGGAGTCTTTCAGTGAGATCATTTATGACTATAGAGGTAACACTGGCACCCAGAGTCACTGGCAAGCTATTCTTTGCTGAGGAAGAGGCAAAAGCTCATTAGAACATATTTGACCTGGACTTTTGAGATGTAATAGGAAAGCAAATGAATCCAGGTGGACACTGTTGCTCTTGTCCCCGAGGAGAGGAAGTGCCTCTGAAGGTGTCACCCTGGTCTAAGATATTACAGGCTGAGCTTGGTATAATTGAGGCTTACAACATGGAGTTTGGGGGTTCTGAGATGATTCCTTCCCTGCTTAAATGAAGAATAGAGAACGGGAGCATGCAGAGACCACTTCTGTTGTATGTATGCAACTGTCACGTTTCTTCACTCTGAGTGGAACACACCAGCCACAGACACTAAAGCTCCTAAAAGTCCCATTTACATTTTCATCTTTGTTTTCTGGCACATTCTTACACTGCACAGTACATACAAGGTTTTCAGACTTCTTTCCTCCCTTACTTTTGTTAGCCATCACCTCCTCTCTCAGTCCACACTGTGCTACTAGAATAATTCGGGTTGGATACGTCATAAGAAGTAAGACTCTTTAGTTACCTCAGCTTTGCAGGCTGAGGATGACATGGCTGAATCTGCTCAGCCCCTGGAGAGGCATCTAGCTGCTTTATAGCCTGGTAGATTGGTACCCTAAAGGAGATCATTTCATTCTTAATGCGTTTCCATACTACCTTCAATAAATCCTGGTTTCTGGGTTGAAACACTTCATTCACCACTGATGGAACTTACAGAGCAGATCTTGTGGGAGCCAGCCCATTCTTGAATTCATTTGTTCAATTGCAAATACTTCTTGAGTCCCTGCAGTTTGCCAAATATGGGTTTTACAGTGGTGAATGAACGTGGGAAGGCTGACAAGCTTGGGTCTCCTCTCAGGATTCCCATCCTCCTCGGACCACATGCAATTCCTGGCGAGGGCTGGGGAAAGAGGGCAGTGTGCTAATGAACAGTCAATATACATCGGGTGGAAACGATCCGTGTGATGGAAACTGAGATAGTACATCAGAGAGACTGGCCAGACAGAAGGTGGCTTTGTGTGTGGGGGGGGTGGGGGTGCTGGGAGTAAGCCCTATGACAGTTGGTAAAGACTAGCATTGCAGACAGGAAGTGCAGATGTGAAGGTCCCCAGTCACCAACAGCCTGCATGTCCAAAAACAAAAACAGCTTTCTGGCTGGAGCAGTTGTAATGATGGGACAAGCACAGGGGATATGCTGCAGAGGTATAAGGAGTGACAGTTTTACAGGCTCATAAGCTGATAAGTCCTCATGAGCTAAGGATTCAACTTTTGAAAAACAACATACGGGCCAAGATCCATTGCATTGCACCATGGGTGTGTCTGTGAATTACTCTGCTAGACTGGAACCCTGCCTTTGCTTCCTGCTGGCTGTATGACTAGCAAATGACGTATCTTGTATGTGACCATTGTACCTATCCCCTAGGCTTGTTAGAAGGATTAGGGAAGTTAATATTTATAAGGTGAATGCTTGCTAAACATATGGAATAAATATACTTTAAAACACCTCTGAGAAATTTCTAAGGTAATTCAGGCCGATCTTCCAGTAATTAATAAAGTGTGCCTCAAAGGCCATACACCGTACATGACCAGGTCAGAATTCACACTCAGATCGGTATGACACAGGTGGCCATTTTATTGTCATGCAATATGGTCCTTTCTTCCTTTCCTCTGCAGGTTTGGGTGTGTTAACCCATTTAATGATAAAGCCATCATTCATCAGATAGCAACACTGAGGTATGAATTAAAGAATGCCTCCTGACTAATGATGCACAGGTTGGCATTCTGATCCCTGTACTTCATAACATGACTTGACTTGGGAACAGACTTCTACAGAAATAGTAAGTTTGCGTGAACTGAGGAGGGTAAGCTTGAATGAAGATACAGACAGGAACTGCCAGAAACCAAGCAATCCCCCCAGGCTGGGAGAGAGGTCAAGGGCCCTTTCCTTGGACCTCTCATTCTCACGGCTCTGCCAACACCTTGACTTTGGACCCAACACATTGGGAACTACTGGAGATGAAGTGTTTGGTACCTAAGCCTCATGGCCTGTTGTCCTTTGTTATGGAAGCCCTAGGAGAAGAATAATTTGTGTTTCAGTTATTTAAAACATTCTGTCCACCCGGATCAGTTCCTGCCAAGTTTCCAGCCATGACACAGCAGTGGGAACTGCTTACTGCAGGGTTATGGACTCCACAGCTTCTGTGTGGCCTGAACCCTTGACCCTGGGGGTGAACAGGAAGCAGTGACAAGTCGTTTACAATCAGAGGCAATTGCAAGCAGGAGTGATCACCTATGTCTCTGATGCGTGCTAATTTTCTCCTGTAATTAACCTGCCAACACCACCTGTTAATAAACCTAGGCGGTTGCCAACATTGATCAAGTAAAGCTGCGAGGAAATTGGATCTTGTGGGGAAAATGTCACATCAAAGTACCAGCCACATTTTTTAAACTCTGTTCAGATTTTGCTGACTTTTTAAGGATGACAAGTTATCCCTGATGAGTCGAGATTGCCGGCACCTGGAGAGCCTGGCAGCGCACCTCGTCCTGATTGTCTGTTGTGTGGCTTCATTGCAGTCTGGGATCTTGGTTCCTGCAGTGACTACTTACAGCATCCCCAGGGAAAGGTGATGTGCTTGTTGAAGCTGGATTTTGCTTCTTTCGGCTATTCCTCATACCTGGTCAGAAACCAGCACTTTAAAGTCTTAAACGTGTGTCTTTAATGTCAGTGCTGTGCACACGAATGCTCAATGAACGGTTCTCCTGATCACACTAATATTACCCCTCAGGCCTCATCTCTTTCCCAGTTCTTTACATTCCTTTGTGATTGATGGACCCATGACCCAGACATAACAAAGTAGTTTTTCCTTGGAAAATGTCCCCATCATGGCTGTGACAGTCTCAGGAACAGGTGGTACCACCAGCTCCAAGTCTGAGAGGTGGTTCGACAACCTCATAACTGCTTTGAAAATAAGAATCATGAATTTAAGGGCCATGGTGTCACTGCTGTGACAAAATCCCGACACCAGCAACTTACAAGACCACATGGTATCAGGGAAGTAAAAACAAACAGCAAGGGAGTAGGGTTGGAATCTATTTCCCAAGGACACACCCAAGTGATGTAACATCCTTCTGTACACTAATTGTCTACTCACTCTACCATCTTCAAGAGCACCACAAGGTCGTGGGTCTGGGGGAGATCTAAGACCCATGCTCTAACAGTGTAGAAGATTATTGGCCTTATTTGAGTTCAACCTTGTTGACGTTTTTAGAAGTTTCTTCAAAACTATTTAAAATCAATGGAGTTTCTCCCTTAGGAAGCGTTGCTGGTTACCCAAGGAAAGGAGACACTCCATAACGACTGAAGGCAGCATTCCTTGACAGCGATTTCTCAATAGGAGTATAGTGATGATGGTGGTGGCTGCTTTTTTATATCTCTTGATCTGCAAGTTTCATTAGTCTCGACGGATGTTTTGCAGCACTGACTTTTGAGTAATTTCCTAGAAAAGGATGATGGTAATGAAAACAAGCCTTACATAGTGCTTGCTGGGAACTGGTGGCTCTTAAAAATGCACATGCACACAGAGACATAAATATGTGTGTGTATGTGTGTATGTGTGTGTGTGTGTGTGTGTGTGTGTGTGTGTGTGTGTGTGTGTTTGATCTCATAAACCCATGTCCCAAACCCAGGGGCAATGGCAAATGCTTGTAACCCCAGCACTGGGTTTGGAACATGGGTTTATGAGATCAAACACAGGTCTTCCTGTTTGAACAGCAAGCACCTTAGCAGCTGAACTATCTCTCCAGGTCAAGACGTACATTCAAAAAGTTCCTAAATCACTCTAACAAGCAGACGTCAGTACCCCATTTCCTAAGCAAGGAAACTGATGTGTGGTGGAGGTTAGGTCATGGTCACACAAGGCTGGCAAGTGGTGGACCTCAGACCCCAGATAGATTATCTTTCTCATCATTGTGAGAGAATACTGACAAAAGCAACTTAGGAGAGTAAGGATCTAATTTAGATCACAATTCCAGAACATGTTCTGTCATGGGGAGAGCATGGAAGTGGGATGGGTCACAGCTGTGTTGGCAGAAACATACTGTTGCTTTCTTACATCTTGGTCAGTCAGGAAACAGAGAACAAAGTGGAAGTGGGGCTAAGCTGTGGACCTCAAGCTATCTCCAGCTACCCACTTCTTCCAGTAAGGCCTAGCCCCCTAGAGATTTCAAAATCAGCAAAGGACCAAGTGTTCAAACACATGGGCTTATGAGACAGTCAATATTCAAAGTATGTGACCAAAGGAGTTGGTGTGGATCAGAAAGATATGAGGAGGTGGACTTTCTTTCAGAACTGAATGTGTGAAGTGAGGCAAGAGTAAAGATGAAAGGAAAGGTTTTAGAAAAGAGCTATGTGGTTAAACTTTGGCCCAAGTGCTGTGGATATCGCTCTGTGTAAATAAAGTTCTGATTGGCCAGTGGCCAGGCAGGAAGTATAGGCGGGACAAGAGAAAAGAGAATTCTGGGAAGTAGAAGGCTGGAGAGACACCGCCAGCCGCCGCCATGAGAAGCAACATGTAAAGACACTGGTAAGCCACAAGCCATGTGGCAAAGTATAGATAAGCAGAAATGGGTTAATTTAAGATAGATAAAGCAGATAACAAGAAGCCTGCCACAGACATACAGTTTGTAAACAATGTAAGTTTCCATGTGGTTTCTTGTTTGGGTCTGAGGGACTGTGGGACTGGCTGGTAAAAGAGATTTGTCCTGACTGGGCCAGGCAGAAAAACTCCAACTACAGCCCAAGACTCTTGAATGGACCAAAAGACATCTAAACACACACACATGCACACACACACACACACACACACACACACACACACACACACACACACACACACGAGAGGGAGGTAAGCTTCTAAATTCTCCCCAAGAAACAGCCACCTCTATCTTCATTTTCATTGTGAGCTGAGTGAAGCATAGAGGAGTCTAAGGAACGTGCTCGGGTCACATGGGACACTTCACACAAACAATTTGAGGGAAGGAGGGTTTTCTCTGCCTCGGTTTGAAGGCATAGTCCCTCAGAACAGGGAAGACAGGACAGCAGCAATGTGAGGCTGATGGCTCACATGTTAGTTGTGCACTGACATGGAAAAATAAATCTCCAGGCAAAGAAGAGGCTCCTGATAAAGCAATGAGAGAGAAACTGTGGGATACGTAAAAGAGGAGACAGCTGGCCATACTGTTTATTCAGATGCTTATTTTTAGATGCAGCCTTAAAAATAGAGAACGTAGGAAACTATGATGTCATGGTGTTTCCTTGTAATTATGTTCATTCTCTTTCAGTGCAGAGACCCATAAGTTTTCCTATCTGTCTATTAGGTGATGAGATGACTTGATTTTGTATAATTCGCTGCTAACCCCAGCATTCTGCTATAATGAGGCTTTGGGACATTGATAAACTTCAGCAGAGCAGGCGGTTCTGATAAATGGAATTGAGTCACCAAG
Source organism: Onychomys torridus (assembly GCF_903995425.1). Taxonomy (NCBI): domain Eukaryota; kingdom Metazoa; phylum Chordata; class Mammalia; order Rodentia; family Cricetidae; genus Onychomys; species Onychomys torridus. The sequence continues at coordinate 115,382,516 of NC_050447.1, forward strand.
CTCATCTGGAGCTAGGATCTCATTACAAGACTCTTGTAGTAAGAAGGAAGCCTGTTGTAAGGGAATTTTGCCACAGTATTTGTGACCACAAAGGAAGTACATGTGTAGATTACAGGCTAAACTGTGTCCCTTCAACATTCACACTGGTGGCCTAACTCCAATGCCTCTGAGTTGTGTCTGTATTTTGAGATAAGGTTAAAGTTAATTAACGTGAAATGAAGTCAAGGCAGGCCCTGATCCAGTGTGGCTGGTGTCCTTCCATGAAGGTGGATTGGGACAGGCACACAGATGAAAGACCATGTGACGACTAGAGAGCAAAATCGATATGTGTAGGCCACTGAGAGAGGCCTCAGGAGAAACCAGCACACCCACACCTTGATTTGGGACTTCCAGCCTCCACAATCACAAAGAAACAAATTCCTGTTGTTTGAGGCTCCCAGTCCAGGGTGCTGTGGTGACCCTTGTGAACTAAACCAGTGAGTGTTTGTGTCCTGTGCTTTCTGCATTCACAGAATGCAAGGTGGCCACAGCAACACTATTTACCCCCAGGCTCCCTCAGTTCAGCTACCGTGGTCTACTCACTGCCCTCACACATGCTTTCTTTCACCTCGCACACACGTCTTCCAGCTCTCCATATAGCTCCAGCTCTCGTGACAGCTCCAGCTCTCCATATAGCTCCAGCTTTCACTGCCTTCAAGTCTTTCTCCTCATATCATCTCCTTGGCCAAGCTCAGCACTACAAATCAACCTCTACCTATCTTCTTCCCAGACCCCTCTTGAATTATTTCTTACTTATCCTCTCATTTAATGCCATTTCCACCTCCAAGCATCTGGTGTGTTCCTCTCACTTCTGCATGATAAGGCAAGATCTAAGAAAGAATAAATTTTACTGGGACAGTGATGCCCACATAGTGGATACTCAAGAAACAATTATTGAAGTAGTGAGTTAACCGCAATGATTATGTGAATTGAGCAAGATGTAACCAACACTTACTTGCTCAATTTTATTAATTCATTATACAGATACAGCTATGGCAGTACACTCTAGTTTATATAATTGCCTCATTCACATCATCAAAATATTCCTGTGTTGTTCAAAAACACTGACGTTTTCTTTCTTTCTTCCTTTTATTTAATCGCATGTTGTAAATTGTGAAAAATGTCAAAGGAATTCATCTGAAGCTGAAGAGTTGCTGATAAAGCCTGTAAGGAAACCTTGGCTCAGAACGAAGAATGATTTATCTTTTCAGAAAAGAGATTATGATAAATGGGTCCCAGGATTACCTGCTGCTGAACTCCAGGGCTTCATGTAGCCCTCGCCTTAGCTGACTAGGGGAGGGAGGGATGAAGTCATCTCTGGAGCAGAAAATGCTGAGATGAAATGCAAAGACTGGATGTCCAGATACACAGGAACTTGGCCCATACATGTCCCACCTTTTTTACTGTCCCTAAGATGAAAACTAGCCTCTAATAAACTGGTGTGATTTGGAAGCTGATAATTTCTTTGGAACACCAGATTTCAAGTCCCATAGTTTTTTGAGTCCTATGAACTTCATTTATTGTGTGTTTCAGCAGAGGATAGTTTATAGATGCTGAGGTCAAGCATACTTGAGAAAATGTCGATACTGCTGGCAAACTCTAGAAATAAAATATTCTACAGAGTCTATAATGAAAAAATGGTAACAAGGGTGAAGTTGCTGTGGTCATCCTTTAATCATTTTTGGCTTTAAGTATATTAGAAAATAATGTCTGGGGCTGAACTGAATAGTGTTGTAAAAGGAATAATGCAACTTTGTAAATAAATTACAGAAAAGTCCTGGGAAGATTAATTGAATACAATGTAATGGAAGCCTCATTCCATATCTGGATGAAGTTTGCTGACTTTTTTTTTTTTTTTTTTTTTTTTTTTTAGAAAACAAACAAAACAAAACAAAAAACCTGCTCTGTAATTTGGACACGGCTTCCCCTTTCAAAAAATATTTCCTATGTGACAGGAAAATGTTTTGTTCTTGTTGCCGTTTAGAAATCCTGTAAATTCTCAATACTTGACAAAGGAGAGTCTCACTGGTAACTCAGGTCTATGCTCACCTCTGCCCTGTCCTCTCCCTTCCTGCTCTGGAGGTATGACCACAGAGTATAATGAAAACACAGTCTTACTAACTCAGAGGAAGGTTCATGGACGGTCTCTAGGGTTCTGTACTCTCTTCTCTTCCAGGAAAACTTTATACTATTTATCAGATAAGAAGTGCTTTAAATCTATTGACTTGTTACAAGAATCAGGGTCTGTATAAATAAACACATTTATGTATGTATATGTATTGGTTTCATTGACACACATGTGTATATAAGTGCACTTATATATGTAAGTATAGTATGAAGTTTTCAATAAAAAAGATAATCTTGCATTATAAAGAAAATTCACAGAAATATACAGAAAAAGAGGAAGAAGTAAGAAGTCATACGCAATCACATCTCTTAAAGAAAATAAATATAATTGGCTATGGCAAACATTATCTATACCTCTGTAAGTCTATACTGCAAACTAAAGTACCTTTGAGAATAAAAAAAAACAAAAACAAAAAACTTGAGTGGTAGAGATGGGATGGGTATAAGAAAAAAATCTACTCATGCTTCTCAGTCTACTGTGGGATTCCCCACCTGTGTGGAAAAATATTTCTCTAAAAACAATCACAGTAAAAACCCAATGGCAAATAGGAGCAAATGCTCTTGTCACAGCCAGGGCACAATGTGGCAAAATGAAGAGGCCATGCTGAATTCAGGAGGGACAAGAACAGCTCAGTAGAACAGACGGTTCCAGGCACAACTATGGTCCCACTGGACCTATGAGGAAAGCTAATTTTCATATGTACCTAAAACTCTGTGTTTCAAAATATCCTCTCAAAATTGTTGAAAAACTGTGTGGGATAAAATATGGAAAGTAGCCCACTAACTTCAGTATTTGCTTTGTAGGACTGGGGAGATGGGTGGATAGACACAGAAAAGTGACAAGCATGTCACATGTTTGGTAAATAATAGGATGATTTTTATAGAGGCCACTATTAAAAGAATCACAATAAAAGTTCATGAAGCCTGGTCAAATTAAACAAGTTGACACGAAATTGGCAACATTGCTGAACCTTATTTCTTCATCTTCAAAAATTTCTCTAAGCACAAGTGCAAGATGATGAAGCCATTGTGAGATTGAAAATTTATACTTACAATTACAATGATTGCTATAATACTAATTATGCTATCTTCTGGAATTTATGGTGGATTCATTCCAGGGCCCCAGCAGCTACCTATAACCAAGGCTAATACTGTATACGACACTGAATGGCTGAGCATTGGCACAGAATCTGTACACTTCCTTTCATAAGGTCACATGTTCCATTCTGGTATTTCACCCCTTAAACTCTATATGTGACAGTGGCCCCACAGGATCAAAATGGAACCGGGAAACCCTATTGTCTGGTGATGTCTCAGCTACTGTGATGTCACAGCATGGTGTGTGACTCATGTTTATGGTAATGCCAAGGTAAATTACCCCTACTGAACTGCCTGTTGAAGTGAAGCAGAGCACACTCAATCCTGTTGGACACATAATTCTTGATCATGATAACAAATGACAATGTGACTGCTTATACACTAACTACACTTTTTATCATTATGTTTGTGAGCACTTCTATTTACATTCTTATAACAAAAGTTTGAAACAGCTGGCTGTGCTATGCTACTGCCTCATAAATTGTGTACTGCAGCATCTTTTTGTTGAATCAAGAGGCCATGGGGAGTCATTGGCTTCGACCACAGAGCTTTATAAAAGGACAGATGTTCATGCTGTTGTCCATGTTGACCCAGTCACCAGAGCTTGTCCCATCCTGCACACTCAGTCGTGCGCAATGGTGCTGTAGATTACTTAACACACCAACTACAAGACACAGACACAGGCTAAGTAGATAAATTGTTGCTGCAGTGTACTGTTTAGAGGATAATGACCACAAGAAAAGTTTGAGTGCACATGTTGAGTGCAGATACAATTTGCTGTTAAAATACTTTTGATCTGAGATTGGTGAAATCTGCATATGGGATACCATGGATCCATGCTGACTCTTTATATGTTAGTCTGATTTACAGGTTGATTTCTGCTTTTTTGAAATCCTCAGCTTTTTTTCTAGGATTATACCAAGATATTATGATCATCTCTAGTCTGCTTTTCTCAAAATTATGTTGCAAGGCTTTCACAATGCTCGGTGACCTTACTTCCCTAGTATCCTTCTAGGGACAAAGTAGATAAAGCCATAGTATTCCAAAATCTTGCTTTTCTTTCCTCTGGACATTAAAAAAAAATACAAAAACCTGTTCATGGCATAGTGTCTTACCCTTATCTAGTTTCTGTTGGAGGAATTTTCACATTTTAAAAACATGTGCTTTATCTAGAGCTGCTGAAGAAAGAGGTTTCTATAATCCTACACCATTTTATCATTTCTAACAGGAACCTTTCCTCGGTCATCAATGAAATTAGTTACCAAGAAACTGTGGTATACAATGTAGCATGAATCTTATAGTTACTTGTTAATAAAATCAAACCTGAGGCCAGTTATTGGGGTGAATGCTGGAAGATCAGAGAAGCAGAACAAGCCACAGCTTTCTTACCTCAACAGTTTCTCAGCTGACCCTGTTTTCCTCAGACTGGAAGCTTCTGTGTCTTCCTCCAGAATAGCTCTTAGCTGAACTGCTGCTCAAAAGCCTGAATGCTTAGCCAGCCAAAAGCTTAACCAGCCAAATGCTTCTAGTTTCTGGTCTTCACGACTTATATATCTTTCCCTTTCTGTCGTCACTCCCTGGTATTAAAGCCTTGATTTCTGGGATTAAAGGTGTGTGTCTCCAAGCTGGCTGTATCCTTGAACTCACAGAGATCCGCCTAGCTCTGTCTCCTAAGTGCTGGGATTAAAGGCGTGCACCACCACCGCCCAGCTTCTGCTATGGCTTGCTCTGATCCATTTTCTAGCCACCATTTTTTGCTCTGTATCTAGTGTCTGTTCTCTGACCCCAGATAAATTTATTAGGGTGCACAATATTTTGGGGAACACAATACTACCACAATACAATAAAGTTTATGGCACCAGGTGGTGTGGCTTATAGCATCGGTTCTCCAGTACTTGCAGTTATATTGGTTATTCAGCAACCACACTATCCTGTGGGACTATGATGTGTGTGTGTGTGTGTGTGTGTGTGTGTGTGTAGCCAAATAAGCTTACTTCCCTTTTCTAAGTTACTCAATAATGATTTCACCAGTACAATTTTTGGAAGTGAGTGTATTTTGTGACTAAAGGACATTTTGTAAATGAGTTGATTATTTTGTCATCTTATAAATGTTTCATCCTCTCTGATGTTCCAAGATCAACTTAAAGCTTTTCTAGCCTCCAAGGACTAGACTCAGGCTCTCATCTGTCTTTAGTGTGTAAAGCAGCACCTCTTATGCGCATACCCAATAACTGATATGCTGCCCCTAGCCACAGCTGCAGAGGATACTGATAGTGAGTGAAGAGGCTTCCCACACTTTTAAAGTGACTTTCAACTCCATGACTTCACAACCACATTGGTCCAAGAGACAACAAAATTAAACACATAGTGATCATTATAATTATGAATCTTCAATGCCATAATAGCTTCATCATCTTGCAAGGGTAGGGGGGAGAGTAGTCCTGATTTAAAGTGAATAGTAATGATTTATTTAAGGAAGTTCCTTTTCTCTCAATGGACATTTATTGGAAGTTTACTTTGTACAAGTGAGTGATATACTTCTAGTCCTGTGTCAATATCCACATGGTGATCCTTCATCAGAAATCCTGGCTTGGTTGGGTATGGTGGCACACACCTTTAATCCCAGAATTTGAGAGGCAGAGGCAGGCAGAACCCATAGGTTCAAGGCCAGTTTGGTCTACATAGAGCATTGTAGACCAACCAAGGATACATAATGAAACCATTTCTCAAAATAAACAAACAAACAGATAAGCTAAACCAAACCAAAAAACAAGAAAATCATCATCATCATCAACAACAACAACAACAAAAACCAACACACACACACACACAGAGAAATAAATAAAAATATAATAAAAGATTTAAGAAATCCCAGTGTTTAGTATCTCTCTACTCTGAGCAGCGTCGTACATGATAACCTTTTTCCCTAACAAGCTCCCTCCAACAGTTTTATTTTAATCTCAAAGTAATAACAATCTATTGTCCTTATTTAAAATAAAACATTTTAAAACACATTAGGAAGCATTTATTGTATCCAAAAGAGGCATAAAGAATAATACAATGCTAAACTATCTCTCACTGACCTCAAGATGTAGACTGCCATCCTTGGCATTGAACTTGCCTCTGTAGCTTTTGAATCTGCATCCTTTGAGGAGCATCATCCCAATTTTGTCCTTTTCTTGCCCACGCTGCTCTTTCTTCCTTTGCTTCCCTGCACAGTGGCCGTTAGATTTCGATTTGAGCTTGTGATGACTCTCTCTATCTTCGATCATGTCCTTTCCTTTTACATTGTGTGGGGAACAGTCCTCTGTGGCCCGTAGCTAGCCTTTGGTGAGACTGTGTCATAATCAGGTTTGGTTGAAGAATATTTGTTTCTTCCAGGTGTGTATTTTCCGTTCGGGACAATGTTACTCTGAATATCTTAAAAATATCATTTCTATATATGCAGGCATCTGAGTTCTCTCTCCGGAAAATTGTTATACCTTTGGGTATACCTGCCTGCTCTCATCTTTACTAGAGTGTCAAGCTTCTCCACAGGGCTCCTGCCTGAGAACTGACTACCTTTTCTTCATTAAGCAGAAGTTACCTCATCTTTTTAAAGACACAAAACAAATTTAGATAACCCTAAACCTTCACTAAAATGACTCCCTTATGTGCACTGAGGCTCCCCATCTTTCACAGAACCTCCCTAAAATAAAACTTCTATCTTTTGTTTAATCAGACTCCAATTACATGAACATACCACAGGATGATATCTGGGTCAATGACAGACCACATATGTGATCATAGACCCTAAGAGTGTAATAGAGATAAAAAAAAAAAACCCATTGCTTGTGGTGTGATAGCTGTCATAATGTCAAATAGCATAATGCATTTTTCATGTGATTCTTGGGATTCTGACATAAATAAATCTACTGTATGGCCAGTGGTATGAGTTTAGTATACATATACAGCATAAGATGTGACGATGATAATAACATCTATTTTATTGATTTACCTATTTGCTAGCCAATACTTTAGAAACGTATTTAGTTTTACTTTGTGTGTATGAATGTTTTGTCTTCATGTACATTTGGGTACCACATGTGTGCAGTGTCAGAAGAGGCCAGAAAAGGGCACCAGATCCTGTGGAACTGAAATTACAGAGTGCTGTGAACCACCATGTGTGTGCTGGGAACCACACCCAGGTTCTCTGGAAGAGCAGCTGGTGCTCATAACAGCTGAGGCATCTGTCTGGCCCCTACGGTACTTTTGTCCTCATTTTAAACTGCTGTCACTAATAAAGAAGTGCACTGTTAAACAATCTGATGTGTGGTGGGAGCAGGGGCCTTACACATCTTCTATTTATGCAGTATTTCTTTCTTTCCTTTCCTTTTTTTTTTTTTTGGTTTTTCTAGACAGGGTTTCTCTGTGTAGCTTTGTGCCTTCCCTGGATCTCACTCTGTAGACCAGGCTGACCTCGAACTCACAGAGATCCGCCTGGCTCTGCCTCCCGAGTGTTGGGATTACAGGCGTGCGCCACCACTGCCCAGCGATGCAGTATTTCTTGATCGAATCATTTTCTCTTTTTATTTATTTCTTATTGCTGCCTAATTTTTGAGACATGGTCCCACATTGTAGCCCAGGTTGGCCTGGATTTGAACTCATGATTTTCCTTGCTTAAGCTTCATGAGTGTTGAAGTTACAGGTGTGCACTAGCATGCCTGGCTCTTGTGCTTGATTTCATTCCATCATTTTCTTATCCTCAGTTCTAAGAACAATTGGCTAACAGACAGACAGACAGACACACACAGGCACACGCACATACACACATTATGCACAGGCATGCATACATGCCCACTGTGTAGCCTTAGGTGTGTAGCAAGCTCTATAGGCTATGCAAGGAGTCTACGTGTTCACTCATGCTCCAGTCCTTAAGGGTCACATGAGTAGTCTGAAATACAAAGAAAAACACAGCTCTACTTGGACGTCTCTCTTCCCATGGATGACCTCATAAGTGCCCTCAATTCTACCAGGAGTCCTCTCTCTTTCTCCACAACCCAGTTTCTCTCCCAAACAACTTTTCAAACCTTTCTCCTCCAATTCACCTAGTCACCCAAATGATACCCACCCCACTTTTACAACATAAAACAATCTGAGGTTCTCCCACCTGGTGGTACGCCAGCCTGCCTGATTTTATAGCCATTCCCATCTGCCCTTGCCTTTGCCAGCACAGGAGAGCAATCCCTGATCCTATTGAAAGCCAGCTCCTCTTTGGGGACACCTACTCCTGGATCTGACATAGATGAATGGTTCTCTACCCCAGTTTTCTCTCCTCCTTCTTTGTCTTTATTTTCTCCTCTCTTCCAGCTCTTTCTCATTGGCATGCAGACTTGCTTTAAAATTTCCCATGTTAAATATAAAAAAGGAATGGCTTACCTTCTCACACCATCTTGCTCCATGGAATTATTGCTCTCTCAGCCACAGCAGTGGCCCTCCTAAACACCTCTCTACATGGAGTGTTTACAGAGGCTAATTGCTTTTTCCTTTGTCATTTTAAAAAAATACTGAAACAAAGCACATACTCAGCAAGGTGTTCAAGTCTTAAGTATTCAATTAAGCTCAATTTTTACATAAGATTATTTACTCTCAATGTATGTCACCTTCCCCAGTTCATGGAAAGCTAATTTCTAATGTAACAAATGATATTAAGAGATTAGGCCTGGAGATGAGTTAAGTCATGAGGCTAGAGCCCTCATCAATGAGATTAGTGCCCTCGAGACAGGTGACAGAAAGTTGTCTTTCCCTTCGTTCTTCCACCACATGAGGATACAGGTAGAAGATGGCATGTGTGAAGTGGAGATACAGCTGTGAAGCTTCCCATCCTTCAGAACCATCAACCATCAATGCCTGATGTTTAAAGTATCCCAGTGTAAGTGAGGTACTTCGCTTTAGCAGCCTGAACACACCCAGTCTGGATAAGGACCATCTAGGTGGAACTATGGTCCACGTCCAGCTTCCTAGAGTTTAATCTCCCCTCTCCAGGTCAGTAACGTCCAAATGAAACAACCCTTGTGGCGGCTATCACTAGAGATCACTTTTGTTCTTAGGAACTTCATGTGACCAGAGAAATAGTAAGTATATCTTTTTCTGTTTGGTTTTGTTCACCTTCCCATTGAGTTAGTGATATTCACTATGTCTGGTGTAGTTGTGCTTTTTTATTGTTTTTTCTTTGCTGTGCCTTAGTTCACTGAATGAATGGATATACTATAGATCTCTGTATACCTGACCTGGTCATTATTTTTCCGGTTGTTGTGACAAAATTCCTGTCAAAAGCAGCTTAAAGAATGAAATGTTTGTGTAGTTCTGATGGGGACCAGATGGCAACCAGAGTGTGAGGCAGCAGGTCACACTGTGCCCTGGCTCAGGACGGAGAGAAGGATGGATGCTGGTGCAATGCTTTCCGCTTTTAGTTAGACCTGGGACCCCATATCATGAGATGGTGCTAGCACATTCACAGTGGCTCTTTCTTCCTCACTTCCATCTTTCTGGGAACTCCCTCCTCAACATCTCCAGACTTGTGTTTTCATGGGACTTTCTAAATCCCATTGAGTTGACAAGACTCACCGTTAGACCAGGGTCACTTCTAACTTGGAGCTCTTATAAAAGGATACAATTTGAATGCTCTTCTGAAGTTTTTGGTAGAAGCTGCTATGTCTGTCAGCTGTGTGTGCAGGAGAACTGCTTGTCCAAGACGTCTGCATGTTGGGTGATGTACGCACTGCCATGCATTTTCCAAACTGCTTTCCCAATCCCAAGGCTTACATGAGATGCAGATGCTATTTCTTCATATTCTGCAGGACTTCCTCCTGCTCACACTCCCTGGAAGTTACTTCTTGTATTTTCTTGTGTACCCCCTCTGCCTACTTTTCTGTACTCTTCTTGCATACCCCCTCTGCTTACTTTTCTGTACTCTTCTTGCTTTGTGCTGGCTCCTCACCTTTGGCCACTGTTCTCTAAAGTCTGGCCTGATTTTGTCCCAGACACTTGAGTCCTGTGTTCTCTCTTTTCCATATATTTCCTTCCTATGCATCATCTGCATAGAGAGGCATGGCTTCTGCTGTCCCCCTGTCACATGCAGGCCCTCATTCCACCCTGATTTCATTTTCCTTCATAATCCTTAGGTCCTGACTTCATGCCACACTTATTTCCTCTGGGTCTATATATACTGATGACCGTCCATTCCAGGACAGAGAGGATGTTGTATTTCTAGATCAACACTGGATACTTCAGTGTCTAGGTCTAAACTTCGCCAGGCACTTGAATAGATGGTATCCACAGAGAATCTCAATTTGGACTCAGCCATTGTCCACCAACAGTTTTATCCCACTAACCTGGTTTCATAGCTACAAAACTCACTCTTTTTTCATTTGTTCTTTATTTTTCTCTTTGTCTTTCTTCTCGATACTAGGGATTGTGTCAGGCCCTTGCATACGCTTGGCAAGCACTCTACCACTGAGCCACATCTCCAGTCTCAGGTCTCTTACTTGTTTTCTCCTCTTTTGCCTCCTGTCTACCTTTCTTATTTCTACTCACCACTCCTTAGTGTTTCTTTTATTTCTCTGACCCCATCACATTGTCCCCTCTGGCCTTTAGGAGGAGGTGGGGTTTCAGGGTGGGCTCTCAAATGACAGCTCTAAATTGCAATGCAGAAAGCGGGTCGGAAGGTGTGCATGGCTAACACGTCTTTCACTCCATTAAAAGTATGTGATACCCTAAAATGTGTCTTCCATTTAGCTGGATTCTCTTCTCTACCCTCACTCTTTTCTCCATGCCTCTGACTACACGCATAGCTCACAAACACATCCTGTGGTAGAGTTCAAGCCCCTCTTTTTGTGGCATCACAGAACCACAGTGTCTCATCCAGAGTCAGTAGTAAAACCTGCCTTCCTGGGTGGAGAGTTGCCAGACTCCTGGATTTCACAGAGGGGGTTGCTGATACTTAGGGAAAGTCTGTTGAGAACAAAAGAGGCAGCTGAATCCATCAGAGTGGGCAAGAGGCAGCCACCCAGACTTATTGCTCTGCAGTCTACCAAGGTTATTGGCATATTTCCAAGGCTCTGAAAAAGGCAGCAAAAATGATATATATCTGGAGGTTTGCTGGTGTGTCTGTGTGCAAACAACAGTAACCAGAAAATACTAGTTAGCCCTTGTTAAACAAGATGAGAAAAGAACGAGGAGAATCCTCCTAAACTGGCACTTTGTCATACAGAAACAGAAAGGACATCTGACGTACAAATGTATACACCTGCAAATGTATACATGCCAAGTGTCTACCCGTAATAGGGGAGGGAAGTGTCTATGGCCGGCAGGGGAAGAGTCACCTACCTGGGTCTATCTCTAGTGGTGTGGGGCTAGGTACTGTAAACACCTCTCCAGAGGTTTTCATCACTCCGTGAATATGCTTATGGATGACTTTACAAGCAGTTCCTTAGGGGCACAATGGCACATAAACAAGCATCAGTTCCACCAGCGTACATTCATTTTAACTGCCCTGACCTTAGGTAGTTTCCAAGGGTTCCTGGCCAGACATGTCTGGGCTCACAGCCGTCTTGTTCTTACTCATCTGTAACCTATGTGTGGGTGACATGTGTGAGTGCAGTTTATTGTTGCAATAAAGTTCAGCCTTCGTGTTCACTGGCCTGTGTGTCAGAAGCCATGCCCACCTCTGTTCTTGGCAGTCTCCTGACGTAGCACCTGAAACCTTCCTAGTATGTTTAGCAGTTCAGGATGGGAGTGTAATCCTCTTCTAGACAAAGGGATCTGAGGATTTCTAGGAAAAACTTTTTTCCCTGGCTTCCAAAGAGTGGGTTTTTTTTTTTTTGTTGTTGTTGTTGTTTGTTTGTTTTTGTTTTTGTTTTTCTGGTCCCTTCCTTCTGTGGAGAAAGAACATGATAGTCGCCATGGCACCCACAGTTTTGTAATCATGTGGGACAGCCCCCAAAGACTGTGTGCAGAGAATTACCCAGAGCTGAGACATTGCTAAATGGCCTCAACAGGGGCTGGAGAGATGGCCTATTCAGTAAAGTGCTCATGCCTGAGTGTGGATCCCCAGCAAGCATGCAAAAATCAGATACAGTAGTACTGGAACTGGTGAGAGAATTATACTCAATGAACCTAAGTTATGAATTGGTTACTAGGTGTCTACCAAAGGTGCACATTTGGGATTTGATTCCCTTCTTGGCTAATGGTAGAGTGATGAGGCCTGGGAGAAAGAAATGAGTCACTGAGGTGTACCCTTGGAAGGAACATTGGAGCATCAGCCCCTCTCCTCTCTCTCATTTTTTAACCACTATGAAGTGAGCCTTGTTTCACTCACATGCTTCTCAGGCATGTTGTCTTGCTGCACTACAGACCCGAGGTAACAAGGCCTAGCTACCAATAGAATGAAAGCCTTGAAACACTGTGCCCAAATAAACCTTTTCTCATTTTAAGTTGTTCATCTCAGGTGTTTCTGCCACATTCTGTTCCTGCTTAAATTGTCTAGCATGGGTCTGTGGTCTATGATTAAAACTGACCCCAAAGCAATACTTGTTTCTGTGTGTAATTCACTTATACATTTGCTCTGTGACATGCCTAAATACTGAGCCCAGTACCTGTCTGAAACTCATTGTTTATTGAGTGGTAAGTACAGACATGTATAAAGTTGTAAAAATGAAGTCTAAAGTTCCATCTTTAATGATCAGGACTCTGGCATTCTCTGATATTACTGGATAATAATAGTCAAATTAGACAAGCCAGAGAAACTGAGGACCGGGGAACATGAATACCAACTCTTCATCAATGGGATCATAACTCTAGTCATAATGTTTTTGCTTCTCATGAAACACTACTCAGAGACGATTTTCAGAGCTTTCCATGAACTTAGAACTCTAGCACACAGCTCATCCAAAGAGGCAGCCTGGATGAGTCTTTAGTAGATTCTGTCATGCCCACTCTATTGTTGAATCCAAGAAGCATGAACCCAGGTCCACCTTGGCTTGTCAATGAGCAGGAATTTACAACACAATGTTCAGCATGAAGTCAGGACACAGTAAACAATGGTTGAGGAGTAAAAGATTGTTCTGAGTACTTTTCCCTTTTCCTGGATTGTTTTCTTTCACAGAGCAAGTAAGGGCAAGTATCTCCCTTCCTGACATGGTTGTCCTTACCTCCTCTCATGGTGGTCCCCTCCATGAGCCTCCTGCTGTTTGCCATCTGTGTTAGTCCTTCCACAGACCACGTTCTCTGAAACTACTTGCTCTTTTGAGTGGTTTCGGGATGTCTGAGTCTCACCATTAGGAGAGAGAGGAAAGAGTGGGAATGAGGAAGAGAAGGAGTAGAAGTGATCTACTTCCCAAACTCTCCAGACAGATCATCTCAAGACAAAATGGCAGTTGGTCTTTCTCCATGGCCCTTAAATATTCCTCCTCAAAATCTGGGGTTAGTCAGAGTAAACACTTTTGCCATGTTTGCCCATGTTTCATTCTGTTCTGTGTGGGGGTCTAGGAGTTTCATGACAGCCATAGAGGTATGGTTTGAATCTAACATAACAACAGTACATCGCTCTTGCAATAACAGTATAGACAGAAAACACAATTCCCTAGCTCCTTCTATTATGTCTTCCAATGTTCAAGATCTCCATTGACTATCTGTCTGAGGGGTTTTCCTTGCACCCATTTTCTTCTTTAACACCCCCCCCCCCACACACACATACTACAATCTATTAATAATGATCTCAAGGATCTGGGATCTATGCTTCAACGCCAAGCTTCAGCAATGAAGGTGAAATGTGGACCCAGAGATAGGAGAATACAGGGACATGGAGTAGGCAAATAGTAGGGAGACTCAGGGTCCTAGAGTCATGCGCATTTGAGAACTCCAGGAGAGGAAAGAGGTGGAGGAGTCAGGGGAAACTGTGAGAAAACAACGGCCTCCTCATGGAGTGTCTTTGGCTCAGTGTTCCTAAACCTCTTGAAGTCACTTCCCCTTACCTAACCAGGCCAAACCAATTCTCCTCCAGGACTGCTGTTTTCCTTTGACGTCTTTATTTATTTATTTATTTATTTTGTGATGAGACTATTTGAAATCTACTTTTAACAATTTAAAAAACAGGTAATAACTTATTATTAACTGTGGTCATCAAGCTGATCAGAAGCTCCCTGAAACGTTTTCCTGTCAGACCAAAAGGGAAGGTTTTAAATGTTCTTACCAATAAATAAATAGAAAAGTGGAGCAAAGGTGTGTGTGTCCACCAGCTCCCTTCAATGATTTACACTGTGTCTTTTTACAGTGTATGTATTCGCATAGTTATCAAAATGTCATTCCACAACATGTGTCCAGTTCAGTTATGTTTTGTCAATTTGAAGCTAAGAATACCAAACAAAAATTAAAGCTACCCAAATTTACTCTTGGTAGTAAATGAATTTCTGTGGCACATATAGGTCTTCTTGCACAATGATAACATAAATATTTGTGGAGTACTGAGTTAACACAACAATGCTGGGTCCTAGACCAGTGTTCCTCTGAACTGTTCTGGGGTGTCTGGAATTCTTTCTGTAGAATACATGGCTTCCATGGTAGGCATTTAACTGAAGGTTAAAAATGATGTTTCTTTGGGAGCTGACACACAGGTGTGAGTGTGCTTCAGGCAAAAGGTGAGTGGTGGCAGTTCAGTCTACAGGGAAAAGCACTTGAAGCCTGGGGAAGGAGTAATCAGCCTCCAGGGTCAGAGGGAGGCAGGGGGAAGGGTAGGCTATTCTCAAAGTAGATGCCCTCCCAGCTATGCAAGCGTTTCTCTGAAGTGACTCCTGAGCCTTCTGTCTAATCAGAGACAAATAATAAATGTGGATTAGGAAGTCCAGGACCCCCTTTGTCATAGAGAAGTAACTGGATAGCCTTCTAGAAACTGCCTCCAAGATGGTAATATTCATCATTTATTAGGTACATAATTATGCTAAGCTCTGGGGCCATGACTTAGAAAAAAAATGGGATTCAGAGTTCAAGAGTCTATTTAGCCCAAGTAGAGAGAATTAAGTAAGTAGGAAATGAGGAAACACTCAGAGGAGGGTGGTTCTCTTATTCAAGAGTGAAACAGGCTCTCAGAGTACCTGTGGACTCTTTGTAATTAAAAGCAAACACTTTTGAGGCAGAGACTTATGTGCCTGCCCTTCTGACATGGCATTAGCTTCAAGGGACAGAACTCGAGGACCACCTTGTGAACTACTATACACTGGTACCTCGTGCTGGCAACTACTTCATAAGTACCCATGGCCTTCCAATCTAGAAAGACTCAGTTTTTAATTTTTTGCCTTTACAATGGTACAGTAGAATGGAACTGAATGTTGCCTTTACAATATTCCAAAGAAACTGCACCTGCTATATTGAACCTGAGCTAAGGATATGTGGCCCAATAGTCCCATGGGATGCTTGGCTGAGGTGGGGGAACTCAGAGAAACAATAACACTCTCTGCTGTACTACAAAGCTAAGCTAATATGTCTGTAGGCTAGGTATATTAAATGCATATTTGATTTATGGTGTTTTTGGGTTTATGATGGACATATGGGGTATAACCTACAGGTTAAAGAGTATTTGGAATCTCTCATATGTAAGAAATCAAACAAATTCCAGTGGAGAGACAAGCTTGGTAAGCTGAAGAGTATCTCAGTATCCTGGGAGTCAGGCTTTGGAGGAAAGAAGGATGTCTAACCTGATACCTAAGGAGCAATAGTGTTTAGCCAGGCTAAAAAATAGCAATGGTGTAAATGTCCTAAAGCAAGAGACACTAGGGGTGTGCAATGGATTTGTCTAATAAAACCCAGGAGGCCTTCCTTTACCATGAACTCTTGTGCAAACTAAGATGCAGTAGCAGCTGAAGGTTGACAAATTGCAAAGTGGTGTTCCTGTGTAGGCTGACCGAATGGAACAGACATTTTCATCTCCCCAGATGATGGCAGCTCTCTGCTCTAGCGAAGTCCATCCAGCATGTGTACTGCCGTGGCCAGTTTAGCACTGGAAGCAGAAAGAGAGGGTGCTCAGAGCCCATCTGTGTTACTGTGACAGTTTGCTTCTCTACTGCTTTAATAAAATACCAGTAATGACGAGAAGTGATTTTTTCCCCTCCACCTTGTAGATTACAGTTGACAATGGAGAGAAGTCAGGGCAGGAACTCAAGGCAGGAACTTGGAGTCAGAAACAGAAGCAGAAGTAATGGAGAACTGCTTTTTGGCTTGTTCCCCATGCCATTCTCAACTTTTTTTCTTTTACAACTCAGGACCACCTCTCTGGAGATAGGGGTGGCATGGTCCACAGTGGCCTGGACCCTCCCATATCAAACACCAATTAAAAAAAATGTCTGGCATGCTGAAAAGCCAAACCAGTGTTCCACTGAGTTTCCCCTTCCCAGGTGACTCTAAAAAAATATCTGACATAATTGCCAAGCATGGGCTGAACCATGGACAATTTCATGACATCCTGAGAAGTCTGAGTTCTCCCTTATGGACAAAGATACACTTCTGGAAGATTTTAACCTGTGATTGACTCAAACAGGAAGTTATTTATAAAACAGATATAGTTTTAGATCTTGCTTTTTAAGGAGACACTGTGAAGATGGGGTCTGAGGACACATGCTGCAAACGTTTCCCGATCCTTTTATAATTCCCTGGTCACAGAATGCTTTGGGTAAGAGGATGTGCGAGAGTTGGAAAGGCCACAGAGGGGCTGGAACTAGCAAGGGAATGTTTTGAGCAATTCTGCAAGGAAGACATGGTCCTCCATTTCCCAGAGGAGGAATTAGAAGGTTGTGAGTAGAAGCTTCAAATTCACTTCTGTGTGATTCCCAAAAGCTGAGTAATAAGTTATGATATCAAATAGAAATTATTATAAAAAGAAAATCACTGCTTTCACACATGTGCTGGCACACACACAGACACAGGCAGATACACAGGCAGATACACAGGCGCACACACACACACACACACACACACACACACACTTTCATTTACCATCTTTCTTCCCATGGATACCCCAAGAATAAAACAAAACCTTACTTTCCAGGAAACATGATCTAGGAATTATTAGTCACCTCACAATTGATGGCTTGGTTTAATATCTATGTGGGAATTTAGAGTGGTTAATTCCATTTTGGGAACCAACATTCTGTAATCTCAGACCTCACCTCTCAGCCAAGCAGGGTCCTGCTATTGTTCTGACCTCTTGGCTTTTAACTCTGCAATTGGCTGTGTTTCTTATTTAACAAGAAGATTACATCTATAGGGTCCCTTGTAGAGGGCTACTGTCCTGGAGCCCCATGGCTCTGAAGAGCCTATTAGAGACTCTGAAGCTCGGATTAGGGAATTTTGCAAAATAATATCAGTTATCTATTCTCTTACCAAAGCTCTCTAAGGGTGGAAACTCAGTGTCCAAATTCTATTTTCTCATTCAGTTAAAATGTCCCCAAGTTTAGGCATGGTCACATCTACTTTAGTGGACAGCTGTCTCGGTCTGTCTGTACCTCTGCTTTGCTGGAAGATGTGTCGGTTCTTAAACCCCAGAAGTCCCAGGTCTTCTTATTCTTCCTCCTCCTTCTGTTTGAAAAAAAAACCAAAAAACCAAAAACCAAAAACCAAAAACCAAAAACCAAAAACCAAAAACCGAGAACATCCACCTGTCTTCTCTCAGTGAGTTGTATCCTGCCGTCCCTGTTTTAAGCAGGCACATGCATTGTACGAAAGACAAGTGTTACCAATGATAGTCAAAATCTGTACTCTTCACAGGATTCTTGTCTTGTTATTCTCATGGTAGTTGTCATCTGTGAGGCCCCTGTGACTACAAGTTAGCTAGCACTGACTGTATTGTTCCTGGGAGAATTCCAGGCTCAGTTCCTGCATCATTTCTCATCCCTCAGTTCATACCCCTACAATGTGTATTTTTGTTTGAAGACATCTTATGTCATGCATATTGTTAACTCATTTAGCATTGAACTCACCACCAACAGTCCTTTAAACCGGGCCCTAAGAACGTTTATCTAACATGTGTATTTTTATATGTACCACACTTTGACTTTCTTGCACTCCTGGGCTCCAGCTAGCCTTTTAGCACCACACCAGGGAATCATTATGAACAATAAAATCACACACACAATGTAAGAACGTGAAATAGACAACAAACAGGGTATATTTACAGTGTGAGAGCTAAGAGAGGGCAGAGTGCCATCCAGTTTCAGCCCAACTGGCAGCACACACGTAGAGAGGGTAAACATGCCACCTCTGTGCATGAACATGAATCACTTGAAATACCACAGGAATGGATTAGGGGACTATAAATAGATTTTACCAAGTAAGCAAAATGGCAAATAATGGAAGTCATGGGAGATAGAAGTCCACCACATTTGTTCCTCTCTAGTCAGTAATGAAGTCTGTTGTGGGTAGCAGACAGAAGGGCTGGGCTGTTGTTGGCTAGCTAAGACATTTCTGCAACTCATTTGCCAAAGGCACAGAACCAAAACAGTAGTCCACTGGTCCAATGGTGAGAAACAGGATTCCTCCCATCTCTAGCAATTGGTCTGTGGCTCTCTTCAAGTGAAAAACGCCTTGCCATAACATGTGAGCTCTATTACCATGTAAGTATAATTATATTTTAATAAAATAGATTTATAGCTAGGCAATGAGCCATGAGATTATCTGCCCAGAACTGGCTGTGAATTTTCAGCCATCCAACCCTAGATTTCCTACTTCCACCCCATCACTGACTTCCCATCCAGTTTGGGTGACTGGGTGATTTAACCTTAACATGGCCGACACACATCAGCTCCCAGGAGGCACAGTGCTTTGCTTGAAATGTTAACTGCAATAAGCAATCAAAACTTCCATTTAATTAATCAAAAGTCAGTTCCAAGTGTAACAAGATAAGAGCACCAAATGGAATGAAGAAAACCCAAACCTGATGGAAAATGAAACTCATATAAAATAAAATACGAGAAACAATTTCTTGTTGTTCCCTGTCCATTAACTGAATTTTTGCAATTATTTAAAAAAATTAAAAATGACCAAGCAGTGGTGGCTCACACCTTTAATCCCAGAAGTCAAGTAGAGGCAGGCAGATCTCTATGAGTTTGAGGCCACCTTGGTTTACAGAGAAACTTCCAGCCAAGGCTACACAGAGAAACCCTGCCTCAAAACAAACAAATAAACAAAACCCAACAAACTCCCCCAAATTTTAAATTGTATTGTTGTGTTTGTGTGTGTGCATGCACCCACAATTGCTTGCAGGTGCCAGGGTGCATGTGGGCAGGTCAGAAGACAACAATTGGGGAGCCCGTTCTCTCCTTCCACCTTTACGTCATTCTGGAATCGTACTCAGAAATGCCTTAACCTACTGAGGGATCTCCCATTCCTCTTTCTCGTTCATTACAATTCTTTGTTTCCTCTATGGAAATTTGACTGTGGTATGATGTGTTCTTTCAGGGACATGCTCTGAGTAGAAGAGGCAATCGTCCAGTGGCTTCTTAGACACCTCCTGAGAGAGGAGCGTCTAGGAGACCTACACACTTGTAGGATCAGGTTATAACAGGAGAGAAGTGAGTGAGAGTTAGAACCCAACCCCTGACCTTGCTTCCTCAGAACCATGCTTTTATTTGCTTTATTCCATCAGGTTGTTCACACAGACAACATAAGAGACATGCATGATGATTTCTTTATGATGAGTCCCAATCTTATAATTCTGTGTATTTAGTGGTGAATGCTCATCACATTCACCTACTAGTGATTTTTTTAAGGGATGTAAAAATTATTGACAACATTTTCCAGCAATTACCTAGTCAAAAGTTTAAAAACCATAAAAACATAAACTTAAAAGCACAAAGAATTTATTAGTATTTAGACTAGATACAAGAAGGGTAAAATGTTGACATTTTCCCCAAAACTAGCAATGTGCCGCTTTTTAACGTAATCTCTTTGTATATAAACTACAATGCATTATAATTCTAATTATGCATACAAACATGCAATTACAGGTATGTATGTCAATATCATTTCTGATAATGAGGTCACAGATTCCTCGGATACCTCTGGCTCGTTAGATCTCCAGATGGCAAGTCTGTTTCTACTTTTAGTTATGGTATTTATTATTTTCACTAGACAATAAAATGTTCAATGTCAAATAAATAAGGGTCACACAGTTTCCAAATGACACATCAGGGCACTCATAAAATTCAAACATGCTGAGTCAGATCATTTTCAAAGGCAGAACCAGCCCTCCTCCAAAGTCAGTAACTTGTGGAATGTGGCGGGCTCTCATGTTGCTGCCTGTTGTCCAGAGTCTTTCATCCCCTCTGCCTTCCTCCCAAGTGCTTATATATAATACAATGTTTTTATTACTAGGGGGAAAAGTGACAACTTTCTTAATTAATTGCATCTATTAAAGTGAAGTTTATTCTAGCTGATGAACAGACTAAAGGAACATTCCGCAAGGTAAGAATTCCCAGTGTCTTCATAAGCTGCAGCTATTGTGAGCCATGCAGAGGATCTTTTTTTTTTTTCTTCTGACTTTTTGATGAAAGCTTGTTGCTTGCAGTGAGAGGATCAACAGAATGTTCCTGGAAAGGCTGCCTGAAAACTTGCCTGCTTTTCTCTGGTCTCATTAGTGGAAGGAGAGGACAGGTCATTTTCAGGAGGATTAAAGGGTCAGGGAGTTTAGTGAAGGGAAGTCCCTGCGGCCTTTAGAAAGAAGATCCTTTATAGTCCAATCTGGGAGCTAATCCTTTGGGTAAAACCTGACAGATTTGGGAAAGCTGTTTCCTTCTTTTCTTTTCGGTCTCTGGAGGGACAATTTCCCGTTATGAACAGATCTCAGTTTGTCTTCATGTTTATCCCAAGTTGCAAGGCCCACTGGTCCGTCTGCATCCCTCCTCCGCTCCCTCCTTCTTAGCACCGCCCTTTCTAAAAGGTCCCTGTCCTAACCATGTCTGGCCTGAACCCTCACTTGGCTTTCTCTGGAGTTCTTGTCTATCCCTCCCGTCATCTATGATTACCTGAACTTTCACTAATTCAAGGTTTTAGGGGGATGCTGGTGGCAGATGAGACCAACTTACAGAATGCTAGGATTTTGTTCATTTTCTGGGGGGCGGGGCAGGGTGGGGCAGGGCGGCGGCAGGGTCTTGCCATGCAGGCTGTTGCTGGCGGCGTGGCATTCTCCACATCCTCCAGACTGGTCTCAAAGATGCTTCATGTCCTCTTGTGCTGTCCTCTCAATGTTCTGTGTCCATGTCAGGCCACATGGATACACTTCCTTGTAGTTAGAGTTTTCCTGCCTGGCCCACAGTCAGGACAAATCTCTCTCACCCACCAGGCCCATAGATGCTCAGAACCAACCAAGTAAACACACAGAAACTTATATTGTTTACAAACTGTATGGCTGTGGCAGGCTTCTTGTTATCTACTTCTTCTATCTTAAATTAACCCATTTCTGTTAGTCTATACTTTGCCACATGGCTTGTGGCTTACCGTTGTCTTTACATGTTGCTTCTCATGGCAGCGGCTGGCAGTGTCTCTCCCCCAGCCTTCCACTTCCCAGAATTCTCTTCTCTCTTGTCCCACCTGATGAGGTTGAAGACTAGCAGTTATAGTTACAACTTAGTATATATACATATATAATATCTTAGGTAGAATATATTAAGTATTAGACTCAGGTTCTTTAGGATAGGACACCTTTTGGAATGATCTTTGTAACATGCCACCTACCCACGCTCTAGACTTCCCTGGATTTTAGTATGTGTTTTTTGCTTGATATTGTTTGCATTTATTGTAATTCCAACTTATCTAGGTCATTATCCCTCATTACTCCTGGACAATATTTGATAACCATTTCTTTGTATATAGTCTTGTATTAGGTTAGAACTTTCTTATTTAGACAAAAGGGGGAGGTTCCAACCCCCATTGAGGCTTCAGTAATGGTCACGCCCACAAGGTGGGGCTGAGAGAGGAAGCTGAAGACCCAGGATCGAGAGGAGAGGTCTCTCTTGGTTCTGGGACCCTGGACGCTGGAGGTAAACTGAACAGAGTTCTCCAGAGAACACCGCCGGACTGCGCCATACCTTTGCCAGACCCTACTACCTATCCCTTCATTTGTAAGTTACCCCACAAAATAAACCTCCCTTTTAACTATGTGGAGTGGCCTTAATAATTTCACCAATACTTCCTAGGTATTGTCTGGTTGGATTCTGTTAGCTTTGTTCTCTGTGTTATTTGTTACTAAAGTCTGGTTGATATACAAGACTTCATGTTGTTTCTAGTGAATAAAGGCAGCCAATGGCTGTGGAAATTCTGATGGCTAGCCATGGGAAAACAGCAAAAGGGACCTAAAGACTGGTTTGAATTTCACACGCCATTTGTTTTCTAGGCTTTTGTTGGTGTTCCTGTTTTATGTTGTCAACCTTTTTTTTTTTGTTGCTGCTTCATACAAAATCCCCAAAGCTATGAAGAGTTAAATTTCATTTTTCATCCTCACCATGTGCAAACTCTCCAGCATATGGAGAAAAAGAGAATTATGAAGCAGGGCTCTGAGGTTTGCTAGCTCACCAAGGTGCTGGACGAACAACTGGGTTGGATTCCAGCGTAGGAAGCGTTCTATAGATAGGGTCAGGATAGCTTTCTCGAACTTTCTAGTCTTAGCAAATCTTTAGGAATGGACAGTGGCTGGTCTGATTCCCTTCAGTACTGGCAATGTCAGCTACACTTGAGACTAATGGAGAAGCAGAGGAGTGGGTCAGTTTTCATCTTGTCTGTACTACCCTATGCCTTCATCCACGTGTGTCCTCACACCTTCAGCCAGCCATGTGTTCTGCAGGTCGCTATGTATAAAGATGGATAAAGGTGGCTTCCAGGAGCAAACAATTTCAAATTTCAAAGAGAAAAAAGCCCAACTTGCATTCAAGAAGAAAAGGTCATCTATAAAAGAACTGGATGAAATTCGACTCTCTCAGAATGCTCTTTCCAAATTCTAAACACGGAAGACAATGGGGCTGGTCACAGAAGGGGGAATGTTTGCCCTTGACTCACCCTCTGTGTGTCATCTCTGCCATGAAAATGAGAAAGCACACTCTCATAGGTGCTTTTGATGGAAAATACTTGAGCACATATTACATAGTAAGACTTGAGTTCAGTTAGGCAATGAACTTGTGTTAGAAACAGAGTATCTGCCAGATACTGTTATAATCAGTAAAACCAGTGAATTAAACAGAAAGGAGAAATTCTTTGTGGAGTATATATTTTACAGGAGATTTGGAAATGAAATAAGAGGAAATAAATGAAAGCCACATTATAGATCACAGGTTAGCAATGTCCTAATGACAAAAATGGGAATGATAAGAAGCAAGTAGATGAGGACTAAGTTTCTCTGTCTTACAGAGAAGAGAGAAACTAATTGAGGGCAAATTTCAGGCATTTACAGGTGTGGACACACACAGCACAGGATGGAAAGAGAATTCCCCCTGCACAGTCAAAGTCAGCACAAGCAGTATTAAATAAGATAAAAGGAATAATTCGTGTGACTGGAGCCCATATTACCATGCTTTTGACTCAATTTCTGCTTTTTCCCTCCTGACTTGGAACTCTACCCCAAAACTTACACCTAAAGCTTGGACTTTTCTGCTGATTCTCTGCTCTCTCTCATCCCTGTACATGGCCCATAGCTGCCATGTTTTGTATTCTCATCTCCTAAGCACAGCTTAGCCCACCACCTTCCTTCTGACTGTTGATGGTTGATGTAGGACACCCTGGTCTCTCACAGCATTCTACCACGGGCTTTTAACTTGTTCCCCAGTTGCCTTTTCCTTTCCACACAATTTATTTTCCACAAGGGATCAAAGTACTCTTTTGAGATTCCAATCTGTTGGCGTCACTATTTGCATTTCTGCAGATGTTCTCAAGTCTCTGGCATCCCAATGTCCAAGCTCTTTCATCCACATTTTACAGTGTGGTCATCAACGATCTCTCCGGCCTGCTATGGATCTTGTCACTTTTTATGTCTAACCCTGGGAACATTTCATTTCCCAAATATGGATCAGGCTCTTTCTCACCCCCAGGCCTAGCTGTCTTCCTCTGCCCAGTGTCCTCTCCCTTTCTTAAAAAAGTTATATATTTTATTTAATTGTAGCAAAGTATTTAGACACCAATTTGTACAGTTAATTTCTAATGGCTATGACTTTGTTTCAAAGTTACAAAAGAAAATGCCCCTTCAAGCAAAATAACAACATAAAATAAAAATAAAAATGAGTTTTTTATTTGCTACCAGATTTCTGACCGTACAACAAAGGAAAAAAATAAAAGCTGTGTTTACCTTCTCAAAGTCTCAATTTCAAGATCCTTTCAAGTACTTTTAAAAATTGTAAAGAATCTTTTACTCAGGCATGATGACTGATCTTTCACAGGATATGAGCTGAAACTCTGATTAAGTTTAATTTTCAAATATGGCACACAATATAGTTAAACATGGGTTTTAAGTTAAAGTATGTAGGTGACTCAAGAGTCGACCTAGGGCATAAGTATTAGTAAGCAATTCAAGATCTCAGAGTAATAATTATCTTCAAGAAATTATTAATATTTTAAAACTCAGAATGCATATGAGTATAGAAAATTCAGTTAAATCAACTGATATTTTACTTTTTGCATTTTAATCTTTACTATTTTAGTGTGTGTATGTGTGTGTGTGTGTGTGTGTGTGTGCCTGCGTGGGTATGGATGCTTGTATAGAGCATCAAATGCTTTTACCCAATGAACTATTATGCTGGCCCTAATTTTACTTTTAAACATAATAAATTAGGGGAAAGGTATTCATTTTATTGGTTTAAAACACAAAGATAACTAATATAAATAAATCAATAGTGACAGAGGGCACAGAAAGCCATGCACTTTTTGCTCATTTTTCTATGTACCTAAAAATAAAATAACAAACAAAAAATATAAACATGAAAAATATTTTTATATATTATATATATATATTATCTATACACACACACACACACACACACACACACACACACACACACATTAGTGACTGACTGTATCGCATCAAACACCCTCCACTAACAGGGAACTGCAAATCACTTTAAAAATCATTGTTTTTTCCATGTCTCTCTTCTCTGTCTACCCCCCTTTGCCTAGCCTATTCCAAATGAGCTTGGTCATCTCTCCTACTGACAAACCCTTCAGAATCTTCCAAAGCTGGCCGGGAGTTGTTACTCTAAGCATCCCAACCCCCAGAGGGTCCTCTACCACAGCATGTTTTCTACTTCACTGTAATATTGTACTTCCCACCCAAAATTCTGCCAAAGAGAGTTTTTTTGTTTGTTTTGTTTTGTTGTTTTGTTTTGTTTTTTGAGACAGGGTTTCTCTGCGTAGCTTTGTACTTTTCCTGGAACTCACTTTGTAGCCTAGGCTGGCCTCAAACTCACAGAGATCTGCCTGCCTCTGCCTCCCGAGTGCTAGGATTAAAGGCGTGCACCACTACTGCCCGGCCCAAGAGAGTTTTTATTACCATATTGTTCCTCCTCCTCCTCTTCCTCTTCTTCATCTTTTCAAGGCAAGGCTTCTCTGTGTAGCCTTGACTATCCAGAAACTCACTCTGTAGACCAGGCTGGCTTCAAATTTAGAGTTCCACCTGCTTCTGTCTCCCAAGTGCTGGGATTAAAGGTATAAGCCATCACCACCGGTTTATAACACTTCTTTAAAAAAGTAAAAAATAAGCATAAGAAGTTAAAGGACTGAAATGGACTAACATGGGCCAATGGAAATCAACAAAGAGACTCAAGCAAAACAGTTTTTTTTTTAAAATTCGTATTCCCTTTTACTGAAAATAGATTTTTCCCTCACATAGTATATTCTAATTATGATTTACCCTCCTTCTATTCCTCCCAGCTTCTCCCTACCTCCCCTCCCATCCAGATCCACCCCTTTCTGTCTCCCATCAGAAAACAAGCAAGCTTCTAAGGATAATAATAGAATACAATAAGATAAAACGAAAGCAAACACATTGGAATTGGACAAAACAAACAGGAAGAAAAGAGCCCAAGAGAAGGCACAAAAAACAGAGATCTACTTGTTCCCACACTCAGGAATCCCATACAAATACTAAACTGGAAACTGTAAAATATTTGCAAAGGATCTATAGGGTAAAAAGTGAGAGGAAAAATGTATGTAAGTAAAATAAAAATTAAAAAATCAGTATAAAATTGGGGGGGGTGGGGTGGAGAGCCCTGTCATGACATTGAGACAAGGAACTTCCAACCCTCCAAAGATGCTGCTGACTTATTTTCTGTTAGACGTCTACTGCTGGCCATGCAGCTTACTTTTAAGAGTAGTTTGTTTCCCCAGTGAGACTCCCTTGGAAGAAACTAAATTTTCATTTGCAAGTGCTTATCAATTGGAGATAGTTTCTGGGTTAGGGATGGGGCATGTGTCTGCTTTTCTTTTTAGCTCTAGGATCCCCAATGGTACAGACCTGTACAGCCCCTACCTGTGCACATTGCCTTAGTCTGTGAATTCATATGTGCATCGATCATGTTTATTTAGAAGCCTTGTTTTCTTGGTGTCCTCTATCCTCTCTGGCTCTTACACCCTTTCTGCCTCCTCTTCAGGAGGATTTGTGAGACCTGAAGGGAGGGATTTGGTGGAGACATCTTGTTTAGGGCAGAGGTCCAAGTTCTCTCACCTCTGCTGGCTGTGGATCTCTGTATGTGTTCCCATCTGCTGCAGGAGAGGCTTCTCTGATGATGGCTGAAAAAGGCACAGATTCATGAGTACAAGAGAATGCCATTAGGAACAATTTTACTCTTATGTTTCTGTTTCTCTCTCTCTTTTTAGAATAGCAGTGTCTGGTTTGATTGTAGCCTAGGTCCCTGGGCTATCTAGTCATAGTTTCTTCAATCAGGCAGTGCTGAGTACAGGTTCTACCTCATGGAGTGGCCTTCAGTCAAGTAAGATACTTGCTGGTTACTCTCACAAAGTTTGTGCCACCATTTTACCAGTATATCTTGCAGCAGGGTACCATCACAGATTAAAGGGTTTGTGGCTGGGTTGGTGTTTACATTTCTCTTTTAGTAGCATGCTGAGTACCCTCCTGTACCAAAGACACTACAACATAAGGATGAAGGCTCTATGTAGGCACCAGCTCAACTTCTCCTTGTTCAATGACTGGTGTACATATTGTCTTCTGTAATAGGGTCTGACTGTCAGTTTGTGGAAAGCAATCTATAGTCTTGATAACAGCCTGAGTTCTTTGAGGGTTCCTTTGGGACCCCTCCTTAGCCAACAATTCAATGAGATGTACCCCAATTTCAGTACTAGAAGCTTCATTTGGTGACAAGAGGTATCCAACTAGGGCTCCACCTCCCCCAGTATTTGGCAATTTCAGTTAGATCACCTTCATATATGTATATATTTTAGGAAGTTTCTACTGTACTGGGTTTCCATGGTGTCCCTCAAATGGCCCTTCATTTTGGCAGTTTCTCCCTACGTTCCCCTTCTCATCCGCCTCTTCCATTCCCATTCTGAGCCTCCTGTTCCAGTATTTTTTTTTTTCAAAAAGAAAAAGATGATATTTCTTTGAAAGGAGATATGTGTACAGCTGTGTGTAGGTCTGTGGCTAGTCAAGAGGAAGAACTCACCGAGAGCAATTTGGCATGAGGAAAAGCAGCAGATATCAAGAATATTTAAAAGGACACTTAGGATTTACAGCAACTTTTAAAATGGACTAGTATCCTGGATAAGTAGAAATGATCAAAGGTGTTTTAATAATCATGAAGGCTGAAATTTTCAGTAACTAGAAGAGTATAAAGTTGTTCTTAAGTTATTACCTCAAAGGGAAAGAGCAATAGTAAGTGAGTCAGCTTTACAGCTCTCATATTTCCAAGGAGCAGATAATTTCTTCTAGATCATTTTTCCATGAACCAGAACAAGACTACAAAAATTAAATTCATTTTCCTAAAATAAAATTGTTCTGCTTCAAACAGTTGAATAAATAGCACACAATTTTTGGGTTAAATTGAGTCATCCTTAAACGTAATTTGCAGAAGTCTCTTGTTAAAATTACAATAAAAATACAAACATCTTCATAAATCATCCAGCACATCTGATGGGAGCCATCCTGGATTCAAGAGCAACTTAAGGAAAGAAGTAATTTAGTGTACTAAATCAATGATATAATGAGAGAAAAATCAGGCAGCTCATAAAACCATTTCACTACCATCATGGGTAATAATTCTTAGAAAGCTAAGGTACAAAGGACATTTGCCCAAGCTGCTAATGAGCATCTGCTTGCTGAAGAGGGAGAGAATCTTTCTTATTAAAGCCAGAAACTGGATCAGGACACAATGTCACCATTCTATGTGTAAGAATGTCCCGAACATCAGCTTTTGCTTAGAATTGATCAAAATTTGCTGGTAGGATTTGCTTTGATGTTGGTTGTGGAAGACTGAACACAATAATGCCTTCTTCAGACAGACTTCTGACAGCCTTGAGATTGTGTCCACTCAAAGATCATGTGATAATGTAGATGACCATCATAGTTAATCAATGATGACTTATAGTTGTTGATAAGTAAGCCCTATGAAATTTTCATTGTGTATGTCTGTGTGTATGCTTATGTGGGGGCTTATGTGTTATGTATGTGTGTGTGTGTGTGTGTGTGTGTGTGTGTGTGTGTAGTTCTAAGGCTAATCTCAGAATCTTCCTCAGGATGTAGTCTACCTTGTTATTTGAGATAGAGTCTCTCAGTAACCTGGACCTCATCAATTTGGCCAGGCTGACTGGCCAGCCATCCCCAGGGATCCATCTGTCTTTGTTTCCACAGCACTGAGATAACAAGGGTGCACTGCCATGCCCAGCCTTTTGGCATGGGTTCTGAAGTTCAAATCTAGGTTTCTAATGCTTGCATAGCAAGCTCCTTACTGACTGAACCATCTCCCTAGTCAAAATTTTATTTATTTTTGTAGGTTAAAATGACCTAATATCAGTGATTTCTTATGGCTTAGTATAACACAACTACTGAGGATATATACTACGTAACATTGATAAATAACTTCTTTGGAGACAATGTATCTGAAAAGATCATCAGGAATGTGTCATAGAAAACCAAGTTGCCACAGCTGTATGGTGTGGCACTCATATTTGCTTTCTCTTATCCAGATGTTTAGGGACAAGGTTTCCAACTCTCTTAAAAAGTTTACAATACAAAGTAGTTTGGTATCTGAACTACATTTATTCTCACAATGAAACCTCAGGCCTCATTAAACAGAAATAGAAACAAGCTTGGGGTCTTATATAAGAGCATGGTGCCAGGTGCCTTCAGTTCTGAGTAGAGAAAGTGTGTGTGTTTTCAAGAGGTCATGAGCATAGACATGAAACCACCAACTTTCTTTTTGTCAGCTCTAGCATGGCTTAAGAGACTGGCTGCCTTTTGGCTGAGTTTATGACACGGAGATATAAATTTTGAACTAGCTAATCTCTATGACAATGCCAGCAAATGATAATATAATGGCAGAACTACTATTCCTGGGTCCTGAATGGGAATTTATTGTATCTAGTGAAGATGCATGAAAAGCCATAGAGAAATACTACCATCCAGAATTTCAGGAAAGCAAAAGATATAAAATCACTTACAAGAACAATTTCAATAATTTAAACTATCTTGTCAGGAGAATATGAAAAAACAAATTAAAAGAAAAATAAGATCCTCAAATCCCATTTAGTGTTACTGAGATGATGTCTTAGCTTTAAAACAACAGGCTTACCTGTTGTTTGATGTTGAAAGATGAGCATCACCATCCCTATGTCTCTTCAAAGGAATACTCTTTACAACAGACCTATCGGAATGATGGCTAAAGACAGGGGAAGGTTTTCATATGAATTCTGGAAACCAAATTACATTCTATGTACATATTACTAAAAGATATTTTCCTGAATTCAATTTTGTTATTTTTTTTTTTTAAGTCTGGAGTTGGAATTCAGTGGTAGAGCATGTGCATAGAGAGCATCTTCAGGGCACGTCAAACTCCACTAACCCCCAAATACCACTAGCATCATTAAAGGTATTTTGATGCTACAGTTTGGGGGTGGGAATGTCTTCCAAAGGTTCAGGTATTGAAAACCAGGTCTCCCACCTGGGTCCTGAATGAGAGGTAGTGAAAAAGTTTAAGAGGTGGGCCCTTGAAGAGATTGCACTTTCTTCTTTCTTCATTTCTTGGAAACTGTGAGATGAGTATGATTCTGCACTATGTGCTCCCACCATGATGTACTGTCTCGCCACAGGCCCCAAAGCAATAGGACCACTGACTATGGCTTTCGAAACCCTGCCAAAGCAAACCTTTCTTGTTTTCACAGTGCTAATCCTATGAGTTATATTACATGCATGGAAAGCTGAGCAACATTCTTGTGCATGTGTATCCTATAGCTTCTGTATTTGTCATTGGGGCAAGTGGAAGCCCCTGGAAATCCTTGTAAGTCTGACAGCCAGCTGGGTTTGCATTAAATTCGATATGCTTTTCTTTTGCTTGTTAAGTGAGGGATTTGGAGGTATGGTTTCAATCATGTACTGTAACAAGAAAGATACAAATTTCCTCTAATGTTAGTCTCTGGTCAAAGACAAGATACCAGAGACTTTGGTACTGGATTGCTGTATTTAACAAAGGTGCGAAGCAGTTGTTACACATAAAAGCATAATGACTGAACAAAATAATCCCCCAGTAGCAAAGGTGCATGCTAACCTAACCGGATAACCGATCACCAACTTTTTCTTAAGAGAAACTAGTTTAGAACTTGTTCAAGAATGAATCACATGGACGAGTTTTAGGAATGTGGATATTTCTCACAGGATTCCCAGTGTGCAGGCATGTCTATTACTGACTTAGAAGAAAAGAGCATGACCCAGTAGCTACCTGGGCACTGAAAACTGAGGTGAAGAAAGGAAGTCAGAGACATTTCTGTTATCCTGGGAGAGAACTTAAAAAAAATCATTTTTATGTCCAAATATGGAATGGAATATGTGTTTCTTATTGAGTCACTTTCTTGAATGTGAAGTATGTAATAAATCAAAGGGTGAGTGACAGAAAAAATTTAAATGTGCTGCTGAATGCCTTCAGTGGCAGCATTGTTCTCGCACTGCACACGACCTCTGTGAGTGGGGCTATCTCAGGGAAGCAGCAGCAGCACCGACCACATCTTCAGGCTGGGTTTAGATGAAAGTCTCTTCCCCTTCTTTAGTTCAAGGAGGGGATGCTTGCTTCAGGCATCTCCATGTGCATGCTCTTCTAGGTAGTACTAGCTCAAACAACTCTCTCCCTTCTGCCAGCCTTCCTGAAATGGAACACTCATTTAACTCTACCAATGTGTAGTGACCTAGTGAGTGATGGAAAATTTATAGGGATTGCTGGTTCTCAACTATAATGGCCATTTAAAAATTAGATGTGATATTTATACTAGTTAAATCACATAGGAGTTCCTCAACTTAAAATGGGTGTCTTTGCTGTCTACTCACCACTGATCACAGCAAGCTGTACACCATGGCTGTTTTCGCTTGTGATCATGGGGACCACTTGGAGTTGTTGTTGCCCAACAAGGGCAGTTAGGATTGGACCACATATGTAGGCCTGTGGAGAGAGGCACTTTCCAGTTTCTACTTGGTGTGTACTGATGTCTCTGAAACATCAAAACAACTATAATGCAAACCATTGTGAGTTGAGGAATGTTTGTAACAATAACCACACATAGGAATTTAGGTGTTTGGCTTTCCGCCGCTTATTCTGTATTGATGATACATAGTGGTAGTGGAGCTTTTGTTTAATTTGTTGTTGTGTTGTTTTGTTTTTGTTTTTTGAGACAGGGTTTCTTTGTGTAGCTTTGCTCCTTTCCTGGATCTCACTCTGTAGACCAGGCTGGCCTCAAACTCACAAAGATCTGGTGCCACCATTATTGTTTAATTTTTAACACTTGGCTTTTTAGTATTTCTCCAAAATGTGTAGTTAGTATTTTTGTACTTAGTAGGGGTCTGAAAATACCAACTAAAATACTTTTTCTGCCTTAAATATTGAAATATAATTCCTGAAAGATAAGAGACAAAATATTATTACAGATGACATGAATGTAATGTTAGAAAACCTGTGAGCAGAAAATGTCACAAGGAAATCTAGAACGTGGTAAGCTAAGTTCAAATTGAAGAATCTGAATGGCAGCATCTGCGTAGGTGGATAAAGCTGCTCCAAGAAGCCATAGCTCATTAAATAAAAATCCCATGGCTAACAGTGGGCTACTTCTATATAAATTGTTGAGCAGGGCGGCCCATGGGAGCCTCAAAATAATAAAGACTATTACCACTATCATTAATTGTCCACCAGAACTAGATACTAAAACCCTGTTGCTGAAGACATTACATGCTCTAGCCGTAAGACAGAGAAATCAAGCTGGAATTGAGCATTGCTGGGTAGCCGTCATAGTGTCAGACAGTGTTATGCAGGCTACTGGGGGAGGAGTCATCCACAATCTTATTCAACCCTGTATGTGCTACTCCCCACTGTCCAGGCAAGATGTTCAACTGCTGGAACAGTGGCAAGTCTGTTATGGAGGTCACCAGGCACTTTCTGATTGAAATTGAGGCCTGTTCACCACAGGAGAGAATTTACATCTGGTGCTGTGTATTTAATCAAAAGTCCATAACTAGAGAGGTCGTAGGCCCCTGCAGAAGCTACTGCTATAGATGGCTATGATGGCTCATCCAATTAGCTCCTAAATAATTATGTTTATGCACAAGCCTGTAGATTAGCATTGCTGTAAGCTTTGGTTAGGAAAGCTTCCTTCTGGAGTCAGTAGTAACTGCAGAGACTCATAACTGGTTCAAACTAGTCTGAATCTTCAGTCACACATGAGCATCCATTTCAACCTCTCCAATGCTCAGGGAACATGGAGGTGGAAGATGAGGTAAAGGCAATGTCAAAGCCAAAGGAAAGAGTGGAATATCATCCAGGCATGCCATGGTCTTTGTACGCTTGAACTCACAGTAGCTATGATTTCCTGCACAAAACTTGCAGAATATGGGGCTATCCAAAATCTCATAGTAGAGGGATTCCACCCTTCCTCAAGTGGGGACACACACACACACACACACACACACACACACACACACACACAGTTGTTGAGGAGGGAGAAATATTTTCTTCAGTGGTGTAGCCCCTGTAAGCAACCCTAGAATAAAATGCACTAACTCATCAACAGACAGACAGACAGACAGACAGACAAATTACCAGTAAGACAAATTAGCATGGTAAACACATAAATATTTCCCAATATTTGTAGCTTAATAAACTCCAAGTTACAATTCCAATGGAGTTGACTTTGAAGTTCACTGAAAATATTCCAAGGATAAACTAGAGAAGTAAATGGAGATGTGTCCAAAAACTATTGGTAACGTGTTTTTTGTTGTTGTATTTTTTTAAATTTAAATGATGGCAAGAAGACTGGTTTTTAGGGCATCACCAATATTATAATCATAAAGTGATTTTACAGAAAGAAAAAACAAATAGATCTGAAATAAGATAGATAAACAAAAAAGATCCTAATCTTATGAGGAAGGCATGAAATTTGCTATACATAAGGAAGATTAGCTTTCTAGGGAGACCAGTAACACACACAATTCATTGAATTAATATCAAAGAAGAGCTTATAAAACATAAGGTACTAAGAAATATTTTAATTTTTGAAATAAAATAAATCTAATCTTTAGAAATGAATACTAATGTATGTATAACTCATTTGGGAATTTCTGTATGTAATGTTTGCTATATTTGGCTATATTTGTTCAGCATTATGAAGAAGATTCCAAGCAGACAGCCACCTGGGTGAAATATTTCTTAGCAAATATGATAGTAAAACATATGTAAATAACCTCCTATAAATCACCAAGAAAACCAGCAGTGGTGCTTGCCTTTAATCCCAGCACTTGGGAGGTAGAACCAGGCGAATCTCTGTGAGTTTGAGGCTAGCCTGGCCTACAGAGCAAGATCTAGGACAGGCACCAAAATTACACAGAAAGACCCTGTTTCAAAAAACAAAAAACAAAAAAAGAAAAAGAAAAAAAAAAGAAAGAAAAAAGAAAAGAGAACCAGCAATATCTGGAGATAAATAAAGGACAGGAACAGGACGGTGACAAGGGAAACATGGTATCAGATTATTCTGATCGATCTATGAAAGCAATACTTATTCAAGATAAGGCAAACTTTGAAAGGTTGCTAAAGGCCTCTGTACTTGAAGGTTGTGCTAAGTTTTAGATTCTGCATTAATGTGCTCACAGTTGAGAGTTCCCGATGAAATCCACAGGCTTGACTCCTCGCCCTGCAGCTTCCCACATCAATCTTCAGATCTCTGAGTAATCTGCTTCCATTGCTTTTGCTATTTAATGAGTTTATACATTAAGCACAGCTCTCTACACCAACAGAACAGGTGTCTGCTTTCACCACACACCCTCCTTCCCATCCTACTCAGGCAACTGTATGACTTCTAAATCATTATATTATTATGACTGTGTAAATATTTTCCCCTGCATGGCCCATTAATGTTTTATGATTGTGTCTTTTATGGTGTTTTGTTCTCTGTCTCTTTAGAATCTTTACTTGCTTTTATTTTTTTATAGCAGTCATAGCTTTTATGATATTTAAAAAAGACTTTATCATGGTGGGCATATTAGAAACTCCATCTTGGTCTTAGATCACTGTTCCATAGTCCGAGATCTTTCTGCTGGTCACACTGCTCATATTTGTTCAAAGGTTTCTGTGGGCGTGGCAAGTCCCTCCACATTCAAAATCTGCAGGTGGAATGTGAATCGTTACAGCCACCCCACCAAGCAGGTTGTCATTATATTGCCAAACCTGTGAACCCTCAAGGACTTTGACCCCACGTTTTCCCTATAGAGGTTATTTTTTTTTGTCTAAGAATAATCAGGGATATGTTTTAGACTGGTGTGAGAATGTAGCCACTGTTAGTATGGTGCAAATGAGAAAAGACAGCTAGAGTGTGTGCTTAGTTGTGAGTTGTCAATCATCCCTGGAGACTGGAGGTTCCTGACCTATAGTGGCTCCACTTGATGACTTTCCACTTCAGCAGTAGAAAAAACACTTGGAATTTTATTGGATCCTCTGAGCCAATGATATATAATGTGACTTTCTCCCAAAATGCTAGGCAGGAGCAACAAACCACAGCTCCCAGGGCATCATGAGGCATATTAACCATCACTATAGTCTATTGCACACATGATTACATGAGACTGTAAGACCATATCATAAAACATAAAAACATAAAACATAAAAACTTGGTGTTTAATGATTTTGCCACCGGCTAATATAAATGTTCTGAGCACACTAAACGTCAGCTAACCAGGCTCTAGGTTAATTACAGTAAATACACTTTTGACACACTACCTTCAATTTATGGTGGATTTCAGGGAGCATCTCCTAGTTAATGGGGGATGATTGATTAACTCTGGATTCACGAGAGAGTCATTAACCCAGAGCTTTTTGAAATCTGCCTCAGAAACAGGAAGAGTTCTCTTCAAGCAGGGAAGGATGAGGTGTAGAGAAAGGCGTTCAAGGTTCGTAAGCATCATAGCATGTCACACACATGGAGAAGACATGGGCCCAGCAAGCAGCCTGCTTTCAAAGTGATGTGCAAACCGAGAGAACAGCTAAACATTTTAGATGTCAAGTTACCAAATGCTCACTCTGGCCACTGTAGACTGCACTCAGGCCCCAAGTGGGTCCCAGAGGACACCTAGGAAGAAATGGATATCAGAAGCTAGGAAAGGTTTGACAAGGACAGGAAGAGAAGCTGAAAGTTCACACAGGGGCCAAGGATGCTTGCTCTGGTGTTAGGATAAAAAGCCAAGGGAAGTGTGGAGAACAAATAGACCCACCTTGAAAATTTCATAGGTGTTATGTCATCAGGGGAAATCCAGATTTCACCTGGGATGAGGCAGAGGAGGGGTGTCTCTCAAAGACAAGATGCCTAATGGCTGATGCTTCTTGCAGCAGAGCAGGTCTTCAGAAGCTGTGAGGAATGTCTATGGTCAAGGGAGTGTAAAGATAGGAGGATGTGCCACAAAATGCTCTCGTTGCTCTTCGTGAAATACAGCGATCTCCACCAAAATAAAGCCCTTGGATATCCAGAAGTGAGAAGTTCTAGAATTTAAGAATAGAAAGGAAGGAAAAAGGTAGAACCAACGGGATGGCGACAGCCCTCCCACATTTCAGCTATAACTTTGGAATGAACTTGGGACAATGCCTCCTCAAACTATTGTTTCAACACTTATGGGTCCACCTAGTTGCCTTAGGCCTATCGAGATTTTTGTGGTTGATCTCATACACATGTAATGTCGGGGAAAACCACTATGGCTAAATCATCTGAATGAATAGTTCGCAAGAGAATGTGGGGAGGACTGATGGATTTAGGATCACTTATTGATTATAATAAAAACCAGGGATGAGAGAAGGTCTGAGTAAGCCATTAAAGGACCCAACGGCAGATATTAGCCGGGGCCATCTGGGGCAGGCTGTGTGCCCCAAAAAGAGCTGCTGTGGCAGCATCTGAGGGCTGTGTAGATTCTAGCTGAGTGTTGACCTGGTGCTCAGTCTTGGATTGAGACAAAAGTCTGCAGAAATGGTTGTGATGGCTGAAGGAAAAGAAGAGTAGACCAGCGGAGACCTGCAGAGGACGTGGGAAGGATGCGAGGTTCAGAAGCAGATGCAGAGAAGGCTTAGTGCACTACCCCAGAGTCTCTCCTCCTCTCACCTTTGTTCTCCTGGTCCTTCACATGTTTACTTCTAACCTTGGGCATACTCCAACATGGGTGAGGTTGTGGGACACAAAGATGCCCGAGCATGCTTTCTTATTCTCGGGTAATTATGAGAAATGAATTACAGAATCATCTGTAGAGTTTAAAAAAACATTAACAGATAATCCTACATCTTATATTCATTTGCACTTTTAATATTTCTTTGGCCCAAATTTGATCTCTGTAGGTAATTAAGAATATCCTGTGTCTTATGATGAAGATGGTTTGGAGAGATTCATTCTTGAAATGGCTCACGACCTCATTCCAGATTTCTGAGTCATTTATTTCTACACTGTACTTTCTGAATTTCACCTGTTAACCATACTGTTTTTGATAAACTTAGGGAACATGATTTGGCCAGTCTTTAAAAAAAATGTCTCAAACATCTTCCAACACACATCCAACAAAACCTGAGCAAGTCAGAACTTGATGAATTAACATTAAAAATAATCTAGTCCAAAAGATACATGGATGCGAAATATTAATGGAGAACAAAATCACATCTAAAACTGGGTGTTGCCTCTACCTTCATCCAGGAAGCTGAACATTCACAAAACAGCTTCATTTTCACCCTTTTGACATTGGGCAGCCCACCATGCTGTCTCCAGGGAGACTTCCATCTTCTTGATAATCCTTTCTGGACTTCTATCACCACTTCCACCGAAAACTCTGTCATGACCATAAATCAACTTGAATGTTACTGATACTCATCCCAAAGTTAGACAAACACTGTAGGATCTTGGGAGGCAGGGTTAAATAGATTATCCTGGACATCTTTCATGATTCTTGTATTTTCCAACTCCTCTCATTTCCCTGCTGTGTGGTTTCCTCTTCCAATTATACTTCATTTTAGTGTAATATTCTTTCCAGATTCAGCTAAAAAAGAAGGAATACAGTTCTCAACGGCTGTCTGCATGGACTGACCTTTGCATTTGAGATGACAGCTCCACCATCACGATTTCCAAGCAGAATAGAAAGGAGAGGGCTGAGATAGGTTTCACTTGCCTTTGCTTTTGATAGAAGATCCTGGATTTGTTTCCTTTCAAGCTTCATTAAAAGGGTGTTAATAATGTTTCCTTGAGGAAACCAAATGTTACTCTACCCACAGGACTTGGCTAGCTATTTTATCTGTTACATTTAAGAGGTTCTAATAACTCTGTAGTGATGAATGAAGAGTAATCACTTACGTGAATTTCAAATGCATTTCAAGCTCTGGTAATAGTGTAGACAGCCTCATGCGTCTTGTGAGTAGATTCTTGTGGTTCTAGAGACAGAGAAAATCTGGACACCTGAAGCAGTTCATTAGGAGCTGAAAATGACAATTAGGACAAGGTGTTCAGAAAATACTTAGACTTGAATTCATAGCTCTAATAATAAAAAAAAAGTTTTAACCAAGTTTCTTTCTCTCTCTCTCTCTCTCTCTCTCTCTCTCTCTCTCTCTCTCTCTCTCTCTGTGTGTGTGTGTGTGTGTGTGTGTGTGTGTGTGATTTGGATTAGTGGGTTTTAGGCCGTGGTCCAGAAGGGATAAACATTTTTCAAAAAAAATGATAAAAGCATATTATGCTACTCAATTTTCTGTTGCTATAGCAAAATATCTATTATGATTAACTTTTGAAGAGGGAAGGTTCATTTTGACTCATGGTTTCGGCTCATGGTCTTAGGGATCCATTGCTTTTGAACTGCTGCTGAGACAGTACGTCATTGTGGGAACATGCATTAGAGGAAGTTACTCTTGATATAGTATCCAGGAAGGAGAGGGCACAGAAGAAAAAGGAGAGGAGGAGAAAGAGGGTGGGAGGAATGAGCAGTCTTCAAGGGCATGTCCACAATTATTTGACTTCTTTCCACTTGTCTCCACCTTCTAATGTTTCTACCACCTCTCAATATCATGTTAGATACCTAGTCTTTAACACACGAGCCTTAAAAAACAGCCCATTTAAGCTAAAACTCATATATGATCAGGGAGAAAGAAACAACTGAGGAAAGCAATGGCCTGGGAGAGTCCTTGAAGTTGGAAGATGAGGCAAACCAGAGAAGAGCTATAGGGTAGAAGGAGGTAAGAGAAGAAGATGACCAAGGCAGTCTTCTCTGACGGTGTGTTCAGAACTCTTGTAGTAGCATCATTGTACTAGAACTTGGTGTCCTGGGTGATTTCTTAACTGGGCATTTCCTTTGTGAACCTTAGCTATTCTTACACTGGTTTTCTAGTTATTGAAACAGACACACCAAGAAGAGAAAGAGAATGAAGGTTGACAGCACCTAGTCTGACTACAAGTTTAAACAACTCACAAAGCAGAGATGAATGTAGAGTGGGGCTTTGGAAGGGGCTCCACAGATGTCAGCAACAACAGAGGCCAGGATGTTAGGTCTGACCAGCTGGCAGGTGGCTTTGGGCTAGACCTGGATGATGCCAAGCCAGGTCTGACATGTCATAAGTTTTGCGACCTAGTGAATTAAAATGTAAAATCTAGGGCAATTGCTCAGTGGATATGTGCTTGCTACACAAGTGTGAGAACTGAAGTTCAAACATCCCACATAAGTGTTGAGTAGGCATAGTGGCCTGCCTGTAATTCTAGTGCTTGGATGGTGGAGACAGGGGATTCCCCAGAATGAGATGACTTCCTGTACTAGCTGTCTCAAGGAGTCTAGATTCAGTAAGAGACCTTGCCTCATTTTAAAAAATGTGGGAAATTATCAAGAAATACTGACAACATCAACCTTAAGTCTCCACATATACACATATGCATGCATGCCCACATATATGCAAACACAGATACAATTATGCATGTATACCATGAACATACAGATAATAATATGGGAAAAGAAAATATGAATCTACCATTATATGGGCTGAGCTGTGTCTCCCAATTCCCCAAGTTAAAGTATTAACCTTCTCCACCCTTTACTGAGATGCATTTGAGGTAGAATTTTAAGGAGATGACTAAGTTAAAACAGGTCACTAGGACAGGGCCTAACCTAGTGACTAGTGTCCTTATAAGGAGAGGAGATGGCAGCTGAGGAGAAGCCTTAGTCAATAAAGTGATATTGAGGACGTGAGTTCAGATCCCCAGCACCACATACAAACGAGGTACAGAGGTATGCATCTGTGACCACAGCACTTTGAGTGGGGA
Source organism: Onychomys torridus (assembly GCF_903995425.1). Taxonomy (NCBI): domain Eukaryota; kingdom Metazoa; phylum Chordata; class Mammalia; order Rodentia; family Cricetidae; genus Onychomys; species Onychomys torridus. Next base: position 115,422,791 of record NC_050447.1, read on the forward strand.
GATACAGGTAGATTCCTCATGCACATTGGGCAGTCACCTCCAGAAACAGTGAGAGACCCCATCTCAAAAATAAAATAAAGTAAAATAAACTGAAGAGTGGTCAAGGAAGACACCAGAAGTCAACCTCCAGCCTCCACATGTAAACATGTCCACACATGAACAGGTACACACACCACACACTCACATGTGTATACAGAAAAAGAAGAAATGGGACACAGAGATACATGACATGTACATACATAGAAAGATGCCCATCAGAGGACAGAAGGAAACAGTAGCCATCTGTAACCCAAGGAAAGAGACATTCAGAAAACAAAGAACACAGTTGGCATCATTATTTTGGACTTCCTAAGAATACTTCTGTTGTGTAGTCACTCAATCTTGGGTATTTTATCATGGCAACTCTAACAAACAAATATGCTTCATTATCCTTTCCAAGACAATGGTGTTTTAGCAGTCTATTTCCATGGTAACGACTCAGATTTTTTTTTTTTTTTAAGTCCTAACTGACTAAGCTAGGGGAGGGGAGGACATAGGCTGGGTAAATGGAGGGTGTAAGTAGAAGGGAACAGAAACCAAAGACTCCATGAAAACTGTAGCTAGGGTGGCGCAAGGTTGTCGTGAAACAAGATTAAGGGAGCCCGCCCCTTCTTTTCCATTGACTCAGAGACCGGTCACTACTTGACAGAACTTTTCCCCAGAGAATCCACTAGTGTTGGAAGAGGAGGCAAACTTTTGGTCATAGTCTTTATTCATTGTTCCAGCTATAGACTGTGCATTGGGGGGGGGGGGTGGGGCACATGGGGTGAGGAAGAGAAGCTGGAATCTGGGTGTTGGTTATGGAAATCAGAGGAGCATGGGAAGAGCTTAGGAAGGAAGGAGACAATCCATACAGTGCCTCTTGCATCCTCAATATGCAAAAATGGGTTTAGAACAAATGTGAATAAAGAAGAGAATTGGAAATTATTGAGTCATACTCTTTTGTAATATGTGTCAAAGATGTCTTTGAAAACAAGTAGAGAGGATATCCCCCAAAGGTTTACATTGAATACCAGCCATGGCCAAAGGGAGTTGAGGGAATGGAGAAGGGTGAGTGTACAGGAGAGCAGAGGAAGAATGCAATGGGAAGGTTGTAGTCTAACTGTAATAAATGCCCTTGAATTACTCTGAGGAAATGGCTATCCAGAGAAGATGCATCCCAGTCTGCTAAGGCTCTGACAGTCCAATAGTGGATGCTGACAAGTAACATGGAGACTATACAGTCAGTGTTCTAGGTACTAAGATACAGCAAGTGGTGCTCATGGGATGGGGCACAGAGAGGGTTACCTTGCCTGGTCCAGGGAGGAAAGAGAGTCAAAAGAGGCATTTCTAAGTCATACTCAAGGGAAGTAGAAAGCAGGGGTAGGCCTATGGAATGACAGGTAGAATTATGTTTCACATACTAGAAAAACGTGATGTGGAACATCATGGTTCATTCCTGAACTACAGGTAGGTCCTCATGTAGGACACAGAATGACACTTATGAAACAGTGTTTTCTCAGTACTGCTGAAGAAGACACAGTTTCTCTCTCTCTCTCTCTCTCTCTCTCTCTCTCTCTCTCTCTCTCTCTCTCTCCCTCCACCCCATCCCTCCCTCCTTCTCCCTCTCCCTCTCCCTCTCTCAAAGTTAAAAAAAGATACAGGGCTAGAGAGATGGCTTAGCAGTTATGAGCACTTGCTGCTTTTGCAGAGGACTTAGGTTCAGTTCTCAGGACCCACATAGTGGCTCACAATTTCCTGTAACTCCAGTTCCAGGGAATCCAGTGCCTTCTTCTGGTACCTGTGGAGACCAGGTACACTTGTGCTGCACATACATACATACTAACAGAAACTTATACACATAAAAGTCTGTTTTAAAAATATAAATCAACAGGTGCATATTAGAAAACATCTAGATGATTTGCATATATTCAGGAACTATGGCAATACAGGTAATTTAAGGCACTAAATGAGACATGCTGTCTTTTCTTTGATGGGAGATGCAGCTACAGTTGTAGACAAGAGCTTTTCATTTTATTTTATTTTGTTTGTTTTTTTTCGAGACAGGGTTTTGGTGTAGTTTTCGTGCCTGTCGTGAATCTCGCTCTATAGACCAGGCTGGCCTCAAACTCACAGAGATCCGCCTGTCTCTGCCTTCTGAGTGCTGGGATTAAAGTCGTGCACCACGCACCACCACAGCCCAGCTGAGCTTTTTATTTTTAAGCTATTGTTTATCAGCATATTTCCTCGTGTTAACAATAGCTCTGGGGTGTGTACATTTGGAAGGTCTGAATTAACATCCAGCTCATCCAATCTGGGCTGGACGTTAGTGGCTTCCTGTGGATCAGGTGATACCCCTGTGTACTGCTGATTTTCAGTGGTAAGTGCTCTTCCATTCAGATCTACCAGAAAACTGAAACTATGGAGAAAGTTTTTGGGTATGAAAAACAAAATAAAAATAATCACTGACTTTAAGGGGAAGTACAAAATAGTCATACAGCCCAAGAGTCATCTCTACCTCCTACTTACCTGTGTGCCTGCTCTCCCCATCTCCACAGCTACCCCCTACACACAACTGCTATTTGGAGCAGTTACTTGGTGCATTTTCATTGTGACTAACATGATCTGTCTTTTGTCTGGTATATTAGGAGTATACACACTGCATGCCCTAAGTCTTACTGGGCCAACTAAAGTTGGACTTTGAGATACAATCTGTAATGGACCTCACTCAGATGTAGATAATTAATACATTGGAAGGCAAGTAGGATGATGAGCAACTTCAAACCTTCAAGTTAAATGCTGTGACTTTTCAGCAGATATTACAATTCGGGGCAGGCTGTGTGACTTAGTTGGTTAAATGTTATCAAGGAGTCCCATGGTGTGTCAAAACACATTAGGCATTATCTTAGTTTAGGGTTATTATTGCTGTGATGAAACATCATGATCAAAAGCAACTTAAGGAGTAAAGGGTTTATTTTGCTCACAGTTCCATATAACAGTTCATCATCAAAAGCAGTGAGGGCAGGAACTCTAACAGGGCAGAACCTAGAGGCAGGAGCTGATGCAGAGGCCAGGAAGGAGTGCTGCTACTGACTTACTCCTCATGGCTTGCTCAGCCTGCTTGCTTTCTTTCTTTCTTTCTTTCTTTCTTTCTTTCTTTCTTTCTTTCTTTCTTCCTTCCTTCCTTCCTTCCTTTTTTTTTTTTTTTTTTTTTGGTTTTTTCGAGACAGGGTTTCTCTGTGTAGCTTTGTGCCTTTCTTGGAACTCACTTGGTAGAGCAGCCTGGCCTTGAACTCACAGAGATCTGCCTGGCTCTGCCTCCTGAGTGCTGGGATCACAGGCGTGCACCACCACCACCCAGCCCTGCTTTCTTATAGAACCCAGGACCACTATCCCAGGGATGACACTACCCACCATGCGCTGGGTCCTACCTCATCAGTCACTAATTAAGAAAATGCTCTACAGGGATGTCTATAGATCAACTTTATAAGGGCATTTTATCAATTGAGGCTTCCTCCTCTCAGATGACTCTAGCCTGTGTCAAGTTGATGTAAAACTAGCCAGCAAAGACATATTTAATACATCATAGGAAATCTTCAAGAAGAGTGGAAAGCACCATTCCCTGATGGAAAAGTTATAATTTACTTGGCAAATAATTGTTTCGTAATGGCCCCAGTTCTTTCTGTTCCTCCCCCAATCCGGAACAGAAGCATGTGAGAACGAGGTTTTACTGTTTGCACCTATGCTGGATTTAGAACACTGCCTTATCCTTAAAGGCTGTCCATGAATATTTCCAGAATATACTGAAATCATATACACTCTTGCTCAATGCCAGGTGTTTTCACATCTTTCTCACATGATACCCTTGAGAGCTAGCCAGGCATCCTATCCTGCCTGCTCTTGTGGAAACTGAGGCTCAGAAGGGATCATTTTCCAAAACAAAATTAGCAAATATTAATCTGCCTTGGTTTTAGGGTACAGTTACACTCCTTTGTGGGAGAGCTGGGCTCTGGTTTTTGGAAAACTTGTTGAATCATTCTTTCTGCAGGTACCTAACCCAAACAATCCATGGCATGAACTTCCGGGATCTCACCGTTTGGGAATTTACTGAGACGTCATGTTTCTCAGATGCTTCTGTCCCACAGCACCTCCTGTGGTACCCATGGGGTTTCCCAAGGATTTCTCAAGATGGCCAGCTCACAGGGCAATTTGTCACCAGCAGCCCCGCTACCTCCCTTCTATACATGCTTCCTCCTGTCACACAGGCACACAGAAAGCACTGTGCCGATGAGTCACTTTTGGCTCTGAAGTCTCTTCTCACCCAAGAGGCAAGACAGAGATGAGATACAAACTTGGCGTGAATTCTTGAGGGGAGCGGCTTGGCCTGGTTATGTGTATTTTTATTGTTACAAATTCAAGATTAAAGCAAACATGTTTTGCTTGATGTAGGAGATCTGCAGTATTAAAATTTTGTTTCCCCTAATCTTTGGAATTGACCATTTAGCACCACTCCAAACTTGGATATTTTTATGCATTTATAGACATACTATATTTTCCAAATGTTAAATGTCTCACTTAATGTCTATACTCTCAGGTAGACTAAAGGAATGTAATTTTTGGAAAAGTTAGAGTAGCTATGTGATGGAAGTGCAAAGGAATTGCCCCTGAGTCAGTTTCTTTTTTAGGTGACTGGATAACAGCAGTAAGGACTTCCAGAAATGAAGTTAGCTGGAGTGTGTTGTGTAAGAGCATGTGCTTGTGAGTGCAAACAACCAAATGGACAGGCAGAGCTCCAACATATAAGCAGTTATATTCTTCACATGAAGATGCTGCTCATTTCTTGATCTTTCCAAGGAAGGAAAACTTTCCTTCAGCTGGCATGTTTTAACAGGGGAAAGAGAAGGGGGCTATATGGCTACTTGTACAGGCATTGTGCTGAGAGCCTTACGCATGCTGTGCATCCAGTTTGAATTTTGAGGTGTCATCCTGAGGACATCCTAAAAGCAAGTTGTTCTGTAGAAGTTGGGAAAACAAAGATGGGTGATGTGCATTCCTTTGAACAAAGGAATTTACAGTCTAGAAGGTGAGGCAGTGAACAACGGGTGATTGCAATCAGGTATAATAAGTCTTGTGCAAGAAGTCTGCACAGAGGTATTCAGGAGGATGTAGGAGGGGTGCCTACACATCGTCTTAGTCAAAGATGACAAGGGTTAGTATAGACAGCTGGACTAGGCCTGGTCACAGCATAGATGGAGGGGATTAGGGGACTTCCTCCAAGAAGTCAAACTGAATGTTCCATCTTCCAACGATGATGGGAAAAGTGTAGGATCAACATCACTCTAGATAGAGAGAAAAGCATCGGGACTCCCGGAGGCAAGAGTGAGCTAGACAAGTTCAAGGACTCTGTTTACATACTTGGAGCTGCGTGGCAAGACTGATGTGGACCATTTATTTACATGGCTGTGGAAAACAGATGAAGGATTTAAAAGCAGGAATAAATAGAATTCATTTTTGTATTTTATAAATCTAAATGCATCAGCATTTTGAATGTAAGCATGTGAATACTTTTGCTTGCTTTGGGCAGCTCCCTGTTAAAATGATAAGTGTGGAAGATGGGGTTTCAAATAAATGGACATTGGCATAATCTCTTCATTGTTACAATTGATTACTGTCTTCACAAGCACAGCAATCCCTATTGAAATGTCTAATTAGTTACAGAATTGGCTAACATGATTGTCAGTGAATAGTCTATGGAGAAAGGCCCACTGAATGTAGGAAACCAGAGGGTTTTGGTTTTTGTTTTTGTTTTATTTCTGAATAGTCCCATGAGTGGAAATAACCCCAGAGAATGTATTTGACAGGACCGGAGTGGACTAGGAGGTAAGCTTAGACAGAACAAAGGTGTCGAGGGTGGCTTTAGATTTCCAGTTTGGGCAACTAAGAGAAGAGTGTTCAAATAGCAGCTAACATGAATTGAGTAGTAACTGTGTACCAATGCTATGTATGCCACATGAGGTAGGGATATGAGCTCATTCAGTCCTTACAGCCATGGAACAGTGTAAGAATTTCTCTCTTCATTTCTATTGTCAAGAAACAGAAATAAGGCAGAAACAGCTCCCACTTAATTTATATACTTAGTAAGAAACAGATCTGGGCATTGTGACATTGGTTTATAAAGGTTTTGGAGTCCAAAGAAATGGAAGTAGATAGAATTTCCCAAGGCTCATCTCCTTGGTGAAGAAAGTATGGTGTCAAGGGCAAACTGGGGGAATCCCAGAACTTGGAGTGGGCCTGTCTGGGAGAGAGACTGAGCTGGCTCCCCTGGTAGGGTGGCGCCCTCAGAAGAGAATAATGGAAGATGCCAACCTCAGATTAGAACTGCACCTGCATATGAGGAAGTAGAGCCTGGGACATCAGAGCCTGGATGCTCTGGAGCCCCGAAGGCTGTACTCTCCCCACAGTGCTGTTGTGACTGAGGCAGAGCTGGGAAGACAAACCTGGGAGTCTTCCTTTAAACTTCCTGGTTCTTGATAATCTGAAGATGAGGAGTAAGGGGTTGGGACTCTGTTAAGTTCAAATTTGGGTTATCTTCTCATCTTAATACAGATCATATGTCTAATTTCCCACTTCCATGAAATCTTTTACTGGAATATTTATAGAGTTAGAAAACTTGGTGAAACAGTAGATCCTCTTTCTCTCCACTAAGAACTCTCTAGAAGTGATCTAAGAGAAACAGGAGATCTGATTTAGCTCTGAAATAATGCTCCAACAAACCTGGGAACTTATGGTTCATGGAATTTGTGAGCAAGCCTTATTCTTTATAATGATTGTTAGAAGAACCTTAGTGAGCACTTCCCTAGGGACACAGCTCATCAAATCACATCAAGTTCTCAGAAATCTTTGATTTTCTCTGGCCATCCCATGGCTGGCTGCTTCCTTTCAATTTTCTGAACAGAAAGAGAGACTGCAGTATGGTGCCCGTCCTTACAACATGACAGGGGGAGCTCAAGGGAGTTCCTTGGGGCTCTGTGACCCCTGATGGTGGCTGACCACTGCCTCCTCTTAAACTAGGTCACTCCCATATATATATATATATATGCCATTCTGATACCACAAAAGAACCTGCATTCAAAATGTTCTCACCAAAGCCTATTGGAGTCCTTTATAAACTTTATTGCTCAGCTTGTATTTTGAAAAGCTACTACCATTCCACCTGAATTTTTATGCTTTTATTTTCTTTCTCTCCCTGGCCCTGCTTGCTCCTAAACTCCCTGTACAGTCATCAGGAAGCCATCGTGGTTATAAAATCAACTTATATGCTCCTTAGCGATGTGGGTCAGTTTTTATTTGGGTGTTTTCATGTTTGGCTGTCTCTCCCACTAAACTAGAGATCTAAAGAGATTAGGAATCATGCTTGCTTTAAAATTCACCACTGCTTGTATTTCAAGTTCATTGTTGTCGTTTTATCCCCTCCCTATATACCAGGACCAGACACGGAGAAGGAAGTGCCATCAATGCATGTGGGTTTTGGGAAAGATGGGGAGGGAGAAGCTGGGCCCATTCCTGAGACTAACCAGAGACTTGAATGCTGCGTAGACAACATGAGAAAAGGAACTGAGGCCAGCAGGGAGGTGATGAGCTCAGACCAAGAGGATGAAGAGGGGTCAGAGGTTAGGATAGGACAGATTTTGCTAAGTTGTGGAACTGTTTTTTCAACCATTTTCCCATCTTTCTTTGCATTTTTAATTTTTTTTTTCAAAACCATATCTACAGGAAAGTGTCATTAGGAACATAGGAATTGGATAGGAAAAAAATGTCTACCAAAATTAGGACAATCAATTGATATACCTTATTTTCCATATCCTTCATTGCTGTGTCTCTTTCTCCACAGCCATAGGAAGAAACTCTACAATGATGAACAGTAGACACCAGGGCTTCTTAGAAAGCCGACCTCAAAATAAGGCAGAGTCCTCCAGAAACACGTTTGAGGGAAGGTGTTCAAAAAGAATGGGAAGCTGACCACAGGTCAGAGTAAAGTATGGGTAGGTCTCGGGATACACAAAGCCCGGGCTTTATTACCAGCACTGCGTGATCTGGGTGTGGTGGTGCACACCTATAATCCCAGCACTGAGGAGGTAGAGGCAGGAGGATCAGAAGTTCATCCTCACCTACATACTGAGTCTGAGGCCAGGCTGAGATAAAATAGATAGATAGATAGACAGACAGACAGACAGACAGATAGATAGATAAGTGCAAACCAAACAGTGCTAATGAAAAATGAAAAAAAACTACTAGCAATGTATAAACCCATGCAGCTGCAGGGAGAACTCTCCTTAGTACAGTTTGTTTAAAGAAAGGTGAGGGGGGCTGGGTACTGCAAAGGGTGTGATGTAATCAAGTGCAGATGTTCAGGATGGCTTTAATCTGTTTGTAAACAAGTCATTCTGCAACCAAATAAGAGAAAAGAAAGCTAGTTGCTACAGTTTTTGATGAAAAGTGGGGCAATGAAAAGCATTTTTTTTTTAAAAAAAAACTACTTTTAATTTTTAAAATTAAATGTGTTATTTATTTATGTGCTTGCATGTTGGGGGGGGATACGTACGTGCTTTTATGGATGCTCCTGGAAGGGGCCAGTCATTAGGTCAGACTTGGAGCTGGAGTTCTTCCTGGTTGTGAACCACCTCACTTGGATGTTGGGTACTAGACTGAAGTCCTCAAGAGCAGAAGGTGCTTGTAGCTGCTGAGCCACCTCTCCAGCCCCCTCATTCGAGCATTTTAATCTTCTGATGTATGTAGGACTGCTTTGATATCTCTATAGGTATTTTCCAATAGAAAAATCTAGATACTAGTGAGCAAACAATCATAGACCACCAAATCTAGAGGGATTTATTTCACTCAGACAGCCTTCTTTTTGTAATTTATTAACTCCAGATATGTGTGATAGAGTAAGTTTTACTTAATTAAATTAATCTATTTATTTTCGGTGCTGGATATTATTAAACTCAGGGCCTCACACATGCTAGGCAAAAATAATAACGGAGGCCCCACGACAAACCTCATAATCACATTAAGTTTGTACAGCATATAGCTAGATGTATGGTGGACCACACTATCTAGGGTTGTCAAAGCACACTCTGTAATATTTAAATCATGACCCAAAAAAGTCACAAAACGACACACGTCTCAGAATCTCATTTTCTCTGTGGGTTTTCCACTGCTTCTTTCATCCAAGAGTCCCACATGCTCAGTCTGATCTGGGAAGCTGACAAGCTCGGCCTTGGAGTTGTCTCTTGCCAGCAGCCCAACCTCTCCTTTTCCAGACACGGGCATTTCGGTGTGTGACTCCAGACTGAGGGTCTCCGCTGAGACGGTTTTGACGGTAAGTTCTCTTCCTTCAGTCCGCGTCAGGAAGAAAGCTCAGGCAGAGTTCTTCCTCCTCTGACCTTGCAGCACACTGCACTTGCGGTATCACGCTCTTTCTCTGTTTTCTGTACCCTGGACTTTAAAAGACCTTCGTACACCCACCCCACCCCCCACCCCCACCCCCACCCCCACCCCCGCTTAAAATGTTCAAGTTGATACAGTCACCACTAACCTCTGTCATGGAGCCTCAGCTATATGATTTCATTTGGGCAATTTTAAGGTAACGACCAGGGGCGAAGCCCGAGCCCCGGAAGCATGAGGGCTCCTCCTACAAGTGGCATGGGAGGTGGCGATGGGGGGGGGGGGATTCCCTGAAGTTTGTGATCAGCTCACCTTGCTGTAGGCCGTGGTAAAATACTGTAGTATCAGGGCAACAGTCTCAAAAAAATAAAATAAAAAAGTGAAGAGACACCAGAGGGTGTCCTCTGACCTCCACACACACATACAGAGATTTTTTTTTTTTTTAAAGATACATAATCCACTATTTTCCTTCATTTTATAATGGGAACAAGGAGAAAAGCTGTTTAAAGAGTGGACATTAGTTCCTGTTGCGTGGGGTAATCTATATTTGGACAATGTCCTTATTAAGAGTTTCACTTTCCTCAGAATTGAGTGTTATCAAAATTTGACATTCTGTCTAAATTATAGACTGTTTACTTTTCCTAGCTAAGTTCTATTTTTTGGTTCTGACAGAATGGTCTATTTCCCTCACTCCAGCTTCTAGGTAACTGGGTGGCATCCCTTGTTATACAGAGGCAGTTGCTCTTCCTCAGGAATTTTCCTCTAGAAGGGAACAAACTCCCTGTCGGAGTTTTGAGGATTTAGTACTTACTGATGTTTGTTTCTTGGTATTTTATATCTAGGGTTTGAAACTAATAACATACCACCATTAATTTAAAGACATAAAGTAAGTATGGATACCATTGGAAGAAAAGAAAAAGGGTAGTTGCAATAAGGGAGTTCTGGGTATTTATTTTCTGATCAATCTTTGAGAATAAAAAAATCTGTATCTACTATGTGCCTGTCCAGGGGATGATAATCAGTGAAAAATAAGGCTGGGGACTGGGGAGCTGGTGTGGGTAGATCTGAGTTCAAATTCCCAGTACTCACATAAAAGCCAGGCATGGCACCACCGGCCTGTAATCCCAGCACTGGAGGCCTAACACATGTAGATCCTGAAACCTCCTTCTAGCCAGCCTAGCCCCAAAGGTCAGCTTCCAGTTCAGTGAGGGACCCGATTTTGAGTTCAATAAAGCAGTGAACAGCGGAGGAGGCCACCTGATGTCCTTCTATGGCCTTCATATTGGTGACTACTCCTACACTCACGTGCAAGCTTTGCATGCACAAATGTGCACACACCACACACAGGAGGGGAACTGTGGGTTGGTTGGAAATCTGTGTTTTTGGGGACTCCTGCTCTTTGTCTGGGAACTCGTGCTCATTGTCATATTTTGTTGTGTGTAAGTCATCATGAAGTGGTAAATGGCTCTCTGAAAGGGGGAGGGATGAGAGAGAAGGGTAGGGTCAAATGAAGCTGTTGGTGCAGGGACCTGGTCATTAGTCCAAAAAGATAGTTTCTTCTAGATAGCTTACAAAAATAGAATGGATGTTGGGGGAGAGGGAACAGGCAGAGGGGCGGGCAGATACAAGGCTGTAAAAATATTTTATCTGGAAAACTGTCATCCCTCCCTGACTAATCTTGAAACAAGTTTAGGGGGAAAAAATCTAAATAAGTGACTATACTGTCATGAGATCTGTTCCACTTTGTCGCAAGATGCTGTGTCTCGCACAAATAGCCTCATTTTCCAAGGTGCTCTAAGGTACCCTTCTCCTGATTCACATCCCGGAAAGGAGAGAGCTGGGGAGGGGGTGGGGTGGCGCATCTGCTCCTTTGTCCTCCTCCTCCTCCTCTTCTACCTCTTTCCCTTTCTTTTTTAAGTGACCCTCCAATGGGACTTCCCTGAAGTCCCACAAAGGCCTCACATCCAGCCACAAGAAAATAATTCCCCTTTGTGTTCTGCATTTTATTTCATTGTTTTTTTCCCCACGTTGTTGTGAAGTGAATTGCCAATGAAGGTCATACAAACCCAGTTGCATCTGTCTGCATTCTGGCTCTCACAAGTCCTGCGTGGGGAAGGCACAGAGTCAAAGCCTTTATGACCGAACTTGGTAAAAAACGGCGCGTAGAGAAACACTTATAATCAATAAGTATTAAGTAATAGTATGCCTCAAGCTTTACAAAAAATCATAAAGACATTAATTTCCAGGAAAGTTCTTGCAACTACCCCAATGTTTCTGCTCCCCCTGCACCCCCCCCCCCCGTTCCTTCATTAGAAGAACAAATGGGAAAAAAGAGAAAATGCCAAATCAAACACAACCCTTAGTGCTAAATGTATTTTGGAGTTTGTTGAAATAAATCTGCATTTTAAAGTGAACCCAAATGTCCCTTTAAAGAAGTTTGTCACTCTCTAGCCCATTTCTTCTCTATAATGACAACCAGCACAAAATATTCTGTTCTTTTCATCTGCATATTTATATTACTCAAAAAGTAATTGTTTGAGAAGGAATTTATTTTTATTTTTATTTTTTTTACTGACTTACAGTTTAGGCTGAGAGCAACTTTTGAACTGCCTGTTGGTAGACCCTGTAGGAATTCTGAAATGAATTTTTTTTAACTAACTCTTTTCTCATGAAGGGGTGCTAGAGAACTTTTCTAAAACTCTGCAGTAATTTTTTTTCCCCGGGCAAAAAGCTGACTCCAAGAATGAGATTTGCAAAACATGGGAGTCATTTTTCAATCGTTACTTGAAAACACAAATAAAATCCAGACTTTAGACCAGTGACATGGTCTGCATAGAGAACTGTCAAGTTCTCTGAGTTGATGCTATGGGAAGGAAGGAGGGCCTCATGAAGCTGCAGCTTCTTTTTTCCCACCACCTTCTTTTCCTTTGCTGGCCCCTGTGGTCATCTTCGGCTGTGAGAATCAAAGTGTGAAAACATACAGCAGAGACATCCTGCATCCTGCCCAGACTTTGCAGACACATTCATGATGTAGACCCCATTCCTGATTTGTGGTGGTATTGTGTTCCCCAAAATATTGTGCAGGCTAATAAACTTATCTGGGGTCACAGAACAGGATGGCCACAATATTAAACAGGAGGATAGGCAGTGGTAGCACACGCCTTTTAATCCTAGCATTCCAGAGACAGAAATACCTCTGGATCTCTGAGTTCAAGGCCACATTAGAAACAGCCACGCATAGTGACACACACCTTTAGTCCCAGAAATCCAGCCTTTAATCGCAGGGAGTGACGGCAGAAAGAGTAAGATATATAAGGCGTGAAGACCAGAAACTAGCAGCTTTTGGCTGGTTCAGCATTTGGCTGGTTATGCATTCAGGCTTTCGAGCAGCTGAGAGCCATTGGGATGAGGACACAGAAGCTTGCAGTCTGAGAAAACAAGACCAGCTGAGGAACTGGCGAGGTGAGGAGACTGGCCTGTTCTGCTTCTCTGATCTTCCAGTATTCACCCCAATAACTGGCCTCAGGTTTGATTTTATTAATAAGAACCTTTTAAGATTCCTGCTACACTGATCCATCACCACTGGCAGCTGTATGCCCTTACTGAACTGTAAACCCAGCAACCAAACATCGTTAAAACTCCTTCCTTCCCACAGTCTCCTCTCTCCTCCCGACTCCTTCTTTATTTTGGTGATTCAGTTTGTCTGTCCTTCTTTCTTATTTTTTCTTTCTCCCCTCCTTCCTTCATTTATTTTTTGGAGACAGGATCTCACATAGCCCAAACTTATTATGCAACTGAGGATGACTTTGAACTTCTGATCCTCCTGCCTCCACTTCCCAAGTATTGGATTACAGGTATGCCTCACCTCTCCTGGCTTCTTCTCTATCCCTGATCTGTTGACTGTCTCTTGCCATAATCCTTACATTCCATTACTTGGAAAGTCTCCCCAGCCCTGTGTTGCTTATGCCTGGCAGTTTTTAATAACCCTTATTGATCTATTGACTTGTGAATACAAATATGTCTTTCTTTCCTTCTCATTGGAATGTGCAAAGAACTTAGAACTACCTTGTTCACCAAGTTGTGGATCACTAACATCTATGTCTGTTAAATTAGAGAAACTGAATAAAAAAAGCTTTCTGATTTTCTATTTCTAATATGGCAAATGAATTTCAAGGGAATTGGTTTCTGTCTACAACCCTGGGCTGGTGATGCACATTTTAGCATGATACCAAGTGCTATTTATTATACAAAAAATCTTGAGAAAGAGTAAAGAGCTCTTGTTTATTTTTTGCTACTATAGAGGAGACATCAAATAAACTTTTTAAAAAATACACAATCATTAATGTAATGGCCATCTTAAAAATGTGTTTTAACCTGGGTGTGGCAAATATGGAAGGCCGAGAGACAACGCCCTATGGAGATCAGGCTGGCCTTGAATTTACAGTGATCTACCCCCTCTGTCTGCTACAGAGTGTTGAGATTAAAGGGGTTCACCCACTATGCATGGCCAGGTTCAGTTATTTACTGGATATGTGGGTGCACAAAAGTGATCCCAGAACCTGGGGAAGGGGTGTCAAAAGTCCAAGGTAATCCTGCACTATATCGCCAGTTCGGGATCAGCCTAAGCTACATGAGATCCTGTCTCCAGATAAAATAAAACATAGTCTGTTAAAATAAAACACAGTTTGTTAGTCATCCCATGTGGTGCTATAAGACAGTAGTGGAGTGCATGCTGCTTTATAAGAAACAGAGTTTTATCTGGTTCATGGTCTTGAAAGTTTGCAAGGCCAAGATCATGGCACCAATGTCTATCAGGCTCCTGAGGAATGCCCGGTGCTGCTTCACCTTCCAGTGGAAGGGGAGAGAACAGTAGGCCACCAAGGAAGGGCTTGCATACGGGAGGAAGCCTTGATGTACAACACCCACATCTTTTCCCCTGAAGAAAGGCCTAATCTCCATTAGTAGCCTAGTCACCTACAAAGATTCCCCCATCTCCTATCACCACAAATGGAACTAAATGTCCTGATGTTTTCAGAAAGGACAAACTACATCCCATCTGCATCCCACCTCCTTCAGACACTTGGAGGAAAGCTTGCTGAAACTATCCCCCACCTCAACATGTTCCATTTAATGAAGTGACACCTCTCCATTCCACATAAGTAGTTTTCTCGTTATTCCCTGTATCAGAGTCCCTTTAGTTCCAAATGGCATGCATGAGATTCAAACAAAAGACTAGCCCACAGACACACTGGCTGTCATTCTCTTTGGTGACATGTGTCACATTACTCTGCTCCCATTCAAATTATGCCTGAGTGTGTGTGTGTGAGAATCAACACTTGTACTGGATGCATACATTTGAGAAGGATGAGGACAGTGAAGGAGTTCAGGGCAGATGTGAAACCCGGGTGCAATCAAGTCACTGCTCCAGGGGACCTGTGAGCTGGGCACATTTTAGATGTGAGGGCTTTTTGTTTTTCTCTTTTCTGCTAGAAAAATTGTTTCTTGGAGGGGCACTCTTGTGAGCATTTTGGATAGAAGATATTTGGTGTTTGTCTCGAAAACAGAACCAGGAGGAGAAATGAATTTAATCCTCAATGACCTATGTGATGTCACAGTGGGCGGAACAGTAATTCAGTAAGAGTGATAAGCACGCCATGGTTGGTGTAGTAGGGCATGGGTTATGGATGAGCATTTTTTCCTAAAACCATAATCAACAGATAATGATTAAATATTCCATATGTATTAAACCACATCAATTACTAAGGATAGTGGTGTTATAAAATTTTCTGGGCTTGGAAAATGGATCAGTGGGTAAGGTGCTTGTATCTTTAAGCATGAGGACCTGAGTTCAGATTTCCCAGGATTCTTGTGGCAGCCAGGCTTGGAGGCTTGTGTCTATAACCTTAGTTCTGAGGGCCAAAGACAGGTATGTCCTGGAGCCTTGCTGGCCAGACAGCCTAGCCAAAAGAGTGAGATCCAGGTTCAGTGAAAGATCTTGTATCAATCAATCAGTCAGTCAATCAAGTGGAGAGTGATAGAGGAAGATGCCAGATATCACCTCTATCCTCTATCTTGACCTACATGTGCACACACATGCACACACACACACACACACACACACACACACACACAAAAACCCAAAAAAACAAAAAAACAAAAAAAAAAAAAACAGGGGACATAAACATGCACTTTCTTAAAATTATTCAAGTAAAAGAAACAATTTTGCTAAAAACAAAATATCAAGGAAATGTATATGTCACACAAATATGGCAAAAAAAAAAAAGAAAAGAAAAGAAAAGAAAAAAATTGCCAAAGAGGTTTCCTGGTGACTGAGTTTCAGAAATACTAGGTCAGAGAGTCTCACACAATCTTTTAAAACTAAATGTAAATTACACTTTGTACTTTTATGGGTTTTTTTTGTTTTTTCAAGACAGGCATTCTCTGTATAACAGCCCTAGCTGTCCTGGAACTCCCTCTGTAGACCAGGCTGGCCTCGAACTCACAGAGATCCACCTGCCTCTGCCTCCCGGGTGCTGGGATCAAAGGTGTGTGCCACCACGCCTAGCACACTTCTTTTTTTTTTTTTTTTTTTTTTTAATTTTAAATGCATTAGATGAGTTGATTCGGGCCATCCCATTTCCTGTGGGATATTAACCATTAGTTTTTGGACTAAAGGGAGACAGAAACTTGGTCCGTTCAAAGCTACCACATGCATGCAGTGTGTCATAGGCACAATGACTGTAATATAGAGCATTTCATAAAAGCATTGTCTATAGAGCAATCACCAACAGAGAATTAAAGCAGGCTCAGTGTCTGCATAGCTTCACCTTGCTCACATAAGCTAATTTCCATTGGTTGTCAAGCAACTGCTGGGCTATTTTCTTCCCTGAACAAAATGCAACATCTCTCACCAAATTTATTGGCTTGGCAAAGTTGCAAGTTTTGTTACGCAAAAGTTGAGAAAGACCAAAGTCGAAGAGTTACAAACAATACACTCTGCTACTGTGTAGTTTCTGGATTTGGAGCTCAGGGTGTTTTATTTATAGCTATCTATTAATATGCAGCCAAAGATACAGAAAGAAAAACATAAAAACAGCTTTATCAAGCAGTTTCCCGCATTCAAGGGTAACATCTCCAGCAGGAACAATAAGACTAACAAGGCGCTGTTGTATGGGAGGGAAAACCTTCTTCCTTGCCTCTTTTCTCCCTCCTTGAGGGTAGTGGGCTGCAGGGAGCATTTCCCTGGGAGTGTTTTGGAGAGTGGGATGGGCTCAGGGATAGTTAGAAAACTTCCATCCATGTCTATGCCTTTCTTCAGGTCTTCAGCCTCTCTATTTTAAGTGGAGGTGGGTGGGACCATCTAGCTGGTCAAACTGGTTTGATGGGACTGTCCTCCCCTCCCCTTGATACTTGGCAAAATTTTATCTGGGAAGCTGCCTGGTGTAGACTAGAGCTTTCCTCTCTGGCCTTGAACGAGGAGTCCCACTTCCTTCCATGGCAAGAAAGTGGTGGTGGGGGGATGCTGTAAGGGACAGAGATGGAGAGACTGATACAGAGGCAGAGTCCACAGTTTGTCCCAAGCACACAGAAAGGAGACATAGGTGCACATGCATGTACACACAATGCATGGACACACAGAGGCCTACGGAATTTAAGACAAAACATAAAAGGTAGCATGATACCTGGAAAAATGAGACCCTCCCAGGCCTAATATATTGTTTTAATTTACAGTTTGCTTTCACAGAGCTTTAAAAGAGGAGGGTTGGAGAGGGTGGCTGCCACAATTTACATTTCTACTTTGAGTATATATACAGAGTAGTATTGGACAGACAGTTGGAGGGTGGACAGTAGGAGACCTGGGTAGTTCCCACTGGCTTCTCTTCTCCCCTTATGCTGGGGCCACTAGTACCTGCAGGGTTTCCCACACTGAAGGATAGCCCAGGCTAGACATTGGAGGATACCTTTGAGAACTAGGTTGGGTAGTTCCAGGGTGGTGGTCCTGAAAGTTGCCAGTGTTTGGCCAAATTGACCAGGAGCTCAGAAAGGATGTGTTGTGTGTGTGTGTGTGTGTGTGTGTGTGTGCGTGCGCGCGCGCTTGTGCACATGGGGTGGCGGTGGGGGGGGATGAGGGCATGTTGCTGGGGGTGCATGTTTCCCAGCTACCTTTCTCCTGCTGGTGGGAAGCTTGGATTTTGGGAAGGTGACATCAGCTCTCTTCTCCTCCAGGTCTCCTGAGGAGCTGGGGTGGGCAGAGCTGGCTTCCTGTTGGGGCCCAGTTCTAGGGGTAGCTGTCACCTCTTGGCTACCCTGGAGTTGGGCTGAGGTAAGCAAAGCAGAGGCAGAGAGCGTGGCCCTGGGCCTCAGGTGTAGGTGTGGGAGGGTTCCTGGTTCCTGCTTCTCCAGTGTCACCAGCTCTTCGTACAGGGCCTCATAAGGGACAGAGTTCACTAGGGGGCTGACTCTGCTGGTGTGTCCCCCTTGCTGAGATTCCCAGGGAGGTCAAAGGGCCTAAGTAAGTCTACAGCTTGGCTATTGCTATCAAATCTGCCTTCTGATTGTAGAGGTGGAGAAATGGTTACATTCAATCCCCCTGTGTGGGTCCAGTATTAGAAATGGCATAGTATATTGGCATCTACTCCCAGGGGAAACTGGAGTCAAACACGATGAGATGGAGGAGGGGTCTTTCTGGTGGCATCCCTAGGTCTTGGTGCAGTTCTATTTAATCTTAATAGAGAAGCCACTCTGAGTGGATCTTGTGTGTTGATCCAGGCTCATGGGCATTCTGGGGTCCTCCCTTTCCTCCCCTGAAAAGGGAAGTTTATTGAAAAAGCCTACACATTTTGTGTGTGTTTTGCTTTATTCATTAAGGCATGTTGTCACCTGTACCTCAACAACCCGTGGGCACCCGGGGGAAGGGAGTATTTCATGGTAAAATAGACAGGAAACTGTTTGGAAATTGTCAACACGTTATTAAACGGTGAGGTATGATCTGATCCACTTACTTAGCATAGGCAGGTCCTCCCCCCCCCCACATCGCCCTTGCAGCTTCCTAAACAGTGCACACAACACGAGTTTGCCCAAATAAAGAAGCAATGGGGGACAGGGGCCACTCTGGAAAGCCAGGGAAGGGGATAGTGGAATGCCCTGCAGTCACCCCTCTTTCGTATGTGAGGCTCCCTTCTCTGCCCTTCTGTCTACCCTCTGTCTGCCCTTCTATCTGCTCGGCCAGAGGTTGTTTCCAATGATTTAGAAGCCAAGGCTTTAATTGTTTTAGCCTAAAACATAAGCCCCGCAGCTCTTCATCGCCCCCTGGTGTTCATTTCCTGCCATTTCTCAAGATCCGTCGTGATAGCCCGGCAATTACCAAGGAGAGGATAGGCACAAGAAATATTGGGGTGTGGGTTATGTGTTGGGGGGTACTTCTAATCAGTGATACTAGGAAAATAAGGATGTGCCCCACAAAGCCATATTATTATTGTTGCTTTTTCTCTTATCATTATTATTTAATTTTCCTTCCTTGCTAATTCCTTATGGAATTTTTTTCACCTAAAATGAGAACTTTAGTTGAGAGAGAGAGAGAGAGAGAGAGAGAGAGAGAGAGAGAGAGAGAGAGAGAGAGAGAGAGAGAGAGAGAGAGAGAGAGACAGAGACAGAGACAGAGACAGACAGACAGACAGACAGACTGACTGACTTGGGGAAGGGGAGACTTGGAAAAGTAGGCTAATCTTCCGAAATAATCTGCTCCTCCACGACCAGAGCAAAGAGGGAGAGCGTCCCCTTGTTTATCCCGACTAAAAATCAGAAAGACATAAAAGGAAAATAAGTGAACAATGACCACCACTCCCCCACCCCCCCCGCGCTCACAATACAATCTATTTAATTGTACTTCATACTTTTCATTCCAATGGGGTGACTTTTCTCCTGGAGAACCTCTTGATTCTTGAACTCTGGGGCTGGCAGCTTGCAAAGGGGAAGCGGGCTGCCGCTCGGTGCAGGTTTTGCAGAGGTCTCTGTCTAGTGGGTGTTTTCTTTTGCTTAGCCCTGCCCCTGGATTGTCAGACGGCGGGCGTCTGCCTCTGAAGTTAGCCGTGATTTCCTCTAGAGCCTGGCCTTATCTCCGGCAGCACGTTGCCTGTGGGTGACTAATCACACAATAACATTGTCTAGGGCTGGAATAAAGTCGGAGCTGTTTACCCCCACTCTATAGGGGTTCAATATAAAAAGCCGTCCGAGAGCCGTCCGAGCCAGACGCGTTCCTGCACCGGGCGCTGCGAGCTCGACCGGGTCTGCGCTGCCTTCCTCGTGCACCGCCTCCCCGGCAGCCCGCCACGCTTTCGCTCCCGGCCACTTGCTGAGGACTGCGCCAGATCTCAATTACCAGAGGCGATCCGAGCGACCAGACGCCTTCCTCTTCGTTTTGCATTGACTTCCATTTGCAATCGAGTTTTTTTTTTTTTTTTCCTTCCATTCTTCTTCTTTTGATCCCTTTGCAGAATGGATTATTTTCCCGTGATCTTCTCTCTGCTGTTTGTGGCTTTCCAAGGAGCTCCAGAAACAGGTAGGCACCACTTGCGAATCTTTCTGCTTCAGCGCAGCGCTGTTCTGGCTTCTGTTTTCCACCCTTCTTTTCTTTCTTTCTATTTTTTTTTTCTTCTTCTACTTTTTATTACTGCAGCTTGAACAGCAAGTGCCTTTCAATTACTTCTGTGTCCCCGTGAAGGAAATAAAATACAACCGACCACAAGCTATATATCACATAGCTTCAAAGTAGCGTTGTAGCAATATTGCTGAGTAGCTGCAACCGAGGCAAAGATATATTTGAAATACATGTGTTTAGGCTACGCGGTGCATTTAGGAGCTTATTCAAACGCTGTCTTGATACTGTGTTCATGTGTAAAGTATTTAGACACTCCAGCTTAAAGCCCAGGAATTTTATTCAGGTCATGCAGGCACAATGTGAGCAGAGAAATCACCTGCCCATCAACCGAGTGCTGAGTAAACCCGCAGGCGGTTTCAGGGCGAAGCACATGTTTTCTTTAAAATTTATCACTATTGACTTAAGGTTTCATTTGGCAGGTTTTTGGCATCCTCAAACAGTGTGAGCTCTATTTTCTGTTGCGTTCACCTGTCCTGGGAGGGGAGCTGGGATCGTCCTTGCCTGCTTAAGGATTAGACAGTGTGGGTGCATCTGCTCGGCTCCCCTCCCACCCTATTGTTTTAGGGTCAGTGCACTTTCTTTTTCTTTCTGTCTTTTCATGACCCCAACCAGAGAGAAAGGATGTCAAAGGGATGATGAGAACCCTGGAATGTGCCTGATGTTTGGAAATCAACAAAATTGGGCAGATAAGCTGCTCGGCTAAATTTTCAATGGAAAGAGGCCGATGCTACCTCGGGCCAGAGGGAGGTGTTGAGTCCCATGCAAGCCATGCTGCCCCAAGATTCTGAATCCTGAACCCACAGAGCACTTCCCTAGGTCCCCACGCTCTATCTTTGCTTCCTTCAGTGGCAACTTGCCTCCCACCTGCAGTGTCTACTGCAAAGTTAATTATCTTGTGTCTAGTCATTTTCTGGATTGCCCTTGCTTTCTATCTAATGTCAAAGGCACCCATATGTCATCTAGACCACTCTGTGCCCCCTACACAAGCTGAGCAGTAGTGGTAACCCTAAAGGAAAGGTTATCCTGAGAAGGGAAGTGGCACCAAAGCTGGAAGAGGCAGTCTATCTTATTTATTTGTGGTCACATGTTTAACCTATGGGAGCTGTGCCATCCTAAGTCTCAGGCATGGGCTCCCTCAAAATTAATATCCCCTTCAAAGCATCAAAGCATCTTTAAAAGGCGGGTGAGTCCTTTCCTAGCTTCTCATATCTCTCTCTCTCTCTCTCTCTCTCTCTCTCTCTCTCTCTCTCTCTCTCTGTGTGTGTGTGTGTGTGTGTGTGTGTGTGTGTGCAGGTGGATAAGCCAGCCAGTGTAAGGGTGAAGTCCTGTTAAGCACAGAGAACAAAGAAAGCCCTTTCCTTCTGTTTGTGTTTCTGGCTAAAGGCAGTTGTATGCCTCGCCTGCTTCTATTTGCGCTGCTAGTTCTGGCCTGAATACCTTGATGCAGGTGCTCTGGACATCTGAGGAGGGACCACTGTCAACCCTCTGTTTCTCTTCGCAGCTGTCTTGGGAGCAGAGCTCAGCACCCAAGCTGAGAATGGAGGGGAGAATCCTCCTCCCAGCACATCCTGGAGACCCCGTAGGTCCAAGCGTTGTTCCTGTTCCTCCTTGATGGACAAGGAGTGTGTCTACTTCTGCCACTTGGACATCATCTGGGTCAACACTCCCGAGTGAGTCTCTAGAGGGCATTGTAACTCTAGTCATCCTTCGACTGCTCTGGCTTCGGGGTGAAGTTCCTATGCTGGGGAGCTCCAGGCTTTCAGCGTTGCTGAAGACAAGAAAGCACCTCCCAAGGGGTATGATGCCGAGACAGGTCAGCTTAGTGTTAGCCGTCTAGGAGAGGGTCTTCCGAGGCGCTGGGAGCCAGGCTGCTCACTGTGGGACAGATGGAAGAGAACAAGCAGGAAGGTGCTGTGCCTTTCAAGACAAGAAAGGAACAGAGGGACTTAGCAGGAGGCGCTCACTTGGGTTTTCAGGACCAAATAGGTACTGTGTAGGCTAGTCTACCCTGTACTTCTCCAAGCTGGCACATTGCCATCTATTCCAGAAGAGAGATGGGGTGGTGTAATGGAGAGTTTTGATGCCTTTATTTTATATATGGAAATACCAAGAAACCAAATGTTGAAGTCTCTCGTTAAGAAACGAGCTGGTAGCATGGCTAGAGTGGAGTCCTGAACTTCTGGCTTCTCTCCTTGTCTTTAGAGAAAACTGCATTTCAAGGCAGAGATCAGAACACTGGCCATTTCCTTCAGCCCCCAACACTAGTCCACTCATCAGAAGCAATCATAAGAGAGAACAAACACATTTCTTCTGTCTACAATGGCTGGCCAAATTCCAAACCAAACCAGACTCAAACTGCTGTGGACCTAATCCTCAGTAGTGGTTCTGTCAAGGAGAGGGCTGTGTTCCCTGCTGAGAGAACTGAGATGGACCCACAGCAGGTTATCAGATAGCATTTTGAGACCAAGTCCTTCATAGCCATGAGATTTTACCAAACCCGAGGAGCGATGGTCCAGTACCCCCTGCTCTACCAGGCTGCACGTCTAGCATTATCACACATGACTGCAGTAGAAAATCTTGTGTTAAGGTTTTGTTTGGGTCCCTCTGTCTTCCTCCCTCCACTCATATCACACACTGGAAAAGGGAGAACACACAAAGCAGAAACCCAAACAGAGGTGTTGTAATCTGGAACAAAACGGTGCCCAGAAGAAATGGAGTATTGTTAAGTATCGAGACAGAATTTCACTGGATCAGAAAAAAAGCTGGTGTTCTCCCATTTGAGAATGTACACTGAGGGCTACTGATGGGCAAACATGCCCAATAGCTTCCACACTTTCCTATCGTGAGCTGTCCAAATGCTTCCTGAGTTGTATGTCCAAAGGATGTGCTTTTTGAAAGACTATTAATTAAGCTAACATCTTTTCCTTTCTCCTTTCTCTAATAGGCGTGTTGTTCCATATGGACTGGGAAGCCCTTCCAGGTCCAAGCGTTCCTTAAAGGACTTACTTTCTACAAAGGCCACAGATCAAGGGAATAGATGTCAGTGTGCTCACCAAAAAGACAAGAAGTGTCGGAATTTCTGCCAAGCAGGAAAAGAATTCAGGTGAGTGGAAGCCCTTTTACAGTCAGTTAGTTGTGCAGCTCATTGGCCTTCTTCCTAGGAGATTGTCTTTTCACTTTAGCAACAGTTGCAGAGACACGGAGAGTCAAGGTGAGTCTCAACATAGCTTGCTAAAATGTTTTTCCCTGTGTTTCCTATCAGAGCCCAAAATACCATGCAGAAAGGGTTAGAGGACTTCAAGAAAAGAAAAGCCTGTTCCAAGCTGGGAAAGAAATGCATCTATCAGCAGCTGGTGGAAGGAAGAAAAATGAGAAGGTAAGAGGCTCCCAGCGATCGACCGCTAGCCCTGGACAGCAGTGCTGATGTCCCTAGTCCTTCCTAGTAGGAGAAAGGCTCCCGTACAGTGCACAATCGTCACGGTTTGTGGACTTAAAGAGCAAAGGGCTCCTCAAATATTTGGGCTGCGAGTGCAGACACCTGCCCACAGTGTCTTAGCACACACTGGCCTATGGGTGGACCTTCCATGCTGAGAGGCAGCCTTAGCATTTGAGTATTTCCAATCTTTTCTTCTCTGGTTCTTTTATTTTCTGCTTGCCTGGAGAAACTAAAAGTCGGGTTAAGGAAAAGACATTTAAAATATTTATATATGTTATCCCCAAAAGTAGCAGTTAATTATTCAAATGGCCACAGGGAAATAAAGCCATTAGGTAAGGTTGGTGAGATTTAGAACATGCTGTTTTTCAGGTGAATTCCATGACTATTGTTTAAATATGGAAATCTGAAGAGCCAGGCCCCTTCTGCTTCCTGTGGCAAGGGAGAGAGCTGGATTAGGCAACCCCCACAGGGGGGCTACAAGCAGCTTTTTGATGATCCTTCCAAAGTCTAAACTTTTTGAATCTGAGAGGATGGGGGTGGTAAGGAACCCTTGCTCAGACCTGTCACATGATCTGTCTCCAGAAGCTTCTCCAAGAAATCCAAGGGCAAAGTGTTCTGTGACCAAAGTGTTCCGTGATCCCAGTGTGGCAGTGGGGAGGGACTAAGGAATTGGTTTCTGTTCCTCTGCAGGACAGTCACAATTAGCTTCCTTTACATTGGCCACCTCCGGTTCGCCAGTTTGTTACTTTGTCTGATATTAACTACTAAATTGATGGTACAGTTCTTTGTCTGTTCCTTCTCATAAGCGCATGGGTGCGCAAGTGCTCACCCCCCGCCCCCCCACACACACCATTTAAAACTGTTATCAAGTATTTGCTCAAGAGGTCTACCCATAGTTCCCCTGATTTTCTCTCCATCCACATGTTAGCTTCCATTTCTTATGTGATTTAGAAGGTGCCAATGGACCATTTCTCCGTGGTAGCAGAGGGTGGGTTGAAGCTACTTAAACATAGTACTTAGTGCCTAATTCCTCTCAGACATGCTCATAAGGTTCTTCTCTGCAGTACTAAGCATAAATGGCAGTTTATTCACAGTAGTCGTAGCTACTGCCTGAGGATTTATTAAAGAGTAACATACTGTCACACCTGGTATAAAAGGCTAGGAACTAGACTTAACATGTTTGTGCCAAATTCTAAATTTAGGTGTTTGTTTAGCCAAGGAGTGATTTCTTTTCTTTCTCTGTGTGTGTGTTTCAATAACATTTATTTTTCTTTTCTTGTTTTGATAGGTTGGAGGCCATCAGTAATAGCATCAAGACATCTTTTCATGTTGCAAAGTTGAAAGCTGAGCTCTATCGAGACCAGAAGTTGACACACAACCGAGCACACTGACTATGAAGCTTCTCTGAGTTCTGGAAGCCATGATGTCCATAGAGCAAGCCCGTGGCCAACTCTGCACTCTCCATGCTGCCTGGGTTCTCCGCAAGAGCATCCGTCCTGCTTCTACAATTTCTTGTTTCAGACTAGCAGGGGACCAGCATCCTTGTTCTAAACATTCCAAGAAAGGTTGAGATGTTCCCTAACCTGTCTTCATTTGCTTCTGCTGGTGCTGACTGCTTTTCTCCCCTTCTTGCTATTTGGGAATGCCAGTGGACCTCTCGGAGAGCAGAGACATGATGACATTCTAGGGTGGCATCATCCAGAGAGGAAGGAGATTCCACACCAGGGTGGAGTTTCTGCAGAAAGTCCATAGGGAGTGCTTGTGTCTGACTCAGGCGCCTGGCACATTTCAGGGAGAAACTCCAAAGTCCATGCAAAAATTTTCTGAAGAATGCATAAATTGAAAACATACTCCAAGGACAAACACTTGAGTTTTTTTAAAAAAAAAAAAAAAAGGAAGAAAAAAAAGGACAAAGACTTTTTTTTCCAAGTTGTAAAATGCAAAACTCAAAGCAACTGTTACTACTGTACATTAGGATGTGTTCCATGAATATAAGTCTACCTCACCTTACTGCACTGTCATATATATACCCCACCTTTCATTATTGCCTCCCTAGATGCCGTCCTCTCCTGCCACCAGGCTCCCTATCTGCTGTACCGAATCCTTGCCTTGTCTAGCTAGTCCAATGTGTCAGTCAGTAGTAGATGAAACATTTCCATGCTAATCTGCTAGCCCTGATCTATGAGAAAGAGGATGGCAGAATCCAGCCCCTGCCCTTGACCTTGGGAAATACAATGGTATAGAGTTGTTTGTGAAAGATCTTGAAAGCTGGTTTGCTAAAGAGCAGTAAAAGTTTGTTCCTGTATGTAACTGGCTAATGGAAAGGGTTAGATTGAATTTTGATGTACTTATTTTTTTATAGATATTTATATTCAAACAATTTATTCCTTATATTTACCATGTTGAATATATGTCTGGGCAGGCCATATTGGTCTATGTATTTTTTTAAATGTATTTCTGAATGAAATTGAGAACATGCTTTGTTTTGCCTGTCAAGGTAATGATTTTAGAAAATAAATATTTTTCCCTATTGTACTTATTTGTGAATTATTTCTGAAAACCCTAAGAAGTGATAATCCTGGAGGGAAATGGTTAAAGCTGGCTTTCTAGGAAGACTGAAATTAGAAAGAAAGTAGCATGTTGGCTTGATTTAAAAAGGAAACTGATATGTTTCTTAAAAATTGCTTTTATGGATATTTGTCCTTGCAAGGTCATATAATATGAAGGAAATAATTATAAAGATGATATTTGATAGTTACTTATATATGCATTTGTACATAAAACAATGCTTTTGGATTGTGTTAAGGAACACAAAATAAAAGCTTTAAGTCCTGTCTTCCCATGGAGTATAGTTTCTGCTTCTCCTTTACCTGAGATATCCCCAGGGAGGTGGTCCATTAACCTTGCTTCTCTGGCCATTAAGCAGCATCCAACAATTTAAGCTGATGGTGTGGTGAGAGGTGCTTTCTCCATTGTACTGGGCTGGAGGAAGTGATGGAAAGATGATCCTCCAACGTATGCACCTATACACAGCTCCTCACCCCAGGGGCTACTATAAGAGCTTGCTCCAGGGAGGCCGCCAGTGCCTTTTATGTGCCCAGAGTCAGTATTTTGTTCATCGAGGTACACTGAGAACTGTTGCTTTTTCCAAGCTCAGACTGGCTGAGTGTCCCAGAAGTAGAGACACCAGAAGCTTATCTGAAGACACTAGCCCTCCTCCCCACCTCACCCCCCTACTTTCTCTTCTCTGGCTTTGCCAACTACTGGGACAAACAGTGTTGTAAATGGTCATATCAGCAAAGACTTGTAGGAGCTTGATGGGCTTCTAGAACCTTCATTGTCTTTCTCTAATAGAGGCTGAGGGAACGCTCAGCATTGAAGAAACATTAGCTCTTAGTGATTACTGTTGTCCTGACAGTGACGTCATAGGGAAATGTCAAAGGACAGTCTTCTGGCCTGCATGGCTAATGTCCTGGGCAGTTGCCTACAATTCTTTTTCATCCCCTACTGAATTATTAGCATTTTAAGCAGTCTCAGGTATATGGGAAAAGTGTGTGTGTGTGTGTGTGTGTGTGTGTGTGTGTGTGTGTGTGTGTGTACAGGTATTTTGCTTCGCCTGATGAAATTGCTTGCTACTGTATGACTCTCAGGGAGGCTCCCAAAGCCCCAGCTACTTCCACAAGGTACTTGGCCTGAACTTGGCTACATTTTCATGTAAAGCAAACCGTTCAACCCTCTGCCTCAGAAGCTCCCTCAACCACTGAATGAGAGAAAGTGTGTTGGGGGAGGTGGTTTCTTTCTTCTCTTTTAATAGTTTCAAGAAAAAGTCAAAGATGGAGGTGCTGAGGTGGTAAGAAAATGAAGGCCAGAGTTTAGAGAATGGAATCTAATGCATGTAAGAGGTAGCTGGGAAGAGAGAAGCCTCTGAATAAAACAGTTCTGAGAAGGCTGTACCTGTCATTTTTAATCAGTTAAACTCTTATGTCCTTTTGCTCTATGATTTCTGTTTCAGGAACTTGTAAGAAACAGAGAGACATGAAGCAGCCCCTCTCTGGGACTTGGATCAACTGTAAAAGAAGTTGGGAAGTTTTCAGGCAACTCATGCTTTTCCGGCACACAGAGGCAATTTTGGGTTTAGCCACATTCTAAACCCATGTAGGCCTGAGAGCTGAACTAACGGGATGGTCAGTTGTGCTTCCTCCAGGTTCTCCAGAAAAATCGTGCTTTCTGGAAGTGCACTCAGGACAGATTTCTCTCTTCACTTTTAAGGACCCATGGGGACTCCAAAGAAGAGCAGAGCCTGGGCAGGAAGTGGTGACCTTTGACAGAGGCAGGGACAGAGGATCCCACTAATGAATACATCCTTTTCCCCAGGGATTAGCTTCTTTGGTGATGAAAAACACTGGTTTTCATTCCACCTGTGGTCCTCCAGAGCACACCGATGGGGTTGGGGGGATTATATTCAACTAGAGTTCCCTTAGAGAGAGAGACTGGCTAACATCATCAGAGCTTTTTTTTTTTTCTCCTTTGACACAAAAGAAAGCAGAGACCCACAGAGGGAAGTGAACTAATGTCGCACAGCAAGGAAAGGCATTTCCAAAGCTCACAGGCTTGAGCACCACAGAGCGGGCTGTTTGACCCAGAGGCCCCTGGAGGTCACCGGGAAGACACCCAAGGGAATCTTAGAAGGGGGTTCTGGGGGGGGGGGGGGGGGGGGGGGGGGAAAAGCAGGGTCTCCAGGAAAGCGTCACCTCCCAGCCTCCCAGATAAAGCTAGCTGACCAAACTGGAGCTGGGGTTCTCTGTGAGAGCATTTGCCCAGCTCCCATGGCGGGTCCTGAATTCCTGGCACTACAGAAAAAGGAAAGAAAGAAGCATGGGCCAAGGGATGGGTTTGGGTGGAGTCGGGAGGACATTGAAGAAGTATGTAAGTTTCATTACACCATTAAATGAGTAGCCAGAGAAACTTTCAATGATCACCTTTAGATTTATTTATCAAATAAAACTCATATGACTGAAAGGGAATTATTTTAGTGAGCCAACATTCACTCTATAATACCAGGCAGTGTTTATCTTCTTCCTGTGTCTAAAGTCTTTTTTTTTTTTTTTTAGATAAGGTTTCTCTGTGCCTTTCCTAGAACTCACTTTAGAGACCAGGCTGGCCTTGAACTCACAGAGATCCGCCTGCCTCTGCCTCCGGAGTGCTGGGATTAAAGGCCTGCGCCACCACCGCCCAGCTCTAAAGTCTTGAAAATACTGTTTTTAAGTCCAAATTCTCAACGTGTACCACAACTTGTTCTCAATGGAATTTATTCATTTGTACATATGCCATTCCGGGGCTCCTAATCTGAGGTTCAGGAGGGGTGTATTGCATGGAATTCTCCGTGGCCTTCTAGATTTCACAGTCTCATAATTTGGAGAGAACTTGGCTTCCCACAGCATTCTCACTTCCCTCCACCTGTAAGCCCCCTTCCCACCATAATCATTCCAGGGAACTGGGACTACTATACTACTCCATTGACAGACAAAGGAGACAGACCTATTCAATGTGAGGTTGACTTATCCAAAGACCTGAGACAAACAGGAACAATGAATCTCAGGATCGCTGGTTGTTTTTTTATTTGTTTGTTTGTTTTTGTTTTGTTTTGTTTTTCTGTAAGCTTTTCTAGATCAGAAGGTTTTCTTACTCTGAAGGCAGGGAGAAAGTGAGCTTATGTCTGGTTTGTGAGTGAGCTGTAAGTGGAATTAGTTTGTAATCGTTCTTTTTGCAAAAATCAGTGTTCCATACATATCCTGAACTTTCATTTGAGCATTCCATCACGTGGCACTTTGCTGCCTCATTATCATCATTTCAAAGCACAGTGGGCAGAACATTTGCTGTGATGGCCAATATCCACCACAGACGTCTCTGTCAACTACTGTTGTCCATGAAGCCAACACACGGAAGAAACTTCAGTGATGAATACCATGGCTAGGAGTATCATTCCTTCAAATGCTAAGCAGAGAGATAGGACTGGTACCACTGGGTACAGCAAAGAGAAGGGGATCTGAGTGATGGGAAGGATGTATTCCAACCATGACAGGAGGCTGATAGCTCAGGACATAGCTTTTCAGGAGTCTGAAATTAGTTTTGCTAGCTCTGAATGTCTTGTTTCTGTATTCTTCTTTTTCATATTCTGAGGAAGGCTGGGCCCCCTCTGCTCAAATTGCAGTGAAAGTGTTCAGGGATGTTATTTACAGTATTGAGCTATTGCTGGCATTGGATCAGCACAACCTATAGGGCAGGCCCCAAGTGAACTCAAGTTGGACCGGGTATGAAGTCTATAGCTGTTGGATCGTGAGGAGAGCATGTGTTCTAAGGGAAGGGCTAGCTGTGGTGATATTTTGTTGTGCTTTAACAAATTAAGTTTATCTGAAGATCAGAGGACAAAGACAGCCACTAGTTAGCCATAGAGGCCAGGCAGTGGTGGCACACACCTTTAACCCCAGCACTTGGGATCTCATGCCTTTGCTCCCAGTACTTGGGAGGCACACATGCCTTTAATCCCAGCCGTGGAGAGACTGAGACAGGAAGTGATATGACTGGGGGTGGAGAAAAGGAACATGAGGCAAAGGAGAGAGGAGCTCAGCCTTTTTGGCTGAGGAGCTGGTGAGGTGAGAGGTGGCTGTGGTTTATTCCTTTGTCTCTTTGATCTTTCAGCGTTTACCACAATATCTGGCTCTGGGTTTTTATTAAGACCAATTAGAATTCATGCTACAATTGGTCTCCATGTGAAATTTCTAGAATGTTTTCTCCTATGACTATTAATCAACCAGGATGAAATGATTTCAACATTTTGCAAGCTGTAGTAATCTAACTGTCATGTCCCTGTGTATGCCGTTGTCTTTTCCAGTATCACTGAGTGGCAAGCCACTGTCTCAGTATTCACAAAAGCCAGAGGCCTCTCAGCTTCATGGCTGTCCCTCTCATTGAGCATGCTATTCTTGCTCATACTGTGGGATCACTTGGTAGAAGTAGAAATGTTGTGAGGTCTCCTTTTTCTTCTTGGAAACTGTACTGGCTGGTTTTGTGTGTCAGCTTGATTCAAGCTAAAGTCATCAGATGAAGAAGCCTCAGTTGAGGAAATGTCTCCATGAAATCTAGCTGTAAGGCATTTTCTCATGTAGCGATCAATGGAGGAGGGCCCAGCCCATGGTGCGTGGTGCCATCCCTGGGCTTCTGGTTCTGAGTTCTATAAGAAGATGGGCTGAGAAAATCAGTAAGCAGCTCCTCTCTATGGATTCTACACCAGCTCCTGCTTCCAGTATCCTGTCCTATTTTGAGTTCCTGTCCTGACTTCCTTCAGTGATGAACAGCAATACTAAAGTATAAGCCCAAGAAACCCTTTCTTTGCCAACTTGCTTTTTGGTCATAGTGTTTCGTTGCAGCAGTAGAAATCCTAACTAAGACAGAAACTTGTGGCAGACTGAGTTCATAGTTGTGCAAACTCAATGCAGAGTGTAGACAGAGGCTTGCTAAGAGCCTTGTTCTGCTTTAGGAAGAACATCCTGAAAAGTACCCCTTAAAAGTTGAGTCTTTCCTTCTCAGGAAAACTTTAGGCCATGAAAGAGTGGGGAGATGATTTATTATTTAAATAAGACTCATTTTATGAATATTTGGCAGTGTTCTTAATTCTCTGAATCCATGGCTGTAGTAAGCCACAGATGCACATATTGACTGTAAAGCAGGATAACTCTCAAAGCAGGTTGGAGTTTCAGAGCCACCTTGGTTTCCTGGAGATGTTCTGAACCTTGGCCCAATCATAAAACCTTTATCTGAAGATCAGACTGAAGTATGGGTCTTTCCTAGTATTCCAGCCTTTAGCATACCAACCAAGAGGTGCCTACTCAGTGTGTTTATAAACACACACATAGCTTTTAGGTTTTGATAAAGAGGGGGAGGGAGATGACATTCTTCCATTCTAGATATGGTTAGATACAGAAGTTTTAGAAGATTTTTGTATGAAGCGCTCTTTAGAAAGTTTGTGTGACACAGATTCTCTTCTTGAAGTTTACATCCAGTGGTAGACTGCTTGACTCAGTGGGGAACTCTTTCTACATCTCTCTATTCCAACATGACCTATATATCACTCTCATGATAACAGAATCTTCCCAAAGCTTTAGTCATGACTTCAATAACACAGAGGTAAATGAGTTCTAAAATGTTTCTTGTTATCCTTCATTTTCCTATGTCTTCCATCAATATCTTCTGCATATATGATTAAAAAACATGCCACCAATTGAGACAAGGACCATAAGAGAAGAGCCAGAGTAAAAGGAAAGTTTTGAAAATCATAGAATTTCAACATTGGGCATACTTAGTTTAAAATTTGTAATTATGGGTATATTCAATCATATCTCACATTAGAAAAAAGAGTATAATAAACTCAATGTACCATCTTACAGCTTTAATAAGTGTCAAGCTGTGATTGACGTGATTTCCTCTATCTATATCCTCCCCTCCCTTCCAAGGTTATTTTGAAGCTAATTCCAGCTATCATTATCATATCATCTGTAAATTTTTCAGATGACTATGGTATGCTTTATTCAACCCACTAAAATGTTGAAACAGGCAATTGAATGTGTGTGTGTGTGTGTGTGTGTGTGTGTGTGTGTGTGTGTGTGTGTTTAAAACTGAAAAGAGATAGAGTCTCCAAGCTCATGGAATTTGTAGTAATGTCCAAGGCAAATGCATACTGTATATATAACACTTGTGCAGTATCTACTGTGTAACAGACACTCTTTGAAGAGGTTTGCAAGTATTAGTTCACAGTTGGCAACCCTCTATGAGGCAAGTAATTTGATTTGTATTGTTTTGTTGATGTGGAAACTCCTTGAGTGTAAACTTTTTGAAATTAAGCACCAATTTATCTAAACACTAGGTAGCTAGTAAGAGTTACAAATTCAAATAATTTACTGAATTTTTTAAAAACTCATTTAAAAACCCAATGGAATTATAAAAGCTACTTTGGAGTATGAAACTCCTTTGTAGTAAAAGTGAAAGTGACAGATGAGGGAAGGGATGGCTTAAAGGGAGAAGAGAATAAGAAATATTCCTTAGATCCACAAACTAAGCAAGAACCCATGCAAGAGATTAGAAGCTCAATCAAAGGTATGGAAACTTCTCAACAAAACGTTTTGTCTACAGATGACTTGATAAGAAGAACAGCTTACCATGCTCACACTGTTGATTCCTAAGGAAGGTCAACAGGATTCTGGATCATTAAGAGGTGACCTACTAGAATTCAGCAAGGATAATTAATGCAGCAGCACCAGAGAGAGACCTTAAGGAAACCAACCAAAACAAGCAACAGAAACACTGTGCCTTTGCAAGCGGTGCTGGGTTTTCCTTTAAGTTATCTTGCTAAAAACCAGAGAGAATAATTAATTTAATGGTAGTGAAAAATCTCAAGTGAGCACAACAGCAATAGAGAAATCCAAAATGCTATTGATTAGATTGAAATTTTTGGAAATGTTTTTCAGAATAAAAAGAAAGCAGTTCCAATAGAGTTTAAATAAATTTGGAGATTTTAACTTGATTTGTACCTATAAAATGTGCAATGAAAGTCTGCTCTTAATCAAAAGTAAAATTATTTTATAGAGCCTTCACTATAATAAAAAATGTCTCAACAGATCAAGAATTTCCATGTGATTTATAGGAATGAACTGCTTAATTAATTTATGTGTTAACTTGATTTCCCTTTGGGGCTAGAACATTTGCTAAGATACGATTAGCAGTATTCTTGGGTATGGATATTGGTCTCTCTGATTTGGTTCCCAAGGACTCATTTATTTTGCTCTAATTAATGGCCCCTGAGTGCCCTGTTGGGTGAAAGACAAAGTGTACTGGACAATGAGGGAGATAATTTTATTTAGACAGTTACAACTAGAATATTGTTCATTAGTGAAGAATGTCTCACGAAGAGAAAGGGACCTGGAATTTTACAAAGCTACATTCACAAGGGAGCCACCCATGAGATTTTAGGAATCCTGAGGAAGGAGAGATATGGCCTTCTCCATTCTCTGTGACAACACAGAGGGAAACATCGAGAATGGGCTGGTCCTCTATGGCTCCCCATTTTTCAGAACACAAAATGTAGGTGGCTTCTTGAGAAATATGATGTTCAGATAAAATAAATCCTCTTTTTTTGTTCAAGATGAGTATCATTCAACCCTGAAACACCCTGGGATGTTCATCAATCTCCTAAGTGGGGTGAAGTAAGGTCTCAGAAAAGTTTCTCAAAGAGCATGGTGTTGTTCCTGCTAAACCAGTTGTACCATCAGCATGGCAGTGATGTTGGCAAAGGTCAATGTTTCAGTGTTTGGTAGCTCAGACACCTTAAAAAAAAGAAGCTTTCATGAGAAGGGAGCCATTACTATAAAGGTATATTAAAAAATAGAGTTGAGATTGATGGGTGATGTTGTTCTGTCTGCTGTGAATATGTGTTGCTCTGATTGGTTGATAAAAAAAGCTGCTTGGCCAATGGTGAGGCAGAATAAGGTTAGGTGGGACATTCTAACTAGAGAGGAGGAAGGAGAAAGGCAGAGTAGATGCTGCTACTATGTGAAGCAAGATGTAAAGGTATCAGTAAGCCACAAGCCATTTGGCAAAGTATAGATTTATAGAAATGGGTTAATTTAAGATATAAGAGCTAGCTAATAAGAAGCCTGAGCCATTAGGCCATACAGTTTGTAATTAATATAAGCTTGTGTGTTCATTTGGGTCTGAGCGGCTGTAGGACTGCAGGACCACAGGAGCTAGGCGGGACCAGATAAACTTCAGCTACATGGGAGTTAAACCACTGAGGGTAAGCAGTCCAGTGGTTTCTAAGAGGTCTCTGTGTTATTGACTTAATGGAGTCAGAGCCTGGATCCCGGAAACCCCAACAACCTTGGTTCTGAATCCTTTACCAACCTGCCAGAAGAGAAAAGAGAAGAGGATGATAATTTCTTCAATGTGGGCACAATGGGAAGAGGAACAAATAAAGCCATTGGATGGCCCCGAAGTCCAGGGTATTTAGATTGAGTTTAGGTTTACCAGAAGGCAAGAGATTTGTGTAATGAAGTAGCCATGGTTGAGGCATAGTCCTGCCATTATTGACTCATTACCATCTCTACTCAGTCTGTTCGGTAAGGCAGTCTGGATAATTTGTCAGTACTATGTGACATCTCTTCCTGGGAGCTAACTCTCCCCTTTGGCTGGTGCCAGGGTTTCTTCTGCCTTTTCCTCTCCCCAGTGTGAAATTTCTGGGGGGAATTTTTAATTCCTTAGGGAGCATCAGACAGCCAAAACAACAGGCACAAATGCCTAACTTTACAATCCCTTCTTTCTTGCCAGAATGGTTCTATGATGAGAAACCACCTTTTCTGTTAGTGTTGCAGAACTTCCAGGTGAGGTACCTGAAGCCTCCTGGATAGAACATCAGTGCTTAGGAGACCCTCTATACAAGGCTTCTTGTTGAATATTTGCAAGGAGATTCAAGGTAGTCTACAGCTGCAAGGCCTTGAAGAGACAGATGGTTGAGCATTTGTTGGGCTGAACCTTGCAGTGCCTTTTTAGGAAAAATGACCAGATACAAGGTTACATATGACCTGGATTTCTCATAGGAGTCTGGGAACTAGGTCAAGTGGCAGAAAGAAAAATTGGAAATGCCAGTTTAAAGGATTAAGGTTAGATCTTGGAAGGAGCTGGGAGGATTGAAAGCCAGATAAGGATAGGCAACTTGGGAATTCATCAAGATCCAGTCCAGTGGACAGGTAGATACCAAAACTGGTTTTTCCACAGCAAGTCAATTAAAGTTTCACTAGACAAAACAGAATTTGCATATTCATCAGTTGTGTGTCATTTAAAAAGAGATGTAGAATCCTGCAAAAGCAACAAACAGGCCTGAAAGAGTGTGTGATCTGATGAATGGCTTCTGTTGAGACACAACATTTCTGTGGCAATCCTCTTACAATCAAAAATATTATTTTTGAAACTGGTATGTCTTATTAGAAAATTAAAGTGGTGCAGGGTTTCACAGACATATTTAATCATGTATGGCAAAAATGATAATTTACCAGGCAGACTCTTGTAGCTGGAAGATTTCCTATGTCTTGGCCTGTTGGCGGTTGGGACAAATCTCTCCCACTTACATCCCCCAAGTAAACACACAGAGGCTTATATTAATTAAAACTGCATGGCCATGGCTCAAGCTTTTTTGCTAAATAGCTCTTATATCTTAAATTAGCCCATAACTATTAATTTATGTATCGCCACATGTTCTATGGCTTTACCTTCATCCCATTACATATAGCTCCTTGGGCAGTTTGCTGACTTCTCTCCTCACCTTCTTCCTATTTCTCTCTTTGAATTTCCTGTCTGCCTCTAAGCTGCCTTGCCATAGGCCAAATGGCTTTATTTATCAACCAATCAAAGCAACACATATTTGCAGCGTCCAGAAAGACATTCCCCCATCACTTCCCCTTTTCTGTCTAAACAAAAGGAAGGTTTTAACTTTAACCTATTAAAATTACATATAACAAAACAGTTAGCTAGCAAGAATTACAGTTACAATATCTAGTCTATTTGTATTTTGTAAAATTAAAGAAAAAATTCTATCTATCCTATGTTTGTGAGTCTAATGTTTCATATCCAATTTATCTTTTATCATAACTAAGGAAAATTATAACTATCTAGTCTTCAACTACATGAAAGACCCCAGAAGGAGATAATATTACCTAAGTAAGCAGGAAATGCATTATAAGCAACTTCCAAAATTCTGGAAATGATAGAGACAGCTGCCTGCCTGGACAGTTACTCAAAGTTCCTCTGTAATGTTGGGGCATCCATCTTCAGCCTTATAGGTCTAGTCTCTCAGTCATTTTTTCTCTGTGTCCTATAGAATGTCTGGCAGTCTCTTCTGCAAAGCAGGAACCTGAAGGACCATCTCGCTTTGCAAAGTTCAGTGGTCACCTTCCTATGGGTCCTGCATGTCCAGTCAATATAACATTTTGTCAAGCAGTCCAGGCAAGAACAATTTCTTACCCAAATGGCTATTTTTGCCAAGAAGAAAATAAACTCCATATAGAGAGTCTTGGATTCCCATCTTTCTCTTTGAAGTGAATTGGTGCTGCCAGGATCAGACCTGTCTCACTATTCAGAAAGTCTTATGTTTTTAAAACATTTTAAATGTCATATTCTGTAGGTCTTTGAAATATATCTATGTATACCTAGAAAACTTAACTAACATGACTATAAGTTTGACTATCATAGATGAATAATTATTAGCCTGTATTTCTCAACTGTACACCACAATTTCAAATGAGTTGCACAAACAAAATACTTTAAACAAGAGTAGAAATATACATACAGTATAACAAAATTAACTTTAAATTTGTATCAATAAACTAAAATTCATAACATTGTAAAACATTTCAAACAAGTTGTTGCTCTTTAAAAGTAGATTCAATAATGTACCCTTTCATCCTATTATATTTATACTATCCCCTTTTCTTTTTTAGAAAGAGATTACCTTTATAATCAACCCCCTTTAAACAAAAATAAACGTTTATAAACAATGTTTTGGGAATTTGGGCATAGCTTCTCATACTACTTCCTGCTGGTTGTGGGCACTGGTAATCTTAAGGGGATCCTGAGAAAATTAAGAATTATGGTCAAGTCCTGACTGGAGTAGTCTGTGATGCTACACTGTCTGAGCCAATTGCTTTGAAGCTGATTTTTGGATGTTGGATTATCTGGAGACCTCTCAGAGGGTCTTCCTTGATCAAACTATATGAGCCTGGAAGCAATCCACAGATTCTTGTCTTCTGTGGAAACAAAAGCAGAACTTCTTTTCCAAAGCAATGTATCCTTAGACATATATTTTGAAACCAAGAATCATATATATATATATATCCCTTTGAATTTCCTGCCTGCCTCTAATCTGCTTTAGGCCAAATGGCTTTATTTATCAACCAGTCAGAGCAAAACATATTGGCAGCATACAGAAAGACATTCCCTCATCAGATTCTGAGTTTGCTGTTTAGAAATTCTCATAAAGAATTTCAGACTGGATTTAAAAACTACAGATTTTAAAGATAGGAAAATAACCCAGAAAGCTCACTGCTAAATTGCACCTGTAGTATCTACAAGTTTAGAAAACAAAAAACAAAAAACCACTCCAAGTCTTCTTAATATCATATGATACTGAGTCTGCAAAGAAGTGACCCCAAGAAATGACACATTTAGGTGTGAGGGTGTAAACTAGAAGTCAGGCCCATTTGCCAGTGAGGACCTTTAAAGGCCACCTCCCTAAAGCTAACCTGACGTCTTTAAAAGATTCTGGTTCTGTCTGAGTAAGTAAATACTCTCAAGTATGACATTGCAGGTAAAGTCCTTAGTTACATAATCACAGTTTTCAATTAGGTCACAGTAACAAGAAAGACAGATCCACACTGAACTTATTCAAATAATTATATTGCTATGAAAAATAAAAAAAATATTGAACAAGACTTCCCCAAATCCAGAGGAGTCAGGCAGAGAAGGGAATATATTACTTATGGATATCTCATTCCAGTTATTAAAGGCAAAGTATAACTTGCCAGGACTTTTAGTAGCTTAAGAGGGAGAATAAATAGTTCCCTTATAGATACAGAACATAAGACATTAGGATGGCCATATTCCAAACAAAACCCACAATTCTCTTCGTCAGCTATTCCTTCCCATGTAATGAATTCTTGTTCCACTCAGTCTTGAGTTAGCAGCCTTGTGTGTCCATCTACTTCTCAAACAGACGTCTGAAAACATTGACTCTATTGCTATGTTCTCTGCCTTTTACTGATATCATCAGAAGCCTGGACCCAGAGTATCTGTCATAACCCTTTTTGACAGGGCTATGAAGGGACTCTTCTACCTTCCAGCCCAAGAGGTCTTGCCCAGCAGCTGACCAACACCTCCCTCGGATGCATCAGAGAAAAATGAAAATGATCTGGATGGCACAAGGTGTGATCCAGCCCTGGTTAATTTATTACTGATGAGAGTAAGTTGACAGCTCAATAGAAGAATAATGCAGCAACAAGAAAAGCCGGTTGTTCGTGAGGTCTACAGAGCAAGGCAATAAAGCTAATCCAAAACATTTTCTACAAAACAGTCCTAGACACAGTAATGTCTATTTTCAAGGAAGAGTTGATATTTTCAATTTAGGAAAGTAAAAAAAAATATATTATTTTCACTGGTTAAAAATTAATCCTCCAGGGGACTGGAGAGATGGCTCAATGGTTAAGAGAGCTTGCTATTCTTGCAGAATTCCCAGCACCCACATGGCAGCTCATGCCTGTAACTCCAGGTCCAAGAGATCTGATACCCTCTTCTGGCCTCTGACACACGTGATGCACATAATGAATCCTCTATCAGTGAATCTGTGGGAAAATCAAAAGAAACTTGTGCTAGATTTGCTATTATATCTCAGAATGCCAAATTTATGACCACTGAACTTGACAAATGTCAACTGAGATGGAAAAAGCATTAAATTAGGGGTCTTTGGGGTATTGTTTGGGCACAGGCATCATCTAGGGACCTTACAACTTGCCTTACAGCTAAGTGGGCACTGCTGTATACTGTTGTCTAACAGGCAAGGCAGAATCAGCACTGTGAGGAATACTTGTGCACCATGGACAGTAGTGGCATCGAAAATTCTCCAGCATCTATTCAGGTACATAGCCTACATTTTTAGGAAGATTTATGGATTTTATCTATATGTACTTTTTATCTAAGGAAAACCAAGTAAATCTCCTAACTCTCTAAGGCCCCTTGCAAAGTTCAGAAATAGTTTTATGTACAAAAGATGTACTTAAGATGTTGATTTTAGAGGCTGGTGAGATGGCTCAGCAAGTAAAAGCACTTGACACTCAAGTCTAAAGACCTGAGTTCAATCTCAAGAACCATGGTAGAAGAAGAGAACAGACTCCTACACATGTACACCTGCTGTGGATATCACTCTGTATAAATAAAATTCTGATTGGCCAGTGGCCAGTCAGGAAGTATAGGCAGGACAAGAGAGAAGAGAATTCTGGGAGGTGGAAGGCTGGGGCAGGGAGACACCACCAGCCGCCGCCATGACAAGAAAGAGATAAGGTATTGGTAAGCCATGAGCCACATGGCAAAGTATAGATTAATAGAAATGGGCTAAATATAAGAGTAAGAGCTAGACAATGGTAGGCCTGAGCTAATGGCCAACAGTTTAAATAATATAAATGTCTGTGTGTTTATTTTACAAGTGGGTTGTTGGACTAACAGGGCTTGGTGGCACCTGGAAAGAAGCTCTCCAACTACATATACCCCCCATATATACTGCACACGTGCACACACACGAGAGTATATACATGCACAAACACACATGTGTGCACACGTACAATAACAACAACAATAATAATAATGATGATAAATATTTTATCTCAAGAAGGAAAAAATCAGTTATCAGGAGTTTTGAACACTTAATTCAGCTAAGGTGATACATTAGCTAGAAAGCATCATTTGGCTACCTGTTTAATTACAGCAACAACAGCAGTATTAAAATGGAAAAACAGTATCTAATGTGATTCAAGATTTCAGCCCCTTCCTAAGGAAGAAATCTCTTTTAAGTATCTGAGGATACTGCTGTAGTCTCAGAAAGACCCCTATGTTGAAACTCAGTGATTAATGTGCAAAGGGGCCTTTGGGAGGTGATCAGGTCATGATAGGGTGTACCTATGAGGAGACCCCAGAGCACTGCCTTGTGCCTCCTGCCAGGACCTGTGAGCATACAGTGAGGGGGTAGTGTCTGTAAATCATCAATCAGGACCCTCACCAGAAACTGGTCCACCTTCACCTTGCTCTTGGACTTCCAGCCTCCAGAATGGTGAGCAACGCACATCTGTTATTTCCAAGCGACCCAGCTTATAATATTTTTCTTACATCAGCACCAGTTGAAGAAGACAAAATAAACTCAATACAAACCATAGCATGTTCTTCTAGTAAGGCATAGGAACATATCTTATCTTGGCAGATTCACAAACTTTGGTTAGTTGAAAGCCAATCATCCAGGGATGTGGACACAATTTATTTAACGTAGAGAAAACCCAAACCTAGTCTTGTGAAACTTTTAAAAAAAAATCTCACAAGTGAATATAAGAAATCTTAGCCAGATTAACTACATAATCAAAGTCCATGCTGAGAAGTTTCTATAATATTCTGTGTCCAGGTACTTCCTCTATGGCATGTTTTCTGAAAGTTGCAGACAGTTAATAACTGTTTATAGATATCTAGAGAGCAGTCTTGCATTTACTCAACTACCAGCCAAAGACTGAACTTTCTTAAAAATCTTATAAATTGTCTTCAAGCTGATACACAGCAAAACATAATTACTGCTGGGATAAACTGTCAGCAGTACTCAAATTAGTTAAGCACAATTTATAGTTTCCATCATTTTGAACACTTAACCAAAGAGATGCTTATTCAGTAAGCGAACGTGTGTATATTAGGAAGCCTATGCCCATGTACAATCAAAGTCTGCACTTACGTTTAATGCAGATGAGTCAGAGAAGACTTGAGGATTTTTATTAAACTAAAAATATTAAATAGTCTGATTGACAAAACTGTACCTGAAGTGTGTGAGTTTGAATGCTGAAATTAACATCAGATTATTTTCTATAAGAATGTCCGTTAGTGCGGCACAAGGTAAATGTTTGTAATCCCAGCTTGAGGCAGGATTTTTGCAAGTTTGTTCTAGTCAGCCTGAACTATCTTGTCTCAAGAAAAATAAACAAACCAAACACCCCCCCCCCCACACACACACACACCTCCCAAAGTATTAGGGGTTAAGAGTTCTGAATTCCTGGCAATTTACAAGATAGTCAATTTATGTAAATGCCTATTTATCATTTAACCAATTATAATTTGGTTCACTAATACCATGAAGAGGGTAAGGAAAATATCACACAATACAAAACAACTGGATTTCTAGATTATCTCTCTATAAAGACATATGAAAGCATTTATAAAAAAAAAAAGCTCATGGCTTCATTCTAAAATTTTGGTCATCGGTCTAGTGTGAACTCAGAAAAACAAAACTCTCATTCAGAAATTAACTTCCAGTACTATCACATCACAAGATAGTTCTTATCTCTAGAGTATAGCTAGAGATAAAGACTCAGCAAGAGAAATGGCTTCTGAAGGTCACAATGGTTCCACCCAATTCATGTATGTCTGAAGGCAATAAAATTAATTAAAATTAATTCTTAACTGATTTGAGCTCAAAACAGACAAGAAGAAGAGCCTTAGACCTAGTTCTCTGCAAATTGACCCATTACAGACTACAAGCTGTTTACAAAGCCTGCCATATGGCAAGGCACTTAAAGGAAGGCATGGCCAGGACCTAAGTTATCGTAAGGAGCCAGAGTCCCAAGGACTGGAGTTGACTAGCCATTGGGTCCCACATCTCTAGTCAGGAACACAAAGGGCTCAGGTACCCCTGTGGAGAATGAAAGCCAAGCCATCCAAGTCTTTGCACTCAGTGAAGAGAACTCTTGTTTATAATAAGAATAGACTCAGAAACTACACAGTTAATACAAGGATGCTGGACAAGGGTGGTCAGGTGGTTCAAATCCTGGCCTCTGTGTTGTGCTCAGACACACCTGGGTTCAATCATAGATCTGTCACCATCGTGACATTTGTATGATAATTTGCTTCCTGGGTCTTTGTCTATTCAACCGTAGTACATAGACAGTAACACCTACCACATGGTGTGATCATGAACATGATATTCCAGATGTAGGCCCCTGTGCATCCCAGATGCTCTTCCCCGACCGCCTCCACCTACTCCCTGTTTTACCTTTGTCTTCTGTCTCCTTCTTCTAGCTGCATGATTACTGTAGGACACCATTCCTAAAGTCGTGGGTGCACCAGGATCACATAGAAAGATGGCCAGACTGAAGAGTTCCAGGTCACAAGTCCTGGAAATTAAGATCTGGCAGAGTTGGAACCCAGACCTACTCTCTTTCAGCAAGCATTCACATGGCTCAGACACTCATGTCTGTTAATTGAAAAAAAAAACCACGAATGTCAGCTGTTTTTCAACTTTTCTGTAAATTTATTCTGAGTTTTATTTTTGTTCTTATACTACCTTCATGGGTTTGTTCTTGTTGTTGTTGTTGTTGTTT
Organism: Onychomys torridus; assembly: GCF_903995425.1. Lineage (NCBI taxonomy): Eukaryota > Metazoa > Chordata > Mammalia > Rodentia > Cricetidae > Onychomys > Onychomys torridus. The sequence goes on from NC_050447.1 coordinate 115,465,560, forward strand.
TTCATAATTCCATTGGTGAAAGCTTATTTCTCCTGCAAGCTTCTTTTCAGATGTTTCCTCTTGTGCCAGGGAGGATGCCTTGTATGCCTCAAGGCCAAGGGCTTTGTGCCTCCACCCAGGCTGGCATTTGCTTACTTACTTGTCTGATTGCCTGCCTGACAGTGTGCTCTTTAACAAGATGGACTGGCTTGTATTTCTCTGTCCTCAGCAGCTTTAAATATGTCTGTTAACTGAACTGACAATCCCCACACCACATTGAGAGGAGAGTGCTATGCTTGGAATCTCTCCTGTCCTTGGCATTAAACTCTTCTACAGATCTGAACTGAAAGTCCCACAAGGCTACAGAGGGAAGGGAGCAAAGTTTGTCAAGCTGGAAGATGGAAAGGACTTTTGTGATACACACATATCTGATAACAGTCTGGGCATCTTTCTGGGTTACCAATCAGAAATAAATGGTATTAACACACTCCTTGTTAGAAACTGGGGGAAGGGACTGGTAACTCAGAGTTCCACCGTAATTCTTCTTGCAGCCAGCAAAGAGGAGACTTGTTCTACTTCTGTTAAAGTACACAGTGCTCTTGAGTAGAATCAAAAACACTCCTTCCCAGCAACGTCTTATCTTTACTCTTGACGTGGACACAGTAACCACCCACCTGCTCTGTTTTTCACTTCTTCAGATTTATTCAGCCATGCTCAACCACAATCTGAAAATGCTGAACAAAAAATCACAGAAAGTCATTATTCATAAGTTTGAAGTTGTGTGCCATTCTGAATATAATAAAGTCTCCATCCAGCTTTATTCAGAATATCCTCACTATGAACACTCCTCTCTTGTTCCTTAGTAGGTCTCTTGGTTATGCTGATATACCAGTGCTTGCCAAGAGATGCTTATTTTACTTAAAAATTGTCCTGAAATGGAATAATGATGTCAGCAATTTATATCTGCCAAAGAGAAGCTGGAAAAAGTGAAAGTTAATATATGGAGATTCAGTTGTGAAAATGGAAAAAATCATACTTGTTTTATTTGAACTTCAAACTGCAAAAGTTATAGGCACAGCATGTGATCAATGCCTAAGTAAGATGGAGAACACATTAAATTATAGATTTCTTCATTACCTACAACTCCAGGCTTCCACCACAAGTCTTGGAATCTCTCTCCCACACATAAGGAGGGAAGACTAACCAGTATTATTAGGGATGATGACAGTCTGCCATGCTATGCCCAGCCATTGACAGTTACTCACAGTCAGCAGGAACAAGCAGCTGACTTTCTGAAATCCGATCAAGAACGGCACACTGCTGTACCTAAGGGTCAATGATTTTTCACTTTCTGCAGATTCATGTAGCCATAATCAACCACAGTCTGAAAATGCTAAAATTAAGATTTTGGACAGTACAGTTCTCTGCTTACAGAGAAACAAAACAAGCCGTGTTTGAGGCAGCTCTCAATGAGAGAAAAGATCATTTAGTGACCTGTGAACATGAATAGCTTTCAAACTCCAGGAACCAAAATCAAAGCAATTTAGCATTAGAAACTAAGTGGAAGACAGCCAAGGGAATTCTAATTGTCTATTGCCCGGTGTAGGTGCAGAGAACATGAGTGTGAACATGTGGGTTTCTTTGGCTACACATTATGATATATGATCTCTTCTGTACATGTGTTAGGCTTCAAGGAAGGTCACCTCTAGCTTCCCACACAAAGCAGGTGTTGATTTTTTTCTTTACTAAATAAATACTGAAGAAAAAGAATTTGAAGGGTTGCCAGGATATTTCTATACCTCAGGGAGCTGTGTGTGTCAGTCAGGCCAAGGCCATGGAAGTTCATGTTCACTCTGAGTTCACCTTACTGCCCATGGCCTTGCTTTTTTCCTCAGGTAAAGGCCTTGCCAGCCTTTTTCTTGAGCAAGGCTTGCTCTTCCTCTTTCTTGCATGCCGGAAGCTCTCTCTAGCAACACAGCCTTGTCTTAGATTTGTTTCCTCATACAAGTTGCCTGGCTTTGTCAGGTCTTGACGCCATCCTGAAGCTGGTAAAATGAGCCAAGTGACTTCATCTCTCATGGCACACCTTGAGGACATTTCTTGGGCATGAGCCAACTTACTGCTCACAGTTCAAGAGCCATTTTTTTTTTCCCACGAGCTAACTTACCTCCCTCACTTGTACCAAGAGCTTCCTCTATGGGAAAGGAGACAACAAAGAATATGGAGCATTGTAACTAGGCTGGACGAGGGGAGGGAAACACTGTCCCCACTCCTCGCCCCACCCACGCCGCTCTGGGGTGTGTCATCTCTCGTCGCTTACCAATGCTTGAGTTTCACTCCAAGCTCTCTGCTTGCTCATGCTCTTGAACAAGGATAGCCAGGAAAAGAAAGTTTCAGGGAAGACAGAGCTACGTGTAAACAATTCTTTGTGCTTGCTCACTGCCTCAAGCAGCTGGTGAAATATCGCCGTTGGAACTGTAGACAAAAGGAGCCTCTCCAAGAGAATGCTTCCTTCATGTGAAGTCTGGCAGCATCAACGACCTAAGTAAGCATCAGTTGCCAGCACATGCTCATAGACTGGTATGTGACTTTACAAGCAAGCAGAGCATGTGTTTCAGTCGGTGAATCCCACTGGTCCCTCGGCTCCATCAGTTCTGTGACTCGAACCCAGGGTCTGATGAGTGACTGTGGCCTCCTTACTAAGTGCATTGAAGGATTGTGCTGCCATGCATAGGAAGTAGATGAGAGCCATCTTTTGGTCAGATAGCAAAGGTTCCAACCGACGTTTGTCAAGATAATTCTGCTTTCCTTTCTGCCACTGGATGTTTTACAAAGATTTGTTTTCATAAATTGCAGGCCTTTAAAATAGTTTAATTAAGTAACATTTTATATAGTAAAATAATTTGTATGCAATAAAATACCTAAATCCTTCTAGTTTGATGAGATTCGACAATTGTATACCATATTACATATATATGTGTGTGTATGTATATACATACATAATACATATATGAGTATATTTGACATTTAGTTCATTTTTCACTTACTAAGATGTATACTGACTATATTCTAAAGCTAAAGCTTGGATAACTGACTTCTTACTATTAATAATATTTGTGTGGATCTTATGCAGCTGTGTACCCGATTCCTCCTCAAAGGCCTATGACTGCTTTCCAGTCCTTACTCTACATTCAGGCACATGGAATGATTCTAATTTGTCTCTCTTCTCCATCTCTAGGGCCGTGTATTCTTGTGGTTCCCTCTGAGGCAGATGGTAGTGCCTCATAGTTCACACACAGTTCCTGCTGTGGGATGGTTTCTTTTCCTTTTGTTCCCCTCTGACTGCTGAGGGGGTCCCATGTCCCTGCACTCAGGGAGCTCTCTCTTGTAGTGCATAGCCATCCCAGCATTGGCCTGGAAGTTCCAACCCCCATTGAAGCTTCGGTAATGGTCAGGCCCACAAGGCGGGGCGGAGGAGGAAGTGGAAGACACAAGATAGAGAGGAGGTCTCTCTCTCTTGGTTCTGGGACCCTGGACGCAGGAGGTAGACCGAGCATAGTTCTCCAGAGAACACTGCCAGATTGCGCCATACCTTTGCCAGACCCTACAACCTATCCCTTCATTTGTAAGTTACCCCACAAAATAAACCTCCCTTTTAACTACGTGGAGTGGCCTTAATAATTTCACCAATACTCTCTCAACTCTGAGCACTTAGAGAGAGCTTGTCCTGGGCTCTGCTTAACCCTTGCTGTACATTCTGGTGTAGGGATGACTTCCTTCCGGTTCTGTTTGGTCTTCTTAGCTCTCTCATGAGAGTTCACTGTGTGTTACCTTTCCACATGGAGGCTACTTCAGATATTTGATACAAGGCCTGCATGGTGGGAGGGTCTTCTCAGTTTCTCTTCTCTCCCCCGGTTAGGTAACTGGCATGCCTTGATTGTATTCACTGTTGGGTTTCAATCTTCAAGGCAGGAACAGAAATGTTCATCTCGCAGCTGCCTCTTTAAACTGGGTGTCCTCATCTGGCCACTGCTTCAGCTTTCTGCTCCTGTAAGGACTTTCTCTTGCCTTTGTCCTGTGCACATAGAGGGTAGTTTCAGCTTGCTGAGGGGGAAAGCAAGCTGGTGTGCCTAGATCCAGGCTTCACGGGTACCCCTGCTTAGCCATGGAGTGAGTACATCAAGGCTGTTCCTTTGGCCTGCTTCCAGTGAAGGCCAGAAGGCAGCAGTTCCTTGTTGGAGGTAATTATTCTCTTCCTAGGGGACAGTTAACAGTACCTGGAGTTGCTTTTGATCTTCAGAGCTAGATGTGATCGACATCTACAGGGTAGAAATTAGGGATAATGATGAAGACCCTACTGCAAAGTAGGATAACCATCAACAGGAATTCTGGGAAAATATGGAGGGTCTATAGCTCTGTTCTAAAGGAATAGGAATGGATGTCTACATTGAAAACTTAGTTATTGCTTTTCTACCCCAAAATTCTGATGCCACTAAACAAATATAAAAGGGGGGAAAAAGATCAGGTATATTATTTTCTTGGTCCCAGGAAGGCAGAAGTTGATCTCATGTGTTACTATGTCAATGTCAATGATTTGTCATGGTAAGGTTACTAATAAATATTTACTGACATAGAACATGGATGAATAAGTGGACTGCTTATATGATACACATACCTATGCTCAAGCATACAATCATATGAAAACAAATAAATAAAAATCAGGCAGTTAATTTAAAAAGCTGGTGCTGGTGACCACTAGGAACATTTTGCTGTTTCGTGAGAAGGAATTGTATGTGGTCTCAGTTTCTAGTTTGGGGAAAGTGATGTCATACAAAGATCAACACACAAAGTTTCATGGAAATATCTTTTGGTCAGTCCAAGGAGAGCTTGCATTTGGGGTGGGTGTTCTGAAACTCGGTTCAAAAGCTCAGCTAGGCATGGGTGTAAGACTAGATTTAGCAATTCTATTCTCTTCCATTTGAAGTGACCCCAATCAAGATGACTTCATTCAGACTTTTTTCATTATGTGCTGAAAGAGTGCATATTGCCACATACTATCTGACAGGTCTCCAAGCCTTTCCCTGAGCAGTCTCAGATTTAGCAAAGGTGCATTGGAAATTTGTGTTCCAGGAGTTAATATAATTATCTTCTGCTTTCCGAAGTTTATGAATTTAAGTATCTTCTCACTTCTAATGAGTGACATTTCAAAATCATCCATTCATTTCTACAATAGTTACAAAGTTCCTTATTAGAAGGTACCACTTGAGACCCAAGAAATACACATTTTCTTGCTCAAAAACTTTGTCTTTGAAGGAACTTTCTCAGGCCATGATAAACAGAAATGTGTGTATCTTCTGTCCATAAATGTAGACAGATATTCATTATCATGGGTCTTCTGAAAGTATAGCTTCAAATACAAATACTATTTCAAAACTGAGAAGGAAAAAGAGAGAGAGAGCCAAGTCTTCCCTAGTCTTGATTAATAAATACCACTCATTCACTGAAGTTCAGACCTTTCACTTTAACAACTATCAGCAGATGTGGGCTGTTTCCAAAATCAGTCCTGATATAAGGTGCAAGGCTGACAACCAACCCACTCAGAAGAAGCTGGAGTTATTGTGCTGGTGTGGACTTCTGGCTCTTATTCTCATTCTGGCTATCTGGCACAAATGTTCAAGTGAACAGTTCATCGATGTGCTGGAGTTCTGAGGACTTTTCCACTGAATCTTCAATTAGAAGACCCTCCTATATATTCAAATTGATTTAAATAAATAACTTCTGTGCCTATTTGTGAACATACAGGTGCATGTAGTTCCAGCAATTTTCATTTTTTTCTCACCAAGTCTTTCAGGCTAGCAGGTAATAAAAATTGTCCAAATGGGTCAAAAATGTTTTCTTTAACTTGAACAATCTCTCTAGGCCAGGTGGTGGTGGTTCACAACTTTGATCTCAGCACTTAAGAGGTAGAGGTAGGCAGAGTTCTCTGAGTTCAAGGCTAGCCTGGTCTACAGAGGAAGTTCCAAGGCAGCCAGGGCTACACGTAGAAAGCTTGTCTTGAAAAACTTTAAAAAAGAAAAGCAAAACAAAAAAATCTTTCTAGGTTATTTTTGATTAATAAAAATATAACATTTTTATTAATTCTTTGAGAATTTCATACATCTAAACAATGAAATTTGGTCACATTCATCTTCTCCTATTCTTAGCCCCTCTTCGGTCCATCCCCAACCCTACCATTTCTCCCACTTCATTTCTGCTCATTTTTGGTTTTTGTTTTTTTAAATAACCCACTGATTTCAGTATATATTGCCCAAATACTCATGGGTGTGAGGCACCCCTAAAGCATGGCCAATCTTTCAGGGATCCCGCCCTTAAAGGAATCTGAGTCTCCCTCTCCCAGAAGCATTCAGTAGTTAATAGCCTCCCAGCTGGGGATAGGGGCTCGAAGTCACTTCCCACTTCTGTTCTGGAATGGTGACTGGCTTGGTCTTGTGCAAGCAGCCACAGCTGCTGCAGGTTCATGAATGTAGTGGCCCTGTCATATCCAGAAGACACTGTTTCAGTCTGGTCCTTCTTGACCTCTGGCTGGCAGAGACTTTTCCACTCCCTCTTTTGAGATGGTCCCTGGGACTCGGGTGAGGAGGAGGGGGATGATGTAGACGTCTCATTTACGGCTAAACACTTCACACACATGTTTTCCCTGTGCTGTTCTAACTTACTTTTTCCCTTATGTTTTCATTTGTTGCCAACCCATCCCCAGTTTAGGGAGATTTCATTCTTATTCAGTACTAATATAGTTTTAAAAGTTTTGGAGGGCACAGGGAGAGGTGTTTTCAACCAGTACATGCAGGGCTTAAGCTCCACCCAGCTCTAACTGCTATAAGTGAGGTTCCCTTGGTGACCATGTAAGTCAAAAAGGGAAACTCAGTCTCTAGTGAAGTCAGACTGTGTCAGAGGAAGGAATACAGTGCAGAGTGACTCTTCTCAGTGGAGCTCAAGGATGAGGCATGCCCCAGCTATGACTCATGAGCATGGCATTGCTCAAACTAACTAGGGAGGCCCTGGGCTGTATCTCCATTCTACAGGAACTTTATTCAGCAGAAAGACCCCTCCCCCAGAGATGTGTGATTCTAAATATAGAAGGTACAATCTCTGTGTCAAAAGGCCAGATCTCTACAGCTCATGGTCTACCTACTGTCATAGATCATGAGTGACTGCCTTCCCTCTTAGTGTTCTTTATTCATAACATTTAGATTTAGGAAGGTTGACTTCTTTAATGGAGAATGAAGCTCAAAGTTATCTGCCTTCTATTAAAAAATTCTATTTTCCCCAAAGTGATAGTCTTTGCTCTTTAGCTAAACAAACTGTGGGTGTTTCTCTTTTGAGCTAGTACTATGCAATTACCATGAGCATAATGCTAGCAGATGTAAGCTTCAGGTGATTAATTGGGACTTCATCTCTCTCCTTGGCTTGTCCACCAAGGATGCAGTGAGGACAAATGGAGTGGGAGCCCTCCCCCACAAGCTCTAAGGTAACCTTCATCACATCACCACTCTGGAGGTGGCTCTGCCTTCTGCCTCTGCTGTTTGTATTCTCCCTGGAGGCAAGACATCTCAAGCGAGTTTGTCTATCACATTCTGGGTGGTAGGAGCCCTGCCAGCTCACAGTGGGAGACTCACAGGCGTGGTGGGACCTTGTCAACATCCTGAGGGTGCTCAAGGAAGAGCTTACTCATTAAGTCTTTGTTTCAGGATCCAAGCATCTCATTAGGATTTTTTGGGTGGTATTACAAGTAATTCTCTTATAAGTGCCTTAAAAAAAAAAAAAGGAATAGGATTGGGTGACAATATGACAATGTGAAATGTCTCGTAGCTGCTGAGACCTAGGAGAGAATATTACAAACTTCCAGCAGGAAGCTTTACTAGGTCCCAGGATGTTCAAACAAAAGTACAGGATGAGATTTCATTCTCTAACTGTCAAGAACATTAAGAAACATCATTTCTGTACAGTGAGCAAGATGAAGTCAGCCTGGAAGAAACACTCCAAGGCTGATTTATTAAGTCACTAAAAGTTAGCTAGGCTCCCAAGCACATGATAGGCATGTTCTGGAGACTGGAAAGTCATATTTGATCCAGTGTTAACCCACATGCAACTCATAATTCTACCTACCTTAGCAATTAGGAATGGCCTCCTAAAGTCTTTGTTTTAATTTTTTTTTTAAATACATGTATTAACAAACTAGATTCTAGTGCTTGGTATTACACATAGATCAGGCTAGATGCCAGAGAGCAGGTAGGTAGGCATTTTCAGCCACCTTTCTAGAATCTCATGTCACTGTTGCCTGGTGCTTGCCCCATCTCCAACTCTACATCACAAAGAGACTTAGCTGGGGAGATAGCGGAAGTACATTCCCTGAAAGCAATCTAAAGCAGTTTCTTTCCTGTGATGCCCCATAAGCAGATGCCCTAGATGAGTGGGAACTACTGGATAAAGTCATCCATTCATTTATTCTCAATGTGATGGATAGTCTCTAGGGAAAGTGCCTCTTTTGGTACCAAGAGAAGCATTTCCCAGGTGCTGAGAAGAGTGTGAAAGACTCATCTTCATCCCAGAAACGTTTCTGTGATCTGTGGAACTCTGATGTTTCTGCTCCAAGACTACTTCACAGACACTCAGCTAGCTGTGGACTGTCCATCAAAAGCATGTCTTCTATCTAGTATTGTCTCAGTGAGGATCTACTGAGATTTAAACTTAGGTGTTCTGCTCTGAAACCAGACCTCCTAGTTTGCCTGTGGTACAAAACTAAGACAAACAAAAACAACCAACCAAGTAACCAGACATTCATCAGTCCCAAATCTATGTGATGTACTTCATTACAAGACACAGTGATAAAGATTTCTGTCCATTTTGTTGGTTCCATCAATATTTGTTAGGTGTTGGAGTCTAGGCTAAGGATGAAAGCATTAGGTAAGTGAGATTGCTTTGTGCGAAAATGTAACTATGTTGGAGGACAACAGCAGTGTGGGAAGAAACTATTAAAAGATGAAATTAAATATTGGTGTGATAAAATGTAGGAAATTTCAGTGAGTGGAATTGTGTGTGCATGCGTGTGTCTCTGCATGTGCGTGCACAACAAGGCCAGAGATTAATGTCAGATGTCTTCTTTTATTGTTCTCTACCTTAGGTTTTTGAGACAAAGTCTCTCATTGAACCTGGAGCTTATGGATTCAGGTAGATTAGCTGGCTAGAGAAGCCCTAGGGCCCTCTGTCTCTGCCTCCCAGGTTGTGAGATTTTAGGTATATGCCTGAATTTTCACGTGGATATTGGAGAGCCGAACTCAGGTCCTCATATGTACTCAGTAAGCACTTTACTTATTACCCCATTTCCTATACTTGGGGTTTTTTGTTTGTTTGTTTGTTTTTTTAAGTTATCACTGTATTTGCCTTTTCAATTGTCATAATAATCGCACACACTAATGAGGGTATAGTGTGATAGACTCCCTTCCCCTGCAGATAGCATTTCTTGTGGCCCAAGCTGGCTTGAACTCTTGACTCCCCTGCCTCCACCTCCATAGTGCTGAGATAACAGATGTGCATCACCATGCCTAGTTTGTTGTGGTATTACAATGCATGCAAACAGTTTGTCACAGTTGAAGGATGCATTATGTACTTTTCTATTGTCATGATAAAATATCATGGCCAAAAGCATCTTATAGAAGAGAGAGTTTCTTCTGGCTCAGAGTTTCAAAGAGAAATTCCATAATGCCTGGGTAAGCATATCATGGTAGCAAGAACAGGAAGTTGGTTGATCTTTACCCATATATAGAAAGAAGGAGTCGGGTGTTGGGGGTGGGCAGAAGAGTAATCCACATTCCAGCTCTTTATCATTTCCTTTTATTTAAATCCTTCAAATTCCTTTCCTAGTTTTTCACAAAACAAGTAACAGTTTACAACAGAGTGGTTTTTGTGGTTGTTGTTCTTATTTACCACTTAATAGCAATTGATGGGCATTTAGCATCTTCTAGATGATGATTTTTACATATGATTAGAATAATCAACACATATTAATTCTATGGAGTAGCAGGAGTCTCTGTGATAGCCCAAATCAATGTAGACTATGTCCACTTGTGTTTGCTCTTCCTCTTCCCTACTGTCCCTTGTCTTGTTCTTCCTCTCCTCCCCACCCTTCCCAGTCCCTCATAATCCTTCTAATTTCATGTCATCTTTATTTAGTCTCATTTTTTATCATTTACTTATTTGTTTGTTTTTAACCACAGAATTTATTTGTGGTAAAATCTTTTGTTTGGATGAACTGTCTGAAGTGTGAGGAAGAAGGCAAACATGCTCTTCAGGAACAAAGGATGGTTTCTACATTGTCCCAGAGGTGAGAGCAGATCGGTCAACAGACTCGTACTTCATTTCCCAAATACTAGAGGCCTTTGCACATGTTTGGGGCTATAAGACCCATGGAAAGATGAATGTCTTTGCATAGTAGAGAAAAGAACAGTCTGAAATTTGGGTGGGAGTGGGAACGTAAGAAGAAGGCCATGTACCAAACAGGTGACGAGGAGAGAGAAAAGAGCCAAAGGATGTTGTCAGTGTGTTTGCTGTAGTGTTTGTGGTAGTGCCTCATCCTCAGTCCTCAAATAAAAATCTGGAGTGAGGCACTCAGTGATGGATGTGCTCTGGGGTAACTCGAGGCTCCATCTATGTAGGGTGGCGAGTGAGCAAAGCAGTCTGCGTGGCCTGAGGCATCCCCCATGATAGTCATTCCCCCCTCTACTGCCTGTTCTTCTCTCTTTCACCTTAGCTCTCCAATCAGCTCTTCACTAAGTAATTTAAATGATACTTCTTAAGCCTCTTAAGTTAAGCAGGGCCTGGTGGTGAAGATTACATGCCTGCTCTTCATCTGAAGAAGTCAGAAGATGACAAGTTCAAGATCAGTCTAGGCAACTTAGGGAGAGCCTATTTCACCATAAAAAGAGACATACTTTACAGATAGAGCATTTGTGGAGCATGCATGAGGCTTTAGGTTGTGTGTGTATGGGGAGTCCTTGCATGGTGGCAGGTCCCTGGCTTCTCTGAGCTCTGCTGCTCTCTTTCCTCATGAGCTGTACAGACTGTTCTCGTCTTTGTTGTTGTCTGAACAGCAGGAGCCCTCGTTCATGCCAGACAGCCAGGCTTACTACTTACTTGGCACCATCGTTTAGATGCCCACCTAACTTGCCTTTTCTTTCTTGCAAGTCTGTGTCAGACGGCATCATTTAGGGATGATAGCATGTTTGCTTCGCTTTCTGAAGAAGCATTCCTCCCCTTTCATCCTCCATCCAGACCTGGCTCCCATCCATTCCCAGAGTTTGTACATTCATTCATTTTTCTGCTTGCCTCTATTAGAATGTAAATCCTAGAGGCACTGGGTATTATCAGCTGCAGTGTATTATAGTACTAGAGCCTAGAAGATCCCCTGACATGAGGTAGGAAATTGATTCATACAATTATATGTGGAGGGATCAAAGACTAAGAAGCCAAATTTAAATAAGTGAAAAACCTAGCCAGCCACCAAGCTTCCTTTTGTAGATTCCTATCAATAATGATAGGGAGTTGTTTGCAAACAATATTGTTCACTTCCTCTTATCTTTGGCATGCAAAGTATAAATATCTAATCAGTGGCATGCTTTATGAAATGAACCTTTTGGAGGGAGGCAAAGGGGAGGGCATGGGTCTGGCTTCTCCCCTGGGGTGCATAATTGGACTCTGTATAATGGGATTCCTAGTCACTGAAGCCTAGGGAAGGCAACTTGGGTGTGCATGTGTATGTGCGTGCGTGCGAGCTTGTGTGTGTGTGTGTATCTGTGAAAGGCTTACCTGTGCTTACATACCACAATACACAGGCACATTTACAGGTACTTAAGATCTCTTTAGGCTGAGACATTATAGAACAAAGCATAGTTACAAGATTCAGGGTGGGGAGCAGAGAATAAAGAACCCTAAGAGGAAAACAGAAAAAGATTGCAGAGCTAAGGAGGGATTCTGGATTACACACAACACATACCTATTTATAAACATACATGAGTATATACATGTGCATGCACACACATATGCTATTTACATGTGTGTGAGTACATGAGGACACACGTTCAGCTGCCACGTTCAACAGCGTCAGAGACCTATTTTTCCCTAGGTATTTTATGCCCTAGTTACCTTTTTTCTTGACCCTCTCATGTGTATTCCCAACTGTGAAAAGAAATCAGTGCATTTGCTTGGAGTTTTTGCTTGCTTATAACAACTTAAAACACAGAAACAAACAAACTAGCAAATGGTGATATGCATGATGATGATGATAACAAAATGGCCACCATCTACTGAAGGCCTCAGCTCAAGAAACTCAACAGGAATTATACTGTTCTATGCAAGAGGAAACACTAGGTGAATCTAGAACTTTCTGCAGCTCATAAACATCACTCCTTTTGTTTTCTGTTTCATAGAAACCTGTGTGAAGCCTTGAGTGAAAGTGCTATTTCCTCTAGATAGTAATGTATAACATGAATTGCTAACACAGTCTTATTAATAAAAAAACCCAGAGCCAGATAATAGGGTGCAAGTTGAGAGATCAGAGAGACAGAAGAAGCCACAGCCAACCTTACCTTGCCAACTCCTCTGCTGATCCTGTTTCCTCAGACTGAAAGCCTCTGAGTTCTCACTTGAATGGATCTCAGCTGAACTGCTTAAAAGCCTCTAGTTTCTGGTCCTCATGCCTTATGTACCTTTCTGCTTTCTGACATCATTTCCTGGGATTAAAGGTGTATGTGCTTCCCAAGCAAAGACATGAGATCTCAAGTCCTGGGATTAAAGGTGTGTTCCACCACTGCCTGGCTCTGTTTCCAGTGTGGCCTTGAACTCACAGAGATCCAGACAGATCTCTGCCTCCTGAGTGAAAGGATGAAGGGTGTGTGACACCACTGTCTGGCCTCTATGTCCGATCTAGTGGTTGGCTTTGTTCTCTGATCCCAAGGTAAGTTTTACTTGTTAGAGCACAAATAAAATATCACCACAGTGATGAATTGAAAGAGACTAGAAAGCAACCAACAACAGATTCTAATTGTCTTTGAGAATGTAATAGCACATGACATGGTGCTGAAATCAATCCCTGATTAGAATGGAGAAAGGGCTGTCAGGATGCAGCAGGAGGGACTTACAAATGTATCCTGATTCTCAGTTTAGAATGCCAATGTTGTGTGGTTGAAAGTGAGTTGTTAGATTTAGGGAATTGTTTCTTTGGAGAGTAAGGAACAGGTGTTAAGCATACATAAGAAAGTGTCCCCATATTTTAAATTCAGTTGATCATTGAGAAAAAAAAAGATGGCAGAAATGATATCTGTCAGCTCAAGGGGATTGAGAAGAAGCAAACATCTGTTATAAAACCAACTGCTGAGTAAATCAAGAGAAAGCAGAAAAAGAATCGTACATAAAGGGCAGAAGAGCCCTCAAAACACTTCCAATTACTCCATCAGATTTGCTTGGGAGGCTCTTGTAAAATAGCTGTATTTATGACTTGTATTCCACTTTCTTCTCTCTTTTAACTATGAAAGTAGAGTGATAGGTTGGCATGCTCAGAGATTGGGAGGAGGCTCAGGTGATTCCTGGAGGTTCCAATCTGGGGGAAGGAGAGTCTGTTTTTCAGTATTCTGTGGGTGGTTCTATGTGCCCCAGTAACAGATGACCCCCTAAGCTCACTAATTCAACCATAAAAGACTTGTCAGGTAAACAGCCCACAGTGCAAGAGCCGCCGTAGTTTGCAGAGTTAAGAAGTCAAAACAAACATCAGCAGGGCCCACAGATGTGGGTCACTGGGATAAAAGGAAAGGAACAGTCTTCGGTGACTGGCTTGTGTTATCTTTTCTCAGGCTGTGCTCTTGGCGTTGACTACCAGGAGGCCTGGAGGCCAGTGGAGTTCCCTGGCAAGAGCAATACATCATCCACTCATCCCTTCTTTGAATTCCTTGCCTGGCTTGTTCTCCCATTCATTCCCCTGCTCCTGCAGACTTCCTCTGTAATTCTAGAAGTTGAGTCTCAAGAGAGTTGAGATCAGATCGCACATCTTAGGTGAACAAGCAGACAGCTAACTGCCTTTGCTCTTACCTTACTTCTAATGTAAAAGAAGTGCTTTTTGCTGATATAGCTGATAAGAGCTTGGCAGGCTGGCATGAATAACAGAAAGCCATGGCATCTGAGGCCCAATGCTTTCACATACTCAGTCTTATCTTTCCCACTAGAAGCGCCTATTTATTTGTCTTCCACTCAGCAGTGAGCTCCTTGAGGCCATGTATCCCAGCACCCAGCTCTGCTCTTGGCAAATATTAGGAGCTCAATGACTATTTGTTAAGTAAATTGCATGTGATTATCTAGATTCCCATGAGATCATCCCATGAAACTGTGTGCCTAGGCAACTCCTCTGGAACATTCTAGAAGGGCGAGAGAGAACACCCCCCTCCCCCAGGATAGGGACTATCTATGCCTCATTCAACTCTGTATCCTGGAGTACCGTGTTTGCTTAAGGAATGAATGAAGGTCTGTCATCACTCAAAGGCTGGGGATGGGAGAGTCTCATGTCATCCTTAGCTTGGCAGGTACTCAGCACATCAGCATAGGGATTCGTTAGACAGCTGTTTCTGGAAGCATAAGAATGAAAACACTTTCTACTGTACATGGTGAATTTTGAATGGTTGACAAGAGCTAAATGGATCCAGAGGTGGCTAACAGGGTCAAGGACAATGCCTGATGAATCTGGACATGGAAATAACAAGGCATCCCAGGCATGTCTTAAGCAATCACATTTTATTTTTATTGCAGGCAAACCATCTAGGAGACCCATGACCAAATGATGATTTTATAAAAACAAGAAATGAACCAAACTAAAAATAAAGTGAAAGACTAAATAAAAGACTAAATTGGGCTGGGGGTGTAACTCGGTGGTTCCAGGAGTGTTCAGTATATATGAGGTCCAAGATTCAATCTTCAGTCGCACACGCGCACAAACACATGCACACATACACACATACACACACACACACACACACACACACACACACACACACACACACGTGACCCAAGACATAAATGTATGTCACCTCAGAGTCTACTTCAATAGACTCTTATTAAAATAAATTCAATCTGCATTCACATATTAAGTATGAAAGCTAAAATCATGAAAGAATGGCCAGGAAGTTAAAAAAAAAAAAAAGAATTCTTTTCATGGTCTCTTAGATGGGAAATCCTTTCTAACCACAAAAGCAGAAAGCCGATTAGAAAAAGAATACATTGATGGTTTTCTGTTTAGAGGACATATAGACAGTTTTATTTCCTTTTGAGCCTTCACTGCATAATCTCATGCGTGACTTTGAAATCAGGAATAAACTAAAACCTTCTTCTAAAAGTTAAACCAAAGCAGGGGGAAATGGTATGTGTTCATTTCATATGATCTCACATCAACACATCGCAGAACTACTGAGGTCTCCATACACCTGAGTGGACTCCACCCCCGGCTGTTAAATGCCCGCACTGACTTCTGCAAGATGGACATTCAGGACTAAGTAAGGGCAGGCAAGAACACTGTGCAATTTGTTTTGATTCTGAGCTTCCAAGGAGAATCTCTAGTCCTAAGTGAACCCCATCCTCAATTACGCCAAGGTTCAGTTACAGATGATACACACAGAAGACTGAGTGCATTTAGATGCTTCCATTTTGTTCTCTGGGCCTAGATTTTCATCTTTTTCTCTTTCCTACTAACAAACCCTATTTAGAAATAGCTCAGAAGTGATTTGGAAGCCTTTTTTGACACCGCCAATTAGAGAGGTGCACCTCTTTCTGCAGACTCATGCTATAATAGGATTACCCTGTGTATGTTAGCTCAGTGTGGGTCCTGACTCAAACCAAGACCTCCTTGTAGATAGAGACCACATTTAGTCCATGGCAATTCATCTTTCTACCACCACCATCTTATGAAATACCTGAAACAGAACACAAAATTGCTTGTTTTATGAATGAATGCATTAATGGATGACACTGAATGATGAAACAAAAAGCTGGTAGTCTTTTCTGAAAGACTCTTGAATTTGGGAAGACAGATTACCCAAGTCCCTTAGCAATCTTGTCTCAGCAATAATCTCTTTTTCATATCACATTTGCTTTCTGTTTCTAAACTTTCAGGCCTTGGAACCTAATAAGACTAAGCTAAGAAGCACTAACTTAACCATAATACATCGAGAGGGAAGGTTAAGGGACTCCCTGGCCTTCAAATTCTTTTTTTTTCCCCAATGTTCTTCTTGATTCATGAACTCAGACCTACCTGGAAGTGAACTTCAGTTGCTTTACTTATTTGTTTGAACTGTCATGTTTTTATGACAATTGTAGCTTACTCTTCTCTCCGAACTTTGGCCAAAGCTCCTTTTGAGTTAGGTTTTCAGTGAGCCACTTACTTAGCTATGAAAGGGGCACCAGAGGGGAAGGTCTGCCTGATCTGTCTGTCTGTGGTCAGCTAGAGGTCCAGGGTAAACTCTAAAGGGGGTTGCACTGTCGTCTATCGTGTCCCTGTGCCTTCACCACAGCCTTCTTATTGTTTTGTTTTGTTTTTCGAGACAGGGTTTCTCTGCGTAGCTTTGCGCCTTTCCTGGAACTCACTTGGTAGCCCAGGCTGGCCTCGAACTCACAGAAATCCGCCTGGCTCTGCCTCCCGAGTGCTGGGATTAAAGGCATGCGCCACCACCCCCTGGCTTATTGTTTTAACTTTACTGTTACCATTTCCAGGCAGTGGGAGAAAGCCTGAGAGTCACAAGCCCATTTCCAAGGCCCACCAGTATAGCTGTGTCTCTGCACTTTCCACTACTCTCTGGGAGGGAGAGAGCCCTTATCTCCTGAGAGAAAGAAAACATTCAATGATCCAACAAGGCAGTAGTGGGCTTTCATCAGAGCCCTTTGAGGCTCTTCACAACACTCTACTCAGTGAGAACACAAATCTTCTGACCCTTCAGGGTTTCAAGGGAAGTCTGAGCTTCTTAAGGGTCATCCAGGCAAAGATTACTGTTGGCTCACTTGTCAAAGTTTGAGAGGGTGAGCACAGTGAGGAGAGGCCCCACAGGTCACCCACCCTGGGCAGGAGATGTGCAGCTGTCCTATCCTGCAGGTAGCATAGAGTGTGTGTGTGTGTGTGTGTGTGTGTGTGTGTGTGTGTGTGTGTGTGTGTGTTTTCTCAGCAGCCCAGGGATTTAACAGATGCGCAAAGCCAACACTTGCGGTCTCTCCAAATTCCTCATTTGTTTATTCCTTCCCCTTGTACCTATTGAAGCTGAAATGAGAGGCCCCAGTCCAGATTTACGCCTGGTTAGGTCCTGCCTGGTAGAGTGACCTCTTACCTGGCAGCCATCAGGAGAAGAGCTTGCCTAAGGCTGACATAATCTGTGACAAAGGAATCAACAAAGGAGGAGCTAGAACCAGTCACCATAACAAGAGCACAACCTGAGAAGCAGCCGAGAGCTGCCAAACCACGGAGCAGAACTTTGCCTGCACACAGCCCTACCTTAGTCCTGGAGGGATCTAGAACCCGGGCCTGGAGAGAGCAGGTAACTGAATTCCATCTGCTCAGTGCCTAGGCCGGAATGATGCAGTGCAGAGGAAGGCAAGCTTGGTCCAAACCTTGCTCCATCATCTCAGTGCTGATAATACTGCTTCCTTAACACTCCAGCAGGAAGGTTTTGGCCTCCCGATAGGTAGGGTACCGAAGTCTCCCAATGCCATTGGAGTGGCCATGTTTACTTCTTTCTGTACAGGTCATTTCATAGTCCCCCCCACCGAGTTAGAATTGAACTACTTCATCAAACCAGCTCTTAGTGAGGTCTCGAGGAGGCCACTGCAGACACTGTCAGCTGTCAACTCTGGGCTCACCTTCTGTGCTCAGGTAGCACCTGGTCTATGTCTAGCAGTTAGTGGTCTAATCAATCCCAAGGAGCATCAGAGAATCACAACATAAAGTGTAGTAAGAACATGTGTTGGAGGCTTGCAACAGGCCAAAACTTTGGCTAAATTTTTACATATTGCTACTATCATATCTTAACAGATCTTTTGTTACTTTCTTTTATTTTATAATTTTACACATAAGACAATTTTGCCTGAATATGTGTATGCCTGTGTACCACCTGTGTGCAGTGCCCACAGAAGCCAGAAGTGGGTATCACCTGGAACTGTTATGTTACAAACAGGTATGAACTGCCATGTGGATGGTGGGAGTTGAACCTGGGTCCTCTGGAAGAGTAGCCTGTGCCCTTAACTGCCGAGCCGGCTCTGGAAGGATCTTCACAGTCTCTCCGGAAGGTGGAGAAGTGGACTGGAGCTAAGGGGTTAAAAACAATTTCCAAACCCATTTCTTGTAGCTCCTTCCGGCAGAATCCTTAAGAATCCTCACTCTCTCAACTTAGCCGAAGTATCCCAAAAGCTGGATGGCTGCCTAAGGTCACACAGAATCACCAGCTACATAAGCTGTATTCAACTGATCCAGTGAAGCAGATAGAATGCGGCTATCTAAGCAGAGGAGGTGTATGCATACCAGACGCGTCGAAGGTTCATAATGCGAGAGTCTGGGACTTTGACCTTCTTCCAACAATCATCGTAGAACTTTCCAAACTGTTCATGATTTGCAAAGCTAGTGATGTAGACAGAGCCCCAACCTCCATTCGTTCTCACAGGTACTTACTTCCTCATGCTAGAGAAGCCAGTAAACAAGGTGTGGGACTTCTTTCCAGTAACTCTGCTTTCAGCCCTGGTCTACTAAAACAAACCTGGCCTGGCTACTACTTCCACCCGCCTTGCAATTGGTCCTACACCTGAGATGTGAAATGGGGAAAAGGGAGATGAGGATAGGTTAGGGTCCTGGAGAGCAGCGTGTAAATGACCACAGGGGAGGCAAGAAGGGGGGTTTGCAGTGTTTCTGAGACAGAGAGCTCATCTTCAAAGGTAAAAAGACAATATGGTGGCAGTGATTAAAAGTTTTGATGGGGGAGCTCTTGTGAATATTGGAGCAAGACAAGGATGGGTCACACATAGTTATAGTGTTTATGAGCTGCATTTTCCTTTGGCAAGCATTTATTGAGCACTTATTTTGTCTAAGAATATAAAGATAAACAAGGAAAGAACTCTACTATTAAAAATCTTATAGTTGGGTGGAGGGAAAAAACAAAGTATACTACGAAACAAGTGTCTGTCTTCCTACCTGAAGTGATTGCTAGACCTTTGGCCACCCTGGCTGTGTGCCAGATGGACTTGCAGCCAATCGAGACAAAACAGAGGAAAACATTTTCAAGGTTCCTGGTTTGGGAGGGATAGACTGCCACCATCGCCACAATAACAAAATGATAGAAGCGAGCCCAAAGTCAGTGAGTTTGACTCTGTGGTTCACAGATAAGGAAAAGAAGGTCCAAGGATGGGAGTGACCAGTGTGAATGACCTTTTCTGCCCCTCTCATAGAAATGCAAACCATACCACAGATTAAATAAAATACTCAACTCCTATGGAATCCATTTCCCCATCTTTCAATAATTATGTTGGGGCAGCTAGGACACATCATTATGAATTCTATGGTTTGGTTTGTGCTTCCTCTGACCCCCTCCGTGTCATAATTCACAGAGACATTTTCTTAAATATCCCATACCCCACAACCCCAAATTCTGGTTTTAATATTCTAGAATAAGTCCAGGTATCTGAAGTTTTCCTGTTCTCCTGTGACATTTAAGTGCATTTCTCTTCTCTCAGTCAAGGCTGTGGTGGTGACCTACAGCAGTTCTTTCATTCAGTAGCTGATTATATCATTTATTTGTTGTGTGGATTTCTTGAGCAAAGTGCCAACTCTAGAAAAACTACTAATTCCCTTATGATAGCACAAAGGCATTCAGCATAAACCAGAAGAACTTCTTTGGAAGATGTGGTGTTTTGAATGACACTGTCCCCCATTGGCTCATATATTTGTACACTTGACCTCCAGTGGGTGGCACTATTTGGAGAGGCAATGTGGCCTGGGGGTGGGCTTGGACAGTTCTTAGCCTCCCTCTACTTCCAGTTGCCTCTCTCTGCTCTGTGCCTGGGGTTAAGGATGTGACCTTTCAGAGTGCCGCTCCAGCCTCCTGTTGCCGAGAGCCTACCACTATGGACTCTTCCTCTGAAACTGTAAGCCCAAGTAAACTCTTCCTTCTATAAGTTGCTTTTGGTCATGGTGTTTTAACAGAGCAATAAAAATGTAACTGTCAGAAAAGTGCTGCCAAAAGCCTTGAAAAATCCCCTACAGGACCAGGGATGTGATTCAGTCTGTAAACTGCCTGCCACACAGCAGGAGGATCTTAATTCAAATCCTCAGGATATTTGTAACAAATCGAGGCTGGGTTATACACACCTGTCACCTTAGCACAGGAAGGTGTGGCTAGGAGGATTCCTGGAGCTCACTCCACAGTAGGTCCAGCTGCTCGGACACTGGAGGAAGAGCAATGGCATGTGTAACTGGAGAAGTAGTGACAAG
This sequence comes from Onychomys torridus, assembly GCF_903995425.1. NCBI lineage: Eukaryota > Metazoa > Chordata > Mammalia > Rodentia > Cricetidae > Onychomys > Onychomys torridus. The sequence goes on from NC_050447.1 coordinate 115,486,090, forward strand.
ACAGGCTTTGGAAGGAACAGGTCAGAGTTCTACCCACTGTGAGATGTCTGGACTTTGTCCCGAAATAAACTATCATTTTTTTTTTTTTTTTTAAATCAGGAGTGACAAGCTTTGCATTTCACTTCCCTTGTTTTTATTTTTATTTATTTTATCCCAAGGAAGTACACAGTGATCTCTGCCACCCTGTCACCACTTCAGGGAGCAATGACCCCATGGTAGGGGTTGATACCCTGGAATGCCTCTTCCTCCACTGGCAATGAGGAAGCCAGAGGCTCTGAGTGACCCTCCAGGTTTTCAAATGTCACATGAATGTGTGAATCCTTATTTTCCAAGTGTATACCTGGGGCTCCTCCTAGTACCTCCAGCTGTCAACTTGAACGGCCTAGAGTCATCTGAGGGAGTCTCAGTGGAGGCATTGACTAGTGAGGTTGGCCTGTGGCCATGTCTTGAGGAATTGTCTTGAGGGTGGGTGTGGGAGGGTGCAGGGCACTGTGGGCAGCATTCTTGAGGCAGGTGGTCCTTGGCTACAGAAGAAAGCCAGCTAAGCAAGAGGCCGTGAGCCAGCTGGAGAAAGAGGCAGTAAGCAACATTCCTCCATGGTCTTATCTCCAGGCTCTTGCTTTGAGCCCTTGTTCTGATTTCCTTCAACGATGGAGTGTGATCTGAAAGTGTAACCCAGGTAAACCCTTTCCTCCTGCAAGTTGCTTTGGGTCAGAGTGTTTTCTCACAGCAACAGAATGAAACTAGAAAAGGATTTGAAGCTGTTGGACCCTTACAATTACTTTTATGCTGGCTGCTATGTTGGGTCATGGGTTCTACCTCTGGAACTAGCTGGGATGCACAGTAGCTTCTCATCACTCTTCATGTGTCTTGTCTGACACCCTCTGCTACATCAGACAGCAGGGATAAGAGCATCCTCAAGTGCACGAATCCAAGCCAATACATCCACACAGGAAAAGGACAGCAGCACAGTGATCTGGGCTCTTCCACATTAATCATCAATCGAAAAAAATGAACCATAGAATTGCTCACAGGCCAACCTAATAGGGGCATTTTCTCAATTGAGTCCCTCTTCCAAAATTGTTGTGCCAAGCTGACATAAAGCTAAGCAGCCATTGAGTCAGATTAGAATTGAAAACTGAGAGCAGAGAGTCCAAAGGTATAGCTAATGTAGGGTCACAAAGAAAGACTTAGCAACATCCCTGGGGCTTAGGTTGCTCTGTCAACTAACAGGTAAGGGATATGATATGGGCAATTTTGTTCAAATTTCTTTTCTTTTGAGACACGGTTTCACTGAGCCCAAACTGGCCTTGAACTGGCTATGTAGATAAGGGTGACCTTGAATGCCTGATTCTTTCTGTTTGTAACCACCAACTGCTGAGATTATAGGCATGTATCACTATGTCCAAGTTTACTTCTGAAAACAATCCAACCAATCTCAATGATCATAATATAAAAGCAGCAGTGCTTCAGAGTGTAATTGCAGTTTTTCTGGAAATTTCTTTTATAATTAGCAATGAGCAAAGTATTTCTGTGCTTGTGAATACCACTGAGTTAGGAGTTATATCTGAACTGACATTATGGCTAATAACACCAATGTTTTCCTGGACCTTTCTACTCCTCAAATATCAACCTACCTCTGTCTAATCAGTATTGTGTTGTGGGGGTACGGTGGGGGAGGGATGCTTCTCTTCCCTATTTTATACCAAGAGTGAGGAGGTCCAATGAGATTGAAACTGAAGGCTGTCTCTGGACATTTGGAAGCCAATGATCCCTGTCTTTCAGGACCACATTGGGAATAGCTGTGTCTCTGCATTAGTTACCCAGCTGCTGTGGATATCACTCTGTGTAAATAAAATTCTGATTGGCCAGTGGCCAGGCAGAAGTATAGGCGGGACAAGAGAGAAGAGAATTCTGGGAGGTGAAAGGCAGGAGAGACACTGCCAGCAGCTGCCATGAGAAGCCACAAGCCATGTTGCAAAGTATAGACTAACAGAAATGGGCTAAATATAAGAGTAAGAGCTAGACAATGACAGGCCTGAGCTAATGGCCAAGAAGTTTAAATAATATAAGTGTCTGTATGATTATTTTTATATGTGGGTTGTGGGACCGGGGGGGGGGGGGGGGGGGGCTTGGTGGAACCTGGAGAGAAGCTCTCCAACTACAAATGGCGCCCAATGTGGGGCAACAGTTTCCACCTAAAACCTGAGAACAAAGATTCTAAAACAGAGCTAAAAACAGCTTCCTAGTTGTCTCTCTCAAATTAGCGGCAGCCTGCTGGTTTGAGCTACTATGGCAGGTTCCTGGCGTGTGCATCTGACCTGCAGTGTGGCGGGAATGAGGAGTCTACAAGCGGCACTTTACTCTGCTGCATGGTAGATTTAGCCTTTGCTAGTTAAAGAAAAAAAATTTTCTGGGCTATGTGCTGCTTTGATAGAACTGCTTCTGATAGTTGATGGTACACATGGCTTCAGACACAGAGCTGGCGGTAAACTGTACCACCACCATGTTGGGAAGCTGAGGTGCGTGGAGCCAGCAGCCACATCGGTGTTTCAGTCTTACAAAGATAGATATTACACAGAGAATCTGGTTTATGTTATCTTTGGGATTTTTAACTACAGAAAAAGATTTGATTGTAAAAGCTGTTGAGTTAAACAAATATGTAAATTTTAAAGGTACCTTAACTTCAAAATTTGGATATAAGGATATGTTACTTTGGAAAAGAGTCTCTACTTTTGTTTCCACAGAAAGCCAGAGGCTGTGGATTTCTTCCAGATTAAGATACATCAGGTTTGATCAGCCAAGACCACCTGAAAGGTCTCCAATGATACCATGGCCCAGATGATCCAACATCCAAAATGGTTTCAAGGCAACTGGCTCAGAGGTTTACCCTCATGGACTACTCCATAATCCTAAAATTTTCTTTATGTCCCCATAAGATACAGTGCCCCCCTCAAGCTGGAAGTAGTAAGAAAAACTACGCCCAAATTCCCAGCTGGCTTTAGAGATGGAATTGGCTCACTCCTTCTCTAAACCCAAGCACATTATTTTAAAAAAGGTTAAGAGATTCTTGTGTCCCAATTCAGAAGAGCCCTCTGGTGTGGGACAGAGAAAAACCAATATTTTATTTAAAACAGGTTGATTATAAATGCAATCTCTTTCTAAAGATAAAAAGGGGATATGATATAAATATGATAGGATGAAAGGGTAGATTAATGAACTTACTTCTAAAGAGCAACAACTCATTTAAAATGTTTTACATTGGTATAGGTTTTAGTTTATTGATACAAACTTAAAGTTAATTTTGCTATACTGTGTGTATATTTCTACTCTTGTTTAAGGTATTATCTTTATACAGCTCATTTAAAATTGTAATGGATAATTAAAAATAGATTAATAACTGGTCATCTATGATAATCATACTCATAGCCATGTTAGTTAAGTCTTCTAGGTATACATAGAGATATTTCAGACAGATAGGTAATCTTTAAATACTTCAAAGACCTACAGAATATGGCATTTAAAATATTTTTAAAATTTAGACTTTCTGGACAGTGAGACATGTCTGCTCCTGGCAATACCAATTTACTTCAGAGAGGAGGATGGGCATTGAAGACACTTCATATCTTATCTTCACCTTGGCAAAAATAGCCATTTGTGCAAGAAACTGTTCTTGCCTGGACTGCTTGATCAACTGGACATGCAGGACCCATAGAAAGGTGACCACTGAACTTTGCTTGACAAAATGGTCCTTCAGGTTCCTGCTTCTCAGAGGAAACTGCCAGACATTCTACAGGACACTGAGAGAAGTGACCAAGAGACTCTAGCCCTGTGGGCTGAAAACAAATGCCCCAACTTTACAAAGGAACATTAGGTGACTGTCCAGGCTGCCAGCTGTCTCTGTCTTGCAAGACTCCTGAAAGTTGCTTGCATCCTTCTCCCAGTTCTCAGGTAATATTATATCCTTCTGAGGTCTTTGATGTGGTTGAAGACTAGATAGTTATAATTTTCTCAGTTATGATAAAACATAAATTAGATATAAAACCTTGGACTCACAAATATAAGATAGATAGGATATCTTGTTTAATATTGTAACTGTAATTCTTGCTTGATTTTTTTATATTTATTTTATATTGATTTTTGTTATATGTAATTTTACTATGTAAAAGTTAAAACCTTCCTTAAAAAAAAAAAAGAAAAGGGGAAGTGCTGTGGATATTGCTCTGAGTAAATAAAATTCTGATTGGCCAGTGGCCAGGCAGGAAGTATAGGCGGGACAAGAGAGAAGAGAATTCTGGGAGGTGAAAGGCAGGAGAGACACTGCCAGCAGCTGCCATGAGAAGCAACATGTAAAGACACCAGTAAGCCACAAGCCATGTGGCAAAGTATAGACTAACAGAAATGGGCTAAATATAAGAGTAAGAGCTAGACAATGATAGGCCTGAGCTAATGGCCAAGAAGTTTAAATAATATAAGTGTCTGTATGATTATTTTATATGTGGGTTGTGGGACCGGGGGGGCTTGGTGGAACCTGGAGAGAAGCTCTCCAACTACACCCAGCAGTGATTCTTAAATTTAAGATACTGTTCTAAAGGAGTCATCTATACATTCACATCATCAGATGTCTGATTCCTTGGAGAATCTTTGTGGGAATGTATGATTGGTCTCAGCTGTGCAAATTTGAAGTGTTAGTGCATGAAAGGGAGCAGGGAGACTGCACAGACTGGAGTATGCCTCCAGCTGTCCTGGCATGCACAGCTCAGGGGCCTGGGGATTTGGTGGATGCTTTCTTTCCTCATTCATTGCCTTTTACTTCCCTTCCTACCTTGTCTGCTGGCTGGTGTTTTCACGGCCTCCCGTTGCTCACTGGAGCTAGGTATCTACCTTTTGATTATATGAACTAATTATTAACTTCAAAGGGTGGATGATTGTTTTATGGTAATAGCACTGCAGGGGGCTTTGAGATGCCTCAGTCTGATAGGCCTTTTGGACACTATCCTCTCAGGGTTCCCAGTAACTCAGGACTTTCAGGTTGCCCCCTACTGAGACTGCCTGATTTCCTGAGGAGGAAACTAAACATCTTGCAGTGGGGGCAGGGAGGGCACCCAGTCCTGTCTGGCTTCCTGATCTCACACCAGGAACTTTAAGCAGCCAAAATCTTTAGTCCACAGGGTTCAAGTTTCATACAGAGCTGTCCTGTTTAGTTAAAATAAGCAGCCTGTTCAGGATATTTTGGACCACTTCACTGGGCTGCCTGAGGGCACCTGGCAACATGTTGTGCAACCTGCTCACTGGGAGGAATTTAGAAGAACATTCTAGAAAGGTGTTCAACATTGGTCGGCTGAGACTGCTTTGGGTTCTTTGTGGACACTGAGGGGGAAAGGGTCTCTAAGATAAAAGGTAGAGAGGTTCTGGAGAGATGGTTCCAGGGCTAAGAGTGCTTGCTCACTGGTAATGTGGATCTCAGTACCCATGTAACATGCTGGGCATCCCTATCCAGCTCCTGTAACTAGCTCTGGTTGGACAGGAGTGAGGGGGCTTGCTGAGTCATGAGCCCCTGCCTGATGCATTGAGAAATGCTGCCTCAGTGGAATAGATAGAGAGTAATGGAAGAGGCCATCCCATGCTCTCTTCTGGTCTCTGCATGTGTGCACAGGCACTGAAACCTGCAGGTTGATGAGCGTGCATTCACATTGACACTATATATTCATACACACACACACACACACACACACACACACAAGTAAAAAGAAATTCTTTTAAAATATACTATTTTCATTAATTCTTTGAGAATCTCACACATGCATACAATATTTTGACCATTTTCACTCCCCTTTCTTCCCTCACAAACTCCTCCCAGACTCACCTCCAACCTTACTACCTTTGAACCTTTGTGCTCTCTCTTTGTTTTGTTTTGTTTAGTAGTCCACTGAGTCCAGTTTGTAGGACCCACATACTCATGGGATTCAGACTACCCCTGGAGCCTGGTTAACCTCCCAGGAGCCACATCCTTAAAGAAAACCAAGTCTCCTTCCTCCTTCCAGAACCCATCAACTGTAAAGAGCTCATCAGCTGCGGGTGGGGGCTCATAAGCCCTCTCCCTTCTGGGCTGGAATGTTGTTGGCTTGATCTTGTACAGGTCTTCTGCAGGCAACTACAGTTGCTGTGAGTTCATGAGCCCTGTCATTTCCTGAAGACACTGTTTTGCTCTGGTCCTTATCCATCTCTGTCTCTCACAGTCTTGGCAACTCATCTTCTGAAATGGTCCTTGAGCATTGCAATGAGGGTGTGTGACACAGATGTCAGATGTCTCATTGTTGACTAATCACTCTATCTATTTAGCCATGGCTATATCTGGCCACACCATTTATTAGTGTAGTTCACAGGGTTCATAGCTGGTAAGATTTTTGATGACTTATTAAAGACAAATCTTAAATTATGTTGTCTTTAAAAAGAAGTCATGGGGGAGGAGGGAGCTATAGAGATAGTGAAAGAGCCATCTGCCCACACAGTGCCTTAGAGCTCTGGGCTCTTGGCTAGAAAGTTCTTGGGTGTACATGTCACTCTGGGTTTAAGACAATTGCTACTGCCTAGCAATTTTCTGTTTAAAATCTCTAAGTGTTCTAAGCTCATGGAAGTATTAAGATATTCTGTGAAGTTGAACCACCAAAAGGTGGCCTGGATCCCGTATTTTATCCATCTGTTTGCTGTCTTGTCTATCTCCCTGTCTCTACTCTCCAGCGTCCCATCAACGCCAATTTAAAACAAAGCCTGTTCATAGGCAGAGAGCCTAAAGTGACTCAAAGTATGTTAAGAAGGCTGCTATGTGTCCTATCCCAATAAATGCAGACACAGCTTTGTCCTTATCAAGGGAAAGACATTTTAAGTGGAAGTGTGGAGGGCAGTGGAGCAAATATTTATTTTACATCTATGATCTATGCTGTGCACATGGTCCATGATAGTCTTTGAAACAACTCCAGAAGGACAAGAATTCATTCACTTCACTGATTAGGGGGCCAGAGTAGTCTCCCTGTGCATGATGTTTCAGGCCGAGTAGCTTCTAGACTTCATGGGAAGGCTCTGAGTTCATCAGGACTCAGGAGTCTAAGGCGGTGTTTCAGATCTGCTACCAGGAAGGAGGAAGCAGAGGAGGTGAGAAAAACGACTTTGCCCCAGCTCTGGGCAGAGCTGTGCTGTTTGTGCACATTTCAACCTAGCCCTGACATCTCCAAATCCAAACTGCTGTAGACTCAGAACATTTTTGAATGATGACATCATGCTACAAGTAGAAAATTCTTCAGTGTGAAATTTCATTTCATTCACAAAACTATTAAAGATAATTGTTTGAAATGAACTTAAGGGTATGTGTGTAAGGCATACACAGAAATAGGAATTCTTGTTTAGACTTTCATAACATCCCCAAGATAGATTACCACATATACATAATATATACCATATATTATATATATGTAAATATACCAAATGCTGAAATAAATACTTCTGATCACAAGAATTTTGGATAAAGGACAATCGATCTATATTGGATTATCTGGTAAGTCTTGGCTATATAGTGAGTTTGAGGCCAGCCTGAGCTTTATGAGATCCTGTCTCAGAAAACAAAAATAAGAAACACTTTAGTATAAACAGAGGTTGCCCCTTAATTCAGTCATTAGAGATGGGACTATTTTAGACATCCAGGGGACGTGGGAACAAATAGAGGGACAATAGTCTTTAAGACTCTCTAAAGTAGATGCTCTTGTTTCCTGGGCTCTTCTACAGGTGACTGGTGCCCCTGAGTGTTTCTCTCTGCAAGGACTGCTCTTTGTACCCTAGTGTTTGCACCTTCAGCTCTCTCCTCCTGGAATGCTATTTCCCAGCACCCTTGCCACCCCCAGGCTGAGTTATCTGTCCCCACCTGTGTGGTCTCCTTGGGCACCCCTCCATCACAGTGTGCCATCCCGCTGCACTAATTGTTGATTTACATGTCCCACCCACTCTTGGTTCTGTGTCTTTTTATCTTTACACCCTCAAAGCATAACAGAGTGTCTAGCTCATACCGGAGGCATCATAAATATTTGCTACATGAGTCAATGCAAGAATGTGTGGCTGTGTAAAAGGCTGGCTTTGGATATAGGGCAGGGTTGGGAGCTGGAACCACAGGGCATTCAGTAGTAAGAAGTGGGAATGGAACGCATGAACTTGTGCACATATCAAGGTCAGGGAACTTCTCTGAATTTCCACATAAGTTTTGAGTATGACCAATTGAAGAGTAAAACCCTAATTAGCCTTTCTGGTAAGTAAAGTGTAATCCAGAACATTCTTCCTCATCAGGCCTTATGGACAAACGTGCCCAGTATTATTCTGTCTGACACCCTTGCACAACACTGAACCTGACCGTGGTTTAGTCATATCTCTTTATTTTTATGTCTGTTTCATTTCAGTTATAAAAGTAGCTCTAGGAAGCTTTTCCTTGCTATACAGGGAGCTCCAGAGAACAATAATTCTGCCCTGAGCATGGGAGGACTTCACACCTCTGAGTACAGAGCGTTTCTGGCAGTCAAGTGTCATGAAAATGCATAGAATGTCAAGAATATGAAAGCAAGAATGCTTTTCTGTTGTAGCTTCAAGCTTAGGGGATGCATTCCTGTCTTAGCTTAAATAATGTGTCTGCAGAGGAGGAAACAAAGACAGGTGCCTGGGAACCAAGAGTTAACAGCGTCTGTGTCTGCTCTGGCATGAAGGGACACATGCAAGCCTTTTGTTGTTGTTTCTCAAAGATCCTCTGTTGTCACAAGTAGATACTTTGCATGACCCAGACTTTGAGCATCTTCCATGCCCTAGGCTCACATAGTGGTCACCGCTTCCTGTTTTGTTCCTTTCTTTTTCCATATCACCTATTTTCTACAGCAGTGTTGAACAGTTCCCACGAGCCTGGTCCAGTGTCACCTCATATTTCTTATAAAGAACATTAGGATTATGAACTTTGAAAATGAGCTTAAGATTGATCTCCAGGCTGCTCTTTCCCATGCCATGGAAACATTGTGTGGGTTACCTGAGATCACAAGCAGAATGCCAGTGTAGTGGGTTATCATTCTTGCTGTGCTGAATTGATTAGGAAGTAATGAAAAAGTCCATGTGTTGGGAACAGAAGTGGCTGTTGCAGGACTGTACTAGTTCTGTCTCTTGTAGTACTCATTAAATACCAAACAAGAAGCAGCTAATGGAAGGACATGTTCATCTGGGCTCACAGTTTGAGTGTACTCTCCATCATGGCCAGTAAAGCACGGAGATAGATGGGGCACTTGATTGCGGCAAGAGGGGCATGCTAGGTTGCTTGTTCACCTCTGGGTGCACCAGGAAGCAGAAAGAGGCTAGAATCAGACTCTAGCTGTAAATCCCCTCTTCCACTAACACACTTCCTTCAGCTAAGCTCCAACTTAAAAATTTATGTAGCTGCTCTATACAGCACCAAGCAGAAGGACATGAGCCTGTCCCTCTGACATTGATGGGAATGTCCTGATCATCAATGTGAATGCCCTCATTTCATGTCCTGATCATCAGTGCAGATGCTTTATGGGGATGACCTAATATCATGCATAGATCATCTATGGAGATGCCCTAATCCCATGCACAGATCTTCTACAAGGATGCACTACTATTATGCACAGATCATCTACAGGAATACTCTGATCTCATGCACATATCATCTATTGGATGCTCTAATCTCATGCCTCTGTCATCTGGATTTGGTAGCATGTACATGGTCAAGATGGAACAATCTCAAGATAAATAGAGATTTTAGAAGTGAGTTCCCTGAGAGTCAGAGGCACTACTCTAATTTGATAATTGGGTCACAAGTACCTCCAAAGGCTTACCTTCTACTTGGCACTATTGGGGGATGTTAGAAGCATTAACAGGTAAGGCCAAGCAAAGACCTTTGCAGTCACTAGAAAGTCACTAGGTGGGACCCTGGAAAGGGATTTCAGAGCTTCAGCCCTTTTGTTCTGTCTTGGTTTCCCATATTTCACGAGGTGAAGAGCCTCCCCACTGCTATCTGCTTTCAATATTATGCTGATTTGCCCAAGACTCAAAGATACCAAAGCCAATTGATCATGAATAAATAAGCCCATATAAACCCCCTTTTCCCATTGTACTTGATTATATCCTGCATATGGTCACAGTACAGGAAGCTTACAAACATAGGTATCCAAACCCATTTTGCTTCTTCCACAGTGTCTCTTCTGACTAGTTTCTACTCCAGTGCCATGACCTTTAACTTAAGAGCCTTCGTGGGATTTCTTGTGGTATAGGCTCTATTTTTGGCCAATTTCCATACTATTGTTATCAGATTTGCTTAGCTTACTAGCATCCAAGATTGATTTACATCAGACAAAATATGCCTGATATCGATACTTGCCCAAGTTTTAGTGTTGCATATTTTGAGTGTAAAATGTAAAATTGCTATTGTGAACTTTGCTTGACCTACAATTCTCAACTCTATTACATCACAACAATGTGCCCCATTTATGATGGGCACCCAAGAATAAACAAAATGTTATGCCCCAAAAGAGTGTGCATTCAGATGGTAGGAACAATGTGGGAGTCTCCTTTCTTAACATCTGCACAATGGTCACAAATATAGCACACTGGAAGTCCAGATGCCTCTTGGTTCTAGAATTTCTCATAGGCACCAAAATCTGGGGATGCCAAAGCCCACTTTATAAATGGCGTATGTTTTCATATAGTCTACACTTATCACACTGTGTATTTAAACTCATGTCTAGGTTACTAACAATGCCTAACGCAGTCAACTGCTCCTATGCTTGACTAGCCAGGAAGTAATAAGAAGAGAAAGAGCCTATGTGCTTGGTACAGAGGCACTGTTGTAGGTCCGGACTAGTTATGCTTCCTGTTGCTATGACCAAACATCTGGCAAAGAACAATGTAAGGGAGAACAAGTTTCTTCTGGTTCATGGTCTTAGGGCACAGTCTACCATGGTGGGGAAGGCAGGGCCACAAGAGTGCCTCTTGGCTGTGTCAGCAGGGGCACAAGGCTCACATCTAGCAGACCATTGAGCAAACAGTACAGAAAGTAGAGTCAGGACACAAACCTCAAGGCTTTCCACAGTGACCTTGTCCATCTGTCTAGGCTCCATTCCTGAAGATTCTATAATCTCCCTCAAACAGTGCCACACCTGGGGAACCAAGTGTGAAAACATGGGCCTGTGATGGACATTTCACACGCACACCCATTTTTGTCACTGGCTGAGTCCACGCATAAGGAATGCTCTGAGACAGAGAGCTGATTGCCCTGCATTTTATTTAAGCATGGGACAGGGCAACACCGCGTCTACCTCTCACCCTGCAGAGGGCTTTACTTCATGCTCCATCTCCAGTGCGTGTTTTGTTCTGTTCTCTGGAAGATGACAGATTGTATGCTTTAGTGGCATAAATTATCCGAACAATTCCCTGCAGACATTGTTGGTGTAGAGAGCCCTACTGGTCCTGTGTTCCCCTCTTTGCTGCTGGGAGAACACTATGTTCTCTCAGGAGCCTGGCGAGACCTCATTAAGCTGTAGTATTTTTCACACGGTCCACTGCTTAGGTATCTGAGAAGAAGGGATTACCCTCCCACATTCGCTACCTAAGGGTGTATCAGGTCTTGTGATTGCCCCTCCTGACTGGCTCTTCTGCCTCTTGTAATGCTCCATATTTGATAATTTGGGGGAGCAAGACCACCTGTGGCATACCTGGACACTGCACCCTGAAGAATGTGATCTGATTGTGCCTGGTCTACTGAGAGGTCTGCAAATGAGATATAAACAGTTATTAATCACCTGGCACCTTCTAGCCATCACCCTCTGTCTAACTTCTGGTGTTATTGTAGTCTGATGTGATGTTGTGGGAGTTTCTAGAGCTTAATTATTATTATTATTATTGGCTCCACACCAGGCGTGGTCAAATGTTTGCAGACAAGGTCTCAGTCAAACTTTAAAACTAAAAGGGCTTTTTTTACATGGCCAGAAAGCAGCGGCCCCACCAGTTTTTCCAGATGCATTTTAATTGTCTTCTTTGTGTATCTCCTGGAGGGCATATGTACAAATACATTAAATACATCTAGAAGATTACCAATGAGGGTAACAGAGTCTCAAACTTGGCCTTGCTCCTTCAAGCTATCTCAGGAAAGAAATACAATGGGGTTATCGACCCTTTCCTTTTTCATGCTCCAACCACTCCACATGAACAAGTACCAGACATTCATATTATGCATTAACCTGTGCATACCAAAGAGAATAGCAGGTTTGTTGTACCCTCAAGTCTCAGGCTGGCAAGATGGCTCTGTGGATAAGCATGCTTGCCTAACCATAGGAGTTCGTCCCTTGGGACCCAGAGTGGAAGGAGAAAATTAACTTGAGCAAGGTGTTCTCTGATCATATGGAGACCCTCCACCCTCAAACACTCACTCACTCACAAATAAATGAATAAATGTAAAAAGACAAAGAAGCCTTCTGTTTCTACTAAAGTTGTCACCTGTCCCCAGTTTCCCATTTCTGTGACCAATGTCAGCATCCTTGGAATAACTGAACCCTCACACCTGTAGCAGGAATCTTAAATGGTCTTATTAATAAAAATAAACCTGGAGCCAGGGATTGGGGTGAATGTTGGAGGATCAGAGAAGCAGAACAAGCCATAGCTAACTCACCTCACCAGTTCCTCAGCTGATCGTGTTTCCTCAGACTGGATGGCTCTCAGCTGAACTGCTGCTAGAAGCCTAAAAGCTTAACCAGCCAAATGCAGCTAGTTTCTGGTCTTCACGCCTTATATACCTTTTTGCTCTCTACCTTCACTCCCTGGGATTAAAGGCATGAGTCACCATGCTTGGCTCTATCCTTGAACAGATGGATTTCTGCCTCTGGAATGCTAGGATTAAAGGTGTGTGCTACCATTGCCTATCCTCTATGTTTAATATTGTGGCTTTTCTGTCTCTGACCCCAGATAAGTTTATTTGGGTGCACAATATTTCAGGGAACACAGTACCACCACAGACACCCCCTTATCTTCTTTTGTTTATGGTCATGGCTACCAGGCACCTCAGATTAAATTTTCATCTGGATTGAGGATGCCGATCAGTTCCCCTGCCCCCGGCCTTTTCCCCTGCCTTCCTCACAGCGACCAGAACAAGCTTTGGGGACTGCTTTGGGAATGTGACAGAATGCCAGTCTATTCCCTAGGGTTAGCACAGATTGCCTTGTCCCCCTTTCTCCATTTCCTCTTTTACCTGTTGCCAGCGTGGACTCCCGGGTCACTGTGCTTGTGCTTCACAAATGTCACTAAGGGTCTGCCTCATGTTTCGACTTGAGTCTTCCCATGAATGTTCCCTTCTTAACTTCTTGATCATGCAGGAAATGGCCCTCCAACCAGGCTTCCCTCCCCCCACTATTTCTGACTTTGATCCTCTTGGCCCTTGCAAGATTTTTATCTGCTAAAATCTAAAACACCATTAAATAACTTCCATGTTTTGTTCATTATAGTTCAAAAAGTGGGACATCTATGTCCACCTCACGACCTTCAAGGCTCAGGGAATGTTGTGGCAAAGAAGGTGGAAATAACATACCAGTTGGAGGGAGGGGATGAGGGTTGTGGGGTGTTCTCTTCTGGACGTGACATGGCAGTTGACATTATGAGCTCATAACAGTTGTGGTTATTTGCATAAGACCAAGCTAGCAAATATCCCAACCTAGAAGAGTAGATGATTTCCAGATCCACCCCTTAACAAGGAGCTATTGGCAGTTGATAGTTGCAGGGCGATGGAAAATCATTCTTTTTGGAGGCATGGCCACTGATAGGTTTCCCAAGCTCCACTGGACAGCTGCACCCCCATGTACATATGGATGCTGGCTAGACCTAGTGATTATAAAATATAATAATTTTAAAATAAGACATGATGTTGAGAGGGTGCAAATTGCAGGGCACATGGCGGGAGTTGGATGTGGGAAATAAATGTAGATATAATCATATTCCATTGTTTATATGTATGAAATTGTCAAAAATATAGAAAAAAAATTTAAAGTACTTGAACATTTGAACTGTACCACAGGGAAACTCTCCTTCTCTATTCATGCAATTAGATACTTCTTGAAGTCAAAGAATCTGAGTTTAATTAATTTTATACCCCCAAATGTTTTCTTTTTGGCATTCATTCAACAAATGTTAGAAGCACAGCAGCATTGCAGGCCCAGGACGAAGAAGACAGACCTGACCTTTGTCCTCAGAGCCAGCATTGAGTAGACTTGTAGACTTAGTATTCTGTGACCCCAAGTATTCATTTAGTGAAGTTCATGCTCCCCAACTGAGCAAAGAAAGCTCTTGTGGCAGGCTCACAGCTGGGAGCCAAAGGAAATGTTTCATGACCTAAGAAGAGCAAACATGGGAGAATCACATCCATTTTGAACAACCATGCAATGCCGCAGTGCAACTGGAAATAGCAAGGTGGACTGACATTCAGGACAGGCACCTGGCTAGATGCTATTGACCTCTACTTCCCCTCTGGCCTTCTGAGGACTGGAGATACTGTGTATCCATATCTAGGTTGCAGCTATATACCTGTGTACATATGCAAAAACTCATCAAGGCACATCATTTTATACCTGAACAAATAATGCTACTTTTGGTAGCAGGATTTTTCCTTAGGCCACCAGTTCACAAAAAAAAAAAAAAAAAAAGATATGAGACTTCTTATTAATTACAACAGCTTAGCCTTAGCTTAGGCTTGTTCCTAACTAGTTCTTATAACTTAATTAACCCATATCTTTAATCTACATCTTTCATGTGGCTGAGTTACCTTTACTCTGTACTAACCATCCTGCTTCCTCTGAGTCCAGCTTGTGACTCCACCTTTCTTCTTCCCAGAGCTATCTCTGTCCAGAAGTCCCTGATATGCCCCTGCCTGGCTATTGGCTGTTTAGCTTTTTATTAAACCAACCACAGTGACACATCTTCACATAGTGTAAAGGAATATTCTGCAAGAACTTTTGATTTTTTAAGATTTATTCTTTTTAATTTATGTGTATGAGAATTTTGCTCGCATGTCTTTCCATGTATCATGTACGTGCCTGGTGCCTGAGAAGAGTCAGATCCCCTGAAAACAGAGTTGCAGACACTGGGAGCCACTATGTGGGTTCTGAGGATTGAAGTAAGGCACTCCACAAGAACCAGTGTTCTTAACTACTGAGCCATCTCTCTAGCCACCAAGGTGTTTTTCTTAATTGAAGAAGAAAAATGATTATAAGATAAACACATAGGCTGCTCATCCAGTAATGTGCTAGCCATACAGTAATGAGGACTTGATTTCCAATCTCCAGTAAATGCAGCACAGATCCAAGCTGGAAATCATTTACTTATTTAACTTACTTATTACATTACGGTTGTAATGTGAGGATGAAACCATGTGAATAGATTCTTGCCTTCTCCTGGGCATGTGCACGAACCTCGGGATGAGTAAGCAGTTCTTAGAATGCTGAAGGGTTGTTACAGAGCCTGAAGATCAATAGACTCTGGTTGCACCCTAGAGCCAACAGAAGCATTTACACAAACACACATCCGCATGAACACAGAGTACCTACCCTCTGAGATCCTGATTCAGTGTGGCTGTGTTGCTTGCACACACACACACACACACACACACACACACACACACACACACACACATTTGGTTTTTTGAGACGGTTTTTCTGTATAGTTTTGGTGCCTGTCCTGGATCTCACTTTGTAAACCAGGCTGGCCTTGAACTCACAGAGATCTGCCTGGCTCCGGCCTGAATCCAGACTATTTTTAATGCAGTAAAAGTCAGAATCTCTAGTGAGTGTCTCCCCGCTTAGTAAAGTTAAAGGAATGCAGTTGAGTAGTGCTGGGGTGACTTGCTTGTGGTGGTGTTCCTGAGTGCTCATCTTGACCCCAGGGCTGGGAGGAACTAGCCCAGAAGTTAGGATGAAGCAAGTGGTCGGAGCTTGGAACCAAACACAAACTTTTTGACTCCAAACCCGTAGTTGGTCTCACTCCATCTCTTCCAAACTGAGGCATCACTATTAACAATAGCTTCTGAGAAGAACATAGCAATAGTTTTGATCTAAATCCTAACCCCTTAGAGAAATCCCATTAATGACATCTTGACATGGAGCTTGAGACGCCTGCCAGCAACATATGAGCTGCCCAGCTCATGACTCCTATATGCTTTATAACAGCAATTCAAAAAAAAATCTATATGAAAATACTGAAGACATTGCTACAATCTCTGGGTTTTTAAAAAATATTTATTTCATGTGTATGTGTTTTTATCTGCATGGGTTCATATGCACCACATGCACCCAGGAGAGCAAGGAGGTCAGAAGAGGCCATCAGGTGCCCTGGAGCTGGATTTACAAGCAATTATGAGCCACCACGTGGGTGCTGGGAACTGAACCCGGGTCCTCTGTGAGAGCAGTAAACACTTTTGACTGTAGAGTCGTCTCTGTAGCTCACAACATCTGTTTTTAATGGCCATCCCTCCTTTCCTGGTTTTGTATTTTCTTTTCTCCTACCTCTTACTATTGAGCTCAGTCTTGTTTCATAAGACTCCATCCCAGAGCTCCTTGATGCTCGTGACTTCAGCTGTCCTTATTGGTGGGTTGCTCTCAAAGACCCTTTCATTTCTGCTGTGTGCACATGTGCAGGTGTGTGTTACTACGAATGGGATTCAGCATCGACACAGTGCACTGGCTGTTTTGTGCCAGCTGGACACAGGCTAGAGTTATTTGGGAAGAGGGACTCTCAAATGAGAACACGTTCCCACAGGAGGGGCCTGTGGGCAAGGCTGTGGTGCATTGTCTTGGTTAGTGAGTAATGAGGGAGGGCCCAGCCCACTGTGGGTGGTGTCACCCCTGGACTGGCAGTGACATAAGAGCTCCATGAAAGCAGCTTGAGCAAGCCAGGAAAAGAAAGGCAGCTCCCCTCCATCACCTCTGCCTCAGTTCCTGACTCAAGGTTCCTGCCTTGCTAGAGCCCCTTCCCTGACTTCCCTTCGTGATGGACTTCAAGCTATAAGCTGAAATAAACTCTCTCCTTCCTAAGCTGCATTTTTTTTTTGTTTTTGTTTTTCGAGACAGGGGTTCACTGTGTAGCTTTGGAGGCTGTCCTGGAACTCGCTTTGTAGACCAGGCTGGCCTTGAACTCACAGAGATCCACCTGCCTCTGCCTCCAGAGTGCTGGGATTACAGGCGTGCACCACCACCGCCCGGCTCCTAAGCTGCTTTTGATTGTAGTGTTTGTAACAACAGTAGAAGCCTAGACACACTTGCCAGGCAACCGTTCTATCACCAACTAGACACACTTGCCACGTGAGCATTCTATCACCAAGCTGCATTCCCAGGCCTCTTTTCACTTTTTTTTCCTAGGTTGTCCTGTGTAGCCTTGAACTCATGCTATAATCTAGACATACCTTGAACTGTGGTCTTCCCCTTTTAGTTTATCATGAAGCTGGGATGAGAGGTCCCCTTTTTCTAGGAGTTAATTTCCCTGCTTTCATAATCTGTTAAAGGGTAACACTTGGACTGCCCCCAGCTTCCTAAGGATTCACATCTTTACTTTGGTAAAAGGCACTGCTTTTCTTCCAGGCTCAAAGGCCCTGCAACCTTGCATACGCTTGACTTCTGAGACCAAGTAGTGGTGTAAATGTTGCTTTCATCTGCCTTCATTTCAATTTTCACCCAGTGACTAGATTTAAACCCTTATTTCATGATGCTAGGACCAGTCTAACAATCTCTGTGTTGGTCCCATTGTCTGTAGATGCTTATCTATGAGCTTACTTAGACAATACACCAGTGTTGTTTCTGTAACTGGTCACATTGTGTATTTTATGTAACATGTCTTCAGTTGGATGGTGTATCAGTTAACTTTCTCATTGTTGTGACAAAACACCCGACAAAAGAAACTTAAGAATGGCAAGATTTATCTTGCCCACAGTAGTTGGTGGGTTCTGGACATCAAGGGGAGGCATATAGGCAGGCATTTGAGGCACTCAGTCACCTTGAATCCATAGTTAGACAACAGAGACATGAATGTGGCTGCTCATATATATTCTCCTGTTTTATTCAGTTTGGGACTCAGGTCTATGGAATGGTGCTACCCACATTCAGGGCAGATCTTCCCTCCTCCATCAAAGCTCTCTGGAAACACGCTTTCAGACACACCCAGACATTTGTCCCCTAGATGATTTTAAATCCTATCAAGTTGGTAAGATGAACCACCAGAGAGGCTAGGGAGATAGATGGTGCAGTCAGGAAAGTGCTCGCCATGAGGAATTTGAATCCCCAGACTCTTCATAAAAAGTGGGATGTGCTACAATACAGCAGCACATCCCCAACCCTTACTTTGGGGAAGCAGAGGCAGGGGGCACCCCTGGGGCTTGCTGCTGCTGATCTAGCCAAATTGATGAGCTCCAGGTTTTGTGATAGATTGTCTCAAAACATAAAGAAGAGGCGTTAAAGAAGACACTAGGCATTGACCTCCATACCCAGATGTGCGCACATCTGCACACATACACAAATAAGAGCACATAGATGCAGGTACCCTCTCGTTTATACTGTATGAACCATCACAGATAGCAACCATTGCAAAGCCTTAGACCACATGCTTACATATTAGATATTGGAAAACATCTCCTTCAGTCAAAGAATACAACTGTATATTACATAATGATATTTCAAATACTCATGATGCCTTGGCCATTGGAATGTGTAGCTCAACACATTCCTGTGTTATGTCAGTATAAAGAAACCTGTGTGGCTAGTCATATAAAATTTAGCACATGTTGCTGGGTTGAGGGTACAATACTTCATAATGATATATGACTATTCACTGCTTTATGTATCTACTGTACTGTATTAGTGTCATTGTTCTAGGGCACTCATTAAATAAAGTTTACTGTGAAAATGGTACTGTTATTGGAAGGCTATTGAAAGGTTTCCAATGGGAGGGTTAAAGTGGGACACCACACCGGACTACAGGGGAGGAAGGAATTTATTGGAAAAGTTATTAATGCCATGGACAGGCAGACACCATTATGCAGGACAGAGCACTCAGCAGAGTTCAGGGTCCTAGCACCAGAGACCAACACCAGGGTGAGAACTCTGAAGAGAGGCCAGGCCCACATGGCAGAAGTGAGCACCTTTCTGAGAGAAGTGAGGAAGGAGGCCCTCTGATTTCCAGGCAGAGGGCAGAGAAAGATGGGGAGCAGGTGTAGCCACCTGTCCCCTCTTTCATGTAAACTCACTTCCTCCTTGGGAGAGTGATTCTGGCACTGGGGAGTCTGTTAACTAGGGACTCAGATAAGGTCTAAGCAGGAAGCTGGTCGATATGTATGAAATGGGGAAAGCTGCTGTAAACAAAGCGTTGTGGACTGAGAAGCAGCTCGATTCTAACATTGTGTTCTTACAGCTGTAACCCTGGCAACAGCTTTGTGTAGTCTGTGTAGGCTGAGTCTCTTTCCTGCATCATTTTCAACTTCTGCTTCTTATTGTGTGTTATTTTATTCATCACAAAGCAATAGGCTACACCATATTCACCTTTATATGTAATACACATATGTATATGCTACACAGTCTAAGTGTGTTGTAGGCTGTACTATGTAGGTTGGATCAGTGGAATCTGAGTTTTGTGTGATGAGGAAATCACCTACCAAACTGGATGCATGTCCATCATTAAATGAACCTGCTATACTGTAAAGGGACTGTTTTTCCAAGGCTCAAGAACTACTGGAACATGCATGTGAATGCAATGCAATGTGGAGATTCCTTACCGAGTAAGTCAATATAAGGAGGAAGATAAAACATGTGTATAGGCCATGATATTAGAATGGAGAAGCATACATTTTTCAGTGGGTTGAATGTAAGGATTGATTCTCACAGCTCCATGTGTCAGTCAAAAATTGGTGTGTGAGCTGAGGGCTTCTCAAAGGAAGCAGAGAGCGATGGATATCCTAGGAAGAGCATTTGGGATCAGCCCTGAGAAGGACGGTTTGTAGGAAGCTTGGTGTCTGAGAATGAAGTTGTGTCACAGATCATCAGCCTTTGCCAGTCTTTGCTCTTTGCAGCAGGATACAGAGACACCACAGAGTGCCTGAAAACGGGAGAAAATTCAGGTGACCTTTGTGAAAATCAAAAGCTGACAGTCCTATGGAGCAAAGTGTAAATCTTTCAGTATTTGTGCTAGAGAGGAGCCCCCATAGACATCATGCAACTGCATCCCAATAAAACTGTGTTCACAAAAGCAGGCAGAAGACTAGAATCTATAATAGGTCACAATATACTAATCCAACTTTTATGAAAATTTGTGAAATTTTCCTTATACCATAAGAATTCTAAAAACAAGAGCAGAGACTAATGGCTCAACATGACTTCTATCCTTTGGTTTATTTATTCATAGCATTTTTAATGACTTCCCAGATACTCACCACCCCTTGCACTAAATAAATAAATAATAAATGTTTATTGAAAGATGATTTAACATCAGGTTTTGTTCTAGCTAAAATTAATAAAATAAAACAAAGTCTTTGTCCAAATGAAGCTGGCATTCTAGCAAAGACATTCAATAAAACAAATGAAGAAAATACAAGGACAAGATGAGCGTAGTGTGGTGATACTATGTTCCCCCAAATATTGTGCACCCTAATAAACTTATCTGGAGTCAGAGATAGAGGCCAGAAAATGGTGGCACACACGCCACCAGAGGCAGAGATCCATTCAGATCTCTGTGAATTCAAAGCCATAGTGGAAACAGCCAGGCATGGTAACAAAAGCCTTTAATCCCAGGGAGTGATGGCAGAAAGCAGAAAGGTATATAAGGCATTAAAAACCAGGAACTAGAGCTGGTTAAGCTTTTAGACTTTTGAGCAACAGTTCAGCTGAGATCCATTTGGATGAGGACACAGAAGCTTCCAGTCTGAGCAAACAGGATCAACTGAGGAATTGTGGAGGTGAGGTGTCTGTGGCTTGTTCTGCTTCTCTGATCTTCCAGCATTCACCCCAATACCAGGCCCTGGGTTTGTTTTTATTAATAAGACCATTTAAGATTCATGCTCAGGATAGTGTAGATGAAATAAATCTGGAAAGAGTATAGGCTGCTCTAGATAGCAATAGTGGAAGGAATTGCATTTTAAGTGGGATGTGTCAGGATCACTAAGAAGGTGACATATGAACACAAGGATGATGTGAAGATAGGATGATGGTTTGTCTTGGATGACAGCTTGGTTAAATCCAGAGATGACCATGTCTGGTGAAACACATTCTGTGTTTGTGGGGTGTTTCCAGGGATCACACACATCTGGGGCAAGGAGGGGTGGAGGGAGACACATCCTGAATGTGTCTTTCAATGGGTAGGTAGTATGGATGGAAAAGGGAAGTTGGAGGGAGGCAGCCTGTGTGCCAGCATGCCCCATCTTCTTCTGCACCTGTGCAGCTATTTGTGCAGCTATTTATCACCACGGCTGACATCAACCCCAGTTGACTTTCAACTTAGACTCGATAACAGTGATTCTCCCAGAGTTCTCCGGGCTTCCAACACCTGATTAGGACTGCTGAGGCATCTAGCTTCCTGGACAAGGAATCTAGTACTCTGTTTTACCCATCATTGGGTTACCCAGCCCCCTGTTGAATACAGAAAGTAAACTACAGAAATAAATGGAACCAACATTTTTGAAGGGAAAGTCCCTCTTGAATGCAAAAGTGCAGAGATTTGTTGTGGCTAGAGCAGCATGAGGAAGGAGGAAAAGTAAAACAAGAAGTCAAGGAGGTGAGAGATGAGGTTCTCTGGAGCCTATGAGCTTTTGAGTGTGACCATGGCTATAAACTGGGAGTGACATGAGAATCCATGAGATGGTTGTGAGCGGGGGGGGGGGGGGGGGGGGGGGCGACACGACACGGGACGGGACAGGACTTAACACTCTCACCATGGGTGTTGTGCTGATACAGTCCCAAAACAAATGGCAGGAATGAAAATGTGGAGATCCATCAAGACTCTTTTATTTTAGTGATCTTGCAGCACTGCCACAAAATGCTTGACATAAACCATGTAAAAGGACTAACTTATTTGGGTTCATGGTTTCTGCCGTGTTAGTCAACCATGGTAAGAACACACTGAAGTCAGCTACTTCCTCCAACTAAGTTCCTGCCTTTTACCACCACTTAGCAATGCTACCATACTTCAAGTACATCAAGGGAATTGTTCATTTATTATGTCAGCACACTAAGGTCTAATTCTTTCTGGGAAAATTATGGAAGATACAGTGGTATGTGTTACTACTCTCCTAAGTGTTTTCAACCTAACTAACTCCACAGTCAAGATTAACCACTTAATTTCCAAGCTAAAGATGCTACAGTCAGGGTTCAGAACAGTTGCAGGAGCCAATGAAGTCTGAGTCCTGATGATATAAGTCACGAAGACTCTATTGCTGAAGGCACCATGCACTCAAGTCACAGAGCATGCTGGTGTGTACCCGGAAGCTTTGTCCCTATTGATTAGCTTTCATTGTGTTTGAAGGTGCTATGTATGCTACTGGAGGAAAACAGAGTCACCATTCTTATGCAGCTGTGAACTCTGCCAGCATTGTGTTATTGGCAAGATATGTTCACTACTGTAATAGTGGCACAGATGTCATAGGAGTAAACAACCACTTTCTGATTGGATTGAAGACCCACTCCACAAGCTGAAAGCATACTGGGTACTGTTATTAGAGTAAAGAACCTGTGGTTAGGCAGCTCAAAGACTCGGTTCAGACAAAATTCCAGCATTGAGAGGAGAGGTAGGCATGAACTCTTACCCTACTTAAGAAACTGTTGACAGTTGATTGCTGCTGGAAGAGAGACAGTTTTCATTAAGGATACTATAACTGGTGGTTAGACCACTGTGGTGATCTGAATGAGCATGTCCCCACAGGCTCATATATTTAAATGCTTGGTCTCCAGTTGATAGAGCTGTTTGGGGAGGATTAGGAGGTATGGCCTTGCTGGAGGAGGGATGCTACTGTGGACAGGCTTTGAGTTTCAAAAGCCCATGCCATCCACAGTTAGCTCTCTTTCTCTTTACTTTGTGGGTATGTCTCAACCTGTAAGCTCTCAGCTACTACTCTAGCACCATGCTTGTCTGCTGCCATACCCTCTGACATGATGGTTATAGTCTTATCCTCTGAAACTGTAAACCTCCATAAACTATTTCTTCTATAAATCTCCTTGGTCATGGTAGAAAGAGGAAAGTGACTCCAAAAGTTGTCCTCTGACCTCCATATGAAACTCATCACATAAATAAATAAATAAATAAATAAATAAATAAATAAATAAATAAAAACAGGTGACCGTTGTTAAAACATCATTTACATCTAGAAGTTCCCTTTGCTTCCTTTTATGTGAGCTGAGACATCCACTATTAACTCAGCCTGAGAATTATATTTTTGGACTTCCTCATTTAACAAAATGATGACGTTTTTATTTTTAAACTCTTCACTGCTGCTGCTGCTATTGCAGCAGACCAGAACTTCTCTGTGCCCTTTTCCAGCTTTTCCAGAGCTGAACTGGTTAAGCCGGAAGCTCGGTTCAATTTTGTTTCCTTCTGCTGTCCCCTCTTCCTCTTACCTCAAAGGATTTTGCTTTCAGCATTGCACTTAGGTTTCTGTGACTAACAATGGAGCAGAGGCTTCCAAGTTCTTGGTAATCATTAACCTCTTCAAGGCAGGCAGACCCTCCCCCTCCCAGCAAAGACTTAAGTGGAGAAGTTCTGGTAATAGCATACATCTAGGGCAGACAAGTCCAAAGTCAAAGGAAGGTGTCTATGACAGAGGAAGAGGAGACATGTGTGTGGTCACTTTATGGACCCACTGTCTATGGGAGTCAAAGTAACCCCAAAGTACTCGAGAAGTGCCCTCCAAAATAAATTTGGCTGAAGTCTCTGGTGGAATTCTTTTGTTTTCTCCTAGCCTTATCAGCTGGCTGATATTTACTTCACTCCCCCTTTTCTCTCAGCACATGGAAAATGCCAAGACATTTGTACATGTGTGTACCTACAGAGGTGGACTGTAAAGTCTGGACTCAGATAATACTGTTTATCATTTTTAATGTGATAATACTACATCTTTGAAGCTGTATTTGCCTGTGTTTCCAGATCTGGCTGCCGTGTGTGTGTGTGTGTGTGTGTGTGTGTGTGTGTGTGTGTGTGTGTGCTTGCTTGCATTTGTGTGTATTACTTTGAGCTGCCATAACAAGATAACAGGCTGAATTGAATCTCCATGTACATTTTAACACAAAATCCCCAGAATCTACAAACTTATTTATTAGCTGTTGGGGAAGAAAAAGAAAACAAACAAACAAACAAACAAACAAAAGTCCATGATCAAGGCCTCAGCATAAGGGTCATTTTCTCTTATAGCTTCTCTCTGTGGCTTGGGGACAGCCCTCTTCTTGCTGTGTTCTCATGGGGACAGCCTTTGTCTTGACTGTGTCCTACTCTCTTCTTGGTGACAAGAGTCAGAGGGGTGTATGGCCCATCCAGAAGACCTCATTGCACCTCAATCTATGTCTTCAAGGTCCTATTTTGAAATGCAGTCACATTCTGTGGGTACTGGGGATTAGGGCTTCAATATGAATTTTGGAAGGACACGATGCAATGTGAGAGTGGAGGATACACACACACACACACTACCATACACAGTCTATATAACATCCATAAAAATAAAAATATGCTGTATATGTGATGCCTGACTATTACTGTCAATTTGACACAGAGATACTTGGAAATCTCTCTCTCTCCCTCTCTCTCTCTCTCTCTCTCTCTCTCTCTGTGTGTGTGTGTGTGTGTGTGTGTGTGTGTGTGTGTGTGTGTGTGTGTGTATTAGGGAGTTTCCAGAGACATTTACCTGACCAAGAAAGACACAGCCCAGATGTGGGTGGTGGTATTCTCCCTATACAGTGCTCCTGGACTGTATAAAAAGGAGAAAGTGAGCTCAGCACCAGAATTCTTCCACTTCTGCTTCCTGACAGTGGACACGGCAGGCACAGCTGCCTCATGTTCCTGATAGCATGCCTTCCCATAGTGATGGACTGTACACCTTCCCTCCCTAAATAATAATCCCCCAAATAAATCTTCTTTTCTTTACATTGATCGATTTTTATCAAATAGTTCATCATAACAAGAAAAAGGCAACTAACACATATAATAAAAAATACCCTGTAATCTACTTTATATTTCATATATATGTCATATGTCCACTCACAGGGGCCTCCAGGATTCTGGGATACTATCTGATTTGTTCTTGATACTTCCTCCTGTAGAAATATCCAGTCCCTATTGCATAGGATAATTGTGTCCATGTCTCTCCACTCCGTCATCTCCTAACCAAGCACACACAGTAACTGTAGACTTCACGTCTTCTGTTCTGCCACAATTTTGCTGTTTGGACCAGCTGGTCTCTGCAAAATGCCCATGAAGACAGGCTCCCCTGATCATCTAACCTGGCCATTTCTGTCCAACAAGATGGCAATGGAGGTATTTTCTGGCCAAGGAGATTGTAATCCCCAAGCCTGATAAGTCCAGGCAGAAATATCTCCTGCATGGGGGACTGTGGAGGGCAAGTGGAGTCCATACTTTCGTTTCCTGGATATTCCTTAGCAGAAAGCAGGAAAAGTAACCATAGCTGGGGTCTTTCCCTGGGTAGACTTCTGTTTAGGCTGAGGAAGTAGGAACCCAGCCAAAGACCAGGAAAAGCCCATGCTTCTGGTTAAAAATAAACTGGAAAGGCATTTTAAGAGCCAGCTGTTGGTCCACTGGGAACAATAGATAAGTTAACGGACTGGGGAGCAAGCCAAATTCATCCCTGACTAATTTTGTTAGCAAATTATAAATGACATAAAAACTGGCAACTGCGATGTACTTGAAAAGATGTATTCAAGGCAATTTTGACTCTCTCCTTGATCTAGCATCAAAATGGACAGAGAGATTTATCTTTCATGTCTATCCACTCTTTACTACCTGAGTTGACCTCTCTACATGTCAGATACAGGCCAGTCCATTTTTAAAAAGTCTTACATAGGTATTAATTTACCTAGGTCTTTGCTACTTCAAGTGGAGAGTGTATCACCTGGGAATGGCAGTACACACAGCACCCCCAAGTCTACTCTGACTCTCAGAATCACAGTCTGCCTCCAATTCTGTTTTCATTTACATTTTTTTTGAGGCAGAGTCTCATGTATCCTGGTCTCAAATTCGACATGTAACTGAGTATAACCTTGAGTTTTAGGTCTAAGGTGGTTCTTCCCGCACAGTAGGCAAACTCTCAATCAACTGAACTAAATCCCCAGCCTTCATGGGCTACATTTTGATAAGATCTCCTTGAATCCTATTCATATTAAAGTTTATACCTCTATGGCTCTAAAGCCCTAGTATTGTATGAATGGCTCTCTGGTCAGGCAGAAAACATGTAAGAATATGTTCGTTCACTCAGTGTTGTTTACAAGCAGGACATGTTTGTCAGATCAGGAAGGAAGAACATAAGCCTTCTTCCTGCTCAGAGTGAGTTTTCAAGGTTATTTGCCTCATTTACCCACGCGTGCGGTGCCTTCTTGAGTCAGTTACTGACTTTCTGTGACTCAATTTTGTCTTCTATAAAAAGGAATTCAAAACAGTAGCCAGGTGTGGTGGTGCATGCATACCTTCCCAGGACCTGGGAGGTAAGGCAGGAGGATCAGGAGTTCAATGTCCTCCTCTGTTACATAGTGAGTTCTAGGCCAGCCCAGGATACCAGAGACTCTGTCTCAAAAAAGAAAACAAATAAATAAAAATAAGCCAAAACCAACAAAAATGTGTTCATCTCAGTGAGCTTTAAATTAACTCAGTTCTGTGAAAAACTGGTATTGTAGCTGGTAGACAACATGGATTTAACAAATGTTAAGAATAAGTAGCCAGGAGGACCTGCCTAAATACTTAATGTTATAAAGTTGAGAAATGCTATAATTTTTTTCCTTAAGTGCTTTTCCTTAAGTCTGCTTTTTAAATATCATTTCATACTGTCTTTCTTAATGTTCTTTAGGTTATTGTTAAAAAGCAAAACAAAACAAGAAAACCAGCTTCCACCTTTTCCACATAACATCATATAATACTGTGTATAGCATTTAATAGGTTCTTAGTATAATAGAAAGATCTGTGTTAATGTACACACCGGCCAGGACATTTAAAATTCATTTTTTATACAGCAGGGAAATTGTCTTAGGGTTTCTATTTCTGTGAAGAGACACCACGACCAGGGCAACTCTTAGAAAGGGAAAGTGGTGGGACATGGTGGTATGGAGGCAGATGTGGAGGCAGATGTGGAGGCAGATGTGGAGGCAGATGTGGTGCTTGATAAGGAGCTCAGAGTTCTACATCTTGATCCACAGGCAGCAGAAATGAAGACTGAGTCACAAGGTCTAGCTTGAGCATAGATGACCTAAAAGTCCACCTACACCCACAGTGGCACACTTCCTCCAACAAGGCCACACCTACCCATAGTGCTACTCCCTATGGGGGCCATTTTCTTTCAAACTACTCCAGACATGGAGCTTCTTTCTATTCTAGTGGAGTTAGGCAAAGAGTTGGTGTTGGGATATGCATCAGGAGGTTATGTGCTACAGGAGAAAATACAGATGGAAAGGGGGAGAGGAGATGGTGGGTTAACATCAGTATTTAATGAAGGGAGTTTGGGGAAAGCTTTACTGACTAGAGAAGAGTTGAGAAGATGTAATTAGGCAAAGAAGTGGAGAACTGTATCATGAGATAGTGTGAGTGTGGACAGGGAGAGTTTTTGAGGCACACAGCTAAACAGGTACAAATATCCTGGGCCCATATCTTGTCTAGCATGCAGGGAATTTTGAGAAGGCTACTGTGGTTGGAATTGAGTGAACAACTGAGAGATAGGGCCACAGTGGTATGGGGTTAGATGATCAGGCAATGATGTTGGGGGCCTTGTTACTTTGCAAGACTCTAGCATTATAGGGTTTTAAGCAGATAATGGATGTGTATTTTAACTCTAGCTATTTAATGCAGAAATAAGGGTGCAGATATTGAAGCCTGGAGGCAGAGTTCATGTGATGGAATTAAAAAGGAGAGTTGATAACAATGAAGAAAGGACAGAGGTGTAAGTGGTAGGAACATCTTAGGGTCATTTAAGGTTATATTAAAGATAGTTTCTAGGAAATTCACGGAATAATTGGAGGTTGTGCAGTTGAGATACAAGAGAAGAGGGAGATAAGGTTCTAATCTTGTTGGACTGAAACATCAAGTTGCTGTTTAATGATACTGGGGGAAAGAGTAGATGTGAGAGGCGAACTGGGCACCTGAATTTGAATGCACAAAGTTCATTTTGCTCAGCTGAAGTCAAGATAAGGATTCAAGAAAGAGGCAGAGGCAGCAGTTTGATGTCCAGAGAAGTTTACAGCCATGTCATTGGATCAGCTCATTAGTTACTGAAGGTAGGCAAAGAAAGGACATCTGGAGAAAGGATAAAACTGAAAAATGGAGCTGATGAAGAGAAAGTAGCAAAGTCAATGGGAAACTCTTCCATAAGGTTGGAGAAAGCCTGGGAATTCTGGAAGCCAAGTGTAGAAAGTGCTTCCATGCTCCTGGCTGGTTTGAACAAGATGAAAGTGGGAACTGACTATTAGATTTAATTAATTCTAAAGAAACATTTTGTGACTTTTATAAGAATTGTTAACTTGGAAGAAAGACAAAAACCAGATCAGTCTTGGGTTAAAAAAAAAAAAAGTATAAGAAGAAGCAGACATAATAAGAAAAGATATATATTTTGAAAGTTTTTTGAGGAATTTTTGCTCCAAAATTTAAAAATGAAAAAAAAAAGTGAAGAAATTAAGTGCTTATAGAAGAAGATGGGAAGCCATGAAGGACTGGGCAAATGGGGGCTCTCACAGAGCACTTGTATATGGTGAGGATCAGACAACAGTGTATGAGGACATGGTGGTTCAAGAAAAAGAACTCACTCCTGGTGAGGACAAGAGGAGCTGGGCCTCCTGCCTAGATGCTATAGCTAGTGCTGGTTAAGGACCATCACTGACAGCTTACCTATAGCCAAAGGAGAAGAGAGTAGATTGATAGACAGATGTACCAGTTAGTGGGTGGATGTGATGATAAGCGAATGGGTACTCTGTCTCTTAAATACTATTGTAAAAATAGAAAATAGAAAACAAGATGCCATATTAAAATAAATAAATATGGAGGAATAAAGAGGAAAAAGAAGGTAAGAAGAGACATCAAGGATGATGGGACCAGAAACAATGTTCGGCCATCCAGAATCCTTGCTTGGGAAAGTCTATTTTAGGTTTATAGTCACGAGGCAGCATTATTACTGTGTTTTTCTGCAGTCTGTTTAGGGTACCCAGACACAGGTACAGAAGTAACCACTCACCAGATAGCATGCCTGGTTAGGAAGCACAGGTATGTGGCTAGCTACTGGAGACATGGACACTTACTGGCCACTCACAGAATGAGTGCAGTAGATGTGACTGATGTACATAGAAGACAATCACTTACTCCAGAGGAGTACATGCCTTCCCTCATACTCATTTCACAAGAGCTATCTGCTTTTAAGATTTTGTTGTTGTTGTTGAATGTATTATACCCAGTACTGTGTTACATAAGGGCATCTCCATGCAATATATATTCGATGTTGGGCACAATGTCCCTTTGCCCCTGTTCTCCTTTCTCTGTCCCCTCCCCTCTCCCATTAGCCCCCTTTATACTCCTATTTTTGCTTTGATTTTCCTGTCATATACATGTACATGATTTTATATATATATGAACTTCAAATAAAAGAGACTGGCTTAATCCACTTAGTATGTTTATCCAGTTCATTTACTTCCTTGCAAATGACATAACCTTGGTCTTTATGGCAGAGAGAATCCATTGAGTGTCTGTACCACATTCCCTTTCTTCTTGTTGTTGGACACTCAGGTTGGTTCCATAACTTAGCTGTTGTGATTGGTGCTGCAGTGAACATGGCCAAGCAGGCATCTCTGTGATGCGTGGACTTGGAGTCCTTTGAGTAAATGGCCAGAAGTGGTATGGTACAGCTGTGTCTCATGGTTGGTTTCTTCTGAGTTCTTTGAGGAACCCCTATTCTGCTTCTACAGTTGCTGAGCTAGTTCTCATTATCACCAACAGTGTCTGTTGCCCTTTGTTAGAGCCTCCCTCTCGTTTGTGGCCCATGTAATTCTCTGACTCTGTATAGCTGGGGGTACAAGCATTTTCACGATCCCCAAAACATGGTGACCTTTTGTTTTGAGAGCCTTTCCATGAGAGTGCACAGCCCCCCTTTAGAATGCTATTTATTCTGATGAATCAGCATTTTAATGGAAACCCCCACCCCCATAGTTACTGGAGCTATTTACAGGGTTTATGTTGTATCCTTTGTGCCCAGATGTAGCTTATTATATTAATGAGAACCCAAACCTTTTGTTTTCCTCAGTAAACTCAGGAAACCCCTAAAAGGTTTATGTGAGCCAAATTCTTGTCCTTTCCCCTACAAATCAATTCACATTCTTACCCAGCCTCGTGACTTTTCAGAACACGAACACTAGTATTTGAAAGACGGCTAAGTAGAGAGGAAATATACCAGCCATATCCTCTTGAAAATCTTTTGCAACCTCCTGTGGTGGATGCAGGAGTTGTTTGCTGTTTCTCAGTTCTCCCTGGGCCACTGTTGGCCAACAGGAAGCTGACTGCCCTCCTCACTCACTAATGGTCCTTGGCCTTGGGTTGTGGCTGCGCTGTGTACGCGTCATCGGCTGCATAGTTCTCAGCAGGCACAGGTGAAGGAAATACCCGGGGGCTTCCCCACAGATCTGTGCTGAGTATGGCTTCCACTCCATCACACCCTGTACTTTTTCACACTTCCCCTCCCTCAAGTCTTCCCTGTTAATGCCAGGCAGGGACACTGTGTTCCAAGCTCATTAGTCAAGAATGTGACCAGACTGCCCCTGAAGAGGGTTTTCTCCGGCATGGTCTCTTTCCAACCGTGCAAGGAAATCTGAAAACCACCTGTCTTTTCATGGAACCCACTTGAGACTACAGGGTTGTTGTCTTTTTTCCCCTCCCCGCGGAAACTAGGCACTCGATAGATGAACCCTTTGGACTCCAGTAAACTCACAAAATGCCCTTTTAGCTGTGTTGGTGACAGGGGAATTGGGTCTCTGGAGTACTTTTCCCTGAATTAATTTCTTCAGATGGTTCGCACTTAGGACTGAGCTTGCTGGAGACAGGAGCCTTCCAGCACTAAGATGTAGGGAAGGAATATCCCTGCCTGCTGCAGACAGCTCAGGGAAAGCTAACAGTGAAGGGTCCAAGTACCTGCCCTGGGCCGGGTTCTGTACTCCGTACAAGTGAGCCTCATGTGTTGTTGCTGTGTTCCAGAACTTCCTGGCTATAGAAACCCTCAAGCCAGAGCTGCAGTTCACACCACATATACCTTGGAGGCTGGGATATCGGCACCAGAACTTTTCAAATCTCCCCAGGTGATTGCTGAGCGCAGTCAAGATCCGACTCTGCTTTTTGACATTGTTGGTCAACATTAAATGAGTTGCACCTGGGGACCCTGTTAAAATGCAGATTTTGATTGACTCTTGTAGGTATGAGGTGGGGCTAGACCTCTCCCTTTCTCAAATGTTCCCGAGAAATGGTGCTGCTGCTGTTTGCCTGCTGCCCTTAGAGTTACAGGCAATCCAGTTCCTTTACTCCTTCCTTGGGCCTTCTCGCTTTCCCCACCTTGAAGTCGTCATTACATATGCCTCCTCTATTCTTTACATTTATATTTTACACTATACCATATAATCCATATAATCTCTGCCCTCTTTCTCTATTAGTCAAGGGTCACGAACCAGGAACTGGGCTGGTGATTAGCTCAGACAGTAGAATAACGTGCACAAAACCCTGGGTTTGAGCCCCAGCACTGCATAAACCAGACAGAATGTGGCAGTTTGGATGAGAATGTTGCCCCCGCCCCCCATAGTTTCAAATATTTGAATGCTTAGTCTCCCATTAGTTGAACTGTTTGGGAAGGATTCAGAGGCATGGCCTTGTTTTAAAAGCCCATACCAGTCTCCCTCTCTCTCTCTCTCTCTCTCTCTCTCTCTCTCTCTCTCTCTCACACACACACACACACACACACACACACATGCACACATACTACAGAAGCAGCAGTAACACTAGCATCTAGGAACTACATGTATGTTCTCCCATGGAAGATGTATTCAATGCAATGTCTAACACAGAGTAGGGATTTCATAGGCTCTTGTTAAATGAACGGCAATGGAGGAAGCTGGGCCAATTTTGATCTTTTTAATTTTTTTAAATCATAGGTGAGATAAGAAAGTGATAGAAATGAATAGCTTGGGGTGGGGAGCTCAAGAGATGGCTCAGTGGGTAAATGTTAGTTGCACAAGCGTGAAAGCCTGAGACCTGATCCCAGGACCCTCAAAAAAGCCAAATGTGACACTGTGTATGCCTGTGATCCCAGTGCCATGTAGGGTAGAGACAAGATAATCACAGGGGCTTTCCATCCACAAACCTGTTCCCCGTTTGTCAAAACAAAACAAATCATTGGCAAGGAGCAGAGATCAAATTCTGCTCTGACTCTACCTAGATCAGTCTTCTGCTAGCTGGGAATGGGAAGACACCTTCTGCAATAGGTGTCCTCAAACATAGACAGCTCTCCTCTGCGTGTGTGTGTGTGTGTGTGTGTGTGTGTGTGTGTGTGTGTGTGTGGCAGTGGGGTGTATACCTAGGAATCACACTCAGGATGCACATACTAGATGGATGTACTACCACTTTGGTGAGCCCTCAGGCCCCTTTTGTTATTGTATTTTTGAGACAGGATCTTATCAAATTGCCCAGACTGGACTTGAACTCTGCAGGCCTCGAGCATCTCATCCTCCTGCCTCAGCCTCCTGGAAATCAACCCAATGTGAGATGTGAGGCTGTGGGATCAAGTTCTAGTACCACGTGCACATGATACATGATCCCCCCCCCACACACACATAATAAACTATGTCTTACTCCTGCTAAGACACTGTCGTTAGACTTCTGACCACATTGTACCACGTTACACAAAGTCTGGCAAGATCTCTGCCTCTGCACCATCTATAGAAAACCAACACGGTCGTCAACAGTACATGTCTGCATGATTTAAACTTAAAATGAAGAGTTCAGCAAGGTGCTTCGTAGGCTTGCTATCTGAACCCTGGGTTTGTTGAAGGGTAAGAGGCTGCCTTGGTGAAATAAGGCCTGTGGTACCATCTTGAGTCGGTGAAAAAGCAGCTTGAAGACCAGCATGGACATGCCCTTTGTAGAAGTTTCCTGTAGATTTTTTACCTGCTTTGTTATTGTAGTGAGCCTCAGGGACCTGAAGACACAATGCCAGGACACTGATGACCCATCCTACCCTCAGAGTAGTTGACTTCTCTGAGCAAATCCACAGATTTTCCTATTGTTCTCCAAGCCTTGCCTTTAGGAAGGAGTCTGAGTCTGCAGCTGCGCCATACCTCTTCAGTCACAGATAACTGTAAAGACAGGGCCAGGCCGTTCAGTACATACAGCCACTTGCCAAGCTCCAGGTTCAGTGAGAGATTCTGCTTCCAAAAAGAGGTTAGAAGACACCTAATGTTGACCTCTTTCTTCCACCTGAATGAGAACACAAGTCCATTCATGCCACCCTCTTCCCTGATACACAGACTTTTCTCAAAGACCTGAGTTTTCCACCCTTAACAGGGTATGTAGCAGCCCTCATCAAGGAGGCCTGAAAAGGTCCCTGAGGTGGTTACAAAGGCTGAGAGCCTGTGATTCCCACAGTTTCTCAAATCAGCATCTTTGGCTTTGCCAACATTGTGAGCTACTGTTCCCTATTCAAACTCTTGACATTCAGGGATTATCTGTTTCCACCGCAGACTCCATCTCATCCCTCTCTTAGAATTAGAGCAGTCTGGTCAAAGAGAAAACTGTGGAAATTGTCCTGTCACCCATTTGTTCTTTCTGGGTTTTCCTTAGATGTTCCTAATGTCTTCATTCCACAGACTTCTCTCAACTCCGCACCTTAGAAACATGAGCAAGATCTTCCCCCATATCTTCCTTTCCATATGTGGATCCGATAAAGTAAAGCTACCACACTCATTCAGTGTCGTCAGATTCAGAAATGACATATGTCCTGTCCCTAGACTACCTAAGGCCTTCTGGCCATTTCCTTGTTTATTGTTCTTTAGTAGGAAAAAGGAGTCTTCAACACTACTCCCCTCCCCCCCCCAGTATACACTGCCTGAGGGCATTCTCAGCAGTTCAGAGATGGCCAACAGTAACAGCCATTTCTTCAAATTGAAAACTAAATAAATACTCAGGGAAAACACAAAAATTAACCACTTTATAATGTATGTGTCTGAAATAGACTTATAATTCTGATATGCCCTATTTAGAAAAACTTAAAGGGCCATAACACATAATAAATGCTGTGTGAATGAGCAGACTGAAGGCCACAGTGAATCAAGGTGCCCTGGAATCCCTCTCTCACCCTGGCTTCCCAGCCTGCAGCTGCTCCACAGCCCCGAGCCACCAGTCAGTTTTTCTCATCTGTAGTGTTATCAAAAATAGTGGGTCTGATGATATTACCTTTTCTCCATTTGGGGTCTCTGTGAAATCTGATAAGTTTTGCAACTTGACCAGACCTACGATACCAACTGTTCCAGAGGCTGAGACAGGAACTGATGATTCAGAGCCAGTGGTAGATGCTCTGCCTAGGCAGATTGACTTTAAGGGATTGACAAGCACCTGGAGTCAAAAAGAAGTCAAGGTTTGTCTCATGCTTTTTAATACATTTCCCTCCTCTAGAATGTTTTTCGTATTAGGCTGTGGGCCTTTCTGTCACCACCAGCCACAACCTTCAAGATTCAATCATCCTATGTCTCTTCTTCTCCCATACCTCCTTATTAAGACAGGGCTCATTTAGCCCAGGCTAACATTGATTGAGACAGGGCTTCATGTAGCCCAGGCTATCATTGATTGAGACAGGGCTTCATGTAGCCCAGGCTATCATTAATTGAGACAGGGCTTCATGTAGCCAAGGCTAATATTGATTGAGACAGGGCTTCATGTAGCCTAGACTAGCGTTGAACTTGCTATGTTGTAAAGGATGGCCTCGAATTTCCTGTCTCCACCTACTGACTGCCAAGATTACAGGCATGTGCCCAGTATCTAGCTTATGTACTGGGCTCTATCCCTGATTTTTGTGCAAGTTAGGTAAATTGCCCCACAAACTGAGCTCTACGCCAAGCTTTGGTTAGTTCTTACAATTTTGCGATTTTTGTCCTTGTGTCAGAGGATGTTGTTTCTGCCCCATGTCAATGATTTGTTTTGTTTTGAGTAAGAAACCTTTCCCTCTGAGCATTTCTGAATACAACATACAACCCATTTATTGCTCTGTGGAGCCATCTGTGTTTGTAGGCAGGGGCTTTTGGCCCTGTATCTTCATCCAGGCCTAGGCTAAGGAACAGCACATATGTACAATCTTGCTTTCTTCTAAGTGTTGTACAGCATTAGCACTTAGGTGTAGTGTTGTGTACCTGTCTCAGATGGGATGAGGTCAGGCCCAACTCCTTTCTTTTGCATGTTGGTATCCAGTTTTTTACACATAATTGTTGATGAGACTATTTTTCTCTCCTGAGTGATCCTAGCACCCTTGTCAAAAACTATTGGACTCTACATGATGCAGCAGACTTTTAATCCCATTGACCTATGTTTCTGTGCCTTAAGCCACCATCACAGCATGTTAGTGCTCTAACTTTATAGTAAAATTTGACATCAAAGAATATATAATATTTATCCTGATTCTTTTGAAACAGTAATTTGGCTGCTCAGTGTCCTTTAAGATTACACATGAAATTTCAGGAAGGATTTTTTTTCTCTTTCTGCAGAAATTATATTGAGATTTTTGATAGCAATTGTATTGAATCTGTAGATGGCTCTCAAGAGTGTGGTCACTTCAATAGTATGAAGCCTTCAAATTCTAGAACATAGGATGTTTTACATTTCTTTAATTAAGAAAATAGCTACGTTCACTTTTATTTATGTGTGTGTTGCAGGGGTGATTTGTGTGTGGGTACCCACAGAATCCTGAAGATGTCAGATCCCCTGGAACTGAAGTTACAGGCTGTTGTGAGCCAGTTGATATGGGTGCTGGGAACCCAACTTGGGTCCTCTGTGGAAGGGCAGCAAGAACTCTTAACCACCCAGAAACCTCTTCAGTTCCATTTGGAACTTTAGTTTAAAAACTGTTTTGTTAACATTTATTTATTTGTTTATGTATTTACTGTGTGCACCCATGGATGCTTTTTAGTGCTATTGCAAACACAATTACTCTCCAGTCTTGCTGTTAATGTTTATTTATTATGAATGTGTATTAATTAATTGCATAGATGGGGATGCTGAAGCACAGGCTTATCAAGTGACTTATACCCATCAAAGTAGCACAGAGATTACCTAATGTGATGCCAGGCTCGAAAACCCAGGGGCCAGGCCTTCATCTGCTTGCTGCTGTCACTGTACCAGGGACTGGCCCCTAGGGTTGTAGGATGGTGAATTTTGACAAATCTGTGGTGGGAACTTGAGGGTTATTGTAGTTTCTGCCTACAACTCCCTGTCCCTTTTTGCTCTTTCCCCAATTATCTTCATCCGCAATCATTATGAGAGAGAGAGGGGTTCTGAGTGACAGACCTTCAGAGTTCACCCTTCAGAACTTGGGTGCTCCTTACGGCTGATTCTTTTTAGATTAGCCTTTCTTTCCTTTAGGAAACAGACTGTGAATGGTGCTTATTAAATTGTACCTGTTATTCCCCACTTCCTGCCATCTCTCTGTGTCTCTGTCTGTCTGTCTGTCTGTCTGTCTCTCTCTCTCTCTCTCTCTCTCACACACACACACACACACATACACACACACACATTTTATTTTCAATTTCCTAGACTCATTTCCACAAATAATTGAAAACTGGCTTGCAGATGTAGCAGTAAAAATTTTAAACAGCTTTGTGATAGCAGTGTTGGCCTTTTCTTTATTTTGAGCATGTCTGGGTGGGTACAAAGATCCCTTTGTATATGCAGCCTCAATAAACGGATGGTCTGAACAGAGGCTTCGTTTGTCTCTAGCAGAAGAGCAGCAGCCTGCTTTGGGAGAATGGCAGGGTTTTAATAATCTCTTGTGAGCTGGGTTATCAAAATCTTGGAAGGGGACATGGAAATGCTCCTATGTGTCACCTTTTGTTTTCAATGACTCAAAGGAGAATCTCCAAATAGTCATACACACACACACACACACACACACACACACACACACACACACACACAAACACACAGGGGGGGGGGTTCTGAATATTCTGTAATAGTCTCTTTACACAAACAACTGAAAATATTTGAAGTTAATGACTTAATGACAGAATTTGACTGATTATTCTCTTAAATATCCTCAATGCTTTCCTTCTCTGGCCTTCTCAGCAGTGACAGGGACAGACACAGGTGGGCACTTTATCACTGCAGCAATCCAAGTGCCTAAGACAAGTGGCTGCCACTGGTCATATTTGTAGAATTCCTTCCTATGTGAAGATAAGCTCTTTAGTTAGTATGAGTTATATGTAAGGCTTTTGTTCTTGCTGCTTTGTTTGTTTTTGAGACAGGGTTTCTCTGCATTGACCTGGCTGTCCTGGAACTCGCTCTGTAGACCAGGCTGGCCTCAAATTCACGGAGATCCACCTGGCTATGCCTCCTGAATGATGGGATTAAAGATGTGCGCCACCACTGCCTAGCCACATGTCAGTTTTTCCATTGTTGTTCTGACTTTGACTATCATGGTTCTTAGGCTTTTTTTTTCCATCTGTGAATGTTTTATGTTTTTGTTTGTTTGTTTGTATTTTGAGACAGGGTTTCCCTGTGTAGCTTTGCGCCTTTCCTGGAACTCATTTGGTAGCCCAGGCTGGCCTTGAACTCACAGAGATCTGCCAGGCTCTGCCTCCCGAGTGCTGGGATTAAAGGCGTGCGTCACCACCGCCCGGCTCGTTTTATGTTTTCTTATTCAGTGCAGTTTATAGAGTGGTTCTTTGAGTTATAGAGTGATGTTTCTCATCCTAAGGAAATATATGTGCACACACACACATATATCCTTATTTCTTCCAGTTTTATTATGTTATTTTTCTATGTACATATGTATAAACTTATACTTTATTTTAATATAAGATATGAAAGGCATAGAAAGGGTTCATTTTTGCAGATCTTTTAAAGTTACCCTAGCACTATTTATGAATAGTTCATTTTGAAATGCTCACTTGATCATACATTAAATGTGGATATCTCTGTGGGTTTATTTCTGGACATTCTATTATGGTCTGCTCATTTGTCTATTGCTGTGGCAGTCCTCAATGATTTAATGCTTGTCAGGATGAATCTTGATTGCAGCATTCTGATGTTCTGGTTTAACGTCTGCTTAAAACATATGACAAATGATGAATCAGAACTTGTAGCAGTGAGAAAGTTACATGCTAGTGAGTCCAAAGTAAACCATGAAATGTCTATAAAATTGAATTAGCAGCGTTTCTGCTTCCCAGCTGAATAGAGTGGGTTTCTGTAGGCTGATGCTTCCCCTGAAATGCAAACTGGGACCAATCACAAAAGCTTCTCATTTCTAAAGGTACGCATCAGTCATTTTCTACCTTGCAGTGATAAAACTACCCGGCGAAAGCAGCTTTCTGTGGTTTGAGGGTACAGATCGTCATCACAGCTGGGAAAGCACTGCAGAGAGCATGGCTCCAGCTGCTGCGGCAGGAGTGCTAGCAGCTGGTCGCACTGTCCACAGTGAGGAAGAGCGGGATGGATACCAGCGCAGCACTTGACTTTTGGTTTAGATGCCATCTGGGGCCTCAGCCTATGGGATGACACCATTCACAATCAGAGTGGGTCTCCTCTCTTCAGTTAACCTCTTTAGAAGCACCCTGGAAGGCGTGCCTAGAGGAGTGTCTCCTAGGTGATCCTATACAATGTCAATCAAGATTAATGATCACAGGTACTCAGGAATCTCAGAAACAAGACTCAATGGACTAGGAACATGTTTGTGAGGGCAACTGACAATGTCTAGACAGTTTTGTTTTTCTCTCTCAGGGCAATTGTCGATTCAGGCCAAAGCCATATGATTAAACTTACCCAAGCAGAAACATCTCTTAGGGAAAAAGAAAACAGTTATGACAATTATGCAGAGCTTAATTAATTTTGTATGACAAAATGGAAACTCAGAGAGCCGTCAGCAAACACTTGGCTTTCCATGTGAGATGTTTTCCTGGTTCTGGTACTATCTGGAACACTGGTGAGTAAGACAGAAAATGCTTGAGGGCAGAGACACCTCTCCCATAGTCTTGTGCTAGGAAGAAAGCCGGTATCAACCTTACCACAAAGCCAAACTGCTTTGAAGGTTTCAAGAAGGAAAGGAGGTAGATTGTCAGTGGGAAGGGAGCATCAACCAGAGTGACTATGGATCCTTAGTGCACCATACAGGGAAAAAAATAGAAATGACTTATTCTGCAAAGAAGCGATAAGGGCAGATAACAACAGAGAAACCACACAGCAGATGTAGGCCCTCAGATGACAGCGCTCTCAGACAGGAGCAGTAGTGAGATTATGTTATTTGTTTGAGAAAATAGAGAGGGAAGGACAAAATGGAGGCAAGTGTGCCTGGTTTCAACTGGGTAGAAAAGTCTATAAAAAGGAGCAAGGCGAATATTTTATAACTAAAAGATTTATCAAATCTCAAACAAGATTACCACAAAAAAGAAAATTATAGAGAAGCTACCTAAAATCAAAGCAGCAAAACTGGTACAGTATTTGTTAAGAGGGGAAGCCAATTTCTTTTTCTTTTTAACATTTATTGGTTTAATTTATTTATTTCCAGGACTGGGAGTTAAACACAGGGCTTGCCTCATGCCAGGCTTGTTGCTGATCAACAGGGAAATTTACCTCATCAAGTCATGAAAATCAGAAAGCAGATGGACACCACCCTTTAAAGCCTGATGGAAAATAATGGCAAACCTAGGATTCTATGTCCAACAAAAACATCATTCAAAGATGAAGGTGAGGAATGGCGGGATGGCTCAGAGGGTGAAGGTGCTTGGCCCTAAGTTGGACCACCTGGGGTCTGATTCCTTGAACCCATATAGTAGGAGCTGAGAATTAACTTCAGCAAGTTGTTTTTGGACTTCCACACCTGTGTTGTCAGGCACACACACATATACACATGCACATACATGCACATGTGTATGTACACACACATATATATATATATATACACACATTTATATATACAGATACATACACATATACACACATGCACACACAGATGTACACAGA
Source organism: Onychomys torridus (assembly GCF_903995425.1). Lineage (NCBI taxonomy): Eukaryota > Metazoa > Chordata > Mammalia > Rodentia > Cricetidae > Onychomys > Onychomys torridus. The sequence goes on from NC_050447.1 coordinate 115,526,569, forward strand.
CACACATATACATCAATATGCACATATAATGCACATACACTCACATACGTGTTAGATAAATATAAAAAAGAATGAGAGTAAAATACATATTTTCAGTCAAAAACAGTGAGAGAATTAGTCAAAAAGAGGCCACACTAAAGAACCCAGAGCCAGTTCCTGGGGCCTGAAGAAAGTGATTCCAGATGGAAACATGAAAATCCTGGAGCAAATGAGGGGTGATATAATGGGGAAATATATGGAAACGTAAATAAATGCTGACTGCATAGAGCAGTAATGTTAGTGTCTGTTGGCGTTTCCATCAGACATAGGGATAGCAGTGCATGACCATGACAATGTGGCTGACCTAGAAAACAGGATCTGAACATTTCAAACAGTATCAGAAGAAAAGGAAGAATGGAGATTACATCAACACTCAAAGACCAGTGGTTCTCAACTTTCCTAATGTTGCGACCATACAATACATTTCCTCACATTGCGGTAACCCCCAACTACAAAATTATCTTGTTGCTATTCCATAACTGTAATGTTGCTACTGTTATGAGTCATAATGCAAATATCTGATATACAAGGTATCTGATATGCAACCCTATAGCACGGAATCCTAATTGGTCTTATTAATAAAAACCTGGAGTCAGGTATCAGGGTAAATGCTGAAAGATCAGAGAAGCTGAGCAGCCAGCCACTAGTTCTTACCTCTATGAAATCCTCAGCTGAAAGGGGGCTGAGCTTCTGTCTCCTCCTGCCTTATATTCCCTTCTCCACCCAGGCAAATCACTTCCTGTTTCAACCTCCCTAGTGCTGGAAATAAGGTGTGAGACCCCAAGTGTTGAGATCAAAGGTGTGTGTCACCACTGCCTGGCTCTGTTTCTCTTTTAGACCGAATCAATCTTGTGTAGCCCAGGGTGGCCTTGAGCATGCAGACATCCATCTGCCTATGCCTCCCAAGTGCTGGAGAAAATATCACTACTCGACCCACAGGTTGAGAACTGCTGCAGTCTAAAATATAGAGGAATCTACTATGACCCCAAAGGCAACTTAGTAATCAATAAATGAACAGAGGAAAATGTGGAATAATAAAGAAATCCTCCACAGGAAGTAGGTAGAGAGAAAAGGCCATTACTGGAAAACAAGTAAAAAGATGATTACATGTAAGTTCAAAGCTACCCATAATTTTGGAAAATACAAATGCACTAAGTACTCCAGTAGTGAATGACATCAATAAAAACAAATATGTAATACCAGATATAATTTTAAATACAAAATCATAAGAAAATATGGTGCTGAGGATACAGTCTCTCTCATGAGCATGTGCATAATGATCCTTTATGAAATATGAACAAGGGAGATACAGTAACCTAAGGAAGAATGATGCACTGCACTAAGTTAGGTTTATCACATGATCACCTGGGAGAAAATGGATGGTTATCACTACATGTGTAGGGGATGTATCCTCTTATACCTAGTAGGAAGATCATAAACACTGACTGATATTCTGTCTGTGTTTCAGGTAGGAGTGAGGCTCAGTTTATCCTGAGAGACCACAGAAACTAAGAGGCTACTGTGTTTCTTGTGTTGAGATCACATTTTTTTTTTAAATCCAAAGGACAAGAGCAGATACTGAAGGACAAAAGTGGAAGACTACTTTTTGCCCATCCAATCTGTCGTCCCATCTCACTGTGTATCCAGAAAGGTTTCTTTTCATGGGCAGTGGTAATGTGTAAGCTCTCCTCCTGCTCTCTTGCTGGTTTGGCCAGCAGGAGGCACCAGTGAGGGTGAAGAAGGCCTTTGTTCCCTTTAGTAGCAGGCTCAGGAGTGGTGACCTAACTCAAGGATGTAGTACTCCTTAGAGACTCAGTGGCTTCCAGTCACTGTCCCCTTGGCATATCCTTTAGCCTATTAACAACAATGGTCTCATGTTCTTGTCCAAGGTAATGAACATCCCTGGGTAGTTCTCCTAAACACATCAACACATTTCTAATCTGTCTTCTCAACAACTCTCCTTAAGTCCTCATTTGCATATGCCAGGATTTCTGCAAGGACCCTCACTAATATCATCTCAGTTTTTATTTCAACTTAGAACACTGGTCAACGAACTCATAAGCATGGCGAGTGTCACTATCACAAACACCTAGACCAGGTGTCCATGTGATATCCTGTTTGTTTGTTTCTCCCTCTTAAGCTTCATATTCCATGCCAACAGAATTCTTTCTCTTTAACATTCCATTTACCATGCTTGCAAGCACAGTTTTCTCGGTTGCCTTTTCCAACATTTCCTGGTGTAACATCCTTCTGTGTATGGGTGCCAGTTCATGCTAACTTGAAGAATGTTCCACAAAGCACAGCGATTACTCAGAAGCCTTTGGTATTTCTTCCTCATTTGACTTTACTTGACGAAGGTTCCAGAGTACCAACTCCTATTAAAGTCTATAGTTTCAGTTATTCTAGTTTATTGTTGATTACTATTGTATCTCTTCCAAACAGAGTTTATAAGTTAAACTTGGCCATAGGTGTTTCTGTATAGGGAAAAATAATATACATAGGGTTTGACTATTCATGGCTCCAGGTAATCATTGGAGTGTAGATTGTGGGGTAAAGATTCTCATCATTTTTCAAGACAGAACTTAGCAATAAACTTCTGTGTATACTTTTTGGAATTATTTCAAAATCATGTAGAAATTATGTTACTTCTCATATTTACCCCTGCATTAAGTATTTCTGACATGCCATTTACTGAACTGTTTTTATTTACTTTCTTATCTGTGTAGGAGACTGCAACCTCCAAGAAAGTAGAGGATTCACCGCATTAGTTCAATACTGAATATACTGTAGTAGAACTCTGTGTGATAAATGATGTCAGGCAAAGTCTTGTCAATAAGATGATGATTGAACAGGGACCTGAGTGGAATACGAGACAAAGCCATGTGGGTAGAACAGCATGCTGGGTAGAGAGGCGTACAATTTCCAAACACCCAGTGATAGGTAGAGAGCCCTACAGTTTCCTAACACCCAGTGATAGGTAGAGAGCCCTATAGTTTCCAAACACCCAGTGATAGGTAGAGAACCCTACAGTTTCCAAACACCCAGTGATGGGTAGAGAGTTGTTCAGTTTCCAAACACCCAGTGATAGGTAGAGAGCCTTACAATTTCCAAACACCCAGTGATAGGTAGAGAGCCCTACAGTTTCCAAACACCCAGTGATAGGTAGAGAGCCCTACAGTTTCCAAACACCTAGTCATAGGTAGAGAGCCCTACAATTTCCAAACACCCAGTGATAGATAGAAAGCCCTACAATTTCCAAACACCTAGTCATAGGTAGAGAGCCCTACAATTTCCAAACACCCAGTGATAGGTAGAGAGCCCTACAATTTCCAAACACCCAGTGATAGGTAGAGAGCCCTACAATTTCCAAACACCCAATGATAGATAGAGAGCCCTACAATTTCCAAACACATAGTGACGAGCATGTGCTTGATGTTTTAAAGGAATATCAGGGAGGCCAGTGTGATGGAAAAACACAACATAGAAAATCAGACAATGAGATCAGAAGCTTGAATTCTACTCAGGGAATGATAGTGAAGCTTTGGGAAGATCTGAGCAGAAAACAACATGAGGTAATGTGTTTTGAATTGATCACTGTGACTCTGTATTTAAAACATTGTTTTCAACAAGGGCAGTGATGAAGCAGGGGCAAGTGAGCAACTGGTGCATGAATTCAGAAAGATTGGGATGGCTTAGATAGGGAGAGAATGATGAGACATGTTTACCTCTAGGATTATTCTAGGATTCATTCTAAAAATAGACATAGTTGTGAGAGATGGCTAGAGAGAGGGAAGGAGGCAGGGAGGGGTGGGTAAGGGAAGGGAGGTTGGAAGGGATTGACTACTTTCAGTTTGAGCAATTGGGAAGATAGGGGTGCTAATCCATGCCATATGGGATGCAGCAAAAGAAGTAGTTTTTGATGAAGTACAAGGACCCCAGGTTTGGGCATATTTAAGCCACACAGTGGGGATCTCATGTAGACAGTTGGGTTTGCACATTAGGACAGGTTAGAGATCTGGACTAAGGTTGTGGATATCTGTGGTTGGCTGTCATAGCACCTAAGGTTCTCTTATGGATTCATTTGTTTACATGTTTGAAAATCTAGGTAAGCTATCAGCTCTGGGAGCAAGCAACTACTGTACTTCCTGTTATGCTTGGGTGTTCATACCATCTAGAACAAGGCATACTACATTTTTACTGACATTATCAGTTACTTTTCTATTGCTGTGAAGAGATACCACAAGCAAGGCAGCTTATAGAAAGAAGCATTTAAACATTTAAATTGGAAGTTTACAGTTCCAGAGGGTAGTAGAGCTCATGACCATCATAGCAGAAAGCATGGCAGCAGGCAGACAGGCATGGTGCTGGAGCAGTAGCTCAGAGCTTACAGCTTGAGACAACAACCATGAGGCAGAGAGAGAGAGAGGGGGGGGGGAGACACAGAGAGAGAGAGACAGAGAGAGAGAGAGAGATAACTGGGAATGATATAGGCTTTTGAAACCTCAAATCCCACCCCCAATGACACACCTCTTCCAATAAAGCCACACCTTTTAATCCTTCCCAAACAGCTCCACCAACTGGGGACCAAGCCTTCAAACAGATTAACTTACATGGACCCAGCCCATTCAAACTACCACACTGACCCAATTAATGTGTGTATGATTTCCATTTTCCTTCTTATTTGCACATCTGTTCCCCTTCTAATTCTCATCTCCTTGAGCCACACGATATATCTAACAGGCCCTCAATATCTAATGGTTACACTGAATCATGTGTCCCATACTCTATTCACCTTGGTTTACATTTGTATCTAGGATAAATGTTTTGGACTGACTTAATTATAATTCTGAAATGGGTTTTGCTGAACCTGGTTCACTTACAGTCTCTGTCAAAACTGAGGGAATTGTATCTTATTCCAAAGGCACACATGATTCACTTTAGCATGTCAAACACTATCATGTTCATGTATTCCTCTACTTTTATAGTGTCTCACAGTTTCAAAAAATATCCTGCACATGTGTCTAATTCTTTCAATTTGTCTGAGACAGAGGATCAATGAAGTTGTGACTTCTGGGGCTGGGGACAAGGCCTAGTGGGTAAGATCACTTGTTCTCTAGTGATCAGACCGAGTTCAGATCCTAAGCACTCATGCAAAAACCTGGGCATTGCTGTGTGGCTGTTAATCTAGTGTTGGGGAGCCAAGACAGGCAGGTTCTGAGAGTGTGTGAGCCAGCCAGCCTAGCCCAAGCAGTTCAGTGAGACACTTTCTCAAGGTAGTAAGGCAAAGGGTGGCAGAAGATGCTTGATGTCCTGCTTCTGCCTCCAAAGAAGCATGCTGTGATGCACATAGCCCCCACACCTTCAAGTGCCTGCAAAACACACACACACACACACACACACACACACACACACACACACACACATAGTTGCCACACAAGATACCATTATTAAATGGCAGGGCTTGAACTTGAACTTTGTGACCCTAATTCTCAAGGTCTTATTTCCACACTTTGTTATCTACCTGGATAATTGTTTTGTTATATGTAATTTTACTATGTAAAAGTTAAAATCTTCCTTAAAAAAAAAAAGAAAAGGGGAAGTGCTGTGGATATTGCTCTGAGTAAATAAAATTCTGATTGGCCAGTGGCCAGGCAGGAAGTATAGGCGGGACAAGAGAGAAGAGAATTCTGGGAGGTGAAAGGCTGGAGAGAGTCACCACCAGCTGCTGCCATGGCAAGAAGGATATAAGAAAGCCAGAGGCTATAGATTTGTTCCAAATTAAGATACATCAGGTTTGATCAGCCAAGACCACCTGAAAGGTCTCTGATGACACCATGGCCCAGATGATCCAACATTCAGAATGGTTTCAAGACAACTGGCTCAGAGATTTACCCTCACAGACTACTCCATAATCCTAAAATTTTCTTTGTGTCCCCATAAGATACAGTGCCCCCCTCCAGCAGCAAGTAGTAAAAAAAACTATGCCCAATTTCCCAAAATTATCAAGCTGGCTTTGGAGATGAAATTGGCTCACTCCTCTAAACCCAGACATATTGCTAAAAGAAAAGGTTAAGAGATTCTTGTGTCCCAAATCAGAAGAGCCCTCTGGTGTGGGACAGAGAAAAACCAATATTTTTCTTTAAAGCAGGTTGATTATAAATGTGATATTTTTCTAAAATAAAAAAGAGTATATGATATAGATATAATAGGATGAAAAGGTAGAATAATGAACTTACTTTTAAAGAACAACAACTTGTTTAAAATGTCTTATATTGGTACAGATTTTAGTCTATTGATATAAACTTAAAGTTAATTTTGTTATAATATATATATATATATATATATATATATATATATATATATATATTTCTACTCTCGTTTGAGGTATTGTGTTTATGCAACTCATTTAAATTGTATTGGATAATTAAGAAATACAGATCAATTAGTCTTCTATGATAGTCAAACTTATAGTCATGTTAAGTCTTCTAGGTATACATAGAGATATTTCAGACAGATAGGTAATCTTTAAATACTTCAAAGACCTACAGAATATGGCATTTAAAATATTTTTAAAATTTAGACTTTCTGGACAGTGAGACATGTCTGCTCCTGACAACACCAATTTACTTCAGAGAGGAGGATGGGCATTGAAGACACTTCATATCTTATCTTCACCTTGGCAAAAATAGCCATTTGGACAAGAAACTGTTCTTGTCCGGACTGTTTGATCGACTGGATATGCAGGGCCCATAGAAAGGTGACCACTAAACTTTGCTTGACAAAATAGTCCTTCAGGTTTCTGATTTGTAGAGGAAACTGCCAGACATTCTACAGGACACTGAGAGAAGCAACCAAGAGACTCTAGCCCTGTGGGCTGAAGACAAATGCCCCAACTTTACAAAGGAACATTAGGTGACTGTCCAGGCTGCCAGCTGTCTCTGTCTACTCTTGCAAGACTCCTGAAAAATGCTTGCATCCTTCTCCCGGTTCTCAGGTAATATTATATCCTTCTGAGGGCTTTGATATGGTTGAAGAATAGATAGTTATAATTTCCTCAGTTATGATAAAAGATAAAGTAGATATAAAACCTTAGACTCACATATATAAGATAGATAGGATAGCTTGTTTAATATTGTAACTGTAATTCTTGCTTGATAATTGTTTTATTATCTGAAATTTTACTATATAAAAGTTAAAACCTTGCTTTTTGAAAAAAAGAAAAGGGGAAGTGCTGTGGGATATTCTGTATGTCAAATGTGTTGCTCTGATTGGTTAAAATAAATAAAGTGCTGATTGGCCAGTAGCCAGGCAGGAAGGATAGGGTAGGTGGGACAAGGAAGAGGAGAAGGCGGGGAAGAGGAAGGCTGAGAGGAGGGATACGGCCAGCCACTGCCATGACAAGATGTAAGGTACTGGTAAGCCATGAGCCATGTGGCAAAGTATAGATTAATAGAAATGGGCTAAATATAAGACCTAGACAATGGTAGGCCTGAGCTAATGGCCAAGCAGTTTAAATAATATAAGTGTCCGTATGATTATTTTATATGTGGGTTGTGGTACTGCAGGGGTTTGGTGGAACCTGGAGAGAAGCTCTCCAACTACACACACACATGCACACACACACACACACACACTTGCCACACAAGATACCATTATTAAACGGCAGGGTTTGAACTTGAACTTTGTGATCCTGATTCTCAAGGTCTTATTTCCACACTTTGTTATCTACCTGATGGTCTCCATATTGTCATTTTTATTGTAGAATATTGCTTTTTGGATTGACTTTTTTCTCCTCTGAAGACCATTAATATACAGTCCAATTCTGAACCATCATGACTTTTTAAAGGAACATATATGGCAACATTTAGAAGTAATCCCTCCCACATGTTGGGATGCTGTCGCCATCACCACTACCACCTCCAGCACCATTATCATCAACAATATCACTAAAGATAACACATACTGATGAGGGCATGGAGGAAGGGGAGCCCTTATACACTATGGATGACAAGAGGCACTAAAACAAAGTACTGCTATGGAAACCAATAGCAATTCCTCAGAAGACTACAATTGGAATTACCGTATTGATTAGCAATTCCACCTCCCAGTATTTGTCCAAAATAATTAAACTCATGATTTCAGATGTCCAACTCCAGGTTCATGGTAACATTAGATACCATATCCAAGATAAGAAAACCACCTAAAGGTCATGGACAAATAGGTGAATGAACAAAACGTCTACACAGAGAGAGACAGAGACAGAGACAGACAGAGAGTCAGAGAGATACAGAGAGACAGAGACAGAGATGGACATGCCGAGACAGAGACAAGACAGAGAGAAATAGAGAACAGTATTTAGACTTGAATAGAAAGTAATCCTATTAGATGCAAAAACATGATGAATCAGCCACAGAAAGGCCAGAACTGCCTGATTATAGTTATATGAAATATCTAAAATGATTAAACATAAAAGCAGAGAGTAGAACAATTGTCCTAAGGTCTGGAAAGGGAAATCGGAGTTGTTATTCACAATACACATTCTTCATTATACAAGATGCTTAAATTCTAGAGATCCTCATTGCAATAATGAGTCTATATTTACCAATATTGTAAGGTGTGTTTAAAAAATGAAGAAAGCCATACAGAAAGACAAACACCATATGATCTTACTTATATAAGGAATCTCACAAAATTAAAGGCATAGATATAAGGAGTTGGCTGCCAGAGTATGGACATAGGTATTGTGGGTCCTTTCAGATAGGCAGGACAGGTATTCATATCTGTTACCTAGCAGGGTGAGCACAATTAGAAATAATCTATTAGAAATCTCGAAAGAACTAAAAGAATGTATTTCAAATACTTCACCAAAAATTATAGATAAGTCAAATAACAGCTATATTAATTTATTTTATTATTATCATGCCACATTGAACACATAGAATTGTTACATTGTGTCCTGTTAGTGTATGTGATTATGCTTTGCCAATCAAAAATAAAATAAATACAAATAAATGGATGGATGATACAAGTGGAAATGGGTTGCTGCTGAGAGGAAGTCCCAGACTGTTGATACCACTAATCTGCACAGCTGTTAGTGAGCATCTAGCATGGCAGTGCAGCCTCCAGCCCCAGCAAGACCCAGTGGATGAGGTCACATTGTTGGGCCAGAGCTGGTGTTCCTAAGCAGGCCCTGGAGTAGGCCACACACCTCTGCCTGCTGGACTGCCTTTCCAAACTGTCAAGCTGACGTCATTGTTTTCTTTTTTCCGTACCAGCCTGTCTTGTTCTTTGTCTCACTGTCCTTGGAGCTTCTGGGCAATTCTTCCATCAGTACTTGCCCTGTGTGTTTTGGACAGAACTCCGTGGAGGGATGAGTTTAGTATCTTGTCTTCTTTTCTCCTGGACACTTCATTTTTAAATGTAATGTTCTGGGTACTTTTAATTCTGTTTAAATGAGTTTGAAAAAGAAACTTCAAAGGGGCCGTTTGGATTGTTCTCAAATGCAGACAGCAACAGGATCCACCTAGGACATGAGGAATCCAGTGTTGAAATGTCCAGGCTCCTTTCTTTCTCTCTGAGGGGGGTCTTTCATGAGGGTTCCCACTCCACCAGCGAGAACACACAAAGAGGTTCCCATAGGAAGCAGGCCCAGCCTCCTACACATCTGGACTGTGTCCACAGCATGCCTGCACAAACTGTCTGCAAGAGGACCTATGTGCCCCAGCCTCTCAGCACATGTGGCACAGAGCTGTTCCTCCGGGGAAGCACCGAGCTGCTTGTTAGACTCCCACAGGACAGCATCAACCCATTTCACTAACGGAGGCATGTTGGTGAAATCCCAGATTCCTTCTCCTGCTGCAAACCAGGTTGTGAGCCGGAGATGCCACCTGGCCCTTCCTGGGAGATGACAGCTCTAATTGCAGTGAAACATCCACCCAACCCCCATCTCCTTTCTGTCTCCAGCTTCCTTGTGGGTGTGCCCAACTTGGCAGCCCAGCTGCAAGTCTCAATGACATCATCTTCCTGGCCAGCAGTGTCACTCTCCTGTCCCCTCCTCTCACCAGTTTATTCAGGTCACAGTCACTTCTTAGGTGCTAAGCTAAGACAGGCACCGGAATCTCAACCAGAAAAAGGCCGTGGAAGAACTTCAGTTTTCCCGCTAACCTGCTGCAAACTCTGCTGATTTTAACAAGGGCTTTATTTGTAAATAACAGGAGGCTGCAATCTGGACTCAGCATGCTGCCATAGATCAGAGGTGCAGCCGAGAAGTTGGGGCAAGCATTTAAAAGGAAAGAAGAAGTTCATTGAAACTGTTTTTGAAACAACCATTGGTGACCAGGGAATCACAGCTGGCTTCTTGGCAAACATCATTATGCAGCACTTACCTGTAATACAGAGTTTCTAAGGAATTCACTGAAGGGCTCTTTTTCAAGGCATTTGGGCCCTTCCGCCATGGTCAACTGGCTCCATTTTATTAGGGTTTAATATAAGTGACTTTTGGTACCAGCAATTTTCACGAGAATCCCTGCATTTCAAGTGTGCCTTCTCCTGGGAGCTTGGTTGCCAAGGTTAGAATTGTAGTGGTGTCCATTTTTTAAGGTGGTAGATACACAAGTGGTTTTGGTAGGGATGGATTGGACTATTTCTTCTAGAGATGTCAGCAGACATAGGCTGTACCACTACCGTTACTATCTGATTATGGCAGGGGATTATGTACACTGTGGCCTGGGATCATATTCCCAGTTGGATGATGTTGAGCTGAGTGTTTTTAACTTTTCTGTATCTATTTGCTCTTTGTAAGATAACTTTAAGCAGTTGTTAATCTCAGAAGATTAATGCCCTAAAAAAAAATGTTGGCTCAATGGAGTCTTATTGTCTTCAGTTCCCACAGAATAACTTAGCCATTACACTAAGACCTCCTGCTTACTTAAGCTTTTATAACTATCTTGTGCCTTCATAGGTAAACATTTGTTTTTGGTGGAGATTGCGCCACATACATATGATCATTGTGTGTTGAGAGGATAGCTTTCTATGACCCAGCTGCCCACTTCTAGGTCTGTAGCCAAAGGAAACAAAATCAACACATCAAAAAGATCCGTGCATGCCCATGCTTACTGCAACTCTAGTCATAACAGTGAAGCTATGGAAACAACCTATCCCCTAACAAAGGATGAGCAGATAAGAAAAGTACATAAAAGGAACAGAATGACATCATTTGCAGCAAAATGTATGGAAGTGGAAGACATTATGTTAAGTGAAACAGGCCAGGTACGGGATTTTTTTTTTCCCAGGATATAAAACTCCTATGCACTTACTGAGGAGCTGAGGCCAGTTGATGGCTGATTGGGAAGGGAGAGTTAGTTTTCTTTAAGGGTGTGGTTCTCTGTAGGTCAACCATGCCCCAGTGGATGCCCCCACCCAGGAGTATATGGATGGCAAATTGGACTTGAAGTATTATTAAATAACAAAAAAGAGGATGAAAAGAGATAATAGAGGAGTTGTGGGGGTGGTAGAGATGGGGTGGTAGAGAGTGGGGGTAGTGAAGATGTGGGGGTGGTAGAAGTGGTAGTAGAGATGGGGTAGTAGAGATGTAGGAGTGGTAGAGATGTGGGGTGGTGGAGATATGGGGGTGGTAGAGATGTGGGGTAGTAGAGATGTGGGAGTGGTAGAGATATGGGGTGGTGGAGATATGGGGGTGGTAGAGATGTGGGGTAGTAGAGATGTGGGAGTCGTAGAGATGTGGGGTGGTGGAGATATGGGGGTGGTAGAGATGTGGGAGTGGTAGAGATGTGGGGTGGTGGAGATATGGGGGTGGTAGAGATGTGGGGTGGTAGAGATGTGGGGGTGGTAGAGATGTGGGGTGGTGGAGATATGGGGGTGGTAGAGATGTTTGGATGATAGAGATGTGGAGCTGGTGGAGATGTTGGGGTAGAAGAGATGTGGGGGTGGTAGAGATATGAGGTGGTGGAGATATGGGGGTGGTAGAGATGTGGGGTGGTGGAGATGTTGGGGTAGAAGAGATGTGGGGGTGGTAAAGACATGAGGTGGTAGAGATGGGGGTGGTGAGTATGTGGGGATGGAGAAGATATGGAGTGGATCTGGGAAGATTTAAGAGGAGAGGCTAGTGTGAGTATAATCAAAATATAATGTATGCAATTCTCAAAGAATAAACATTTATGTTAAAAATCTATACATTCAATTTTTTATCTTTTTTATGAAGTTGCCTACCTCTCACATCAGTTAATAAAGCTTTCTTTGGAAATGATGAAGAAGTCTCTGTGGTAAATCCCAAAAGCACAGTATGCCTCTAATACTTGTTCAGAAGAGCAGGAGTTCATGGCCTACAGTAGACAGAGCAGGCACCAATGGTTTGTTTAGTGAGTCCTTTTCTCTAAAATTGGGCAAACCCAAATTTTTACTTTTCAAATGGCTTATTTTCAATTTAATGTGACTTTTCTATAAGCCCCTCCCTTGGTTCCTTTCCTGACCTCTACCCTGTTTTAAGAGACATAGACTTCTAATTTTACTGAGTCTCCAAGTTCCTAGGAAAGGAGACAGGAGGAAACATGCCTCTATGCATAATGTGCGTATATTTTGAACAACTCACTGTAACTAGGCGCCATGGTTTTTGTTTATTTGTTTGTTTGTTTGTTTTTTTGTTTTCAGATTGTTTCTTTGTGTAACCCTGGCTGTACTGGAACTCACTCTGTAGACCAGGCTGGCCTCAAAGTCACAGAGATCCACCTGCTCCTGCCTCCCAAATGCAGGGATTAAAGGTGTGCACCACCACTGCCCTGCTTAACTAGGTGCATTCTCAATGGGCATCATTTGAATTTGCTTTGCCAAAAAGCATACAAAATTTGTATTTTTAATCCTAGCCCATGTAGAAAGCAAAAGCCTGCTAAGTGACTGGGGTGTGAGGAATGGCCAGTACCTCCTCTTTCATGCTTTTCATAAGAGGACCCACTCTCTGGGAGAGCATCACCACCATTTCCGCTCTAATTAGGAGTTACACAAATAAATGAGAGCATTAGAAACAAAACCACAATTGCAAATCAGGCACCGCCACAGGGACATGAAGTAAGCATGCTAAGTTTTCAGGGTTCAGACTGAAAATGGCAGGAAGTTGAAGGACAGGGAGAAATGCTTTAGATTTCTGTCTGTGATTCCTATACTGAAGCGATGTGTCTGCTTCCTGGTGTACCAGACCTTCATTGGGAGACCACAGACCCTGTGCTAATGGTTACTTGCCAATTATTTGAGAACAAGTAAGATAGCCCTGTGAAGATTATAAAACCTGGTTCTCTTTCATTTACCTTCAGGAGAGATTGTGGTTACCTGTGTTACCAAAGCACGAAGGAGTTTGGTCTCTGAAACCCAACTCCCCCAACACATATGTTTATGTGTGCACTTCAGTACACAAATATACATACATAGACACACACGTCAGCACATGTGGGAACAGAATAACTCAGTTAGTCCTCAGCTATACTTTCCGCCCTACTATGTGTGAAGGGCTCAGTGGAAAGCAGTGTGATGTTTCAGAAGTTGTCCTGAACATGGTTGGCGTGGAGGGTTGTTGTACAAGATGGACACAATACTGAACTGCCCAGCCTCCCAGCTCACTCAGTCTGTTTCAGCATCTTTCAGGCTGCTCTCTTATCACTGACAAGAATCTTATTTGGAAACCCAAGCAGATGCCCTCTAATTATGGGTGCTCTAGATGCTCCAGGTGGGGAGGGGTGTTGATTCAACAGACGTATTATAAGCACATGACCATCAATGGTTCCCAATTATTCTGAGATGCGTACTGTCACAATTTCAGCTCTAATGTTATAGAATCAGGACTTAGTGGTGTCAAATTGGCTGAGTCCTAAGATTCATGGCTAGATCTTACCTTAAGTCTGTTGGGCCTAAGACACATGAATCTGACTGATAGGCTCAACTGTTGCTAGGATTTCACAATGCAGTCAGGCTAGTGGTGTTCTCTGTCACATCAAATTTAAATGGAAAAGGGAAGATATGGGCATGGTGATGCATGCCTGTAATCCAAGCATTGGCAAGGTGGAGGCTGGAGGATCATGAATTCAAAGGTTCAAGGTCACCCTCAGCTACATAGGAAGTTAGAGGCCAGCGTAGGTTATATGAGACTCTGCTTCAAAAAGTTGTAAAGAGAAAAGGGGGCTGCAGAGATGGAGCTAGTTAAGAGCACTCCCTGCTTGTCTGAGGACCCAGGTTTGTTCCCAGCACCCACATGGTAGCTCACATTGTCTGCAACTCTAGTTCCAGAGAATACATCACCTTCTTCTGGCCTCTGTGGTCCCTGAATGCATGTGGTGTACATACATATATATGGACAAACACATAAAATAAAATAATATTATTTTTAAAAAAGGAGACTTTATTTATTTGTTAAATTTATCTATATATTTATCTTGTAGGATAACCATAGAAACTTCTCTGAAGAATATTCACATTCTGGAAGTTTCTTAAACCACAACAGATGAAGGTGCTTTGGGATCATAATAAAAACAGTAACAAAAGCCAGAAGTCTATGACTCTCACTGGGCTATCATCTCAGAAAGCTTTCCTGGTAAATGTTTTCAGGATGGTGTCCTACTGCCTCCTCTTCCTGTTCATGTCTGGCTCTTCCGGTTCCCTCTGTGCTGCTGACTGAGCCCCCATCCCTTCTCCCCTTCCATTCTGCTGCTGACGTATGACCCTAGCTGCTTTTCTCTTTTCTCTCCTTTCTACACCACCAACCTGCCTTGAGGTCCTGCTTCTAACCACCTTATTTCTTTAAGCTCCTCAGTTCTGTGGTCCCCAGGCTTGATCCCCTTTGGGCACCATGGAGAGTATTACTGTGCCATGCCCTGCATTTGTGCTTGAAACTCCAAACCAAGCTCAGGCTCAGTTGCTTGTCCCTCTCATCCCATGAGAAGTGACAAGGTCCAGGTCTCAGGGTCTTGGTCCGGGAACTTTGCTGTGCTTCATGAGTGAGTTCAGCATGTCTTGTCATTATATCACTCACAATGCTATTTGGTCCTTCAGATATTCACAAACATGCTGGAACTCTTGGTGGTCACATGATTTAGGCTTTGCGACATTTACCTCCTTGGCTTCATGTGTTTTTATCCTCTGCCACTTCATAATACTCTAAAGGCCCCTCTTTCACCTACCCAATTCCCTACCAACATGGTATCCCCATTTTTACTTTTTAATGATGCTATTATTGCTTCCTCTCACATGGTCCTCTACAATCATGCCAGATGAAGTCATCTATGTCCCTTTCATGAATACATCAGTCCTCTGCTTCTTGATGTTCTTTCATCCCATCAAGAGCACTCCAAATTGAGATGTTCCACACTCATTTGGAGAGTAACGCAATCCTTTGTCAGCAGAGCAAGAAAATATTGAGCTTCATTTATGTTTGTTTTCTCTTCAAGAGGGAAGCATAAGACTTCATTCTGTGTCTTAACATGACTGCCCTTGATGTGAATAACAGTGCTGTGCCACACATGGTCCATGAGGGATCCTGCAGGAAGGGCCTGCCAGAGGGTGGTTACCAGTATTGTGGCACAGACTTCCTCTCATGTTTTCCTGGTGAAATGGGTTGCAAATTATACTGTCTGGTATTAAAGGAATACTACATTAAATCTCACAGAACAGTTAAAGAAGGAGCTGCAAAGGAATCGCTGGTTAAGGAAATACTAATAATGCCGATGGGAGGAGAAGAAAATGATGGAACTGACTCCTTAGAAACGTGCACCAAATTAAGAGTATTTACTGAAAAATGAGAGAAGTCAATACCATTGACAGTTCAAAAGAGAACTGAAAATTATCAAGAAACTACCTGATATATGCTTTAAAGTTATTATGTTAAGAGTGGGTCTAGGGATAATAGGTGGCTCAGGAATTAAGAGTATATCAGGGGATCTGACACCTCTTTTGACTTTAGCAGAGGCCTGGACACATGTGCACATATCCCATGCAGATAATTAAGACTAATAAAATAAATCTTCTAAAAGAAAGAATGGGTGTTATTGAAGGCAATGAATTTGCACTTTGAGACATCAAGATCACAACCAGCAAGACATGTAACAACCAGGAATCCAGATGTAACTAACAACATTTTAAGTAGACGCTAAAATCTATTTTAGTATCATTTATTAAAGGAAAAAAAACATTAATAGAATAGTGTCAGCAAAAGAAAAAAAACCTTTTAATGGGTATTACTTTATATTTTTTCTTTTTGAGGAAACTTTTCATGGATTGTCAATATATAGATATATTTTATATACCAGGAACTGTACATTATGAGTAGAAAAATCAATCTTAAACCGCAGAGGCATCATGGGATAATCCAGAAACACCAGAGACACCAGAAGATAATCCAGAAACTGCAGAAGCATCATGGGATAATCCAGAAACACCAGAGACACCAGGAGATAATCCAGAAACTCCAGAGGCATCATGGGATAACCTAGAAAGCAGCATCTGAACGATTCCTCTGAGGAAAGAAAACATGCTTTTGGTGGACAGTCAGGAGATGTCAAGTGACATCAGCTACCAAGAGCAGTGAGCCTTATGGGGCATCTTTCTTACAAAATTATCTGTCCATTTTTTTGGTGGGGCAGGAAATGACCTGAGGGAGGGGTTAAAGATGATATTTTGTGAGTAACAAAATACTAATGTAAAATGTGAATTATTATCTGTTGTGTAATATTTTGATTGTGTTCTGATGAATAAAGCTTGCTTGGAGTCTGAGGGCAGAGCTGGCCACTAGCTGACCATAGATGTTTGAGGACTGTAGAGAGAGGAGACAGGAAGTGGTAAGGAGGCTGAGGGAGGATCTCAGCCCTTTTGGATGGAGGAACCGGAGAGATAGGAAGCAACTGTGGATGCTCCTCTGCTTCCCTGATCTTTCAGGTTTTTACCCAGATATCTGACTCCTGACTTTTTATCAATAAGATTAATTAGATTAGTACTTCAATTGTGACCATCACAAAAAATTCCCATAGGAAGCAGAATTAGTAAAACATGTCTTTCTTCTATTATATCTCAGTATAACTCTGTATACCATGTGCTATATCATGTGTGGTCTGTGAGGATTCTCAGGGAAGAGCCTGGTAAAGGTCATGGAGAAAAGAACTTCAGAAGATGAAGTGGGGCTGTTATTTCTTTCTGCTCTGGGAATACTCTCCAGCTAGGTCAATCTTCAGGAGAGAGGCACAGCACCAATTATCAATTACACACATAACTTATGGGTCATTCTTGGAGTAACACATTTCTGGGGCAATTTGAAATCCTCCCCACACACATAGACACCACACATACACTGAACCAAATAATTCCTTTCCTTTAGCCCTAAGCAGAGTCCTATACAGACTCAGATTTTTCGGTGGTACTTCAAGTTATCAATTGCTACTGAGAAACTGGAGACACTTTTGATTGCTTGCAATTTTTATCAGGCAGAGGCAATGAGCAGTCATAGTACATAGACTATACTTTGATAGTTTTATTGATATGGAAGAAATTCCAACTTCATACAACATCATGTGTGTATTGTGTTTTAAAAGATGTATTCTGGCCTTCCTGACTCTAATGTAAGATACCTCTATATCAGAGGAACAGACAAATATAGCATATTGTGCTGGAGAAAATAATCAGTTGTTCTGTTTTCAAATCCATTATCTGCAAAGAGCTTTCTTATTCATTTTAAAACCTTGGTATGGAGTCTCTAGGTCAAGTTCATTTTCCTCCATTGTTTTTGCACAGTGTAGATACTCAACAAATTTTTCATAGTTAAATTACTGAATCAGCCAATAAGTGAAGAATTGAAATAGATAGCAAAGACACAGCCCCTGTTTTTCAGTCACTGAAGTGACTACTATACTATGAGGTCACATCATGAACAGAGTAGGAACGATGTAGAGTAGCAGGTTCAGGGAAGTTCATATGAAGTTCAGCAGTGGTGAGGCTTGGGGATAGAAGTTCCATTTGACCCATATACTGAAAATGAGTAGGAGTTCAAAACTGGACAGATGCTAATTTAGGCCTAGTGTGGCAATTATAGGAATAAGGACCTCTGAGTTAGAAGAGTTCTTGGGAAAGTGAAGAGCTAATTCCACCTGTGTAAAGAATACAAAGTGAGAATTAATAGTGGATTGCCAGCAAAGAGCTCCCAGGTAGTTGCATCTGCAGCCCTTCTTCAATGTAGCCATTGTTTGATTCCTGTACCTGGGCACAGACAGGTGTGTTCAACTTGAAGGGCAGGGTCTGGGAGCAATCAAGTCAGCAGAGACAGAATCAGTTACCATACCCTCATTCACATACACACATTGGAGTAACAATCACTCCATTTTATGCACTTATATGGATATATGTCCTTAACTTGCATCTCTAGCATCTTGCCTGGAATTCGTATTTGGTGACTCAGTGGATTCCCTGATTTGACAGTTCAACACTGCATGTAGGAAAATCTCTAAATGAATTTCTTCTGCATTTCAAGACTTCCCTGTCCAATGTCATCTGTGTTTTCAACTGCCTGCTGGTCTTCCAGGCCTGAATCTCTACCAGGCAGATTGGCTCTCAGACAGCCTGAGTTGGCTATTTCCTTCATTCCTAGTGTCTTCACAGGGATCCTGACCCAGAAATCCTGGAACTGAACATGAGGAAAGACAGTCAGATATTCATTGCTTCTATAGCAGCACTGGCTGGTTTGTGGTAACTTTGGAAAGGATCGTACAATTGCAAGGCGACCTCTGGAGTGCCAGTCTAGACTCCGACTATCTAAGCAAGTCTGTTCAGCCTCTTTTATGAAAACTTCCCAAGGAAGTTACCTCACTACCCTCCTCCAAGGTCTCACAGCTTCAGAGGGTTTGAGGACAGAAGCTCTGTGGTCATAGTCTGGGTCAAGACTGCCAATTTGACAACTGTCTGGGAATATGCTGCTAGCCTGAGGCAGCCTGAGGCAGCATGAGTCAGGAGCCCAGGTAGTCAAAGCAAAACACCCACAACATATGCATTCACTGCAGGTCAGAGCAAGGATAGAAGCAGAGACCCAAGGAGGGTAGTTGTGGGTATGGAGGTCTAGGCAGGGAAAATACCAAAGGAGGAAAAAAAGCCAAATAAAGCTATCTACAAATAGATGGCCTATGTGGTTCTTGATGTGAACTTCAGCTTGAAATTAAAAAAAAAAAAAAAAAAAAAAAAAAGGACACATAAGTTCAGCAATGGTCATCCTGAAACAGCAAGAGTGGGCAAAGGAATTGAACTTAACACATGGTTACACACAGAGAACTTCAGTGGAAGTGTGAAAGCTATATACAGAACCTCGCCTAAAGGCACATGTCTCTTGCTCCCATGTCTAAGCTGTCAGTCATCAGTGCCAAGTCCTGTCATGTTCAGAGTTGTCTCTGGTGGTTATTCTCTAAGTATAGTACATACACTGGCTGTCCAGGGTCAGTGTGGCTGAAGAGATCAGTGGAGGATGATCCTTTTTGGAGAAGTAAAACTCTTAACCCAGCCTCTCAGATTAGATATCTTCAAGTTTGCTTTAAACAGAAGGCAAGTTTCTACTGAGGGCGAGCACTCCTCTTCAAACTCGAACCACAGAAGATGATGCTCATACTGTTGGGAGAGCATGGATCTTTATAATCCTTACTTACTTTATAATCCATAAT
This sequence comes from Onychomys torridus, assembly GCF_903995425.1. Lineage (NCBI taxonomy): Eukaryota > Metazoa > Chordata > Mammalia > Rodentia > Cricetidae > Onychomys > Onychomys torridus. Next base: position 115,546,293 of record NC_050447.1, read on the forward strand.
TCTCAACATTGCCAAGAAATTAAATGGTTGTCTGTTGATTCTTACCACGTTCATAAAAGGGGATAATGTATTTCTGTGAGTGACCTTCATTCATCTTAACATTCACTGAAAAGGTAGAGGCCTTAGTTTAAGTGTATGTTTCAATGGGAAGAAAGACGACACCAGAGTTAAGGAGTATGATAAGTTTCTCTGCGTTTTGGTTTTTTTTTTGTTGTTGTTTTGTTTTTTATTTTTTGTTTTGTTTTTTTAAAACATGATTGGGAAATGCTCTACATGTCATGTGATAGGGCCCACAGGAAATGCTAATAATCACCTTTTCTGCAGGCTTTCTAGTGGCCAGTCTATGATGATATCAGCCTTTTCATGTGAAATGTGCATAGATGCAGGTCATAAAGAATAACACAGCAAACATGGAATTACGGCATAACCCAAAGCAAAAACAACAAGTGAAAAACTTGTTTTCCCTAACCATTAAATGTAATTCATGGTAAGTCTGATCGTCATGCCTTATCAATCATTTCACCATTAGAGAGATTCCTGAGCAATTACAGGTTTTTTCCTTCACTGGGCGTGGCTTTGTTCTTCAGGGAATAGGAAGTCATGAGGCCTTTCTGCATTAAGCCTCCCATATACATCTTTATCTTCTATAAATGAACTCTGAGGCCAGCAAAGCACAGAAAGAGAACAAGAAGACAAATTATTTGACAGGTTTCCCTACTCAGCTCACTGTAGCATTACCAAGAGTCTCCAAGGTGAGGAGGAAGGTGAGGGTTCTGAGCTGAAGGAAGCCCTTCTGTCTCTCTTGGTATGTTGGCTTAGCATGCAGGATGTATCATGTATGTCTGCCGGTTCCCACCTTTCAAGCTGTACATTATCCATAGTTCTCAGAAAATAAAAACACTGGTAGCATGAAGAAGAGCTGAACTCTGAAGCCATTCCCAGCCAATTCATCTCACTTCAAACTGTCCACTGCTCTTTGAGGGCTGAAACTCTACCGAGCAGACTGGCCCTCAGACTGCCCGAGATGGCCATTTCCTTCATTCCTAGTGTCTTTACAGGGTTCCTGACCCAGAAATCCACCTCTATAGGTCAGAGGTTAAGAAAACACAAACAAATGTGGGAGAAAAAAACCTGAGAGAGAGAAAAAAAAATTGGACCCTGTGGAAGTCAGAAATGGTGTTTGGAGCACAATTCAGATGTGGACAACCAGCTCTGCTCTTGCTGATAAATGGTTTGAGAAAAGTCAATGAGTTCATATCTGAAAAACCAGCACATCAATAATACCAAATTCCATGTGGCTTTTGAAAGCTCCATCCGGGAGGAGAGGCAGGTAAGTCCTCGCTGCAAGAAGGCTACAACAAGGAGGTGCTATTTACTGTAGATGCTGCATAATGGAATACTTTTAGAGTTAATCGGCCTCACCAGAATTGTACCCAATCCCTTCCCCCTGAAAAATTAGGACGTGTCTTCATGTCCCCAAGCTGGAGAATAGCGGTTGATTAAAATCTGCTTTGAACACCCATGTGCCAATCAAAAGTAAGAGCAGTTTGAATGGTTCCAGGAGAGTTTTCATAATGAGGGGATAGTGCAGTGACTATTCTTCCTGAATGACACTTCCCATTACATACATAGGCACATACACATGCACACATGTGCACGCACACCAGCTGTTCTTTTGGCAGTCAACTTTAGTTACTTAGCAACCCAGTAGCATCTGATGAAAAATGGAGTAAATAGAGACCAGTATGGGGTTCTGACTGATACAGTCCTCTGGCTTTGGGGGTAATTCCCTGTGATTGTTCCACCTAGACTCAACACTCACATACACTTTCCTGTTGAACTTTGCTCTGTTAAAACAAATACCCAAAGGATTTAGTTGCTATAAGAAGGCCATATAAAAATAGAAAGGGAAGACAAGAGGGAATTTCTCATTCTTTTGTGGAAATATAAAGATTTTTTTGGTAGCTCAGAAGTGGTGGCACATATTTTTAATCCCAGCACTGGGGAGGCAGAGGCAGGCAGATCTCTGAGTTCTGCATTAGAGACAAGTCTGGTCTACAGAGTGAGTTCTAGGACAGCCAGCGCTACACAGAGAAACCATGTCTCTAAAAACCAATAAAAATAAATAAATAAAATAAAAATAGAATTAAAAAGATCTATTGTATCAGAGACATTAGGAGATGCATAGAAAAAAGCAGATTAGTGAACATTGTGTGTGTGTGTGTTCTCTCCTGCTTGTATGCAGCGCACTTGTGAACATGAATGCATCTATTTGGGGGTCAGAGGACAGCCTCAGGTGCCATTCACCATACATCTTTCTTTGTTGTTTGTTTGACACAGGCTCTCTTTCATTGGCCTGGGACTTTGCCAAGTACGTTAGATTGGCTAGTCAGTAAGCTCCAGGGACCCACCTACCCCTACCCCCATTTCCCCATCTTTTTAATTACAAGCGTACAGCATCATATTCAAGATTGTACATGAATTCTTAGGTTTTTAACTCAGGTCCACATGCTTGCAAGGCAAAGTTTTACCAACTGAGCCATCTCCCAGAACTGAAATTATTTTATTTTTTCAAGTACACCTAGCACTATAATGACAAGCTTAAATATTTATTCATTCATTTACAAGAAGTAGCAAGCAAGGTGATGGACAGATTATATAACACTCAGTTGGATGAACTTTGTTGTTCTCATCATGAACTAGCCTGTGGTCGTTTGAGGACTAGGAAGAGGCAAATGAGAAAACTGGTCAGTGCTGCAGAGGGCTCAGGCAGTGGGTTCTAACAGCACACTGAAGACAGATCCATTTCCTTTGTCATCCATTCAGCTCATCTGCACCGAAAGCCTGGTGGGTGAATGATCTCTTGCCACTGTTTCACAGCAATTGATTAACATTTCTTAGAGTCCCTTTGGAGAATTGTCTGCTGTCAGTTGTGATATACGGATTTTAGAGTACATTCATTCTCTAGCTTTGTGCCACTGAGTCCAAATTAATGCGTCTTTCTACAACATGGCAACGATTTTATTTTTTGTCAGTTGGTGCAGACCTCGCCTTGTTCTCCCTCACTGTTCTCTATTGCTAGCTCAGGCAGTTCTTAGATTCCCAGGGAATGCCTACCTTGGGGCATGAGATTGAGATTGCCTCTTTTTTTTTGCAGATACTCCAGATAGGATTATGGGACCAAGTGCTTTCCTGAGCCTCAGATTCCTTTACTTTTAAATAATAAATTCAGATTAAGTGACCACCATACAGCGCTACATCCATCAACTCCTCTATACTTGAGATGTGCCCTTTTCTTCGTCTCTGAGAAATTATTATAGTGTCGGAAATCAATAGTGCGTTTGTATCATTAGAGGGCAGACTTCCCTTGAAGGAAGGATAAAAGAGATTTGAGAAATTAAAATACTTGATAAGAAGTAGTGGGTTCTGCTGGTGGTGGGTGAACTCTAAGGAATGGAAGGAGAGGAGAAGAGTGCCGAGGAAAGAGGATAGGGACCTGCTCCCTAGCCCCCAAGCAAAGGTCCTCTGCCAATCAAACACATCAGCTAAAGGAGAGGATGCTGAACTACAGATCCCACCAGTGCTCATATGAACAGCTTATGGAGGTGCGAGTATCAGCAGAACGTGGAACAAAGTAGCAGAGGACTGTGAGTGTATTCCCAGTAGGAAGAAGAAGCACTGCTGTGTTAACTTCGGTTGATATATGTATGTGTTCATACTGAGTCACAGTATGAAATTAATCTCTATCTGCAGTAGAAGCCAGGCATTCTTGAAAGTCTTGAGCTAAAGAATCTGCTCAAAGGGTGCATTTGCAGCCTTCTTAGTAGTAATGGAGCAAAGGGAGACTTGGGTCTGCTTGAAAGCGGAAGGAGAATCCTGCAATAACGAATCCGAGGGTTAAGCAGTCAGGCCCTCGTGACCCTTTCATCACAGACAGCAGCAGCATCTGCCTGGTACCTTGATGATTCTCCTTTCTTATCAGGCCTGTTATACTGGTTCCTGTTCTCGTTACTGTCGCCAGATACTGGACAAAAAGCAACTCAGTGGAGGAAGGGCTTAGCTAGGCTCTCCATTTGAGGACAGTCTATCATGGCGGCAGGAACAGCTGGGGTCTGGTACAGCAGAAATGTGATGCTTGTCCACATTTCTATGGACCAAGAAGCAGGGCTGGACTATAAGCCTCAAGACCCACCCCTGCCTAGAGACCCCTTCCTCCAGCTAGACCCCACCTCTCAAAGGTTTACAAGCTGGTATTATAAAATACTGCCAGCTGAAGACCAACTGTTCAAACACATGGGGAAAATTTAACAAATCAAACATTGGCTTTGAAGTCATATAGAAGTAGTCAGTTCCCAACCTTGCTATTCCCTATTCGTTCTGGCCTGTTACTCCATCTTTAAAAGTATGCCTTTAAAAGTATGCCTTGGACATAGTCATTTAACAACCAAGACAACCAGCCATATAAAGTGTTTACTTCAGTTTTCGTAGCACAGGACACTCGCAGTAAACAAATGGTAGATCTCATGGTGGGGGAAAAATTGTTTTCTGTTCCTGCTAACATGAAAAGCCCAAGAGCAGGACAAACCACGTGACAGTGGTAATGCATGACAGACATTATCTCTGAAGAAGTTGCAACTTTATCCTCACCCACTCAGGAGAGACTGCTATTCTGTGAGAAGAATAATAAATTACCACAGTGAGCAAACAAGAAAAGTTGTTCATCTCCAAAAGCTTCCTCTTGAATCTGGCAAGGAGGCTGGATCATTTCTGGGCTGTTCTCCAGATGGAAAACTGAAGAACATGGTGTTTCTACTCAGGATGAGTAAGTGAGCTGCTGACTTGGACAAAGTCCCTGCTCCAGATGCAGTCCTCCTTTCCACATTGTGTTAGGTCACAGTCCTGAAGCTGGTGTCAAGTGTCCTCTTTTTCTTCAGTAGCTTCCAGTCTCGGATCAGGGGAAGAGCATGCAGGTTGTCCAGTCGTCTATAAGATGAGCAGTTATTGTTTGTGAATCGCAGCAACTGGGGGTGATAAAGTTCATGTGACTTTCATGAATCTGTAATGTCTTTCCTGAAGGTCAACATGAGCTGTTTCTCATGGTCAACAAGTTTCAAGAATTTAGACCTTGGACTCTGCAGGGATTGAGGCCAGTGTCCAGGAATATAATGTGCTACCTGGTATGTTGTTAGATTGTCTAAAACAGATATTGTGCCAAGCAATCTTTTAATTAAAGGCAGATACTGAGCTGAGGAGATGGCTTAGCCAAGAGATATTCATAAGCACAAGGACTATAGTTTCGATCCCCAGAACCCATGTTAAAATGCTGGATACAGAGGTACAGAGATAGGCAGATCCCTGAACTACTTGGGACAGGAATCTAATTGAACTTCAGGTTTACAATCTTAAGGTGGAGAGTGAATAACAAAGGCTACTTGATGTCAGCTTCCAGTCTCTACATACACATGCATATGTATACATGTGCACATGCCCATGCCCACACTAACAAGTATATATATGCCCCCCCCACACACACACAGGAGGAGGGCAGGACACAGAGACAGAAAGACAGAGAGGAGAGAGATCATGTAGCTTCAGGACAAGTCCTTTATTTTACAGGTGTTAACAAAGCCCAGGAATATAAGACCATCTGTCTACTTTTGTCACGTGGTTAGTGTGTGGCTTAGGACATGACAGAAGATTTCCTGTACCAAAGTCAGTGTGCAGGCCCACAAAGGTTTCCTGAGCTTGCTTCACCCAGCAGGGCTGCATTAGAGGATTGCTTGACCATGTGCATGGTTACAAGGTGATTAGAAGGATCTACATTTGGCTGTGCTGGGGGAGGTCTTTGCTCCACCTGTTGGCATTCCTATAGATAGCCCTTTAGAAGAGACAAAAGGGTGGATAATGATCCAGAACTTCCTGAGGTTTATCCTGTGTTTCTGTCTGTTTCTCTCCCCTCTCTCCTTCTATCTAATATATCTTATTCCTCTGGCCTCAAGAGTACCCTGTTGTAAAAGGTGGGAGCCGGTCTCCCACAAGTCAGGACAAGTCCAACTAAATTTAAAAAGTCCCATCAGTGAATACAAAGTAAGGGGAGTCCTGAACAGTTCAAAGCCATGGCAGGGCTATTGACAGTCCCTTTTACAAAACAATCAAGACAATACTCACTGAGCTTGTCCATATGGCCAGCTTCCCAGGAGAGGGAGGAAACTGTGCTGGCTACTCTGCAAAGTCCTCTATCTTCCTCTCTGAAGCACAGGAAGGATAGATTTCTAAAGGACACTGGACTGTACATTTCTAAAGCTCTGCAAATGTTCATGACCTTCATTTCAACAGTTGCACTCCAAGAACTTAGTAATGCAGCAAAAATCTCAACGAAAGGAAAAATTTACTTGCCAGGATGACATGACATTGGTTTTATAACAACAGGATCCTGTGCCCAAGAGAATTGTTTAAATAAGCTCTGATACATTTATATCATGGTTTATTTTATTTTGCAGCCATAAAAATGATGTTGTAAGAAAATAATGTCCTATAACCTGGGGAAGTGCTTGATAGAGTGCTGAGGAAAAGCACCTTGCACAACAGTGTGCTCACAGTGAGGCTAAATTTGCACCAAGGATCTATACTTAAACCTGTGTGTGTGTGTGTGTGTGTGTGTGTGTGTGTGTGTGTGTGTGTGTGTTTAATGTGAAAACTCTGACATTTCATTTTTATCTTTGGGTTTTGCTAGTTTTCCCAGTATTTTTTTTTATATAGACAGACATTATTTATTTGTTTATTTTGAGATAGGGTCTCATTATGCAGCCATGGCTGCCCTGGAACTTGCTATGTGGACTAGGCTTGCCTCAGACAGAGCTGACTGCCTTTGCATCGGGAGTACTGGGATTAAAGGTATGTGCCACCAAGCCCAACCATATTTAATTTTATTTAAATATATATTACTTTTATTTGTGCGCATGTGTCTACACATGTGTTATGTATGCACCCATGCCCATGGTTATGGATGCCAGTAGAGGCCAGAAGAGGGTGTCAGGTCCCCTCGAGTGGGAGTTACACTCAGTTAAGGTGACTATGTAAGGTGAGTACTGAAAACAAAAATTCCTGTTCCTTTGCTAGAGCAGCAATTGCCCTGAATCTCTGAGCATTTCTCCATCCCCAAGACATTATTTTTATAACAAGACTAAAACAACATCATTTCAAGAATGATTTTTCCTCTAGTGTGACTCTTTTAATTGTCCTGATGTCTGAGGGTGTTGGGGAGTGCTTCAGACATTTTGTGGTGATGACAACCAATGTTGGGAACAGATTGAAGACATACCTGAAATTCTATTATGCTCTTGAGGTTTATTACAAGTAAATTAAGACCAAGATTTTTTAAATGACCTCTTCATTTATTTTTAATTAATTATTTTAAAAATAAGCAAACAAAGCATTAGGGTTTCTTATGATGTTTTCAGACAAAATTGAATTTTGTTGACTCTTCTTCATTTGTCTCCCTACCCACCTCATTCTCTTCTACCCCTGGTGACCTCCTTCCCACTTCAATGTTACATATGTCCCTTTACTCCTCTGATATCCCCTGTCCTCTTCCCCTCTCAGGGTCTCCTTTCTAGCCTCATAGCTAGCTCCTACAGTCATATATACACACAGACAAACAGAACATGATAAGCTATAATCCATGTCTGCTCCTGGTGGCACCAACTACTTCAAGGAGGATGATGGGCACTGAAGAAACTCATTATGGAGTTTGCTTTGTTTGCGGCAAAAATTAGCCACTGGGCAAAAAAGTGCCCTTGCATTGACTGATTGACAGTATGTTGCATAAACTGGACATGCAGAACCCATAGGAAGGTGACCAATGAACTCTGCAAGAGGAGATGGTCCTTCAGGTTCCTGCTTTGCAGAGGAGGATGCCATACACTCTACAGGACACAGGGAAAAATGATGGAGAGACTAAGCCTATGGGCTGAAGATGGGTGCCCCAACATTGCAGAGGAATTTTGAGTGACTGTCCAGGCAGTCAGGTGTCTTTGTCATTCTAGATTTTTGGAAGTTGCCTACAATGCATTTCCTATTTACTTAGGTAATATTATATCCTTCTTTGATGAATTGAATACTAGATAGTTATAGTTATAATTTTCCTTGGTTATGACAAAAGATAGATATGAAACTTTAGACTCACAAATATAGGATAGATGGTAGAGTATTCTCTTTAATTTTGCTAAGTACAAATACACTAGATATTGTAATTATAATTCTCACTTGATAACTGTTTTGTTATATGTAATTTTACTATGTTAAAATTAAAACCTTCCTTTTTGATTAGACAGAAACAGGGAAGTATTGTGGGAGGTCTTTCTGTATGCTGTGAATATTGGTTAATAAAGAAGCTGCTCCAGCCTATGGTGAGTCAGGTTATAGTCAGGCAGGAAATCCAAGAGAGAGACAGGAAGAAGAAAGGAAAAGGCAGAGGAGACACCATTCTGCTATCCAGTGAGCAGCATGTAATGGCACACAGGTAAAGCCACAGAACATGTGGTGATATATAGATTAACAGAAATGGGCTGAGTTTAGATATAAGACCTAGCTTGCAAGAAGCTTGAGTCATAGGCCATGGCTATATATACAGTTTGTAATTAATATAAGCCTCTGTGTGATTACTTTATAAGTGACTGCATGACCAGGTGGGACTGTGGGGCTGGGCAGCGTGGGAGAAACTTCCGGCTACAAACATGCAAGATTTGTTGCTCTGAATCTGGATTATCATGTAATGCTTTCTAGATCCATCCATTTTCCTGTAAATTTCATGTTTCTTTATAACTAGATGAAAGTCCATCTTGTACATGTACTGCATTTTCATTATCTTCTATATTTCTTTAAGTGTTTAGAACAAATCCCAATCAGCAAAACACCTTTGATCCATCTATCTATTCCCATTTTCCACAGAGGAAACAAGCACCTTGGCTATATGAACTTAGAGAGAAACAATACCAAGCACCTTGCAGTGGTTTGGAAATACAGGCAAAGCATGTATTTACTTCATGTGAGAAGCATAAGATTTGAGACATGGGATCACAAGTCATCATGCCAGACCAGGCAAACAGAAAGCCAAATGAAGTCAGATTACCCTATTTTTCTTATAGTATGCTAGTAATTATTTAAATGGAATGAATTTAAAGGTGGCTTATATAATCTCATTTATTTTCATCAAAGTGCATCCTCTATCTTATACTGCTCTGGTAGATAGATAAAAGTTAGTTGGTGGTTGGGAAATTACAGGCCAGAAATAAGCCTCACGCAAAAAAAAAAAAAAAAAAAAACCCAACCAAAAAACCAAAAAACCCCGCATTATTCTGTACTGTGCAGCAGTCCCATAAACTACAAGTCAAATCAATAAGAATGAAGCTAGACCAAGAGTAACTTGTAATTGGAAAGAATGAATCAGGTATGGTGGTACATACCTCTAAGCACAATACCAGGGAGGCTGAGGTTAAGGAATCAGGGATGGAAGGGGTAGCCTGGGCTACAAAGTAAGACCCCCCCCCCCCCCGTCTCAAAGCAACCAATCAGCAAGAATGACAGGCATCAGGAGGCTCTATCCCACTTTAGACAAAAGTGATGGGGCAGTAACTTGAAAATACCCTAAAAACGATAGAGTTCATGGTCATCATCTGGTAGCCTGGACACTAAAACCGAAAATCTACAGAAGTGATCAACGTGGACCCTGTGCCAGTTTACACACAAATTTTCCAGGCATTCTGTCTTCTTGTTTCTTTTGCTGCTGCAAATGGACTTAAATTATATGAGTGTTTGTGGTCCCCAATGTTAAAAATATCCATAGAAAATCCTTAGAATTGTTGTGTCACTGTGCTACCAAGATGACAGTACTGTCACACACAGTTTAACAAAGGAGACAGAATTCTAAGTATCTGGACACTCACCCCTGCCATAGGGACTGGGTGGTGGTGCTGGGAAGTTCATGTTATTGTTGAATGTGGAATTGGATTGGTGTCCTTGGTAAAATCCAATGCAAAGCTATTCTTGGTTTGGGAACAGAATTTTGCATCATTTACAGAACTCAGTCAATTCTTACTAAGCAGCTCAATATAAACTCTATGGACTCACATTGTCACTAGCCTGTAAGAACTTACAAAACATCTCTCATTTGGAATCAGTATTCTCTGGGGGGGGGGCATTTACACTGCAGTTCCAGGTTAACCCGTTCAAAAGCACAAGAGACTCCTGTGGTGATATATTGTATACCCTAATAAAATCTGCCTGAAGATCAGAGGACAGAACAAGCCACTAGATTAAACATAGAAGCCAGGCAGTGGTGGCACACACCTTTAATCCTAGCATTCCAGAGGCAGAGATCCATCTGTATCTCTGTGAGTTCAAAGCCACCCTGGACTACATGAGATTGACTCAGTCTAGGAGAGAAACAGAGTCAGGCTGTGGTAGCACACGCCTTTAATCCCAATACCTGGGAATCATACACCATTAATCCCAGCAACAGGAAGGAAGTGATGGCTGGGTGGAGAAAGGCATATAAGGTGTGAGGAGACAGGAACTGAAGCTTTTCAGGCTGAGGAATGCTAGAGGTAATACGTGGTGTGGCTTGTTCCTTTGTCTCTCTGATCTTCAAGCAAATTTTATTAGGGTACACAATATATCACCACAGACTCCTAGTTCATGCACTGAGGAACTGAGTAGTAGTCCCTAATCCATGTTTCTCTCAGTGTTCCTGGGCCATCTATCAGAGAGATGACATCTCACGCTGCATTTGAAATAGTCTGTAAACTCCAGGCAGCTTTTCTTTAATTTCTCTGTGCTCTTTCCTGTTTTCCAGCTCCTGCTTCTGCTCCAAGCCTCAGGAGAAGCAGAAATAGAAGGCATGTCTTGGAGGCCATCCCAAGGCAGTGCTTTTGTTCTGCTGTTTGTGAGCTTTCATTTTCTTGGTTCTTTTCCAAGCTGCCTCTCACATTTTAGGAGGTACCTCTCTTTTCAATCCCTGCACATCCACAATCCACAGAAATAAAGGGGGCATTAGGATCTTAAAAAGCAGGATGGTATGAAGTGCTTTAAAATCTCCCTTTGGTGAATTAGTGAGTGTAATTTCTAAATAGGTTCAGGGGAAAAAAAAATCTAGAAACCCTAACTAGTAGACAGGTATCGGGATGCCCATGTTTTTGGAGAGTTTCTGTATTAGCTAGGATTTAGTTAATGGGCTGCAATGGTATGGATGTGAATTCCTTCTGAAAGGGTTTTGTATAAGCCTCTCAGGTCAACAATCGTTTGACTTGCCTGATGACATGTGGCCTGGATGATTTACATTTCCTTAGTGGCAGTCCAGATGCCTTGGCTCTTATAGCACTGAATATCTCTATGTGGTTATAGGGCTAGGTGCTAAGGCTAATTATGGTTAGTGGATTTGGGGGTGAGCCAGATTACCTCTGCCCTCTGCAGCCTCTTTCCCCCAGCCTTAGCTGCCCAGTTAGGGCAAGCCAGGCCAAGCATCTTGGACATTCCTGGGCTTTGTCTTCTAACTTTTCCATGTTTCTCTCTTCTGCTCAATGGGACCCCTTCCAACTTCTCTGCATTTTCTGACTCCTCCCACCTACACTTGCTGTGGGGAACACTTGACATTTAGGCATAGGCTAAGGGTGACCATGGCCTTTCTCTGTGGCAGTGGTTCTCAACCTTCTTAATGCTGCAACCTTTTAATACAGTCTCTCATGTTGTGGTGACCCCCCAATCACAAAATTATTTTGTTGCTATTTTATAACTGTAATTTTGCTACTGTTATGATTCATTATGTAATTATCTGATATGCAGGATATTTGTTATGTGACCCCTGTGAAAGGGTCATTCTATCCCCCCAAAGGGGTCATGACCCACTGGTTGAGAACCACTGCTCTATGGGCTCGTGTTTTCTGGAAAAGGTAATGGAGGTCATGCATCTTGGAGAGGTTGTTGTGAGTAGTATGCAGTAAGACAGATTTCTGAAAGTCCTTGAAACCACACCATATCCCTTTTCTTAGAAAAAGATGACTATAGGGAGAGCTGTGGAAAAGTGTGGATTTAAGTCAGCAACCCTCACTGGCTACCCCCAATGTTCTGTTGACAACTTCCAAGGAAGATCTTTGCCTTTTTCCCATGAAAACAATCTGGGCACATCCTTTAGCCTTTTGTTTCTAGAACACAGATACCTGACAGAAAGAACTTCAGGACGGAAGGCTCCATCCTGAGAGCTCAGTCCTCCATGGTGAGGACAGCATGATGGCACAGAGCAGTCCGCATGGTGCTGCCAGAAGACAGGGGCATTCCAGCACTCAGTGCCCACCTTCTCCCCCGTTTCAGGCCCTCAGCTCACTGCATGGTACCACCCACCTTCAGGACGGATCTTCTCCCTCCTGTTAGCCTTCCTTGGAAATGCAGGTTCGGGCATACCCAGAAGCATGGTCCTGCCTCCTAGATACAGTCATGGTACCCGTAAAGATTAGCTGTCACAGCAGAGCTGTCCTGCAGCTTTTCTCACGTTTTCACGTATACACTCCTGGCTATGGGGAAAGGTTAGGGAAGGCTGTCTGCATTAGCTGTTGTTGCTCAGTGTTTGTCCTCTATGAGGTGGACTAGTACAGGACTGTACTGCTGTCCGTCTGTAGTCACATGTTGTAGAACAAAGTTTCAGTTAGCAATGAGTCACGGACAGACAGCGGTCCCTGGAGATTAATAATAGATCTGACAGGTTCCCACATCTGTTGATTTGTAGTCTGCATATTGAATAATTGCATTCCTGAAAATATTGTGCACCCTAATAAATTTATCTGGGGTCAGAGAACAGACAGCCACTAGATACAGAGCCAAAATTGGTGGCTAGAAAATGGGTCGGAGCAAGCCATAGCAGAAGCTGGGCGGTGGTGGTGCACGCCTTTAATCCCAGCACTTGGGAGACAGAGCTAGGCGGATCTCTACGTGTGTTCAAGGATACAGCCAGCATGGAGACACACACCTTTAATCCCAGAAAGCAAGCCTTTAATCCCAGGGAGTGATGGCAGAAAGGGAAAGATATATAAGGCATGAAGACCAGAAACTAGAAGCATTTGGCTGGTTAAGGATTCAGGCTTTGAGCAGCAGTTCAGCTGAGAACCATTGGGGTGAGGACACAGAAGCTTGCAGTCTGAGGAAACAAGACTGGCGAGGTGAGGTAGCTGTGGCCTATTCTGTCTCTCTGATCTTCCAGCATTCACCCCAATAATTGGTCTCAGGTTTGTTCTTATTAATAAGACCTGTTAAGATTTCTGATATAAATAATGCCATGATGCTTGTGGTAATGCTGATGTGAACAACCAACTGCACTATGTGTACAATGATGTATAGTATGGAGGACTCGATAGTAATTGCCTGTGTGATTGGTTTATATGTACAATGTTGTACTTTTAAAACTGTGTTCGTGTGTGTGTGTGTGTGTGTGTGTGTGTGTGTGTGTGTGTGTGTCTGGATGTTTGTCTATGTGGGCATATGTGTGCATAAGGTCACCAGAACCCCAGGAATTGGAGTTGTAGTGGGTGTCGGGGCTGGAAATTGAATTCAGGAACTCTGCAAAAGCAGTATGTACTTTTAACCATTAAGCCACCTCTCCAGTCCCTATAACAAACTACAAAAGTTATTTTGGAATATGTCCATACTTTCATGACACGAATACATTTATGTCATATTGTCCCAATATGTATCATGTATCTCAATTCATGACACCTTTTGGTGGTGTCAAGAGGTCACAAGTACTTGGCTTGGACCATCTAGGTCAGTTTGTGCTCTGTGATGATTGCTGATGAAGGATGTGGTACAGTGTGGATAATATTGCCAACATGAAACAATATACAAGTGTAGTGACAGCTCACAGAAGAGAGTACATGGAGTGATATTGTAGGTGGTATTTGTAAGAATGCCCAGCATGCACAAACAGTGGTGGCATCTAGTTACTGGTGATGTTTAAAGCTTGGTGGTATACAGACTTAAGATTTAACTCTGAAACAATGCAGAGTGGTGAGGGCTTCCCCCCATGGGCTTTGCTGTTTCTCTTTGTTTTCAACTGAAAGGATCAAAATTAAATAATGAGACACATTTTCTCAATTTGAACATTTAGGGATTCACATGGTAGGAAATTATTTCTAGGCACTCCTTTGGTCTTGAAGAGATTCTCCTAGTCCTGTGGAGCACACAAGAATATAATAACGCTTGAATATTTTGGCTTAGTTCAGAATGTAGACATAAATATTAATTTTGATTTTACAATATCAGCCAAGAACCAAATTTCAGTGTGTGTGTGTGTGTGTGTGTGTGTGTGTGTGTGTGTGTGTGTGTGTGATGTGTGTTGTGGAGGGGAGAAAGTGGGGTGTATGAAGGAGAACACCTAGAAAAAACAGAAGCAACTTAAGCTCAGGTCAGTTTGGAAGTATTAAGTTAGTCCTCAATTTCTGAATGAGCTCAACTGTAAGATCAGTCAGGAAGGGCTAGGGTGAGAGTCGGGTTTGGACATAAACATGCTATTAGCACCCAGGTTCATGCAGCATTCTACAGGCCAGGAAAGAGCAAAATCTTCCCTAGAATAGGCCCAGAGAGATGGCAAAGTCTCCTCTGGTCCAAATATGTATGTTTACACATGATTTAGCAGTGTTCTGTAGAAACTATCAACCACAGCTTCCCCCTGCTGCATGTTTCCAGCCCGAGACTGCTCCTTACAGAGACTTCCCACTGAGACTAGGTAACCCTCTTCCTGACACTGAACCGTCATGATGCTCTAGTTTCCTCTAGTGTCCTCTACCAGAGTTAGCATAGCCCACCAGTTCCGCCACTTGTGCGTATGTTTGTCTGTAATTCCTTCAGTGTCTGTCGTTCCTTCAGTCTGGTTTCCATGACTGAGCCACACAGACGTGGCAAGACTCCAGAGGCAGAGACATTCCAGAGAGAGAAGCATGAGCGGCTGCCCCTAAAGGGAAAGCTGAAGTTAAAAAGAAAGCATTCATGACGCCTCCTTTTAGTATCTCTGTTCTCCTGGTCCTTAGTCCTGTCTCTTGAGATGGAGGCAAGAGACATCAGCACCAGAAGTCATCCCCAAATGCAGCCTGCTGTCTTTCCTCCTCCAGGTCCCGTGGAAGTCTGTTGTCACAGCCTGGCCACAATCTATTGAAGTGGGCTCTTCCTCATGGAAGATGCCAGTTGTCAAAAGCATGGGACCATCTTGGTCATCTTTGTGTCTTGAGAGCCCAGTCCCTGGTATGCCGAGGAAGTATTGTCTGAGTAGAGGCTGTAAGATTGCTCCAATAAAACACAGAAACAGAACAGAAAATGGCTTGTCTAATTGACTGAATAGTCCTCTGTAATGTTCTTTCTCTCTAGTCTGATGACCATTCAGAGTAAACTGATAACAGTCCAACACCTACAGTCACTGAAGGGACACTAGCCCACTGGCGCAAGTGACTCTGACAGGCCTTGCCCTTCTCTAGCCACCAAGGTCTATTCCCTTATTTGGCCACTTCCTCCTCCTGAGGTTGATATCAAAGTTCAATAATCAAAAGCACCCTTTGGCTCACCTAATTAACGTGTCCAATTAAACAGCTCATCATAACACAGGGTTTCCCCTTTACCTTTATAAACCGCCATTTGCCTATGTGCCATGTCTGTCTCCCCTCTGTCCAGAGGAGTCCTTTGTGAGCAAACACTCCTCTCCACGTTCCCTTGTCCTCGCCCCCCCCTCCTATCTCCTTTACCAACAAATCTAGCCTGTTCTAATATGGACCTCCCATTTTTCTCCTCTTAAAATTACACCTGCAAGGTCATTTGCTGCCTTTTTTTTTTTCTTTTTCCTGCCTGAGTCAGAAAGCAGCCATTTTAACTTTTCTTCCAGTTTAATAAAGGATCTGTCTGTGAAAACAGGTGTTTGGGTGTGGTTTGTGCCTAATCTGGGGTCCCAGAGGAAGCCTCCACTATGCAGGGATCTCCAGTAACTATTACAGTTTGGATCTGAAGTGTCCCCCAAATACCTACATGTTCAAGTCTTGGTCACTAGCCTGGGCTCATACTTTGGAGATGCAGAACCGTTAGTATGTTGGGCCTCACAGGAGAAAGTTAGGTGACAGGGGAACACCCTTAAAGATGATATTGGGATGCAGAAGCTTCTTGTTTCTCTCTTGTCACTGCCCAAATGTCATAAAAAAGCTCCATCTGGCACCTGCCCTGAGGTACCCTGTGGCTACAGGTTCAGAATGACAGGATCAAGAAACCATGGACTGAAACCCCTGAACTTAAGAGTCAAAATGAACCTTCTTCTCTTTTCAGTTGATTATTTCAGTTACTCTGTCACAGTGGCAGAAAGCTGTCTGAAATGAAGACGACAAGTTATAATACCAGGGTATGTTTGGGTTTTTGTGGCTTAACATCTGAGGATAAAGTTTCAAATTGACAGACAGCTCTGTACCTCTTAAATCCCCCAGCAAGCAGTGCCAGTTTCTAACTCAAGAAGAGCTTTGGGGGAGCTCAATCCTTAACTCCTGAACAAAATGGGTAGGTCACAGAGAGATCACAACCAAATTTCACAGCCCAGTGTGGTGATGGTGTACAAACAATAATCCTAGAACTTTGAATGCAGAGGCAGGAGGATTGTGGCTTTAAAGCCAGACTCAGTCACTCACAGTAGCCTGCCTCAAAGGAAAAAAAAATTTCTTTTTTTTTTTTTTTTTTGGTTTTTCAAGACAGGGTTTCTCTGTGTAGCTTTGTACCTTTCCTGGAACTCTCTTTGGAGACCAGGCTGGCCTCGAACTTACAGAGATCTGCCTGCCTCTGCCTCTCAAGTGCTGGGATTATAGGTGTAAAAATTTAATGCAAGTTTTTTTTTTTCCTTAAGCATTTTTCCTTTTATTGAAAATATTTTTTTCCTCATATAATATATACTGACTACAGGTTTCTCTCCATTGACTCCTCCCAGTTTCTCCCCAAACCCATCACACCTGGATCCACTTCTTCTGTTTCTCATTAGAAAATAAACAGGCTTCTAGGGTTAATAATAGCATAAAATAGAACAAAAGCCAACACTTCAAAACAGGACAAAACAATCAAACAGAAGGAAAAGAGCCCAAGAAAAGGCACAAGAAACAGACAGAGACACAGAGACTCACTCATTTACACACTCAGGAATCCCATAAAAGCACCAGACTGGAAAGCCACAATATATGTGCAAAGGACCTGTAAATTTCTAGTCTGAGAGTTCTTACTCCTTCCCAGTTTCTATTCTTCCTTATCCAGCTTTTCTGCTAAACTGTAATGAAGTAGTACTGTCTGAAACAAGTGTTCCTGAAAACGACTTGGAAGCCCTGCAGCATGGGCAAACTGCTCAGTGTGGTCCATTGTCCTTCTTACTGCTCAAGCTGAGCCAATCTTATTTCAGCTGGTTGGCCATCAATGGAGGAAGAAAGAGGAGCACAAACTGGACCTCTTCATCCTTGTCCTGCTGGGTACCCTCCCACTGCTCAGTGCATTCCTGAATTCTTCTCATTGATGCTTGGCAGCCTCTGTTCTGTGGAGAATGGCCTGTGACAAATGACAGCTGGTAGAGCTGCTGGCCATTGTTAGGGAGACAATAAAAGGATGTTTGATAAGCATCTCAGGACTGATTTTTCTCCAGCTGAAGCACATTGGCGGCACCATTTTCCAGATTTCCATTCTACCTGTGGCTCCACAGAGCTAAGAGCCAAGATTCCTGGCCAAGAGGAGACAATGTCTCCTCACTGCAGAGGCTGGGAACAGAGGAGTGCTGGGGAGGCTGTGCTAGAGACAGCTGATGTTCACAATATTGCCTAGCAACTGTCAATCCCAGAATGTTCAAAGGACTGTTGGATTTCCTCAGTGTTCCTGATTGGTTGAGGAGCTTGCAAAAAGGTACAATGCAGCTTCTGTTAACAAGAGAGTGAATTTAAACAACTGTGCTCAAAATACAGATTTTCTTACCTTTTTTTTTTTAAATTATTTTTAATGTGTAAGAGTTCTTTTCCTACTTGTATTTATGTGCACCACACGCATACCTGGTGCCTGTGGAGGTCAGAAAGTGGCATCAGATCTCCTGGAAATGGAGTTATGGATAGTTGTGAGCTACTATATGAGTTCTGGGAATTGAACCTGGGCCCTCTGCAAGAGAAAAAAAGTGCTCTTAAGCTTTGAACCATTTCTCCAGTCCCAAGACTCTTTTATAAAACATAGATTGGAAATGATGTTCGGCTTTATGGACAAGTCACAAAAATAATATGAGTCTCTGATGTAACAGCCATCTTTCTCCCAGTAGAGGGTTTCAACTAAAGCTTGAAGTTTATTTTCAAGAACATTTCACAAGAATTTATTTCTGTGAGTTAGAAGCCAATTACCCTAGATAGCTTTGAAATACCAAGTGTATTATTATTCTACAAATTATTCTACAGGTCCTTTGAATTAGAGCGTGCCTTCACAGTTAGCAGACAATTCAGTTGAAGATCTTTCAATTTGCACACCAGCGTGTAGGAATGTCTGTGGACTGAAATAGAGCCATCTAATCAACTGCAGTTACATGTGTACCATGTAAAAACCATTTTCAACGTTGGGAAGCCAAGACTATATCTACCTGAAGGATCTATTGAAGAGCCAAGTTACAGGTAGATAGAAAAGTTAATTCCTAAAAACTAGATGACTGCAGTTGATTTGGGAATTCAGAAGCAGGAGACAAGATTCTATATGATATTTCAGAAGGCTTCATGAAAGAGGTGAGATGTAGAGCTGCTGGTGATGTGTTAATGTGAGGATGAGTTCAGGTCCTCAGCACCCATATAAAAGCCACATGTGGGGGTGTGCTTTTAAGTCCAGTGCAGGGGGTTCAAAGGGGGATGGGGATGTGGGATTGGGGATTTTCCTGGTGCTGGTTGTCCAGCTGATATAGACAAATTGTTGAGCTCCAGGTTCAAGGAGAGATCCTGTATTTTTTTTTTAAGTACAAAAGTGTTTGAGGAAGGACACTTTGGTCTCCACATGGATGAACACACACACACACACACACACACACACACACACACACACACACATACACACACACTTTCATGAGAATGGAAAAAAGAAGTGAGATTAAGATTCTTTGAAGATAGTTCTATTGTGTGTATTGATGTTGCTTCACAAGAGTTCCCAGCTGATCCAAAGTCAGTCTCTAGGAGCAGTTCTTTTTGCTACTGTCCCCTCACAGATAATCACCTCAAGAAACAGAAATGACACAATCCAGACTTCAAAAGTGCAGAACAGTTAGAATCGTAAAGGTAAAACATGGAGGGCAGAGGGCCTTCCTTATGGGCAGCCCTCCTTTCTAGGAATCTCGATCACCATGTTGATTTCATCCTTTCAGTTTAAGAGTAACACATACTTTTAATCCCATCACTCAGGAGGCAGAGGCAGTGGGATCTCTGAGTTTGAGGCTAACCTGGTCTTCAGAGTAAGTTCCAGGACAGCCAGGGTTCACAAAGCAAGCTTTTCTCAAAAATAAATAAATGAACGAACAAATAAATAAATAAATGAATAAATAAATAAATAAAAGTGAGCATTTTCAACATGCTAGTTACCAAAATTAGAAGGAACAGCAGGGGGCAAATTAATGTCTCAGAAACCCCAGGTCAGGTTATCAAAGGGACTGTGATTGCAACAGGTCACAACTGTTGGGGATAGTGAGTCTGAGCCTTCCCATACAACAGAGCAATAAGCAAAAATCTCAGGGATTTAACTAAGCCTCATAACATGTGGTGACATAAGCCTCCCCATTTTCTGTCTGCCATATGTGTCCTGTTCTCTATTAGCATAAAATTCCAGTGACCCTTAAATAATCCAGACCCTGTGACATCATGGTTCTGTTAAAATTAAACAAATGAATACAATTCTAGTTATTTTCTTGAGCTTCCCTTTGCCAAAATGAAAGCACTCTTTGTCTTGAAAGTACTGCACTTTGTGTAGAAGCAGATTTTTATTATAAACTGATTTCATGTTGAACTACAGTTTTTGCTTGACCTGTTAACCATTTTCAAGATTTGAGCAGAATTGACTGATGGATTTCCATTTGCATATTATTTTTCTTCAGAGTAACTAGATTATTTTAATGCATGTGTGCATGTTTGCATCCATATTTGTGCTAGGCAGAGTACATGTGTGACATTAATACATTTGCTCATGTGTGTGTGGGTACATGTGAATGTGGATCTGAGTTCATATGTCTATTCATGTATTTTGACAGAGGACAGCCTTGGGTGTCTTCCTCAGAAACACTTGCTATGTGTCTTTGAGACAGGTTCTTCTTGGGTTGGAACTCACCAATTAGACCAGATGGGCCAGTTGCCCCACCCCAGGGACACACCTTTCCTGCTTCTTAACATGAGGATTACAGGCAAGCCCCACCACACCTGGATGTATGTAGATACGGGGGGATTGAATTCAGGTCCTTATGTTCACAAGGCAAGCTCTTTACCGGCTGAGCTATCTCCCCAGCTCCTATTTGATGCTTTTCTTGTTCTGATTCTTTTTAATTTTGATGGGGCAGAAAGAAGTAAGAGAAATGCACACGAAGCACACAACTTCATCTATTTGGGAGAAATTAGACTTTCCAGATATCTGAAGAGCACATACTTCATGTCATGTACTCATTGTATATATGAAGTGAATCTTAGTTCAGATACTCAAATAAATAACTTCCCACATTGCTAGGGAAAGAAGGCTTCTCTATAAGAGACCTCAGTTCTTCAATAATACCTGACTTCTTCCTATTGTAAGATTTGGGTAGAGGAGACATAACAGAGTCAGAGTCATCTTGGAAGTGGTAAGGAGAAAGTTGGAGCTGACCTTACCTTGAGAGGAATTGGAGCTGTAGACATTGGAACTAGAACATGCCATTTATGGGCCAGTAAAGGACAATCCTGTAAGCAGACACAGGAACTGAGAGCGCTGTAAGATGAACAAGCACAAAAGCCCTTCCTCCCTGGAGCAGAGGCGGTCTTGGGGGACTGTGAACTTGATAATTAGGTGAGGGTGTGCTGAGGATATCGCTCTGCATAAATAAAATGATGATAGACTGGTAGCCAGGCAGGAAGTATAGGCAGGACAAGCAGAAAAGAGAATTCTGGGAAGTGGAAGCATGAGGAGGGTGACCCTGCCAGCCACCGCCATGAAAAGCAAGCTGTAAGGTACCGATAAGCCATGAGCCATGTGGCAACTTATAGACTAATAGATATGGGTTAATTTAATATATAAAAACTATATAACAAGGAGCCTGCTGTGGCCATAGAGTTTGTAAATAATAAAAGTCTCTGTGTGTTTACTTGTTTGGGTCTAAGCAGCTGCAGGACTGGCAGGTGAGAGAGATTTGTCCTGACCATGGGCCAGGCAGGACCAGAAAACTCTAGCTACAAGGGTGGGCACTGAGGCCTACCTAGAAGAGCCTGCAGATGATCCCTGATTGTCCATGCCATCTTTCTGAGGAGTGCTGGGTTTGCAGTACTACTGTGAAACAATGCACTTGCTTTTCTCAACTAGAATATAAAACTAGAAAAGAAATCTATCTCCACATAAGTGGTGTTGAATTTTTTTAAGTCTTAAATTTTCTTATGCTTCGGTGATTGCAGCAGGTGTTTTCTGGCCTAAATCTGAAAGACATCAAGAGCAAAAAATGCAATCAATCCTTTGACATTTAACAACTCCCTCCCCTTGCCTCTTTGTTTTCAAAGGCAAGTTTGTGCTTGGGGCCCCACTTCGGGTTGCATGGATCATAGATCTATTAGTCAGGTGTGGCAGCTCTTCAGAATCGTGACTAAGGATCCAGAGAATGAGTGAGGCAAAATGGAAACTCTGCCCAGCCTATAATACACCTATTACAGGTATATTACCTGAGAAAGCTGTGTTGTGTGCATGCTTCATGGTCTGCTCACAAGAAAATGAGGAGATGATGATAAGGAATAATAGCACCAACCTTATGGAAAGTGTCATGTTTACATTTATATATGTGGTAGCTGTAGTGGGGTCCGGAATGTTTATTAAAGGCTCATGTGTTAATGATCTCGTCCCAGCTCCGTGCTGTTGGGAGATGAGTGAAGATTCATCGTCCTTGTCAACCTGACTGGATTTGAAAGCACCTAGGACACCCACCCTGACTGTAGGCAACACCACTCTATTTTGGGTACCAGACAGAAGAAAAGGAAAAAAAAGAGAGAGAGAAAGTAAGTTTAGTGTGACTCTTCATCTTTCTCTGCTTCCTGACTAGGATGCTATGTGATGAGCCACTTCTTGCTGATGCCATGATTCCTCTGCCATGGTTGCCTTTAGCCTCTCAAATCATGAGCTAAGATAATTCCTTCCTCAAGTTTTACTGATTGTATTTAGTTATAGCAGAAGTCAAGTCTTTATTACAAAATAATTACATAGTTTCAAGGTAGAGTGAGTGAGTTACTGATCACTAAAAGCCTCTCTTTATTCATATTCTTTCTGGGCTGATTTTAGCCAATTTGAAGAAAAAAATCAGAAGTACTTACTCTTTATTTTTCTGATGCTGTTTTTTCTGCTCTGTATAAGCAGCTGTGCTTAGTATGTTTTTCTCGGCAAGAATCACTTTGGTTTCTCAGTTTTTGTGATGTTATAATACTCCTGCTTTCCCTTAGAAGAACTCAATGGGCATAATAGGCAGCTTTCCAAACTGGACCATAGCACACTTTTAACCATTGGGTTGTTGGGTTGTTGCTCAAACAGTACATGAGGCATATATATTTTTTTTTAATGATGCTTTGAGTAACACCTTCTGGTGAGTAGTAGAGTTGCAGAGTAGAAATGTCCACAGTTAAGATGGTCTCTTTCAGAACAATAATCAATGTTTTCAGGAAGTCCAGCAGGTGACTCTGATGCCAGCGTGAGTCTGAGGACTCCTGATCTCAAGCTTTCCTGTTGCCCTGGGTCCATGTGGGAGTCCCTACTCCTCTTCCTGCAGAGATCAGGCTAAGTAGCAACATTACTCTAGAGAGCTGAGAGCATGGGTGAAGCAAGACAAGGACAAGAAACACCTGTGTGGAGAGCTGAGGAACAGCATGTGAGCATACCTCACTTCGGCAGGACGGTGGCTGTTAGACCTAAAGTCTGTCCAAAGTTCTGTTTTTCTAAGCTCACTGTTGGTGTCTTCTCTCTTAGTGAACTCCCTGACTTCCTTAAACTGTTGTTTGAGAATTTCATGCCAAATATATTATGTTTTGATCATGATCGATCTCTCTCTCT
Organism: Onychomys torridus; assembly: GCF_903995425.1. Taxonomy (NCBI): domain Eukaryota; kingdom Metazoa; phylum Chordata; class Mammalia; order Rodentia; family Cricetidae; genus Onychomys; species Onychomys torridus. The sequence goes on from NC_050447.1 coordinate 115,569,597, forward strand.
CTCTCTCTCTCTCTCTCTCTCTCTCTCTCTCTCTTAAGCCCATCGAGTCCATTTATTGCCTCCAGAGTGTGCATGGGTGTAGGGCCATTCATTGGAACATGGCTAGCCCATGAGGGGGAGCAGCACCCTTGGTAAACTGACTCTCTCTCTCCTAACAGCCATCAGTGGCCATTAGCTCCTCAGCTAGGGGATGGTGCTTTGTAAAAGACTACTGTGCAACTGTATCTTCTGGTCATGATGGGGGACTTGGAACACATGCAGGCACAGCAGGATGACTGCATGTATGAGACAAGCATGGTATCAAACCAGCTAAAATTCTAGCATAGTGGGAGAGGGGATCCTAAACTGCAAGATTTTTATTGGAACCAAAAAATATATTTATATAGTTATAAACATAACTCCTTTGAAAATATTGCTCTGCCTGGACAGCAGAGATGGCTCATCAGGTAAGAGCATATGTTGTTCTCCCAGAGGACATGAGTATGGTTCCCAGCACCTGAGTTGGGAGCCACTTGTAACTCCAGCTCCTGGGGGACTCCAATGCTTCTGACCTTCAAGGTTAATTAGTTTAACATGTTTACAAGAGAGAGAGTACATGATCAAAACATAATATACACTTGTTGTAGCTGGAGACCTTGTCTCCAGCCCCCGCCAAACTCTGTTAGTCCAACAACCCACTTATAAAAGAAATACACAGGCATTTAAATTATTTAAACTGCTTGGCCATTAGCTCAGACATACCATTGTCTAGTTCTTACTCTTATATTTAGTTCATTTTTATTAATCTATACTTTGTCACGTGGCTCATGGATTACCAATACCTTACATCTTTTTTTGTCATGGTGGCAGCTGCCAGTGTCTCTCTCCCCTGCCTTCCACTTCCCAGAATTCTCCTCCTCCTTGTCCTGCCCACCCTGTCCTTCCTGTCTGGCTACTGGCCAATCAGCACTTTATTTTAACCAATCCGAGCTACACATTTGACATACAAAACATCCCACAGCAACTTGTGAGCACACACCTCATCCCTCAACCATGTAACAAAAAGTGTTTAAAACAAAGTTTGCTTTATCAATCCTTTCAAATGCTAATCTCACCAAGTTGCCAATCACTTAATTTTCTTCACACAGGCTCTGGTTTGCTCAGAACATTGAGATGGAGATGATGCAGACTCTGAATATTATCTAAATCAAATTACACTTCACTTAACACTAGTCAGAGGGCTAATCAAATAATCAAAGGTAAGTTAGTGTAAAAGGTATTTCATCTAATCAATATCCAGGAGCGCACATGCTAACCCATGTGAAATGCACATGGAGAACATAACTACTTGTTTTATTTCTTCCTCATTCTTTAATTTATTGTCTTCAGTATGACTCACTTACATTGCTTATTTTGAGCTGTAAGACTGGAATACAGCCCTGTTTCTGCTTTCAAGGAACATGTGATCTAGGGAGAAAGAGTATGAACTAATGAGCAAAGCAAGAAGTCTCATTAGAAGAGTGTATCTGCCATGGTGGGAAGTATCACAGAAAGCATGACAGTTCCTAGCAGGCCTAGAGAACCGCTGAGACAGTAGAAGATTCATGTGTAACGATACAAAATCCTCATCCAAAACTGTAATCAGACAAGCAAGAATCACCAAAAATTTTATGAATGTAGTAAAATTAATGATCATTTCAATTTATTCACACACACACACACACACACACACACACACACACACACACACACACATTGCAGATGTCTTCTCTTATTCCCTTACACTCCCATCCAACCTCCTTTTTATTCCCAGTAAGTTCCCCTTCTAGTTCCATATCTCTTTTGTATGTGTGTGGCAAACTATGTTTAATTAGTTTAACATGTTTACCTGAGTAAAGGCAGCTTATAAGTGGCTACACACCAGAGAACTGACTGTCCCTCCTCCAACAACTACTAGCTGCCTAAAGCTCCTTGGGGAGGGGTGAGGTGAGGCCTCATAAACCTCTTCCTCATCCTCAACAAAGTATGGATTGGCCAAGTCGTGAGCAAGTGATCACAGCTGCTGTTAATGTGTGCAACAGGCATGTCGTACCCATGCCTAAAAGACAGCATTTCATATGAATTTCTCCAGTCTTCCACCTCTTACATGCTTTCTGCCCCCTCTTCCACAAAGTGTTCCCTGAGTCCTGGAGAGGGTGTTAGAGATGTCCACTCAGGGTTGAGTGCTCCGTGGGTACTTTTTCTCATCACTTTGACCCATTAAGAGTTACTCCCTTCACTTCCGTTCCCTGCAAGAACCTTCATTGACCAAGGCTGAAACCAGTACTGACCTACCTATCAATACTGTAATGTCTACTCTTGGGTTTCAACCTGATCACACCTGGAATTAACTAAAAACCAAATAGCTGGGCTCACCTGTGAGGGATTTTTCTTAATTAAATCTTTTGAAGCAGGAAGACCCACTTCTAATCCAGATCTTTGAGTTGAAAAGATCCATCTTTATCCCAGATCTTCTGAGGTGGGAAGATCCACCTTTAATCTGGGCCACACCTTCTGCTGGCAGCCTATATAAAGGATGTGGAAGAAAGAATCTTGCTCTCTCTTTGCTGCCTTGCTCTCGTTCTCATTAACAAGTCCATTTCTTCATTAGCATTTGAGTCATTTCTTCAGGATTCTTGTGTATACCAAAGAGCAGCTGAGACATCCAGCCTCATGGAAAGAAAAATTACTGGATTCTCGAACCTTTTGTTGGTACATAACCATTGTTGGATTAGCTGGAACACAGCCTGTAAGCCATTCTAATACCCTCCCCTTATATCTATCTATCTATCTCTTTGTATTCTGTCTAATATACCCAGATACAGATTTAGATACAGATATATTAATTTTATAAGTTCTTTCCTCTAGAGCAGCAGTTCTCAACCTGTGGGTCACAACAACAACAGGGGTCACATATCAGATATCTTGCATATCAGCTATTTACATTATGATTAATAAAATAGCAAAATTATAGTTATAAAGTAGAATGAAATAATTTTATGGTTGGGGGGGTCACTACAACATGAGGAACTGTAATAAAGGATGGCAGCATTAAGAAGGTTGAGAATCACTGTTGCAGAGAACCCTGACTAGTATAGATATTAACAAAAGCATTTAGAGGGCAGTTTGACACCATGTCCATTTGGCAAAACATCAGTAATAGATTCTCCACTGTGGCCTGTGGCCTTCCTAGCCATTGACTTTGAACTAGGTTTACAGTCCTAGGCATAATTTCCTTCCCATGAAATGGGCTTCAAATGCAGTCAGAAATGAGTTGGTTACCCTCATAGTAGGTATGCCCTGTTGCACCAGTGGTCACATCTTGCCCAGTGAGTTCAAATTATGGCATGTGGGACCCACAGTTGGGTGAGATCATTGATGTTGATTCTCCTCCAGCTGTCTGTATAGTACCTTCCAGCACTATGAAATTCCCAGTGATTTTCTGTAACCCATTCTGTTAAACAAAACCAAATACTAACTTCTAATTGTTATTCTATGGTACTGTAACATTTCAAGACCTATGTCACCTTGTCAGCCATCTTTATTTGAATCAGAAGCTGCTATCAATAGGGAAACAGCCCTGAAGTTCCTCCTTGGGTCTGAATGACCCAGCATGTCATTGTTGGATTCAGAATTTGCTGTATGGGTTTCTATTAAGAGAAAATACTGTATGCAAAGTAGAAAACGTGAATGTCTCTTCAGTATAAATAATAAAGCTTGACAATGTGGAATTAGTGGTTTCTGAAGAAGTGGAAGATAAGTGCATAATTATTGTCCTCCTAATACAAAAATAAAGGAGATCACCCTAAGCAAATTTGTAGAATTATTTTACCCAGGGAAACCCTAAGCAAATTTGTAGAATTATTTTACCCAGGGAAACACAAAGAAACACACAGATAGGATACAATAGGCCAAAGAAATATTTTCACCCAAGATCAGCTAGGTGAGCCAATAAGCTTATTAAAGTTGTCTAAGTAACCATGGTCAAGAGGTTACTTATAGAAGTATGGGTGAAGGGATACCACCACGAACACGTGTAAGGGTTAACTACAGGAGCATAGATAAGTAATTTCCTTCAGAAGCGTAACTGAGGGGTTTCTCTTAGGAGCATGGTTAAGGGTTACTTGCAGAAGAAGTCAACTTTTGGAGCATCTCCTCATGCTTTTCCCTCCCTCCTCATGAAAATATTAACAGTACAAGACCTTTGAGGGTCTCTTCCTCCACATGGAAACATTATCAGTGAACATTTCATGAGGGCCTTGTTTCCTTTATCACAACTGCTCTGATTCAATGGAAACATCTACAGAACAAGAGGGAATGGCCAGGAAGTTAGGGGCATATGGCATGGCTGGTTTCAGAAGTAGCAAGACATTCTGGAGAAGACAGCATCTGAGCAAGGTGGGAGTGGCAGGAGATGAAGCATGGGGCATGAGGTGGGACACAAGGACCTTGGGTGCTCTAAAGTTCTTATGTAGGGACCTTCTTGAGAGCCTAGGAGATGGGTCTCTGTTACCTAAAATGAGATTCTGAAAGCTAAGCAACCTCCAAAGCACAATGCAAGGTGAGTATTAATAACTCTTCTAATATCTAACTGAAAGAGTCTATGAATTGCAGGAAGACATTCTTTTTGTGTATATCATTAATATATAGAATACATGAGTACCATATTCAGTAAATGAACTCAACAAATATTACTTGATTATGTTGACATCTAGTACCTTGTGTAAAGCATGCTGTCTAAAGAAAAAAGTTTTCTAACATTTATTGGGCTCAGTGTCTCATAAAACATCATTCTTACTGACATTAAGCTTAGAGCAACATTTTTGCTGTTCACAAAAGCAACATGTTTAACTTTATATACAATGGATTAAACACTCACATCTTAGTGACCAAAAATAACACTCACTTCGATAGAGCCATTACAATAAGCCCCAAAAATCAGATTACACATTTTGATCATTGTAAACCTTGGCACAGCTGGACCCATTGGATGATGAACAATTTCAGATATTCTTATCTCTAGATGAAAACTTTTAGGTTGCAAAGATGATATGGGATGTTCATAAGTAACAATGGAGAAGGAACAGAGGAACTAGCCTTGTGTGTTAACCTTCCACGTTTTATTTTCATTTTATTTTTAAGATTTTTTTACACTGTGGTGCCTGCATGTGTGTGTGTGTGTGTGTGTGTGTGTGTGTGTGTGTGTGTGTGTGTACGTGTGTGTGTACGTGAGTGTGTGTGTGTGTGTGTGTGTGTCTGTACATTAGTACAGGTGCCTGGGAAGCCAGGTGGTGTCAGATCCTCCTGGAGCTAAAGGTTTAGGCCACTGTGAACTGACTGAGAGATACTGGGAGCCAAAGTCCAGTGCTCTTAGCTGTTGAGTCATCTCTCAGCACCCCCTGCCCATGCCCTTTGTATTTAAAAAGTTGAAAGCAAGCATATGGAGATTTCCTTGGATTCTAACTGAAGTGGATGTCTGGTCTCCACATTCTTACCTGAGGCATGGAGGGTTCAAAGGCTCGTGAGAAAAGATGCCAGGAATCTAAGTAAGACAATTTGAAGATGTCAGTGCTATTCACCATAGTGGCATGCATGCTTAGGAAGTGTAGGATAGATCTGATAGCTGAGCTGTCTCTCAGACTAGTGCAGGACAATCATTCTGGATCAGTAGGGCGTCGCTGAACCATGATCTTTAAAGATATATCTCATATCAAATATTTCCTCTGATTATGAGTTCAAAATACATGTGCTCCCCCCATTATGTTGAAGGCTTAACATCTATTGTCTTAGAATGAGACTTTGTCTGGGAATGGGGTCACTGTTGATTAAATTAGTTGGGTTGAAGTCAGTCTGGAGTAGGTTGGGCTCTTCATTCAACATGACAGGTATTCTTATAAGATGATACAGTGTGAAGACACAGAGATAAGGAGAGAGCAATGTGAAGAGACAGGGGTTAGCATGAAGCTGTACAAGCAGGCAAATGACTCAGTCTATCACAAGGCAGCCAGAGTGAGGCATAACATTCCCTCAGAAACACAAGAAAACATGTGTTGCTCTACAACTTGATTTTGAATTTCCAGCCTTCAGAACTATAAGATAATAGATTTTTGATGTTTTCAAGTACCTCATCATTGGTGCTTGTCACAAGACCTCTAGTAACTAGTATATCTTTGACTCCTAACTATAGGTAAATTGGAATGTAAATCTAATTCCTCAACCAAATTAATTAGTTATCACTTTTAATATTTTGGTTCTACTATCTTTCACACATTTTATAATCAGTAAATATCTTACTTTTAGGTCACATAATCTTTTGCTTTATAGACATAGTAATTTATTTTATAACTTCTCTATTACATACTTAACTTTGATTTATTTTATTCTTTTATCTTGACTTCTAAACTCATTTATACAGAAAATATTAATGGGTAAACATTTCTTTACATTGTTTACTACAAATTAAGAATAAATATGAAGAAATAGAGTTGCTGGCTCATGGAGTATGGCTTTATTTTTATTTTTGTAACAAGGTGGTAGTTACTTATTTGACTTCTGTGGCCAAAATACCTGACAGAAATCAAGGAAAGGAGACTTAGTTTGCTTCACAGTCCAAGTGATGTAGTCCATCATGGCAGGGAAGGTATAATGGCAGGAATAGGAGGCAGCTGGTCACACTGTATTCACAGGAAGAAGAGAGTGATGGATGCTGGGACCAGCTGGCTTTCTCCTCAGCCTAGGGAATGGTACTACCTATATTTATGGTGGCTCTTCCTACATAATCTAGAGACTCCCTCACAGGCATGCCCTGAGCTAATCTCAATGGTGATTCTAGAATCTACCAAGTTGGCAATTAATATTAACCATTAGGCATGAATTTTTTTAAACATTTCTAGTGTATGTTAGCAAATTATTTCCTTTAAATATAGCAACTTATTATTAGTTGAATCTGTCATATACGAAAATGCTCATTTCAGAGTTGTCTGAAAGTAGGAGCCGATCTTACAAAGTTTCAACACACACACACATACACACATACATACACACACACATAAACACACACACATACATATGCACACACACACAGACAAAGACACACACACACATACACACACAGACACAAACACACATACATACATACATACACACATACACACACACACACAGACACATACACACACAGACACATAGACACAAACACACACACACACACATAAACATGTAGCATGAATCTTAAGGGTTCTTATTAATAAAACTCAAACCCGAGGCCAGTTATTGGGGTGAGTACTGGAAGATCAGAGAGACAGAACAAGCCATGGCTACCTCACCTTGCTAGTTCCTTAGTTTTTTTTTTTTTTTCAGAGTTAAAAACCACAAGGTCAGAGCAAGAGTGGAAAACCTTACCCTTCACTGCTTCTGCTGTTCTTCCTCTCCCCAAGAGAGCTACCTCTGTGTGTCCTACCTTTTTTATAGATTTTCTGTTCTGTTTTTTCATTGGTTGTAAACCCAGCCATATGACCTCCTCATTACTGCCTGTTTGTACAGACCTCCAGGTCTCTATGGTTGGTATTGAGATTAAAGGCGTGTGTCTGCCATGCTGGCTGTGTCCTTGAACACACAGAGATCCGCCTAGCTCTGCCTCCCAAGTGCTGGGATTAAAGGCGTGCCCCACTACTGCTCGGCTTCTGTTCTGGCTTGCTCTGACCTCAAGGCAACTTTATTGACATACAAATAAAATCACATTTCAATACAAATAAAATATCACTATATTTCCCCTTTTCTATTTTAATAAAAAGAAAAAAAAGGAAAAAGTTATAACTAATATAAGAAAAACTATATACAAAAGTACAATAACTATATATACCATATATACAAACAATAAATACCTAAACAATGTCTAGTCCATTTGCATTTGACAAATTCAGAGAAAATAATTCCATTATCTATCCTATTTTGGGAAGTCCAAAATGTACCTGATTCACTTTCTATCCTAACTTACATTGCTAACGGAACTGTCTTATAACGTCTTTCAAATTTATACACTTACAGCTCTTAGTGAGTTTTTCTGAAATCCTTAACAAAGATAATTATAACTATAACTAACTGATCTTCAACTCCCTCAGAGACCCAAGAAGGAAATAATACTACCTAAAAAATAAAAACAGGAAATGCATGCAAGCAGCTTCCAAAAAAAAAAAAAAATGTGAGTTGACAGAAACAGCCAGCTGCCTGGACAGTCACCTGAGGTTTCTCCACAGTGTTGGGGCATCATCTTCAGCCTATAGGCTTAGCGTACTCTTTTGTGAACTAGGATGTATACAAGGTCAACAGTTTGGCCTCACATTTGGTGAGAGCAGTCCATGTACCAGAAACACCTGAATTCCATTAGTGTCATGTCATAATTCAGGATTTTAAATTCTGGAAATTATTGATGTTTTTTCAATTCAGCTGTCCATTTTTCTTGGCTGTGTATATGTGGCTTCATCTCGGCATCCTGTTCTTCTCCACATCCCTCTATTAAACGCCAGTCTACTATTGAGAGGGGTGAGTTTAGTTATTCTTCAAGAATAACTGTTTCATCTGCTGTCCCATTGCACATCAGAAGCCATTGGCCCACTCCCTGTTCAGCTGCCTTCGAAGAAAAGGGCACGGTACCTTTTACAGATTGCAAAGGCCACTCACTTCAGGGATGGTGCCATATTGTCCTGGCTTCAGAAGATGCCTTTTGTTAAAGCCACAACCACACTTGTTTTTGCAAGAATCGGTAGTCCTTGGTTTCATGTCCTGTCTGTCCTGTTTGTCAGCAGTCGATTCGAGGATACTTTGTTGTCCAGTGGCTAACTTTTGCCACAATGAAAGTTAACTCCATATGCAGTTTCTTCAATGCCCATATTTTCTCTGAAGTAGATTGGTACTGCCAGGAGCCGTCATGTCTCATAGTCATAGCAAAAAAGAAAAATTCCTAAGTTATTAAAACATTTTAAATGCCATATTCTGTAGATCTCTGAGGGGTTTGAAGATGACCTGTCTATCTAAAATATATCTGTTTGATCTTGAAAACACACCTAATATGACTACAAGTTCAATTGTAATGTCTAACCACTAATTTTCATTTCTATATATCCTAATAGTTGGTAATACTAACATTCAAGGATTAGCAAATTGCATTACATTGTTAAGTGAATGGCATAAATACAATATCTCAAGCAAGATTAGAAATATGTGTATGGTATATTCTAACAATCTCAATCTCAATAATAATAATTTGTATACAATATAAAACAATCCAATCCAATGTAAAGTATTTAAAACTAGTAATTGTCTTTTTCATTTTTCTTTCTTTCTTTCTTTCTTTTTTTTAAACAAGCACCTTTTGCCTAGCCCTTTTCCTAACCCTTAACAACAACTTGTAACCAACCGTCCTAAACAATGAAAACTATCCCAGACCCAATACCCATAAAAAGACTAAAAAACCACCCACCCTACACCAACCCTTTGGGAATGTGGGCGTCGTATTCTTAAAATTGCTTCCTGCTGGGTATGGGCGAAGTTATCTTTATTCTGAAAAGAAAAATTTTGGGTTAATTGACAAATTCTAGGAAAGGTAACTATATTCTTTGTTATCCATACTGCCAAAGTTCAAGGTTTATCTCAATACACACATACACACACACATAAACACACACACACACATATATACACACACATACCACAAACACAGACACACACACCACACACAAACACACACACAAAACAACTAAAGTTGAATGGCAGCTTGATTATAGTAGTCATGTCATCATCTATAAATGTAAAAATTATGTTGTTTTATAATTCAAATATCTACATCTTATATTTGTAAATTACACTTTAATAAAGCTGGGGATATTATCTACCAACTTGGCTCTTAAGGATTTACTAATATGGTTCATTTTATTATTTTATGAAATGCATGCCTTCCTTTTATATAAAGTACATTCACAGGTTTGTTGTCCTCATTTGTAATAAGAATATGTTTTAGAGCCAAGTCTCCCTCAGGGTTGTTCTAGGAGGTAGTTATGCTGTGTTCATCCATACCAGGTACCACATAGGTTCTTAGGGATGGAAACACAGTTTGCAGCTCCTTGTAAAGCTGAAGCCAGAACACTCATACATACCCATGGTTGGTCCCAGAGCACTCACACATACCCATGGTTGGTCCCAGAGCACTCACACATACCCTTGGTTGTTCCTAGTGGCACAGTGGCATACTTTTGCTCCCGTTGGCACAGTCATCTTGACTTTTAGCCTTTTTTCTCTCTCTCTGAGTAGCTTTTAAAACTTGAATCAAGGAAGATCAAAGAGGCTTGGAGACTTTAGCATGTGATAAATATAGTGGGCAAGGAGGAACTTTGCAACCAAGACCCCCCAGGATCAAATTCTGGTAAGTGGGTACTTAATTTTCTCCTGTAAAGAAGTGGAATCATAATGATATCTCCTAGACCATTGTGAATATTAAACACCTATTGCTGTGCTTCACATCAAGTCTGCTTGCTTCAAAATAACTGACATTGACTATGTCACACAATTCAAGAGGTGAGAGGTTATTAGCTGGAGTGTTGGAGCTCTATAGCTCTCAGGATGCTGTGGTCAAATAGCTCCTTGGAGCTGTGCCCATCCCAAGTTTCACTTGGATTGGAAGACCTACCTCCAGTGACCATCCAAGTGACTGGTAAGTCACCACTAACTCCTGTCAGGAGGTCTAAGTTCCTTGCCACAGGAGTTTCGTTCAAGGGCTATTTGAGTGTCTTACTAACATGGCAGCTGGCCTCTGGGTGACTTAAGAAAACAAGGAAGGGGGAGTCTCAGATCATAATTTCTTCCACTTTCTGATTCTCCTAAGTGAGTCATGAATTGTGACCTAGAATTAGTCTCACATTTTGAAGAAAGGAGTGGCAGGGTATTTGTGGACTTACAATCAAATTAACTGCATGACACAGTGCATGCTACACACTTAGGGGAGGAATCTTCCAGAAAGAACTTAAGAGGGCTGACAGTAACTCACTGTCCTCGCCAGAGAGCTGCGATTAATGAGCTGCAGTTTAGGCTGTAGTGCTGGTTTGGGAGAACACGTGAATATGGCCCAATTGAAGCATTAAGACAAAGAAGAGCTGGATCGAAAAGAACTTAGCATGTCGTCACACAGCAGCTTGAAGCCCTTCCTCAAGCTAGGCTACTCCCAGATGATGGAGACCTAGGAACAGTGCTCTTGAAGGCAGAAAGCTAAACATATCAATGATGATGTGCTTTTTTTAACTTGGGAAAAAGTGACAAAATTAAGGGACTGTATTGATAAAGAAGAACCAAAGAATCGTAGGTAGGTTGAAATTAGCTATTTTTTAGGATCTGGGGAGATGGCTCTGTGAGCAGCTTTCCATACAAGCAGAGGACCTGAAATCAAACTGCCAGAACCCATATAATGCTGGGCAGGGCAGTGCACACCTTCAATCTGATTTCCACCTACAGTGAGATGGGAGGAGAGGCAGGAGAATCCCTGGAAGCTCATAGACCAGCTAGCCTGCTCTACATAGCAGTAAACAAGGAAAAGGAGGAACATCAAATAAGGTAGAAGGTGAGGGACAACTCCAGAGGTGCCCGCTGACTTCTACAAGCATACGCACATTCACATGAGCATGCGCGCACACACACACACACACACACACACACACACACACACACACACGCTTGCACATTCACATGAACACACACACACATGCACGCACATTCACATGAACACACACACACAGCATGCACATTCACATGAACACACACACTAAACAATATATATATATATAGTTTTTTGAGACAGGGTTTCTCTGTGTAGTTTTGCGCCTTTCCTGGATCTCGCTCTGTAGACAAGGCTGGCCTCAAGCTCACAAAGATCCACCTGCCTCTGCCTCTCAAATGCTGGGATTAAAGGCGTGTGCCACCATTGCCCAGCTAAAACTAAAACTTTTTTTTTTTAAAGTTAGAATAAGAACATAGGAGCAATCAATTTATGACAGTTACAATATTGAAAGCTCAATTCTAATGTGACTGACCATTGCAAGAAGGAAGATTTTAATGCATAGGAGCAGGAAAATCAGCTCTTTGTGGAAAAACTAAACTGGCCACACCTTATATTGCTTAACAAGATGAGAAATTCCAGATAGATGTGATAAGTACTATAATAAAGTAAAAAAAAAAAAAAAAAAAAAAAAAACCCTTGAAGAAAATGAGCTATGTATTTAATTGCTGTCTTGATTGGCAGGAAGTGGTAAGTGTAAAAGAACTGTCTAAGGAATAAGCCAGTAGATGGATCTAAGTAACTATATACTTTTGTATAATGCATTAAAAATTTTAAGGCAGACCACAAATACTGATGGATGGCACTCACAATGTACCAACGATGTGCCAGGCACCATACTTGGAGCTTTACTGTAATTGCCCTTAATCCTCTCAAGAAACCACCAAGGGCACTAGCATTATTACCTCCACTTAGCAAATGAGGAAACAGATTGCAAATGATTACATCAGTCCTTTGCAACCCTGGTCCTACACTGAAGCACGCAGGGAGCTTTAAAAAGACCCACACCTAGGCCCCATCCCATAGGAGTTTAATGAGGGCTTATAGGAATGGCATCTAGGCATCCTGTGCTTTCTCTCAAGTTACACTTATTAACTACAGAGGCAAAGCAGAGACTTTCTGCCTCTCAAACATCAGGACTTTTACTTGTTGCATGTAGAAATTTTCTTAAGAATATGTTCCTAGCTGCTTAGAGTAGAACTACAAAAACCTAAGTGAAGGCTTAACTTGAAACAGAAGAGGCTTCCAGTGTGGGCATCTGTCCATTGACCCACTTGTAACATATACTCTATAATTGTGTTTTAAGACACCAGTTAAAAAGCCAGAGGACTAAAATGGATGATGTTCCTAGAATTCCTTTAGCTCTGGGTACTGAAGAAAGCAATAAAAGTTATGGACAGATTAGGGAAAGGACAGCATTTTGATGGTCTAATTGCTCCGAAACAATTGGCAATGCTAAGACAATACCAGAGCTGTTTGACAGAGTCTGCTTCCTTCAGCTTGTAAGTTGCAATCGCCATTGTAATTTCTTCCCTATCACATGATAATTAACAATGTAGATGAGGACTGTGTAGTGTCCTAAAGCACAGGACAACAGCCTAATGCTAATTCCCACTTATAGGCTTCATAGGTGTGTAATTACAGTGTCCTCAGCTATTGAATAAGAGTGACACTACAGCGTTTATGCTGCCGAAGAAACCACTTGAAACCCTACTGGCTTATTGAGACCTTTCGTTTCACTGGGCAGTTCTAGCTCAAGGTTCCTGTTCATTTGGGATGTGGCCATCTGACAGATTGCTTGGGGCTGGCAATCCACTTTTGAAGTTCACACCCATGAATGACAGAATGGTGACTTTTATTGGTAGGAAGCTCCAGTGTCTACACAGAAGCCTCTGTGGAGTTGCTTAAGAATCCACAGGAGATGCCATCAGTCAGGACAAGGGACACAAGAGACCAAGGCTGAAGTTGCCATTCATTTGGTGCTTAAACTTGATGGGACACACTATAATTTCTGCAGCAATCCACTGGATACACAGGTCAGTGTTCATCCAGGGTAGGAGGGGAACATACTCATATACTGGAAAACAAGAATCACTGGGACCATTTCAGAATTGGCTGTCACACATATCTACCTTATATATCTGTAAAGATATATATTGCAATGCATATGAATACAGCACACACACACACACACACACACACACACACACACACACACACAAAATCATTCCCATTTATATAACTATCACTTCCTCCTCATTATGACAGAATGCTTAACATAAACAACTTAAAAAGAATAAAGACTCATTTTGGCTCACAGTTTCAAAAGACTTGGCCCATGCTTTATTTGCCCCATGTACATGTGCAAGAGCATCATGGCAGTGAGGATATGTGATAAAGGAGCTTCTTGACATTATTGCTGACAGGAAGCATAGGGTGAGATATGAAGAGACCAAGGATAAGATAGCTCTAACGATCCAGTCCCAGTGAACTATTTCCTTCCACCAAACCCCATTTCCTGATTCGAGTTTCTAGAAACTTTCCAAAATTTCATTGCCAACTTGAAAGCAAGCATTTAACATAAAAGCCCATAGGAGACATCTTATATTCAAACCATACTATACATAAGCAGTCGTGTGTCCTATCATAAGATTTTAATTCACAGACTACACATACAATGATGTTTTTGTTGTCTTGTGACATAGTCTTCTTACTTATTCTATGATCTCTACACAGTGATTGCTAAAGATTAATTCTCGGAAAATATCTGCCATTAAATGATATATAACTGCACATATCTCTGTATGCATATATGCATCATATATAGTATAGGTAATATATGTGTTATGTACATCTCAAAATACAACAAAGCTTAGTTACATAATTAAGTTAGACTTACTTTCTTTTTTTCTTTTTTTGGTTTTTCAAAACAGGGTTTCTCTGTGTAGCTTTGGAAACCAGGCTGACCTTGAACTCACAGAGATCTGCCTGCCTCTGCCTCCCAAATGCTGGGATTAAAGGCGTGTGCCACCACTGCCTGGCTTAAGTTAGACTTTCTATGGATGGTTTTGTACATTACAGTCAGTAGTTTAAAAATACCCCCCCAAGTGTTTGTAATATGCAGGTGATTTTAAGCACTGCAATTCTATTCTAATACATTCATTATGACAAGTGGCTTAGGAACTCCAGTTGAGAGGCTATCATCCTTCATGACACAGTAGATTTATCCACAGAGCTTTCAAAACATCCAGATATCCAGCCTACATCCCAGACCAATTGTATCAGAATCTCGGGAGCAAATAACCCAGACATCTGTATTCTTGTCTTAAGCTTCCAAGGCAGGTCTAATGCACAGTCAAGTTTGAAAGCCACAGCTCCAGTGGTTTAATTTAGATGATTGCATTAAAATTCCCTTATTTCCTCAATGTTCTCAGTGCCAGTTCAGTATTTAGATCCTTGAGACTTAAATTCACTTGTTGAAAACAAAGAAAAGACCTTTGACTCACCCTAATGTGCTGGGAATGCTGAAGATGGGTAGGAATGCACAGTATGGCGCCAGTTGTTGTCTGTCTGTACTATGTCTGGTGAATTGGAAGCCCCAGCATGTCAGCCAGGCTCCTTTGGCCAGAACTTGCCTTCATGCAAGAGTAGAAACCTTCTAGGCATGTGATCATTGGGCCAGGAAAGTGTCACCCATTGCCAGAGAAAAACCAGCTTTCTATGCAACTAGAGTGAATGGCACATGAAAGCAATTTAGCCAAAGTGACTGGAAAGGCGTTAGAAGCATGATGTGATGCCAGTTCTGGAAATGGAGGTTGTAACCTGGTCATAGTCCTAGGCAGAGATCATGCTTCAATTCAACAATGTGGGGCCATTAATCTGTGCTTGTGTCTGCTTGTGTAAGTGAACAGTAGGCCCCTGTAGAGAACAACCATCAGGGTTTGCCAGGAGGGCAGGCAATGGACAGCAAATGGCAGCTGTCTTCAGGCCAGAAAAATAATAGGTGAGTGACAACTTCTAGTAAACCAAGTCATCCAACTAGACAGAGAAAACCTGTGGTGTGCTGGAAGCCTTTCAACCCTTTTTGCAAATATTTGGAATTGAGGGAAGCTCCTAAAGGGCTTTGCCCATAGCTTTCCCTCCATGATGAAACCTATGTTTGTTTTAAGGAAAAGCTAATCCATGTGTTTTTGATTCCTTTAAGCATAACTCATCAACATCTTCCTTTTGGAAAAACAAGCATCTACTTACCATCTAAGATGCCTTTGCTTTTGGCCTTTGAAGACATTTTCTTCTTCATTAGATGAGGCCCAAAGAACACTTTCACTTAGTCTTAGTTGGGAGCCCACTCAATTCTTCTGAGTCAAGAATTTTGACTGTTGCATGGCAATTAATTTTTTCTTATTTTCCAAAGAAGTGATTTTCTGTTTTCTTTTAAGCCCCAAACCTTTTTTGTAAAATTGAATATGAAACTCTCAATGAACTCTGAATATAGGTTTGTAAATCTATAGATTCCCACTTTCTCCACCAAGCAGCCAGCTAATGCTCCTATAGTGTAGTCTTTCTAACTCTTTGAAACAATTTATGCTTATATTGCCTAATAATAAAAGATAAATGGATTGAGTATGTAATAACTTAATAATCCAAGACCTCAAAGTGGTCTTCCAAATACAAGCACTATGATATTAATCTTTAAACACCCCATAATAAATGCAGAATTCAATTTGGAGAACTAAGTAGATAAGAATATGAAAATAGAATCTCTGGACCAATAAAGTTAAAGTCTTTGAGGTCTTCAGTAACAGTGTTCTCAGACATAATTTCAGAAAATGAGTGAGATATTTCCATTTCTTGATACAGGGGCCTAACATGGGAAGCAAAGAGAATTGAATTGGTTATATTCACCAAGTGGGACTAAAGTATGTGAGGATAGAATGTAAAATCACCCAAAGAAATACAATAACATGTCAGCCATATTGATCTGAGCAGTGTCATAAACCTTGGTGCTTGGAGTATCTTTGTTTTTCCTTAATAAAATGTCAAGTTCTAGATAACTTGTCGAGGTCATCAGATGAGTGAGAAACTAAAGCTCAAGATGGTTATACTGAACTGCCTTGGAGAAGCTAAAATAGAAAATCTTTTCAGAGGCCATGGCTGATACCAAACATGATTTTCAGATGAGCAGTGTGGTTAACACCAGATCTTTTGTTGTCAATTGTTAGTTGGTGTTTTGGAGACATTGAAGTCATGGGTCTTGCCCCTGAGAAACTTACAATAAGGGGAGTTTATAAAATGTCACTGCTAGAGACAAAATGGAGCAGGAAAGGGATTCATAACAGAGAGCGCTTTATCCACACCAAGGACAGATGATCAAGTGACTCAGGACTTAGGAAAGTAAGAAGACAAAGACACCCGTATACAGCAGGCAGGATTTTTCACATGTAATATTTTTTTTTAGTCAAAATTCTTCATTTTTATATAATCCTGAGTTTGCCATTTCAAGAGAAAACCAGACAAAATTACAGCAGAGAACGGACACACTCCTAACAGCTGTTGGTGGTCATATGGGTATAGTTTATATATCCAGGTTCAGTATCTACTACATCGTCTGTCACATTAACCCCCCCCTTTTTTTTTGGCTTTTTGAGACAGGTTTTCTCTGAGTAGCTTTGGAGCCTATCCTGGATCTTGCTCTGTAGACCAGGCTGGCCTCAAACTCATATAGATTGTCTAGCTCTGCCTCCCAAGTGCTAAGATTAAAGGCACACACCAACACTGCCTGGCACACCAACCCATTTTTTTAAAGGAAATGTTATAAAGACCATTGCCAAAACTGATAATAAGGGGATGGAGAAGCTTAAAATGTGGACTTCACAGTTACAAGAATTGTTACTGTAGACATGCTTGCTACTAGAATTCCACTTTGCATGGCAAGACTTTGAATGACTTAAACCTGAGCAGTCTATAGTGTCTACATGACAACTTGACTTCTCCAGCCTTTGCCCGTCTCTCCAGAGCATCAGCTACATCTTAAAGGAGAGTCATTAGTCATTGTAACATGTCACTAGCAATCACTGGCCACTCTTGGGGCAGGGTTTCATATTGTTAAATCCACCACCTTATAATGCACCTCACCAAAGGTGGGGATGTCATCAATATAAAGAAAGATGTGTTGAGTTTGGGATTTGCTTTCCATTTATTTATTCAATTGGTCAACAAATATTTATTTGATGCTTACTAGAGAGAAAGTGCCAGTCTTTGTAGAGTGAGTAAATTAGTAGACAGATTGTGGGGCCTAACTCAACTAAATTATGTAGTGTCTCCTTAATCAAGTATGTGTTAAAAATAATAAACTATTTTTAAGACCTTGAACTTTTTTGTTTCTGTTGTTGTTTGAGACAGGGTTTCTCTGTGTAGCTTTGCACCTTTCCTGGAACTCACTTTGTAGACCAGGCTGACCTTGAACTCATAGAGATCCACCTGCCTCTGCCTCCCAACTGCTGGGATTAAAGGCTTACACCACCACCATCTGGCAACCTTGAGCCTTTTGAAGGTCTTAAAAATAATTGAAGCTAGCTCTAGAATATTTCTATTACTATATTTCCTTCCAGATGTTAAAAATCAATACTGCTATATAACCAGAGCTATGTCATAAAGTACTATTGTGAGTTAACATTTAACAATGAAGCCAAATTTGACCCAGATCATATAATATCAACTTATGGTCTAGAAAGCAAGGGTCTGCTTCTAGCATTCCTCTAAGGATCAAGGTGAGTAGCTTGATGCTGGAGAGCCTTTACTGTAGTTAGAGTTTTCCTGCCTGGCCCACAGTCAAGACAAATCTCTCTTACTCTCCAGTCCCACAGTCGCTCAGACCCAACCAAGTAAGCACACAGAGACTTATATTGTTTACAAACTGGCCATGGCAGGCTTCTTGTTATCTACTTCTTTTATCTTAAATTAACCCATTTCTATTAATCTATATTTTGCCACGTGGCTCGTGGCTTACCATTACCTTATCTCTTTCTTGTCATGGTGGCGGCTGGCAGTCTCTCCCTACCTAGCCTTCCACTTGCCACAATTCTCCTCCTCCTTGTCCTGCCTACCCTATCTTTCCTGCCTGGCTACTGGCCAATCAGCACTTTATTTATTTTAACCAATCAGAGCAACACATTTGACATACAGAACATCCCACAGCACTTTAATTAAAGTATATAACCATATGCCTCCCAGATAGCCTTGGCTTATCACCCACTTTTACACTTGCCCTTCCCTAACTCTGGTATAAAATCTGATTGCCAGGTACAGTGGTATGTACCTGTCATCCCAGCTCCTTAAAAGGCTGTGGGCTTGAGCCTCAAATATAAGACTGGACCTGATAACATCCTGAGATCTTGTCTCTTCATTAAAGTGTATAAAGTGTGAATTTTTGATCCAACCTTGCAACTAGAAGTCACTGAGACATGCAGCAATCAGATATAAATAAAAATCGGAGGCATGAAATGGGAAGGAAGTGGATATCTAAAGAAGAGGGTGGAGAATTCTGAGAAATGTCTACTTTTTGATAAACAGGAGAAAGTCACAGCTGTGTCACTTTTGAGTCCCCTTTATTCCTTCTGCCTTCCTTGAATGTAACTGTGAAATCCAAATCGTGGCAATGGTGTTGTGACTGTGATGACAGGGGAACTATAAAGTCAATATGCTAGGAAGAAGTGAATGAGGCCTGGTATTACAGATCAATTGAATTGAACGACTGACTGACTCTCAGCGTCCTAGTATGACAGGAGCACACTACCTACCCCCTTATTATTTGGGCATCTTAGTGTGCCAGAAAAAACATCTGTTTTGTTATTTGAGCTCTTGTCTCTCAGGAATTCTTTCTCCTATTCAGTCTGCTGTGTGGAGACTATTTATCCTTGAATTCATTGTAAATATTTTACATAAAAATAACAAATGTATATTTAACATAATTGATTTCATATTCTGCTTTGCATATGAATAACCTTGGATCCCAAAAGGGTTAAACAACAAAGAAAATTTATCCCTGCCTTCCAACTTTAAGTCTTATGATCATGCTTTAGGCTTTACTTCCCTTTGAAGCATCTAGAAGATGCCAAAGTCTTAAAATAACTAAGAAACATCTGCCTAATCCTTTCAAGTGTTACATTTTCAAAAGTTTCATCAAGTGTGATTCTCAGAGTAACCTAGAGAGGTTAGCATTAATATTCTTGAGTTACACAATTCCTCTCCACTTCTTCCCTAACCACGGCTGCCATTTGGCTCAGTGATGCTGCCGTGATGGATTACCAGTCCCCACTTACTGTTCTTTTTGATGGATCTTAAGCTCTTTCTTTGCCTTGTGTTTCTATCTTAATCCATCTCTACTCATCTTTTATAAAATCCCATTTTAATCCAGGAGGATACAAGGCCACAGCCACGGAATAGACATTGGCTTGGCTGAATTCACGGAGTTCTGGAAATCTCACTAGAGAAGCTGTCTGCATTGCCGACTTCACTCATTGAAGAAAGAGAAATGCTTATAGTATTAGGCACCAGATGTGATCAGAGCCAGTCTAGGCCAACAAAACTTTTACAGAGGTGGCGCCTGAGATTCTGGGGTAACTGCAGCAGCCTACTTTTTTCCTACCAAATATGCTTACTTAACCTCTTTCCTCATTTGTACTAACTCAATAAAATCTCTCTCTCTCTCTCCCCTGCCTCCCTCCCTCCCTCCCTCCCCCCCTCTCTTTGTGTATGTGTGTGTATACACATACCCTTAAGTCTGCTACTAAAACACAATAGGCAAGAACTAACCCCCGTCATTCTATTAGAACTTGATTTTATGCATACTGTCACTTGTCAATTCAGTTTAGTATGGAGTTAAGAAGGGGGTTTACATGGATTCTGTGAGTGTGGTCACTGGACCAGTAGCTTCATCCTGTGACCTTTTAAGAATCTCAGGCCTGGTCAATAAAAGTCTGAATTTGAATAAAAGCCCTGGCAATGTGATAGTATACAAAGTGAGCTCTGAAAAGAGCTAGCTACCAGGCCACTGTAATCTTATGAGTGCCTGTAATCTGTAACACACTATTTAGTGGTGAATGCATCTTGGCCGTCTGGTCACTCTCTTCTAGACATTGCCTAGGGCTTCCAAGAAACTTCTAAAACACACTATCCCTCATCCTTTTTTAAAAAAATTACCAGACAAAAGTGTAAATGAGTCTATTAACACTTGCCATCTAGTGAATAGGTTTATATTTTTCATCCTCTTTGGTTAAATTTGGATACAATGTCATACCAGAATTCCTGAGACTTCTAGTCCTCCCCTACCAATCCATTTTGGAAAGTCAATCAATTAAATTTGGAGGAAATGTGTAATACAATGTCTATAATATAATAACATACAAAAAAGGTGTCAGCAGAAATTTTGGGTCAGATTTTCTAATATTATTTGCATTTTGAGGTTTATACTTAAGGGATGCTGGAGTGAATTTAGAGAGGAATATGAATGGTGGAAAATTGTCTAATTATTTCTTACATATGTGTGGTAATTGTGTGGTACTCTAATAAAACTTGCCTGAAGATCAGAGGACAGAGCCAGCCACAGAGTTAAATATAGAGATCAGGTAGCACACACCTTTAATCCTAGCATTCAGGAGGAAGAGATCTGTCTGGATCTCTGTGAGTTCAAGGCCACACTGATTCAGTCTAGGAAAGAAAGAGAGCCAGGCAGTGGTGGCACACACCTTTAACCTCAGTAGTTGAGAAGTACACTGGCCATTAATTCCAGCACTAGGAAGGTTGAGATAGGAAGCAAAATGGCTAGGTGGAGAAAGGCATATAATGTATGAGGAGACAGGAACTAGAGCCCTTTCAGCTGAGGACTCAGAGGCAATCAGTCTAAGGATTCTCGGAGACAGGATCTCACCTCTTTTTTGGCCTGAGGATTCGGTAGTGGTAAGAAGTTTCTCTAGTGGCTTATTCCTTTGTATCTCTGATCTTTCAGCATTTACCCCAATATCTGGCTCTAGGTTTTTATTATAAGACCATTTAGGATTTGTGCAACATATATGTATCTCCCAAATGTATTTATTGGGATGGTTCCCAACCCATCTTAATCAGGATACTTTCAGCACTGCTTTCTCTTGAAGAAACAACCTCTGTCAGCCATGCTTTTCCACCTGTAGGCTGACAGAGGATAGTGGAACAGCCAATTCACAGACTACTGTTGTGCGTAACTAAAGACTGTGGTGATTTTATAGCATCCTGGGCATTTCATATCCCTGAAGTAGGAATGGGGTTTTGCACCACTTTACCTTGTGTTTCCTCTTCTCTTCTGGAGAAGGATGAAGGAGAGCCTTTGCATGATGAAGGAGGTCATCATTGCCAGAAAAGCTCTTACAACCATTGTAATCTCCACAGTGGCCAAGGGATGACCTGATAAACATGAACACTGCCCCATCTTGGCCCCACAGCTGCAGATGGTGGTGGGAAGGATAAAGGGACAGTTTATTCAGTTTGACGCCAATGCTACCAGCCTCGCTTTGGTTCCTGTGAATAGTGCTTTCTGGAGTTGGATCCTCATCTTCCTAAGAGTAGATGGTGAAGGAAGGCAGACACATTTAGAGACTCGGATAGCAGAATAAAAGGGCACCTAATTCCCACTGAGTGGAATTGAGCATGTGTGTGTGCTGTGGATATCGCTCTGTGTAAATAAAGTTCTGATTGGCCAGTGGCGGGACAAGAGAGAAGAGAATTCTGGGAAGTAGGAGGCTGGAGGGAGACACCACCAGCCGCCGCCATGAAAAGCAACATGTAAAGACACCGGTAAGCCACAAGCCATGTGACAAAGTATAGACTAACAGAAATGGGTTAATTTAAGAGAGAAGAAGTAGATAACAAGCAGCCTGCCACGGCCATACAGTTTCTAAACAATGTAAGTTTCTGTGTGCTTTCTTGGTTGGGTCTGAGCGACTGTGGGACTGGCCAGTAAGAGAGATTTGTCCTGACTGGGCCAGGCAGGAAAACTCTAACTACAAATGGCGCCCAATGTGTTGGCAAGAATTTCCACCTAAAACCTGAGAAAAAAGATTCTAAAACAGAGCTAAAAACAGCTTCCTAGTTGTCTCTCTCATGTTAGCGGCAGCCTGCTGGTTTGAGCTACTATGGCGGGTTCCTGGCGTGTGCATCTGACCTGCAGTGTGGCTGGAATGAGGAGTCTACAAGCGGCACTTTACTCTGCAGCATGGTGGATTTAGCCTTTGCTAGTTTAAAAAAAAAAAAAAGTTTCTGGGCTATGCACTGCTTTGATAGAACTGCTTCTGATAGTTGATGGTGCACATGGCTCCAGACCCAGAGCTGGCGGTAAACAGTACCACCGCCATGTTGGGAAGCTGAGGTGGGCAGAGCCAGCAGCCACAGCAGCATTTCAGTCTTACAAAGATGGATATTACACACAGAATCTGGTTTATGTTGTCTTTGGGATTTTTAACTACAGAAAAAGATTTGATTGTAAAAGCTGTTGAGTTAAACAAATATGTAAATTTTAAAGGTACCTTGACTTCAAAATTTGGATGTAAGGATGTGTTGCATTGGAAAAGAGTCTCTGCTTTTGTTTCCACAGAAAGCCAGAGGCTGTGGATTTGTTCCAGATTAAGATACATCAGGTTTGATCAGCCAAGACCACCTGAAAGGTCTCTGATGACACCATGGCCCAGATGATCCGACATCCAGAATGGTTTCAAGGCAACTGGCTCAGAGGTTTACCCTCATGGACTACTCCATAATCCTAAAATTTTCTTTATGTCCCAATAAGATACAGCACCCCCCTCCAGCAGGAAGTAGTAAGAGAAACTACGCCCAAATTCCCAGCTGGCTTTGGAGATGGAATTGGCTCACTCCTTCTCTAAACCCAGACATATTGCTAAAAGAAAAGGTTAAGAGATTCTTGTGTCCCAAATCAGAAGAGCCCTCTAGTGTGGGACAGAGAAAAACCACTATTTTATTTAAAACAGGTTGATTATAAATGCAGTCTCTTTCTAAAGATAAAAAGGGGATATGATATAGATATAATAGGATGAAAGGGTAGATTAATGAACTTACTTCTAAAGAGCAACAACTTGTTTAAAATGTTTTACATTGGTATAGATTTTAGTCTATTGATACAAACTTAAAATTAATTTTGTTATACTGTGTGCATATTTCTACTCATGTTTAAGGTATTATGTTTGTATAGCTCATTTTGAATTGTAATAGATAATTGAAAATAGATTAATAATTAGTCATCTATGATAATCATACTCATAGCCATGTTACTTAAGTCTTCTACATATACATAGAGATATTTCAGATAGATAGGTAATCTTCAAATACTTCAAAGACCTACAGAATATGGCATTTAAAATACTTTCAAAAATTTAGACTTTCTGGGTAGTGAGACATGTCTGCTCCTGGCAGCACCAATTTACTTCAGAGAGGAGGATGGGCATTGAAGACACTTCATATGGAGTTTATCTTCACCTTGGCAAAAATAACCATTTGGACAAGAAACTGTTCTTGCCTGGACTGCTTGATCGACTGGACGTGTAGGACCCATAGAAAGGTGACCACTAAACTTTGCTTGACAAAATGATCCTTCAGGTTCCTGCTTTGCAGAGGAAACTGCCAGACATTCTACAGGACACTGAGAGAAGTGACCGAGAGACTCTAGCCCTGTGGGCTGAAAACAAATGCCCCAACTTTACAAAGGAACATTAGGTGACTGTCCAGGCTGCCAGCTGTCTCTGTCTACTCCTCCAAGACTCCCAAAAGTTGTTTGCATCCTTCTCCCGGTTCTCAGGTAATATTATATCCTTCTGAGGTCTTTGATGTGGTTGAAGACTAGATAGTTATAATTGTCTCAGTTATGATAAAAGATAAGTTAGATATAAAACCTTGGACTCACAAATATAAGATAGGATATCTTCTTTAATATTGTAACTATAATTCTTGTTTGATAATTGTTTTGTTATATGTAATTGTACTATGTAAAAGTTAAAACCTTCCTTAAAAAAAAAAAAAAAAAAGAAAAGGGGAAGTGCTGTGGATATCGCTCTGTGTAAATAAAGTTCTGATTGGCCAGTGGCGGGACAAGAGAGAAGAGAATTCTGGGAAGTAGAAGGCTGGAGAGAGACACCGCCAGCTGCCACCATGAAAAGCAACATGTAAAGACACCGGTAAGCCACAAGCCATGTGGCAAAGTATAGACTAACAGAAATGGGTTAATTTAAGATAGAAGAAGCAGATAACAAGAAGCCTGCCATGGCCATACAGTTTCTAAACAATGTAAGTTTCTGTGTGCTTTCTTGGTTGGGTCTGAGCGACTGTGGGACTGGCCAGTAAGAGAGATTTGTCCTGACTGGGCCAGGCAGGAAAACTCTAACTGCATGTGTGTGTGTGTGTGTGTGTGTGTGTGTGTGTGTGTGTGAGTGTGTGCTTATAGGAAGTCTATGGATGTAGCATGGTCATTATGTCTGTGGGCAAGTGTACCCACACCCTTATGTGTGTCTGCCTGTCTGAGTATGCATACATGTATGTTGGAGGTAGAAGTGGGCATAATGATGTTTAAGTTCATTCTTTATTCCAGTCCAATCAGCCTTTCCTCCCTTATTCTCCTGAGACCACACCTGCAAAGTCTCCATTGCCAACCTATTGCTGATTTGCTTCACCTTGACACCACACTAAATTCCCATCTCAGCTAATAGCGCCTCATCCTTATGTTCTGCTTGTGAATCCAGGAAATGTGTGATATGCCCTTTAGCTCACCTCCTGTATTCAGTCTGTCCTTGAATCCTGTCAACATAGCTTTCAGAATGTATCATAACCCAATCATCTCAACATTTCCTCCCACTGTGAAGACCTCCATCTTCTATGTTGACTGTTGAGATGCCTCCTAACCCATTCTCTCAACTGCCCTCACCCAGAAAGTGAGATGTGTAAACTCTGACTTAAATCATGGAATTGGTTTCTCCAGAGTATCCTGATGGTCTGTCTCGATTTAGAATAAAACTTGAATTCCTTGCCTTGGCCTAAGGTCATAACTTTGTGGTCCCCAGTGACCTTCTGCCTTCCTGTTCTACCTCTCTTCTCTCATTCAGCCATGCTGAGTTTCTGGGTTTACTGGACATTTTGTCACTGGGATCAAATGCCCCATGTGGGGAAACATTACTTGACTCAGTGTTTTAGGGTTCTCACTGCATGGTCAGCCAGCTCCATTGCTTCTGAGCTGTGTTGAGATGGAGCACCCCAAAGGGAGCTGAAAGAGCAAGCTGCTCACCTCATGGTGGCCAGGAAGGATGGAGAGTAGAAGAGCAAGAGCATAAATGCCTGGGACAAGATATAGTCCCCAAAGACAGCCTCTTGCAGTGACCTATTTTCACAGTTCTTCTCAACCTCCTAGAATTTCTAGAAGCCCCACTCCCCCACCACAACACACAATCACAACAGCATCATTAGTTAGAGGCCAAGCCTTCAAAACACAGACCTTCAGGGGAAGCACTGTATGCCTAAAGCATAGCACTGGCCTTTTGCTTCTTGAACTAATCCCACATACCCCTGCCTCAGAGTCTTTGCACTGCCTTCTTTCTGCTCATCATGCTGTGCCACTGGTCCCATGTCCTTTCTCTTTATTTTGCTTGGGCCCTGGATATGTTTTTCCTTCACTTCCTTGATTTGTGGGTTTTTTCCCTTTCTACTGTTTAACTTTTTAATCTTAGTACTAATTACTACTAGATAATCCATGCCAGTTTGCGACATGTCTATTTCCTCAATGCTTTCTCTCTGGACTCTGTGTCAAACATGCTACAACTTCACAGTCTCCAAAGTTACAGTTCATCAGATTGTCCTAGCCTCACTACTCCATCTTCCCCTGTGAGCCTAAGGAATGTTTTTAGACATTTTCTGAATATTGACATTAGGGTGTCATATTTATTACCATAACCTCAACATATTCTGAAATTGAAATCATTGTTTATTTGTTTGTTTTGACCTGTCTGTCCTCTTCTAGTGAAAATCATTGTATGTAAAGAAGAGTTACCTTATGTTTACCCTCTCTCAACTAGTTGTGCAATTGTCAGTTAACTTTACAGAGTCAACTCTTTTGAAATCTTCTTACATTTCTGTTCATGTTTCCCTTGTCTCCACTGTCTCTTTGGCCCTTTGATACTCATGTCTTGTGAGTAGGACAGTAAAGGTAACACAAACCACCTGTATTTGAATCCAGGCTCTACTTTTCACTCTGTGATCTTGAACAAGTCAGATGATGTATCTGAGTCTCATCTGTGGGATGGAGATGATAATGGTTCCTGTCTCATAGTTGTTGAGGAATTCAATGAACTTAGATGTATAAGGCACTAGGAATGGTCCTGCCACGTTGTACACACTATTGCCAGCAGTGCTTGTGCAGCTTTCTGATGTGTAGCTCTCAATTCTTTATGGCATCCGAAGACATCTCTACTATTTCCCTGAAGTGCTGCCAACATGCCACTTCCTTACTGAAGGTCTAATATCGTTGCTCTCATCTTTCATTTACTAAAAAAACAAACAAACAAATAAAACTTCCTGTAGCTGGGAATCTACCCTTTTCTAAAGCCATCTGCACATTAGCATCTATTTCTAAGTATTGGTTTAGATTTATGGGAATGAAAAGGAAAAAGGGGAAATGAGGGTGGGGAACGTATCTTAACAGTCATAGATACAGTTTAGCTCCAGAGGGATGTGTTCCTGGAAATAAGTGACCGTCTGTCCAAGCTTCATTTTCTTCATCAGTTACAACTCAAGAATAGTAATTCTGTGCAATGTGGTTATGGGTACAAAATACAGTATTGTACATTAACTCTTTCTTGGCCTTATTAGAATGAGCCCACACAAATAAACATATGGGGTAATGGAATATAATGAACATACTGAAAAATGTGATCCTGAACATGTGTAAGCAAATGGAATGTGCTTGAATACCTGGAATGTATGTGAGGTGCCCAGAAGGTGTGCATGCT
Source organism: Onychomys torridus (assembly GCF_903995425.1). Taxonomy (NCBI): domain Eukaryota; kingdom Metazoa; phylum Chordata; class Mammalia; order Rodentia; family Cricetidae; genus Onychomys; species Onychomys torridus. Next base: position 115,597,245 of record NC_050447.1, read on the forward strand.
GATGAAAGGGCAGAGTTGTCATAAATCAAGCTAGCTTGGCTCTTTACCTTAATTAAAACTATTGTTTACTTCTTCAGCTCATCTAACCCTATCTTACCTTCTGCCTTAATTTACTTTCTATTGTTTCATAAAACATCATGACCAAAAAGAACTTGCAGAAAAGAAAGGGGTTTATTTCATCTTACATTTCCAAGTAGCAGTCTGTCACTGAGGGAAGTTGGGGCAGGAACTCAAGGCAGGAACCTGGGTGCAGGAACTGAAGAAGAGGCCATGGAGCAGCATTGCTGACTGGCTTAGTCAGTGCTTTCTTATACAATCTAGGATCACGGCCCTGGACACAGAGGGATTGACACCACATCAATTGTTTATAAAACAAAATATGCCCACAGACTTGTGTATAGGGCAACCTGATGGAGGCATTTTCTCAGCTGATGTTCTCTCTTCCCAGATGGCTAGAGCTTGTGTCAAACTGTCAAAAAACTAACCAGCACAACTTCTCATCTTAAAATTTCAACACTCACCTTAACATTTGAGAAATACCTTTTCTCAAAACAGCCTTCTAGTTCTCATGATATTTTTAACACATATTGTTGAGACTGCTGTGCTTGAGATTCATATTAATACTCCCATGTTATTAGTTAAAAGTTTCTGTGCATGTATAGTCTGTTCAGCTGAACTATGTATGCTTTTGAGCACAGGAACTAGCCTTCACATTCTGTCAGCATATAAAACGGAACTTTCCAAACAGCAGACCCCCAAGTTTATGTTTTTAATTTGAAGTGCTGGATAAAAAGAACCCCTGCCATGCTGCTTGGTTAAATGGATGGCATGAACTTAAGAGCATCTCTCCTCCTCTGCACAGAACTGTTGCACAACTCTCCACACTGCTGGGCCTCTGGAGGCCATATTGAAACTCACCACCCATTCCCAGCACTGTGTCTGCCGTCTGGCATTGATTGGTTTGAAGCATGTGAGATTTGGTTGTCCCATATACAAATTAGCATTGCTTCCTCTTCAGTGGGAGCATTTAAAGTGAATTTGGTAAGGTCCAGCAAAAGTCTCACTATGAATAACACATAAAGTATTTAAAAATAATCCCCAGGCACTGCCTGCTCTTTCCTCCTCAGCCAACTTTGACTTGGGTCTATATGGATTTGATTAGTATAAAATGAGATGTGTTCATGAAGCCTCAACTTGGCCTCATTATTTATTTCAAAGTTCAGACTATAGAGACTGTTACATAATATAGTAATCCTATTATAATATTTAGGTGGCCTCAACTAACTTGGGCTTTCTGTCTGAACACTTTACAGAAACTACACTCTCCTCAAAAGTTGCTAAAAAATAATGATGATGGTACCCTGAACCCATTCTCTGCATGGTCCTTGTTGGGGAAGAGACCATATTGGTCTTGACATGCCTTGAAGATTTTTTTTCTCAAGTGATATTTGAGTGACAAAGATTCCAGGTTTATGTGGGGGAGTTTGGATTCATATGTTGATGAACTTGAGAAGAAAAAGATCAAACACTTGCATGTTAGATGTTCCTAATTAGTTGACCAAGCGATAAGTTCCTGGTATTGAAAATTTAACTCCGTCACAGGCTTGCACCTGATCAGGAGGTCCACAGCTTGGCACTTTGCTTCCTAGTTGAAGATGTGGTGAGACTAACACTGATCCTCAGTAACTCCACAACACTGCTATTCATGCTAATCCTTGAAATACGGAGAACATACTAATCAAGTATTATCTCCATTTGCAGAGCATTTGATTTAGCCCCATTCTTGCACCAAATACATTGCCAAAGAGCAGGTTGAATATGATTCTTAGGATAGTATTGCCTTATGATGGTGTGCCTTCAAATGGTTAGTGTTTTGATGGCAGAGTCACTGACTTATTAAGGACAAATGCATGCACATGGTTATAAGCAATGTGTTAACACATCTATTGTTACTTAGCCACATGCTGAAATAGGCACATATTTTTTACAAAACTAATTTTAAAATGTCTCAAATTCATCTTGATTGCATTTCTCTGTGTAAATAGATTATCTTTGCTTGTGACGCCAGATATGTTTAATCTTTCAGTAGTGGCAGTTTCAAATGAGTGCAGACTTGTACGAACAAAATCACTAGGAAGTATACTAATCGTGTTGGTTAGTCTTTGTCAACTTGGAACAAACCTATATACATCTGGGGAGAGGGAATCACAACTGAAGAATTGCCCCCATCAGCTTGGCCTGGGGACATGTCTGTGGGGGCATTTTCTTGATTGTTAATTGATGTAGGAAGGCATAGCACAATATGCATGGTGCCACCTTTGGGCAGGTGGGTCTTGCTGAATAAGAAAGGTAGCTGAGCAAGCAAGAGGGCATAAGCCAGTAAGCAGTGTTCCTTTGCAGTTTGCGCTTCAAGCTCCTGCCTTCACTCCCCCTGCCTTGGCTTCCCTCAATGTAAACCCAATGAACCCTTTCCTCTGCAAGTTGCTTTGAACAGTGTTTTACTACCGCAGCAGAAAGCAGACTAGATCACTAATGATAGGAACACCATAGGCACACTAAACAAACACTAACAAACTAACAGTGAGCAAAATAATTTTTAAATTGTATTAAATTTGTATTCTTATATTATTTAATATTTCCAAGCAATACAGTTTTTTAAATTAAAGGTTTAAGTGCCTTGAATTATGGTCTTTTCACTTTTATTCAGCAGGATTGATAATTCTTGGTTAAGGCTGTTATCCTTGCACCAAATGGTTCAGTGCTTTGAGGCACTGGCTGCCAAGCCTGAGGACCTCAGACTGATTCCCAATTAGTTGTAGAATCGTATATTCATATGAGAAAAGAAGAAGGCTCTTGCTACACTTATTTATTTATGTGTGTGCAGAGAACAGCTCAAAGAAGTTGGTTCTCTCCTTCCGCCAGGCGGGTCCCCCAGACTGAACTCAGGTTGCCAGGGTTGGCTGTACTCACCTTTCCTTGCTAAGCCATGGCACTGGCCCAGTTGTTATTGTTTGTTTTTAATGTAAAGAACTGCATCTTTAGAATGCTTAGGGAAAGTCTTTACTGTGACTTTTCATTAACCATTCCACCATTTCTTCCTTTATATCCAGATTTCTGTTATTCCATTTATTCTCCCTGAATAACTTTATCTAACATCTGTGGTTTAGACTAGTCAAAAATGAATATTCAGTTTCTGTGTGACGTTAACGTGTACCTTATTTTAACATATGTTTTCACAGAGTGAAGAAATCTAGACGAAGAGGTTTGTTTTGCATTTCCAGCATTTAAAGCCCTCACTGTGCAGATTTATGACTTAGAGATTTCGGACAAAAAGACTCTGGTGACTCAGCTCTGACTCTGTCTGGAATACTTCTCCTCCAACCCCATACTTGTATATCTGCTCTTTATTTCCAGTTTTCAGAGATTTGAGCAGTGGATGTAAGTGCATGTGTATATTTGTCAATGTTTCATATTTATTCTTTGGATTCTTGGGTGTGTTTCTTGTCTTTTCTTATTTTTAGGAATTTCTCTGCTATAGTGGTCTCAGAAAATGTGTACATTCTACTCTGTTGGAGGATTTTTTTTTCACTTTGCAATTTTGAGTTTCCTAATTATCCCCCACCCTCCTTTCTAATCCCCCTAAAGATGATGTTGTCTAAATAGTGATTTGCTCCTGAAGGGTCCAGGAGAAATAGATTGTGTATTTGATTTTGATTTTTCTTGTCAAAAGTGGGGGCAACACTTTCCTAGGACAAAGAGACATTCTTATTATCCAAGTAAGAAATTTCAACTTAGTGTCAAGCACAAAACTTTCTAAGTGGCTAAGGGGTTGAGGTTTTATCTACTATAACTTAGCAAGATGGCCTGCAATCATTTCAAAGTTATTGGTCAAGGACACAAGACCCCTGAGACAGACCCGTCCAGACTAAAGCTCAGGCAGTAGGGTTGTTTTTATAGCATCAACATTTAATGTGCCCGTTTCCCAACTGACAGTCTCCACAGTAAAAGAAGTGGGCCAAACAACATAGATGTTCAGTGGATTGTAGCACGAGGTAACCTCATGCTTAGGGGAAGCAAATGTTTTATAACAGACTAGTACATCTGACTTCTGGAGTAGAGGACACTGTTTCCTTTGACTTTGTTATAGGTAATCTTGAACAAAGGCAGTCTTTGCTCTTAAGACAGAACCCAAGCCAATCACACACACACATACACACACACACACACACACACACACACACACACACAAAAAAAACTGGCACCCAATAAAGACAATATCACATGTGTGAATCCTTTTTAGACTCCATGCAGATTTTTCTGCATTGTAAGTGTGTGTGTGTGTGTGTGTGTGTGTGTGTGTGTGTGTGTGTGTGTGATATCATGGACCTGCCCTGTATTAGCAAATGTGCCAGGTACTGGAGCTCTTCTAGTGGACAAAGCCCGAGTATATTTCTCTCACATAATAGGATCACTGCAAGTTTTCAGGGATTGATCTGTGTATGGACTGTTTAGTAAATGATGAGGGAGTTCAGATAGTTAACCTATAACACACTAATACATTTGTATCATTTAGCTTTTATTATTTCTTCTCTAATCCAGTAGGCATGTTAATGTTATTATGAAGTTTAAAAAGAAAGACTAGAATTGTGTTATACTGTGTTTCTCTGGACATCTGTGTTTCTACCAGACATGAAAATCAGGACTTTAAGAATTCTGGACAAGTAGTCTGCAACTCAGCTCCTTCATGCTATAAAGTATTTTGCTTTCTGTTACTATGTAGCCGATATGAAGTGTATGTGTGCTTGTTTGTGTGCCTGTGTGTGTGTATGTGTGTGTGTGTGTGTATTTGTGTGTGTGTGAGAGAGAGAGAGAGAGATACAGACAGACAGACACAGAGAGAGACAGAGACAGAGAGAGAAACAGAGAGACACAGAGACAGAGAGAGAGAGATTGAGCACACACTTGCTTTTAGCCTGCTAGTCCCATGTTTCAGTTGAAAATGTGAAAATGGCAGGACAGTTTTTTCACAGGATAATGTTAAGATGGCTACACAATGTTTTACCTGGATGTTTGCCACATCCAAAATCTATGAACCATTAGGCTTAACATGCAAATTCTGATATTTCTTCACCAGCAACATTTACAGCTCATAACATAGATCTGCTGCTTCCTATCCTGGTCCATGACGGTAAGAGATAATAAAACTGAAGGAAATTTGCATTTTCAAATGACTTGGATCATAGTTGGATCTGGAACATTGCTTTTACCACGTGTCCTTTTCAAAACAGACACAAAATAACCTTTCCTTTTTTTTTTTTCAGTGCCAGGAATATGAATATGAAAGCATTATTTCTGATAAAACATCACATGATTTTCTGTTCCCTGCTTCTCCTCAGTAGTTATTTGAATTAGTCAAACCAAGTCAACACATTTTCTTTGCATTTTCCTTTGGCTTTTAAAGTTCATAAATACATATATTTATGCATATTCATATGCACAAAACCTATAAACTGTCTTTATTGATTTACACTTGAAATCATGTTTTATGTCGATGTTTTCCTGCCCAGGACTTGGAGAGGTCTTTGTAAACACTGACCTTTGAACCTAGGTATGTTTTACCAGCCTTTAACTGGGGAAGGGCCAAAGATTAACTCTAAAATCTGTGTGTACTGCTTGATTTAAAGCTGAAACTTGGCATCGTGTCCTAGCTATTATTCTTGGAATGCAAACAGGTACATGTTTTTGTAATTCTTTTGCAAACTCCTCTATGGCTTTTCCAGGACTTGGGTCTGATTTTGCTCTCAAGTCTCTGTTCCAACACTCCAGGTTCATGTTTAGCACCTCTCAGGCAGAGGCACACTAGTTTTGAAATCCATACAGGTTTTCCTGTCCACTTAATGGTCTTTGTAACTACTACAGCATGTACTTACTGCATTTATCCTTCCCCTGCTGTTTCGAGGGCTGTGATCTCTGAGCAGCCTTAGAAATGGGGTAGAGAGTTAGCTCATATGCAGGTGAATGTCAATCAAACTCTTGATTTCAGCATTTATTTAAAATCAATGGATGGCAGGCATATAATGCCTGTAACTGCCTGTGTAGCCAGGGAGAAGGAAAGAAAAATGAAATGCTCATGCGTGCTGTGACAGTTCATAACCTCTTAGGAGGGAGGCTAGATGAAGGGTGGGGCAATTAAACTGAAGTTTATAGGCAATAGGAGAATATATCAGAAGAATATTCTGGTTAAGTTGAAATTTTTTTCCCCTTTAAAAGATCACTTACTTGATTTATGTCTTATAATTCATTATTTTTGTAACTATGATCTAAGTTGTCTGAAGCTTAGCTATCGTGGGATAATCCCAATTCAGAATGTAACCCTGAGTCATAAAATAAACAGAATGTGTTAATGTGACAACCCAAATGGGAGTTTCTTCTTTGATATTTATTTATGAGTAGTTCATAAATAATTCTAATATCTAGCTAGCTCCCTTTTTGTGTTAGTTAGCTAGTATTACTGTAGACTAGAGCATTAAACAGTGAAATTATTTCCATGTAATTTTGGAGCCTTGAAATCCAGTGAGTTGGCAGGTCTGTTTTCATTCTGAAGCCCTTTTTCTTGGTTTATAAATGTCAATATTCTTTCATTGTCTTTAAGCAGACTTTGATCCACACAGGTGAGTGTTTGTGTATAAATTTTGTCTTATAGGGGTACTGATCATGTGTTCTTTGAGCCTATTGTAAAGACATCAAGGAACTGGGGGATTAAGACTTGCAAATATCTAAGGTTGTGACTCAGCCCAGCCCATAGCATTGTTGGTAGCAGCTTTAAATAGAGAACATAAATTATAAGTAATTGATCAGGCAGGTATGTCAATGGCAGCAATTAGCAAGAAGTAAGAGCAAAGAAAACACAAATTTATTTTAAAGGCTCCCATAAGTACATTGAAAAAACATATAAATGAATATCATCCTTGTGCCTTTTAGTCAATCCTAAAATCATCTTTTAATAGCTACAAAATTATAACTAATACATCAAGAAAAAAAATAAAGTGATTGGTGGAGCAATAAAGTAAATTCTCACAGTAAAATAGATGAGAGCTTGAGTGAAATACCGTCACATGGACAAATCAATTAAAGTCCTCGAGAGTTTGTTCATCATATGTATATTAAGAAGAAAATACTGGTACAAATACTAGAGATAAACATAGTTCTGCATACATGTTTCATAATATATATAATATCCCACAGAGTAAAGGGTCTTAGATCCAATAAAAGCTATGAAAATATGAAATAAGACTTGGGTACACATATCCAAAAGAATTTAGTCAATATCAATGGCTTTCCTAAACAAAAGATTCAACATAAAGAACACATATTTGGCAATGCATTATGGCTGGTTAAAATAATCAAATGAGAAGGCTCAGGGAGCATTATGGAAGAGAATGAAGAATGGATGTAAAAGTCAGAGACAGGGAGAAGGGATGTGAGATGCTATCTTCAGGATATGACACAGCCATTGCAAATATGGTCTCACAGGAGCTGCTGTTGCCTAAACTGGGTCTATACTAGACTGTGTGTTCCAATAGTTATCATGGGTTGGGGAGGATGTAGCAGAATGGTTAGAAGTTCTTATTAATAAAATCAAACCTAAGGCCAGTTATTGAGGTGAACGCTGGAAGATCAGAGAAGCAGAACAAGCCACAGCCACCTCACCTGGCCAGTTCCTCAGCTGATCATGTTTCCTCTGACTGGATGCCTCTGCGTCCTCATCCAGAATGGATCTCAGCTGAACTGTGCTGCTCCAAAGCCTAAAAGCTTAACCAGCCAAATGCTTAACTAACTTAGTTCCTGGTCCTCATGCCTTATATACCTTTCTGCTTTCTGCTATCGCTCCCTGGGATTAAAGGCTGGATTTCTGGGATTAAAGGTGTGTGTCACCATGCCTGGCTCTTTCTAATGTGGCCTTGAACTCAGAGATCCAGAGGTATTTCTGTCTCTGAAATGCTAGGATTAAAGGCGTGTGCTATCACTGCCTATCTTCATGTTTAATATTGTGGCTGTCCTGTTCTCTGACACCAGGTAAGTTTATTTTGGGGAACACACAATATTTTGGGGAACACAATACCACCACAGAGGGGCTTATTGGACATTATCTCTTCTAGCTGACCTGTTCATAACTGGTGGATTCTGGGGAAGTGACAGCCATTACCTTCAGTTTTGAGTCTACAGGCTCCCAGGCTCCAATATTATGACCACAAAAAAGAATGAATCTGGGAAATAGACCTGTAGTGAGAAGAAGACATAAAAGAGTTGGAGGGAGATAGGCAAAGGTGGAGGTGAGAGTGAACATATATATTCTATATTTGCACAAAACTGTCTAAAAGCAAACTTATTCAATAAAACCCATAATAACCAGATGATGCCCTTCTTAGCAGGGCCAGTTATCACCAAGCATCAAAATCCAAGGATGAAAGATATAGAAAGTCATGTAGGAGTGGGGAGTCCTGCTCTTTAAATGAAAGAAGTAAGATTCTTGTTTAAACATTGCAACTATCTTGGACATGATTTTGGTTCTCTGGTTCTCTTTTCAAATCTGTAAAATAAAGTTATGGAAACTAAATGGTTTCCTGAATTTTCTATTGTAAATGTGTGTGCAGATTTATTTCTGTCTCTCATGCTCTCACTATACATAGAATTGCAGATAATCTAAAGTGATATAGGCTCTGATAAGAAGGGAGAGAATGGGAGATTGTAAGGAGCCTGCTCTCCATCTGCACAGCCACCTGCTATAGCAACTATGACTCTTTCAGTTGGGTCTTAGGTATCTGGTCCCTAGGGACTGACTTCTGGGACAAAAAGGGCTGTCATGTCTAAATCTCATAAATGGGTAGGTTGTTGTTTTAGAGTGTTAACTGCTAATCAGCCCTTGCCTTAATCTTCCAGAGGTGTGTCAATCTCTGACATTCAGAAGCAACCAAAAAATTGACAGGTCATAACATGCATACACACTGCATCAAGGAAAGGGTGAGTCTTTAAATGCTGGACAACTAAGGAGACCCAATAGCCTCAGTCTGTCTCCTTGTCTGAATCCCCAAGGAGAAAGTCCTTGTCCTTGCTGTAGATGCACCAGAGTTTCTCTTTATTTGCAATCATTAAGAAGCTACAATCAGGTATTTAAAAAACAAATGGTTCACCTGTACCTAAAGAGCTTAGGAGTTGGGGTGACATCAGATTGATTCAAGCTGTTGTCCCATAAACCTTCAGCACTGCCAGGTTAGATATGGAATCTCAACACTGACAGAAATTTAGACTCAAGAGTGAAAGAAGCATGTGAAGTAGAGACAATAGTGTATTCAGGAGACTGGGCCATTTCTATAACAGAACTTGACAAGTACAGATTTTGAGTTCACAAAGGCCAAATTTAAAACATCATTGACCAAAACTAGTCATTTGCCATCTTCCCAAACCAACTCTTTTGCTAATCCACTCAGTCTGTAATGTGGCCTCTTCTGTGCAGTCAGTAACTAGCACTTGCTGATTCTCTCTAAATATTAAAAAAAATTAGTCTCACCCTCCTATTTTCATCATAACAACCTGAATTAAAATTCTATCTGTTTCTAGTCTTAACCTCCAATCATCTTTTTCTCAATCAGTAGGTTATCTAAGTAGAATTCAAATTTAGACACATTACTCCTTTTTTCGAAAACTCCACTACAGCTCTAGAATTTAAGCCATTAAACTTTACAAAGAGTATATATAGCATCCATTACCTCATCACTTAAATGTGGACACACAGCTCACTGCCTTTCCATTGTCCATTTTCAGTCTTCTGTTCTGGCTTTAGAATGTACAAGAACTAACCCATGTGTGTTTGTTTACATGTTACTTTTATATGCCTTTTCTCAGGAAAAGCATTATCAACAATGGACAATTTATATCCGCCTCTACCTCAAACTAGAATTTCGTTGACTTTCGGGAACAAATGCTAATGAAGTTCATGTCTTTAACTGGGTGTTGAGTCATTGAACCCATTATTTTGAATCTGGGAATTTTCAATGACAACAGAACCCTAATTTTCTTAAGGAAGCTAGCAACAGCCTTTATAAGCCAGGAAACTGTTTCTATTTCTATACTCTTCACAACAGACCATGCAAAGGTTTGCTAAGATAATTGATTTATAGGGTCCAAACTGAGCAACAATAGAGGAAGAGTGTGGCAGTTGTTTGACAAGCCTGCTCCCAGCAGAGTATTTCCCTAGATAATCAGTCAGTGCTGGGGTGGGACAGTGGAGGGAGCAATGGGTAGAAGATGAGCCACTGTCCATGGTACTGATGTACAACTGCACACCATATCAGGTTGTGGACACACACTTTGTGCTTTCCTTTCTGTTTTCATTGTTTTCCATCAGCCAAGGATGCTACCAACACTGCTACTTCTGCTTTCTGAGAGACAATGTTTTATGTAATTTTTGTAATAGATTGTTTCTCCCTAAAAGATATATTGAAGTCCTAAACCCTAGAACTTATGACTGTGCCTTTGGTAGGAAAGAGTGTTTGAAGATGTACCTAAAGAGAAGGTTACCCTGAATTAAGATAGGCACAAACCCAGTGGCCAACATTATTACATGAAGAAAGGAATTTACAAAACGAACACACAGAAGAGAAAGGTCATGTAAGTCAGAAGCTGAGGTTGGAATGATGCATCTAAAAGCTAAGGGGAGTCAAAGATGTCTAACAACCACTAGAAACTAGAGACCAAGAAATTTTCATCCCAGAGCTGTCACAGAGAGACTTTAGGACTATGTGTGAGATAGACTTCATTTGCTTTGTGACAACCAATACTTAACACTTTGTTATGGTAGTCCTAGCAAACCAAGCCAAGAATACTAGAAATCTGTATTAGGGGAAAAGTACTCAAGGCCTTGGGTATTTTTTCTTTTGCATGTTGTATTGTACTATTTGTTTGTCTGTTTTATGATTTAGTTTGGTTTTATGAAGATCTTTTGTAGCCCAGGCTGGCCTTGAATTTGTGATCTTCCTGCCTCAGGCTCCCAAGTGCTATGCTACATTTATTTTGTTGAAAATTTACTGCCCCAAATCTGAGCTACTCATCTTCATTTAAGAGCTAAGTTTTGACAAAAGAAGCCATAAAAGTAGAGGAACTTGAGAGGAGAGGGTCCAGCAGGAGGGGAAGGGGATGAGAGAGGGTGATGTGGAGATGTCTGGGAAAATGACTAAATTCATTATATTAATGGATTAATTGTCAAACAGTAAAAATATGTGCTAAAAAGATCTGGTATTAAGTGCATGCATTATTACACATAGAGGGTAATATTGTTCACACTTGAACTATGGTAATGACTGAATGTGAAGAGCCTACCTCATGCTTTATGTTTGACTTATCAACATTTCTATATTCTGGCTTTCACTCAGGCAGAAAGGCACACATCTTCCACTTAGAGCAATGAGTATTATCTGAGATCATACTGGTGATTCACAGGTGATTTATAGTGATGTCATTTCCTTCTTGCTTGGCGCTTTCTGATTATACACTTTTTTTGAGAGTCAACCATGATTAATTACTTCTTTCTTTTATAAGACACAGTGAGGGAAAAACAAGAATAGGAATTCACTCTTAAGATATCTGTTGTTCCAGGTCCCTTCTGCACTGGAGGAGAGATTATGATCAAGCAGCTTGGGAGAAAAGATACTGTAGTGGACATACCACACTTCACAAATTGTCCAGGTCCCTGGAGACTTGGAGCCTTGTGAGCACATTAATAACTGGCTACTTTGTCCCCTTGAGAGTCAGCAGCCAAGGCGGTTACCTTCACTTTTCATCCACTGTGTGTTCCGTTTTGTTATTGAAGAGTAAACACAGGTTCCTGCCTTTATTGCCTCCTTGTGTAGGAGTGTATGTGACCAAGAGGCATGTACCCAACGCTCTGATTACTGATGTTATCAAGACATCCTATCCTCTATAGGATGCTCTTACGAGTTTCCTGTTTGTTCAGAACAGTGTGTTGAGTCTCCAGACAACATACTTTGGAGGGCAATGCTGACATTCAGCACGTTAACTCAGAAAGGGCCAGTATCAGGTTTGGCAGCTCAGTATCTGATTCTTAAATTGTCTTTATATTTTAGGGGTGTGATGTTTTCCCCCACAGTAATTGTCCTATAGATTTTTAAAACACATTGTCTCTCCAAAAGTAAGCACAGAAAATATCTCTATAAAACAGTTTCCTAAGATGGATTTTCTGAGATGATGGATTTTGAGAGCAGTACCTAAATTTGTTTTATAGTCAGATGGATTTTAGTGGAGTTTCTGTCAACTAGAATCACTGGTTTATTAGAATTATATATAATACATATACATACATATATACATACACACACATACATATATAAATCACATACAAGGTATAGTGGCTCATGCCTGGACTCCCAGTATTTATCAAACTGAGACAGGAGGATTGAAGTGAGTTGTAGGAACTACAGGATGAGAGCTGTCTTGAAAAAATTGTAACAAAGAAACTTGTCTACTTAATTTCTATCATTTGCAAATAAATAGTAATATCATGACATTGTCTAATTTTTTGAGACAGGATTTTATTATTTAGCCCAGACTGACCTAGAATTCACTATTTTCCTTCCTCAGCTTCCCCAGTGAAGCTGGGATTATAGGAATGTACCATCATATCTGGTTCCCAAGCCATGAAATTTTTCAAGGCTAATTTTTAACCAGAGTTAATCAACATAGATTCAAAGGCAATGGGCTTTCACTCGAGAAAATCAAACTAGAATAAGAGAAATAAGAAAATGAATCTTTCCTGATTGCCAGGAAAGGGCACCTTGGAAATGGACTTACATTTTACTTAGTTATAGTAGAGCTGACAAGCTTAGTGTGAAATGAATACTTATGCATCTTTGATATGATCTGGACATAGAATTCCAGCAAGGCATGCAAAAAAGCCAGGCTTATCGATGCTCAGTGACTTTCACTCAAACAAATTAATTATTAGGCTGTATTCAAAGAAGCATAAGGGCTATAGTATTTCCAGTTCTGGGTTCATCAAGTCACTGATGAGCTTATAAGTGCCTGGATTTCTGAAGATGTTACATACAGACTTCTATGTTTCAACTTAATGATTTTTTTGTTGCTTATGATGGTTCAAAAGCTATGTAATTCAGTAGAAACAACACTTGGCTTCCCCCATCAATGTAATGTTATGCAGTGTAATAATCATCTCCTATGATCCATGCTGCTGTCATGGTGACTCCCAGTCATCCCAAAGATCAACATAGGAGGAAAAAAGCACTCCACTGAGCTCTGTGTTGCTATTCTCTGATGCTTGGTAAGATGAAAGACTGCAATGCATTTAGGACGAATAGTGTTCTTACCATATGAATGGCTTCTCAGTTTATAACCACCATAGAAGCACCCCATTCTCAGAACTCTGGGTACCATTCTTTAAGAACAGGTGGAGGATTTGAAATGTGCCAAGCAAAGTAGTACTTAGCCACATGCCAGGCAGTGCCTATATTGAGGAGATTAAAGGAAGGTATTAAAATTGCCTTGTGTGTAGAAAGCACAGTTGTATCAAGGAGTTAGAATCAGTATCTAGAAGATGGTGGAAGGTAGACTGGCTTTGTACCTCTATAAAAAAGAGCTTAATGTGCTCAAGAAAATCCAACAACAGAATGGGAATATTTTCCCTTTAAGTTCTCAGTATGAAGAACCTTGCTAGCCACCTGGCTACACCATTTAACCTGCTTTACACCTTCTCACACTGGCTTTACACTTGTCTCCTAGAGAATGCAGTCACAATGAGTGCCTAACATTCAGCCTGAGTTGAGAGTCTCAAATTCTGATGTATTTTACTGGCATATAATTTAATCTTTCTGAAAAGATTTGTTCCTTTCCACCAGCTTTGCAATTGTTTATTTTGCCCTATTGTTCCTGCAGATACAATTCTTTTTCATACAAAAGTCAGCTATTTTCACGCAAGCAAATAACTGCAGATTAAATGTTCATTTCCCTAAGCTTGGGGGTGATACATCATTTTAATTGCTCCTAGCCAAATGCACAGTTTTCTCAATGGGGAATTATTGTCTCTACAGAAAAATGAAACCCAAAATAAGAATACATGATTTTCTATTTTCAGAGACAAGACAAGAGTTCTTTTTTTTATATCTCTTTAAAGGAAATATATAAATAATCACCTAGAAAGTCCAGGAAGTCCCAGTAGGTCACTGAATCTAAGTTATGGTCCCATAAAGGCATGCAAGGGCAATTTATACTCACTCATAATACTTATATGAATTTCATTAATATTAAAAATAATTGTTGATGTCTCTCTGAGGATAAAGTGTCTTTTATAGTGGGATTTGTAAATTGTCCTGGTACATAATGCAAATGGTTATGAGTGTCAAGATTTATGTATAAAAAATTAATATGTATATAGCTCCCATTATTGGCCATTCATATTATTGTTGAAAGCAATAGACATTAATAATAAATCAAAGTGGTATATATAGAAGTAACATCAATGGGGATTTTTAAAGCTGAAATCTTTATGAACTTATTAATATTCAATAGAAAGATTCTAAAACCAGCTAAAGTTAGGAATTGTTCAAAACATTGCAATAGACTCTTAAATTTCTTTCTGGATCACAAATTTACTTTACAAATAGAATAATTTTTTTAATTATTGTTTTTTTTTTTTACCCCGAGACAGGGTTTCTCTGTGTAGTTTTGGTGCCTGTCCTGGATCTCACTCTGTAGACCAGGCTGGCCTCAAACTCACAGAGATCCACCTGCCTCTGCCTCCTGAGTGCTGGGATTAAGGACATGTGCTACCACCACTGCCCAGCTAGAATAAATATTTTTACAGTTTTGGGGAACTTATCCAGAAATCAAGACAGCTCCATTAATATGTTTTATTCTAAATAATATAAGCTTGTGTAATTAGATGAATTTTTCACCAAACAAGGAAATTCATCACATTTTCCCCTCCATGTAGAAACTGAAAAATATTTTGAGACATCTTCTTGGTCTTTTATAAGCCAACTTAGGATTCATGATTATGTGAGCTACATTCCTCAAGTGTTGGGAAGGGAGGTTACTCTTAATTATGTACAGATAAATTGACCTATATATTGATGAGTATACCTACCATGCAGCTCTACCAGTTAGGACCAGAGAAAGAAAATTCTTACAAATAGAAGGAAACATTTGGGGAGAATTATACAAAACCAGTGGGTACAGAGGCTGATAGTTATTATCTGTCAGTTTGATTAACCTCTAAGAAATGCTAGTGCTCGTGCTCAGTTGTTAATTGATAAACTTAATTGTGTTTAATTAAAATGTACAGTGCAATATGCATACACTGACCATTTTCATAAAATTTCAATGTATTAGAAGTGGACAATTTTATTTGATTCTTTGTGGCTGGAAAAAGGCTGGAAAACTTTACTAATGTAATTTTATACTAGAAATGTTATTTTACTCAAACCAAAAGAAGAATTTGTTCTTGGTTTAGTATGTGCCTGAGGGAACTATAGGGGTTCATTCTGAGGCTTGAGAATGTATGTACAATTTTTTGTTTTATTTATTTATTTTTTTTACCAAATTCAAAAGTGATGTTGAATTTGGCAATGTTAACAATTACCTCAAATGTACAAGGCCATCATTGGTACAGCTAGGATTCAAACTCAAGAGAGATTGTCTTAAAAACAGTCCCTGTATTTCTGATGTTCTTCTCTGGAAATTCATCCAGCCCTTTGTCAGCCTTTCTTCCTTCCATGTCAAGTTCCTCCGGGTTCTGAACCAGGTCTTGCTTTGCTATTCTCTTTGCTGGCTATCTCATCTTTTTCCACAAACAGAAATACCTCTGTTTTTAAAAAATTAAATTTATTTATTTGTTCACTTCTACATTGCAGCCACAGTTTCCTCTCTCTCCTCTCCCCCGAGTGCCTCTCCCCACCCCACCTCCTGTTCCCACCCTCCAATCCACTCTCCCTCCAATTCTGTTTAGGAGAGGGCAAGTCTCCCATGAGTATCAAGAAAACATGGCCTATCAAGTTGCAGCAAGACTAAGCATGTATTAAGGCTGGGCAAGGTGACCCAGTATGAGGAGTAGGGTCCCAAGAGCCTGTGAAACAATCAGAGACAGGCTGTTCCCACGGTTAGGAGTCTCACAAGAGGACCAAGCTACACAACAGTCACGTATATGCAGAGTGCCTAGGTCAGTCCCTTGAAGGTTCTTTCATTGTCAGTTTAGTCTCTGTGAGCTCCTACAAGCCCAGCTTAGTTGATTCTGTGAGTTTTCTTGGAGTGTCCTTGACCCCTCTGGCTCTACCACCCTTCCTCCCCACCTTCTGCAGGATTCCCTGAACTCCACCTAGAGTTTGGCTGTGGGTCTCTGCATCTGTCTCCACCAGCCACCAGGTGACTCCTCTCTAATGACAATTGGACCAGGAACCATCTGGTCACAAGAGATGGCCAGTTCAGGCTAAGTATCTTTTATTGCTAAGAGTCTTGCTGGGGTCACCCTGGAAGATTTCTGGAAGATTCCTTTGCACCAGGCTTTTACCTGACCCCAAAATGCCCTGTCTTTTCAGCAGTCTCTTTCAGCACTCTCCCTCTCTGCCCCTCCCCCAACCTGATTGCTCATGTTCCCATCCCCACCCACCCTCAGTCCATTCACAAAATCTCTTCTATTTCTCCTTCCCAGGGAGATGGCATTCCCTCATGAACCCTCTTGTTACATAGTCTCTCTGGGTCTGTGGATTGTAGTGTAGTTATCCTTTGTTTTACAGCTAATATCCACTTATGAGTTAGTATAGCTTTCTCAGTCTGGGTTGCCTCACTCAGAATGATTTTTTCCTCTACTTGCATTCATTTGCATTGAAATTTCACAATGTCCTTGTTTTTATCATCTAAGTAATATTCCATTGTGTAAATGTTCCACATTTTTTAAATCCAATCACGGTTGAGGGACATCTAGGTTGTTCCCAGGTTCTGGCTATTACAAATAAAGCTGTTATGAATAGAGTTGAACAAGTGTAACAGTTATGACTGAGCATCCTTAAGGTACATGATCAAGGGTGGTAAGACTGGATTTTGTGGTAGATTGATTCCCAATTTTCTGAGAAACCACCACACTGACTTCCAAAGTGGCTGTACAAGTTTCTACTCCCACCAGCAAAGGAGGAGTGTTCCCCTTGCTCTGCATTCTCCCCAGCATGAACTGTCACTTAGGTTTTTGATCATAGCCATTCTTATAGGTATAAGATGGGCTTTCAGAGTCATTTTGATTTGCATTTCCCTGGTGGCTAAGGTTGTTGAACATCTCCTTAAGTGTTTCTCAGCCACTGGAGATTCTTCTATTGAGAATTCTCTATTTAGAACTTTACCCTATTTTTAATTGGGTATTTGGCTTGTTGATATCTAGTTTCTTTATATATTTTGGAAATCAGCCCTCTGTCAGATGTGGAGTTGGTGGAGATCTTTTCCCATTCTGTAGGCTGCCTTTTGGTCCTTTGCCTTACAGAAATTTTTCAATTTCATGAGGTCCCATTTTTGTCAGTCTTAGTGCCCATGCTACTGGTGTTCATTAGATGCTGAAAAAGCCTTTGACAAAATTCCATAGCCTTTCATGATAAAAGTCTTGGCAAAATCAGGGATACAAGGGACATACCAAAATATAATAAAAGCAATATATGGCAAGCCAATTGCTAACATCAAATTATATGGAGAGAAATTCAAAGCAATTCCACTAAAATCAGGACTAAGACAAGGTTTTCCACTCTGTCATACCTCTTCAATATAGTACTTGAAGTTCCAGCTAGAGCAATAAAACAACTTAAGGAGACCAAGGGATACAAATAGCAAAGGAAGAAGTAGAAGTATCATTATTTGCAGATGATGTGAAAGTATACATAAGCAACTCAAAAAACTCTACCAGGGAACTCCTATAGCTGATAAACATATTAGGTCAAATGGCTGGATACAAGATTAGCTCAAAAAAATCAGTAGCTCTCCCATATACAAATGATAAATGGGCTGAAAAAGAAATCAGAGAATCAACACTCTTTATAATCGCCTCAAATAATATAAAATATCCTGGTATAACTCTAACCAAACAAGTGAAAGATCTGTATGACAAGAACTTCAAATCTTTGAAGAAAGAAATTGAAAAAGATATCAGAAGATAGAAAGATCTCCCATGCTCATGGATCAGAGGATTAACATAGTAAAAATGATTATCTTACCAAAAGCAATCTACAGATTCAATGCAATCCCCATCAAAATCCCAACACAATTCTTTACAGATCTTGAAAGAAAAATAATCAATTTTATATGGAAAAACAAAAATTCTGTAAGAGCTAAAACAATCCTGAACAATAAAGGAACCTCAGGAGGTATCACCATCCCTGATTTCAAGCTCTACTATAGAGCTATAGTAATAATAACAGCATAATATTAGCATAAAAACAGACAGGTGGATCAACGGAATTGAATCAAAGACCCTGATGTAACTCCACACCTCTATGGATACCTGATTATCAATGAAGAAGCCAAAATTATACAGTGGAAAAAAGAAAGCATCTTCAACAAATGGTGCTGTTTTAACTAGATTCTATCATGTAGAAGAGTGCAAATAGATCCATATCTATCACCCTGAACAAAACTCAAGTCCAAGTGGATAAAAGACCTTAACATAAGTCCAGTTACACTGAACCTGATAGAAGAGAAAGTATGTAATAATATTGAATGCATTGGCACAGGAGACAACTTTCTGAATACAGCACCATAGAAATACTTCTTGAATGTTGGCAAGTCTTAACTTTTACTTCTAGATCAGACATTTCACCTGAGTTCTATATTTGTGTATCAAATATATTAGAGTCACCCCACACTTAAAATTTCATTCCCTTAATTTCTGTACAAACACTATCATACTATCATCTGCAATTTTCCCATCCTTATACGTCACTTACACCTGTGTAAGTTCTCACAATGTGAGCTAGAGGGCTACTGTGGATTTGTCTTCATTTCTGATTTTGACCTCCTACTATATTCCATTGAAATGTTCTCTAAATGTTCCTTGAATCCATTCACTTTCTTCTCCATCTCCAGTGATGATGATAAAGAATAAAGCTATGGAACCAAAGGAGGCTGCTTGAACCATCTTATTGTGGCTGTCTTGGATTTTCTTCCTGTCTTCTGGGAACATATGTCCATACAGTTGTTAAAACCTGTCAAGATCTTGCCTTCCTTGCTTTAAAAATAAAGAGCTGCTTCCAGTCTTATGAAAGCAACAATGACCCAGGGCATTGTCTTTTCACCCTAAACCCATTTTCTCCCTTCTAATTGAAAATTTTCCTGTCTTTTCTAAAAACCCCTTCAAATCCTCCCCCTTCAAATCCTTGCTGGAGTTTTCTTAGTTCTTTTTATTATTTGTTTTATTAGTTTATAAATATATATATATATATATATAATATAACATATATTACATGTTTTATATATTTGTTATTCCTTATTAATTTTCTTAGTTATTCTTCTAGGGCTTCTCTTTAGTCAGCCTCAAACTGGCATTTCCTATGGATTTTTTTTAAAGTTCTGTTGCTTAAATATGAGTGTATTTTATTTAACTGGGCATGTGAGCACATTTTATTTCAGCTATCTTTAATTATAAAACCAGCATAATGTGAAAGGAGAAACTGGATGCCTTAGGAGATCAAGTCCTATGAGTCTGTGAGATTAGGGTTTGGAAAACCCACAGAAGCACTTTCTATTCTCTGGAAAGACCTAATCCTTCTGTTGGCACTTCATCCTTTCAGGCAACAGCATACGTGACAAATGCCCTTACCTACTCCTGACTGCTGCCATAGCTTGCAGATGAGAGAACTGGAACCCTATTGCTGATCTGAGGCTTGACAGGAAGAGAAGGTGGGCGTTTTTCTGACCAAACATGGTCTTCACTCTGCAATAACTGGGCTGTCTAGTTGCACCAGCTGTCTTTTACTACCCAAGAAACTTTACAAAGAGTGGATTTTAAAAAATATATTATAGTTCCGTTGGGAGGATGCTTTGATTTTACAGATTCCAAAAATAAACATCAAAAGGCCATCTGTAAGAACAAAAGTCAAGGGTTAGATTCGATTTGCAGCAGTCTTCAGGCATGCTCCTGTGGCCCCAGGAATTGATAGGAATCAGAAAGTGAAAGAATGGGTTTATGTAGGTTTGCTGCAGGCAATAACATCCCAGCAAAGCTCCCATTAACCCAACTGCTCATCACTGGGTGGTTAAATACAATCTTACATCATTGTCTGGAGACATTCATCTTAAATATAAGGCAGGAAGAAACATTTCTTAAAGCAAACAAGTGACATTTGAGAATCAATATCCTAGGACTAAAAGGATGTGTCATGGACATTTCCAGACTCAGACTGAGGAAGGTGAACGCAACTGGTAGATTTTGGATTCAGAGTCTTGTTTTGCAGCTTCCTACTTGTGAACTTGAGTGAAGTGACTTACTCCATTCTTTTTCAACTGATAACCTGTTTTACATTCAGTAAATATTTACTGAGCATCTAAAACATGCCATAAAATATGAGAGTGGGATTTGGATTGTGTGGTAGATACAGCACACAGGCAGACAAAATGTGTTCCTATTCTCAGGTGTGGGATGCTAAGCAAGGAACCAAGAAAATAGAAAATTTAATACAATTATGCTCAAAACTATGAGTATGTGGAGTATCACATTAAAAGAACTTGTTACTAGCTTAAACTGATATAATAAATGATATCTGTGATCAAGCAAATAAGTGATACCATGAAATGGC
The DNA here is from genome assembly GCF_903995425.1 of Onychomys torridus. Classification (NCBI taxonomy): domain Eukaryota; kingdom Metazoa; phylum Chordata; class Mammalia; order Rodentia; family Cricetidae; genus Onychomys; species Onychomys torridus. The sequence goes on from NC_050447.1 coordinate 115,618,094, forward strand.
ATACCTCTTAACCCAGAGTATTTTTTCATCTAATAAAGACATTGTAGATGTGAGCTGAAGGTTTTTTTTTGGGGGGGGTGTTGTTGTTGTTGTTGTTGTTGTTGTTGTTTTCAAGACAGAGTTTCTCTGTAGCTTTGTGCCTTTCCTGGAACTCGCTTTGTAGACCAGGCTGGCCTCGAACTCACAGAGATCCACGGCCTCTGCCTCCCGAGTGGTGGGATTACAGGCGTGTGCTACCACTGCCCAGCGAGTTTAAGTTCATGAGATGGAAAAATTGTTCATCTGGGTCCTAAATGAAGTAAGGCACTTCCATAAGAGAGGCAGGAGGAGATTACAGACAGATGAGGAAGACAAGACAAGATCATGGAGGCAGAAACTGAAGAGATGGAGCTAAAGACAAGGTGGGCTGCAGCCACCAAATGCCAAAGAAGCAAGACATGCTTCACCGCAGTGGTTCAGGGAATGGACTTTTGCCACTTTAAGTCAATAATGTACATAAAGTCTTTGCTATATAAGATGATAGTGGCTCTGGATTAGGACACGGAATCATCTCATTCCTTGGTTTCAGCCCATAAAAATGGAGCTTTCCCTCCTGAAAAACCTGGTTCAGTAAGTTTCATTTGTTGAAGCCACCAAGATTGGACTCATTTGTTACAGCACCCCTCAGAAATTAGTAGAGTGTCCATATCATAGGGCATGCCAACAAGAGGCACAGTGCCTCGAGTACAGTAAGCACCTAGTCCTTTTTTGTTCTTGTTATTATCCAAAGCACCCCAATTACCGAAGTGCTCAGCCAAACCTTCTACTATCCAGGCAGTAACAGCCATTGGGATTTGTCTTATATGAAATGTTGTGGACAGGTTTTATTAACTACCACTATATCACTTATCACATTATTTTTGCTCTTGAAGCATTGCATTCTAATCCTCTACATATTACTTGCTTTAATGCTACAATTTTATGTTTTGAGTCTGAACTTCTGCCAGTGGGAACCTACCGTAATTTGACTTTTTATTCCTTGGCATATAAGTAAGGAGTCCATGAGGAATGGATTAATCGATGGGCTTGCCAAGTAAACAGTTGAAGATTTCCTGGTTATCTCTTTCATATTGCAGTTCAGAATAAAGAAATAAATCATAGATACTATAAAGGCAAGGGTGTAAGCAAGAAACTGACTTCCGATGTACTCCTTGTTGTTCAGGACCATTGTTTGTGAGGGCGGGCAGCAACCCAATCTGGAGCGTCAGTTGACAGTCTGGACAGGCCAGTGCTGAGGACTCCTGGTGGGGTGAGGGCAATCCCAAGGGAAAGGAAGGACAAATCTGGGATCTTTCTTAGAAATAAAGCTGACAAGACTTTCTTTTGTGATGGTTAGACATGGGGCAGATAAAGGGAAGAAATCAAGAATGATACCTAAGTTTTTATCATCAGCAAACAGAATGAATTGTGGGCAATTTGAATGAATTGCAGACAATTTACTAACATAAATAAGAAGGCTAATGGTTATAGTGCAAGAACTACATTTTCTGTTTTGAGTTGCCTTTTTAACACTTAGAGATAAGTTAAGTGAGCCATCAGATATACAGTGGGTAAGTCAGGCTTGGTCAGGCTTGGAGATAGCTCATGGAAATTAATACTGTGTTTAACTGATGGACTTGTTCTCCCAGGCTATGATATCAAAATTCCCCAAACTATGCAGATTGAAACAAACAAAAAGACCATGCTATTTCACAAGTGTAGAAGCTTAAAGTGGAAGCCAAGATTTGTCAGCAGGCCTAGGCTCTCAGAGTATCCAAAAGAGAATGCCTTTCTTCATATTCCTTGATATTCCTTCACTAGAAGGCACAGCACTCTGATCTCAGTTGTCTCTCTGCCTGTCTAAAGATTTTTCTCTCTTTAGCGAGACACAATCTTAGAGGTCAGCATCCTGGCTCTACAATATTCCAACATTTTGAGAGTAAATAGAGAAGAAAGTCTGAGAAGATAAGATGAAAACTTAGAAGATCCTGGCCTCACAGAATACAATAGAAATGTTTTTTTTTTAAGTAGTGGTTAAACAATTTTTAAATGTGATATAATATGAAAGCCATTTTTAAGAGTAAGAAAATGAGAGTGCCAGGACATACACCAGGATTGCTCTCTAAAATTACTTCTGGCTTGGTTTCCACAATTTTTGCCAGGGAATAGATGGATAGATGATAAATAGATGATATGTAGATAGATAGATAGATAGATAGATAGATAGATAGATAGATGATAGATGATAGATAAATAGATAGATAGCCAGCCAGATAGATAGATAGATAGATAGATAGATAGATGATAGATAGCCAGCCAGCTAACTAGCTAGCTAACTAGCTAGATGGGTCGATGATAGATAGATAGATAGATAGATAGATAGATAGATAGATAGATATGATAGATAGATATGATAGATAGATAGATAGATAGATAGATAGATAGATAGATAGATAGATAGATAGATAGATAGATGATAGAATAGTTGGAGTGAGGGATCTATATTCTGAATGGCTATCCCTATTCATACATCAAAGTTCTAGTTCCCAAGGTGCATTGTGATGGCAGAGTGGATAGACCATTATGATATTGTAATTCAACATTGTGATGGTAAAATTGAAGAATATAACACTGTGATGTCACAATGGAACATTGTGCTACCATAATTCATCAACGTGTTGTCACAGTGCAACATTGAGACAATACAATGTAACATTTTGAAATCACAATAGAGCACTTTGAAGTCACAGTGAAATGCTGTGAAGTCACCTTGGAGCATTGTGAAATCATAGTGGAATGTGGAAAATTTTGATGATGTAGTGGAGCATTGTGATGACACTCTGATGCACTGTGGGTCACACTAGAGCATTTGCTCCCACATTGGAGGATTGTGCAGTCATAGTGGAGCATTGTGATGACATAGTGGAGCACTATCATGATTAATATTAGTGTTGTGATATCAAAATAGAAAATTATTAGCACACAGTGGAGCATTGTGATGACAGAGAAGAGCACTGTGTTGTCACAATGTAGAATTGTGGTAACATAGTGAAGCATTGTCATGTGTCAATGGATCATTGTGATAGCACAACCGATCATGGCGATTTCATAATGAAACATTCAGATGGCACAATGGATCTTTGTAATGTCACAATCAAGCACTGTGATGAAACAATGGAGATTCATGATGTGATAATGGAGCATTATAACATCATAGTAAAGTAATGTGAAGACACACTGGAGCTCTATGTTGTCACAGAGCATCATTGTGATATCAAAAAAAGGAGAATTGCAACATGGTGACAGCACACTGGAGGTTTGTATGTCACAAAGTGGCATTACAATGGCACATTGGTCACCATGATGTCACTGCAGAGCGCTGTGTTGGTGCGATGGATCATAGTGATGTCACACTGCAGCAGTTGTGATATGAGCTCACACAAAGGATCGCTGTCACTGTGCATTGATATCAGGAAGTGTGGACTTGGGAGACTGATTCAGTTATGTAGTGGTGCCCTCAACAGTTGCTTTAGTACCTTTTGGTAAGACATCACAGAGAGCTCATTTACCTCTTTCAAACCCTCAGACCACACAACAAGAATACCCTGTCCCTGAGGAAGGTGCTATCTCCAGGCACCACATCTGTTGTCACATTGATTTCAGACATCTCAGCTTCCAGAATTTCAAGTAGTAATTCCTGTTGTCTACAAGTTACCCAGTTCATGGAATTTTGTTTTAATAATCTGAACAAACTAAGATAATCTTAGAACTCTCTCCCTCTGTGTTTGTGTTTTTGATACTCTCTGTAAACAAATTTTACACATTATATATATATATAATAGTATCTGGATGTTTTAGATATCAAGATATCACCCTCTCTCCCTTTTCCTCCCTCTCCATGTATTTTCACAGAGTAACTTCTGAAAAATTGACTTAGATCACATGTTCTGAATTATAGACATTAAAATTAGCTTATTATCATGTGCCTGCATCCTTTAAAGTTTACTTTTTGTTAATTAATCTTGCTATTTTTTGAGGTTTTAAATTTTTTTTTATCATTAAATCTTAACATTTTCCATTACTTTATACTTCATTTGCAAAAGTGTTCATCCTTTCCTTCCTGGTGTTAAGCTGCTATTATTTCTAAGACCTTGCTCATTCATAATCCCGTCTTCTATTGCTATTCAAATCACATCCTGATCTTTGTTCATGTCTGTGTCTGGGTGTCAAGCCACCAAAACCTCCATGACTCTGTACTCCATAATGTGTACTCAGTGTGCAAATAATGCATACTCAGTGTGCAAATAACGCGTACTCAGTGTGCAAATAACACATACTCAGTGTGCAAAGGACACAGTGCAGATGGAGATGAATGATCAAAGTCACTTTCTGCTCTTCATTTTTTTTCTATAATTGCATTTTCAATGCAATTTTTTATCCAGGACAGTTAAAATTAGGAGTTGTAAAAGTACAGAAATCAAGTAAAGCACTAGATGGAAGTTGCTTGATGAGTTAAGCCTATCAGGTGCCTGGGACAAATGCTTGGAGACAAAAGCCCTGGAGTGGATTAGTGATGGAGAGCAAAGCTCTCCTGCCTGGGGCTGAGCCCTCCCAGGGCCAAGGACAGCATTTTCCCTGGGGTTTGAAGGGCTCTTCCCCAGGGTCTTTTCTGGGGCCAGAACAAGAGCTAAGGTCCCTTTTCATCACATTTTACATTGACTTTCTAACAAGAGCTCTGTTAGGAAGAACAAGTCAGCTGAGAAAAGCAAGTCTGCTCGGGATGTATTTAACATTTTGCTGACCAAAGTGTATGTGTACACATCAGAACAACGCCTGTGGCCTGAACACATGTTTTCTTACCTGGCTGGAAGAGCCTAGCTAATGAAACTTTCTAGCACACAGGTTAATGAAACATAGGTTCATGAAACAACAAATATTGTTATAATAAAATCAAGACCCTGCTCCTTTCCAGACTGTGTTTTGGAAGCGGGAGGTCATCCTTTCCACGCTTCTCTCTTCAAAAGAAACACTGCCCTTTCTCAGCTTGAAGACTGAGACATCCACATTCCTTCAGTATGTTATCCTCCTTAATTGCTACACTGATGCTCACTGCCTCATAATGATTCTCATTCAAAGTTCAGCCATTGCCCATTGTTGGTATAATTATTATTATCACTATGATGCTATTATTAATACTATTAACAGGATGGAACAGAGGTTGATACAATATACCCTATACAGTGTCTCTTTCAATTTTTCTTTTTTGCTGTTTTCTTCTCTCCCTCCCTCTTTCCCTCCCTCCCTCCCTCCATCTCTCTCTCTGTCTCTCTCTCTGTGTCTTTGTCTCTCTCTCTCTCACACACACACACACCCACACACCATACCACACCACACCTGGCTTTCACTCACTGTACTGCTCTTTACAACATTGCTAAGACAGCACACAACCCCTGCCCTTTCTCGGTGCAGATTTAGCTGCAGTAGAGAGTTCATGGTCTACTGTCACGTACAATTTTTGTTCTTTTGTGCAGTAATTGAAATGGATTCGTGACTCAACCCCTTATTGAAATACCGCATTGTCAGGCTGACACATTTAGAAAATGCTAGAACTCCTACCATAACCAAAGCTGTCTTTCTGGTCTCATGTTCCATTATGTTTCCCATTAGTAGCTGTCCGTGCTTGGAGACTCTTTCTCCTACTTAATTCAGTTGCATGACTGGAGGTAATGAAAAGTCTCAAAGAATTGCAGGTTGGAGATGAAAAATTGTACCCTGTCTTCTGAACAGATTACTTAAAAGGTAATGCCTATACCAGAACTTCCACCTGAAATTTTGGAGAAGTCACACAGAGTTCTTGGGTATAAAATGACCTTGAACTCTGAATTATAATTAATGAGTGTATTTGTAATCTCTTTTAAGTGGTCCCAACTAAGTATGGACCTAGTGATAAGAGCCGTGCCTTTTGAGATTTCCCAGGTAAAACTTTATAGCTTGTTTGAACCTAGCCATTTTCCTTGACTTTCATTCTATAGCACATTTTCTATGAAGAAGTTGATACCTGAGAGGTAAAGTGTTTCATGTCATTTTAAGGAGGAGTGGGCTCTGGGGTTGGATTTGAGTGCTCCTGGGCTCTAGAACCAAGACTCCAGGTTAGAGTGAGTGCATACTCAATTTCCATCCTTGTCATCCTAGCCAGGTGACATTTCTATGGCAAGCTCTCAGTGGACACTGGTCCTTAGCCTCACAGACAATGCCATTCTCAATTTGAATGTTGTTCTTGTCATGCAAGTTTATACTCATTTGTTCATTTTATATATACATTATACACATATATATACATATACATACATACACACACACACACACACATATATATATATGATTCTCCATGCCTTGCTGTGTTCTTCCTGTCACATCTCTCAGCCTATGTCTCCTTCATTCCCAGTCCACCTCCCTCACTAAGGATGGAGCCTTTCTGTCTACAACAGCGATGTCTGCTCTACTTTGCTTTGTCCCTTTCATGGGCACTTTTCTATCCCCCCGCCCCTTGATGTCTGAGCCTACTACATCTTTGAAATGTAATAGAATCTGGTGTTTTCAGTTTAGTTGTTTGTGTCGCCCCACCCCACCCCACACCCCACCCCACCCCCAAAAGCTAAGTTGCTGCTTTGGCACCTGTTTGCAAGCTTAGTGTTGTTCTGTGTGATCCTAATTCCAGTGCACACAGTTCCACTCTGCATGGAAGGCTGCTCCTTTGCTTTAACCTAGGGAAGGTCTTGGAGAGACCCTTTAACCTTACAACCCCTGAGGGATTCACCCTGAGGCCACAGAGCCAAGACTTCACTCATCACATTCCCGATTCTCTCTGGAATCATCTCGGCTATTCTGAGTTTATTCTACGGTCCTGGTCCTACTGAGAAGATCCTAACTGGTCAACTTGCATCCCTAGAATTCATACAGAGCAGCCCTGCCTCAGGGCCATGAAGTCTGCAGAGTAGCTCTCAGATCTCTGGCATCTGTCTGTGGCTCTATTGACAGCCCTCAGCAGGCTGCCAGGGCTATTTATCTCTTCTGTCTGTCTTGTCTCATGGTTTTGAATAGAAAGAAGTAGTCAGGCAGCACATAGACCAGATTTTTAACAATAATAAAACAATCCACAAAAAAAAAAAACAAGCAAAAAAACAAACAAACAAACCAAAACCAAAACCCAGTCAATCAACCAACCAAACTGATTCTCACTCCATCACCTTTTCCCACTCTTGATTTCAAGTGCTCCTGTGAGGCCAGACACTGAGTGTCTTTTGTAGAATTCTGCCTGCTGGCTGAGGCTCCAGCAGAAGGCATGCACACTCTCTTGTCTACTATATGGGTGACAGTTTGCCATATATGCACTTATTTTGTTAAATTTTGAATCAATCAAATTTGGAATGCCATTATAGTGTGGACAAATAACCTTCTTTTGTAGGAAAAAATATTGTCCCAGATCCTTGGGAAAGAAGATTCCATCCTTATTTTTAGGCACTTACTCTTATGAGCCCACACAGTGAACACAGGATATTCAACTGTCCCTCAGAATCCAGATGTTCAAGTCACATATATAAAACGGCATAGCATGTCAGCTGTACACATCATTCCATCTACTTTAAATTGTCTCTAGATGACTTACAATATCTACCATGATGTAATTGTCATGGAGAGAGCTGTCACATTAGATTATCTAGGGAACAATAACAGTAAAAGAAGTGTGTGTGTATTTGGTAATGATGCATTTTTCTAGATATTTGCATCCCAAGTTTGTTTAATCCACAAATAAAGAACTTACACATATGGGAGAGCATATGCATCACTTTGTAGGCATCACTACAACGGTTGAACACACACTCTGCAACTCAACTCATTCCTGTCTACCCCGGTACGACTAGTCAATGACTGACAGATTTGCATTATTCACAAAGAAACCACTTTGATCTCAGCTGTGTAACTGTTCAAGTCAGCATACAATTGACCTTGTCATAGTTTTCCAAATCAAATACATTTCAAGTCCCTCAGGTCCCTGTCATTCCCAACATCTTACACTAGAAGAACATTGGCCCCTTCCGCTGCCTTGCTATTTCAGCCCACACTTGGTCACCTGAGCACAGTGCACCATAGCTCCATTCCTACTGAGCCACTGCAGGGGATTTGTTCTAGGGTCACCCCAAATGGTTCTGCTCTCAGATTCTATAATCACACAACCCTCCGCATTACTGCCCTGAGATGCTTAAGTCTGAGACTGAAGGTATTTACTTGCACAACTGTCTGCCCATCTCCCTGTGAGCTACCTAGGAGAGACGGGACTCACCTTATTTTTCTCTGTGTTCCAAGTGTGTTTTTAACACAATTCCTGGAACCTTTAAAGCATGTGCCTGGAGTGACTGCCTGTGTGCATGATTGATCTGCAACTGATCTATCACTTGAAGCCTGCATTCATAGGGTAAGCAGCAATGTGACCATACATGAAGTTATAATACACACACAGTGGCATAATGCAGACCCAGCCTTAGAATCTCTATGGCAAAATCCTACCAAGGAGATCATTTGATGTAAATACTGCTTCTTGATGATGTTGGCACTCTCCGAGAGACCTTTGTATTTGGTTTGTTAATCAGCCACTGTCCTGTTTTAGTTCCCCATGAAGCTGTCATGAGCTGCTGGAACACTGGCGTGCCATTTTCTTTCCTTGGGCAGTTTGTTGGGGGTGTTTTTCTTTGAATAGGCAAATCTGCTAGACAGGTCTGAGGCGTTGATTGTTATTTGAGTTGAGGATTAAGAACATTATTTAGTCACTAGTACATACACTGTGTTTTCTCCTGTCATTTCAGGGGAGGAATCAACGGAGACATCTTAGCATTCTTTATAAGCTACAGATAATCTCTCACTGAGTGTATGTTTTTCTACCTGTAGCTTGGAGCCAATTGTTGTTCACTGAAACGAATGAGGTCTACTACTTGTTTGAGGTTAAGTCTAATTTGATTTGGCAATTTAAGTATGCACCCCTCACACTCTGTACCAATATGGAAACACTCTTTGTGCAATCATGGCTTGCAATCTTATCTGTTCTCATCTGTAGTATTTTCTGTGTGAGTGTTTGTATTGATCTCCACATTATGAGCAACTGCAAAATTCAGGGTTGACTGTAGCTTAACTTTGAACTGCCTATGTGAGGTTCCTAAAGAAGCCTGAAGCAAAAAATAGTTAAAAAGACACAGTGAATCTTGGATAAAACACATAAAAGTAGAAAGGGGCCCATGATATGGAATAAGCAGTTCAGAGAGGCTGTGACAAGGCAACAGAACACATGAGCTATTCCAGTGGAAGGGGACACTGTATACAAAAGTATACATCAGAGGGAAAGAGCGACAGGAAGGTGAGGAGACGGCTGGGCAAGGGAGAATCAACTGAAACAAAGTGTATTTGCAAATGCCAAAATCATAAAAATAAAAAAGAGAGGAAAATCTTACTCAGGTGCCTGAGTTCAGAGAATCACACTTTCAAGCCCTGCCTCAGCTAAGAGTGAGTTCAAGATCAGACTTGGAAGCTTAGTGAGAACTCATCTCAAAATAAAAAGAGTCAAGAGGGCTGTAATTGTAGCTCATTGAGAAGGGACCTGCTCGGCATACACAGAGGCCCTGGTTCCTTCCCAGTACTGAAACACACACACACACACACACACACACACACACACACAGAATGAAAAAACAAAAGACAAATAAAACAATGTAAAGTTCATTTTTAGTTCATGAGATCACAGTACAATGGCTCCAGGGCTGGTTTGGCCCCTAGACAGTAGTTTCAGTGCCTGTGGTATGATGAGCTGTTGGTTTCTTGAGAGCATGAGGGCAGGTCATCTTGAATAATGATCATTGGGAGTCTGGATTTTTTGTTATTTAGTATTTGAAACATTTTAGGGCTTCATTTTGTTGGTGGTGGTACTCAGTTTATTTTAGTGCTCAAAGTGTAATAGTAAATGCTTTCCCCCATCAACAGATATACATACATGTGCACATACATGTGCATACAATGAGTTAAAATGGCATTAAGAAAATTTCAAATAGAACTACATGTGAGAAGGCTCTATACACAGAAACAGGGATTTACTAGATCTCTCTCCGTGTTTTTCTCTAACCATGTGCTCTGTCTTTATTTACACACTTTTGTCCTACATATGATCATCATAAGATACATATGATCATATAAGAATGTATACTCATCATTATATGCATGCAAAACTCATATAATTTTGGAGGTTTTTTTAATTTGATAGTTTTTTGTTTTTGTTTTTGTTTTAAACTTTTTAAAAATTATTATTATATTTGTGTTTTAATTTTACATATTAGCCATGGGTTCCCCTGTCCTCCCCCTCCTTCTCCCACCTTCCCCCCAGCCCCTCCCCTCCATTCCCATCTCCTCCAGGGCCAAGACTCCCCTGGGGATTCAGCTCAACCTGGTAGATTGAGTACAGGCAGGTACAGTCCCCTCCTTCCAGGCTGAGCAAAGTATCCCTGTGTAAGCCCAAGGTTCCAAACAGCCAGCTCATGCACTAAGGACAGATCCTGGTCCCACAGACTGGGTGCCTTCCAAACAGTTCAAGCTATTCAATTGTCTCACTTATCCAGAGGGCCTGATCCATTTGGGGGCTCCACAGCTTTTGGTTCATAATTCATGTGTTTCCATTAGTTTGGCTATTTGTCCCTGTGCTTTTCCAATCTTGGTCTCAACAATTCACACTCTTACAGTCCCTCCTCTTTCTCAACAATTGGACTCCTGGAGCTCCACCTGGGGCCTAGATCTCTGCATCCACTTCCATCAGTTATTGGATGAGAGTTCCAGCACGAGAGTTAGGGTGTTTGGCCATCTGATCACCAGACTAGGTCAGATCAGGCTTTCTCTCAACCATTGCCAGTAGTCTACAGTGGATGTATCATTGTGGCTTTCTGGGGACCTCTCTAGCACTTTGCTTCTTCCTGTACTCATGTGGTCTTCATTTATCATGGTCTGTTATTCCTTGTTCTCCCTTTCTGTTCTTGTGTTCTTGATCCAGCTGGGATCTCCTGCTCCTCTAAGCTCTCTTTACCTTGAACCTTGCCCTTCATTACTCCCACTGTCATCCAGGTTGTTCATGTAGATTTCATCCATTTCTCTGTTATTGGGTGATCTCTGTGTCTTTCTTAGGGTCCTGTTTTTTAGGTAGCCTCCCTAGAGTTGTGTAGCAGTCTAGTCATCTTTGTTTTACATCTAGTATCCTACTATGAGTGAGTACATACTATGTTCATCTTTCTGAGTCTGGATTACCTCACTCAGGATTATTTTTTCTAGATCCATCCATTTGCCTGCACACCTCATGATGTCATTGTTTTCCTCTGCTGAGTAGTACTCCATTGTGTATATGTACCATATTTTCTTTATCCATTCTTCAGTTGAAGGGCATCTAGGTTGTTTCCAGGTTCTGGCTATTACAAACAATGCTGATATGAACATAGCTGAGCAAATGCCCATGTGGTATGATTGAGCATTCCTTGGGTATATGCCCAAGAGTGCTATAGCTGGGTATTGGGGGAGATGGATTCCCAATTTTCTAAGGAAGCACCATATTGATTTCCAAAGTGGCTGTACAAGTTTGCATTCCCACCAGCAGTGGAGGAGAGTTCCCCTTGCTCCATATCCTCTCCAGCATAAGCTGTCTTCTGTGTTTTTGATGTTAGCCATTCTGACAGGTGCAAGGTGGTATCTCAGAGTCATTTTGATTTGCATTTCCCGGATAATTAGGGATGTTGAACAATTCCTTAAATGTCTTTCAGCCATTTGAGCTTCCTCTGTTGAGAATTCTCTGATTAGTTCTATAGCCCATTTCTTAATTGGACTGTTGGGCATTTTGATGTGACTTATTTGATAGTTTTTGTTTGTTTTGGCTAGCCTCAAATCCACTGTATAGTCAAAAATGACCTTGAACTTTTGATACTCCTCCCTCTACCTCCTCAGTACTGGCATTACAGGACTGTAACTCCATGCCCACCCAGTGTATGTGGTGCTGGGGATCGAACCCAGGTCTTTATGCATGCTAGTCAACCAGTCTACCAATTGAGCTCCTCCCCCAACCATCTCCAAATTCGAAAAAGTTTGTGCTACCCATTTTGTGTCTATTTAAAATTAACATATTTTAAAAATGTTCTGATGTAAACACTGTTTTTTCCACAGCAACATGCTATCTTAACTAAATAACATCACATATTGATTAATTTTGTTAGATTACTTCCAATATAAGGAATTCATTTGATATCACAGTATGAAGAAATAAGTAAGAAAACACCTCATTAGTGTTTTTTTGGAAATCTATGCTAATAGGTAAATTTATGTTAGTAGAAGGGGTTGGCTGCTTCTTAATGGGAGAAAATGGACTATATACTTTATAACCTTAATGTGTTTTTCCTCTTTGCTGAGGTATGGACTTGCTATGCTCTCTGTGGTACTTTTTATTTGCTTTGCTTTTTCTGTGTTCCATTTTAATCTACCTTCCACCAATTATTGAATTCTACAACCTATACTATACTTAGGGTGTGCAGACTTACTGGAACTGAAATGTGAAGGGCTGCTTCTTACTTCTTTCTTTTTTTGAAATGTGGTAATGGTAACCAGGTCTCATGTATGTCAGACAAACAACTCACCATTCACATCAGATTATGGCAAAATAAAAATTCAACTTCCTGGAAAAGGCAGAGTCTGTATTTTATTATTCACCTCAGATGAATTTGTTGAACTTTACAGATACAGAACATTCTATTAACCAAAGTACACTTGTTGTAGAATACTATTTTAAGATATGTTACATTTGTTTATGCTGGGGAACATTTGTTTAATGATGTAAAGATGTGTTGCATTCTTTTATGTTACATTTTTTTTTAATTTGTGAGGCTGTGCGACTTTGCCTGTCTAAAACACTGATTGGTCTAATAAAGATCTGAATAGCCAATAACAAGGCAGAAGAAAAGATAGGAGGGCCTGGCAGGCAGAGAGAATAAATAGAAGGAGAAAAGGAAAGAGGAGAGAAATTAAGGAGCGGAAAAAAAAGGGGCCAGCCACACAGCCAGACATGGGATAAGAAGGAAAGGAAAGATATACAGAAATAGAGAAAGGTAAAATCCCAGAGACAAAAGGTAGATAAGGGTTAAGTTAAGAAAAGCTGGCAAGAAACAAGCTAAACTAAGGCTGGGCTTTCATAAATAAGAATAATCCTCCATGTGATTTATTTGGGAGCTGGGTGGCAGGCCCCTCAAAGAGCAAAAAAGTCAAGAGAAAAAATAAAGGCCAACAACACACTCTAGTCTTAAATATTGGCAGTAAAACTTTTGATGAAAGAATCTAAAAATTTAACTCATATGTAATGTTTATCATGGAAGTTAAAGGTAACACAAGCCCAGGTGCCTTGAATATCAGAACAAATGCTATAAAAAAGCAATGTCACAGAGACAACCACAAGAACATTTGAATCTGAAATGGATATAGTATCATCTTTATCTAACAAACCTATATGTTATCAACAAAATAAGTAAGTAAGTAAGTAAGTAAGTAAATAAATAAATAAATAAATAAATAAATAAGTAAATAAATAAATAAATAATAAATAAGAGCATTTCCTGGAGGCAGCAACATTTAACTCACTGACAATATACACTGACAAACCACACAGTACTTGCCCTGAATGCTCAGAGTCAATTTCATTTCCTATCTTCAAAATGCAACCTTACAACTCCCTTGCTTGCAGAATGGAAGACTAACATTGTGACAATGGATATCCTGCCAAAAGGAATCTACAGACTCAGTACAATGCCCATCAACATTCTAATGACATCCTTCACAAAGACAGAAAAAGTATCTCAAAAAGAGAATTTTTTTAATTTAAAATTTATATAGAAGCAGAAAAGCTAAAGCAATCCTGAGTAAAACGAGTAAGACTGGAGATATCACTATGCCTGATTTCAAGGTATACTACAGAGCCATGGTAGCAAAACCAGCATGGCATTGATACAAAACAGAAAGACAGATGATTAGGATAGAAGAGCCAGACACAAAGCCATGCAACTACAGCCAGATAGTGACCAAGGTGCTCCAAAATTATTAGAAAAAAAAGTAGAGAAAACTCTTCAGGATGTAAGCACATGGAAGGACATGCTGAATAGTCCAGCTGCTCAGGACACAATGCCACCTGACAAATGGGATATCATGAAATTACAAAGCTTCTGTACACCAAAGGAAACAGTTAAACAAGAGAAGAAACAGCCCACAGAACAGGAGAAAAGCTTCACTAGCTGTGCAGCCAACAGAGCATTATTATTTAAAATATACATAACTTAAAAACAAAATAGCAAGAAATCAGATAACCTAATTGATAAGTGGGCTAATGAAATGAGCAGACAGTTCTCTAAGAAGAGGGTCTTTTTCCCACATCCCTCTCCTCCTTCTAAGCCCTCCCACATACCCTTTTCCTTGCTCTTTCAAATTTATGACCTCTTTTTTCATCAATTAAGTGTGTGTGTGTGTGTGTGTGTGTGTGTGTGTGTGTGTGTGCAGACAATTCTTAAAAGATGAAATACAAAGGGAAAATAAACATGAAAAAATTGTTCAATATCATCAGCAGTCAGAGACATGCAAATTATATCAGAATTCCAGTTATTGAGGAAACTAATAATAAGTACTTGCAAGGATTTGGACAAAAGGGAACTCTTATACAGTCCTGGTAGGAAAAGCAACTGTTCATCCACTATGGAAATGAATCCTTCAAAAATTAAAACATAGATTACAGTAGTCCTAGATATACCACCTATGGGTGTTCAGTTAAAGGACTGAAAGTCCACAAATCACAGAGATATTTTCCAGTTAATATTTATTGCAAACCACTCACAGGATCTAAATTAAGGACTTAATGTAAGTGTCTATCAGCAGAGGAACAGATGAGATAATATGATGCAAATACAATGGGACCTTTTCAGCCATGGAGAAGAGTGTTGCTTCATCATTTGCAGAGAAATGGGTATAACTGGACATAAACAAACTAAGTAAATTGGGTCAGTGACAGAGACAAATACTACATATTTTCTCTCATTTGTACTTCTCATATTTTATATAGACACATAAATATATATACATACATGACTTGGAATTTAGAAGCAAAACTCTCTGGGCTAGTGGGAGACTAATCAAAAATGGGGATGGCTGCTCAGTGGGAGAAGGTATTGATGTACACTATATTCTTGCATAAGAGTTTTATTTAACCCAATACCACTTATGGAAAGTGCATACCAATTAAAATTTTAAAGAAAACCCACTTTGCACAAAGACAATGTCTAGATCTTTTTGGAACCTACAAGGATGGAGATGATGCATGTCAATTATGAAGAAGCTTCCGGAATCTTCCTGCACTTCATGCCATCTGACATTTATGAAGCAGTCAAAAATACTTTTTTCTTCTAGGACAGCTGAGAATCTGAGGTTCAAAGAGGATGTGAATTATTTAAGTCCTGTGCCTGAAAAGTGAAATGGTGGATGCTTGGTTATTTAGGAAACCCCATTGTGGGAAGAATTTGAAATAATTATTTGAAGAATTTCTCGATCCCCACAAATTCATCAGAGTATTATGCCACTCTCTCATAAGAGATATTATTTCAATTCAATCCCTTTGAATGTGTGGAAACAGCAAGTGTTTGAGGCACCAGTGAGAGAGCTCAACAGGTTGAGGCATTTGTTCCTAAGTCCATTAACCTGAGTTTGAGACCTAGAACTTACATGATACAAGAAGAGAATCTAATCCTTTAAGTTGCCCCTTCACCTCCACATCTATGACCTGGCACTCGTGGCCACATCTCACCACACGAAGTAAATAAATAAATATATTTTAAGAAAGAATTTGTGGAATGCTGCTGCTTCAATCTAGCTCTGCAACCCCCTTCATTATGATGTGCAATTGAAAACACGGTTTGAAGTAAGCCCTACACAGGCTCCTATGAAGACATGCACTTGGTATTTGAACCCAGGGCTCTGACAGCAACTTTCTCTTATCTCTCTAGGAATGACTTCGAAATATGAATTCCCCTCCAGGTACAAGGCATTCCACACCTTTGGCAGAAACCATTCACCTGGCTGAGAATGCAAGGATAATTGGCTATAAAAGTTCAATGCCAGATGAAAAGAGAATTCCAGAGGTAGGTGCAGCACATTTAAATGAACCCTCCAAACGATGTAGCACTGAGCTGTGTGTATTCATTTGAGAGAGGGCGTTGGTGGCAGTGTTGATGGACATAAAGATAGTGTGTGTCCCAACAAGTTATAAAGCCTTAATACATCATATTTTCCTCATCTGTAGAGTTCCTGCCTTCCAGGATTATTATGGAAGTAAACTGAAAGAGGTTATAAAATGCCAAACAAACTTTGGGCACCGCAAATTTTTCACCTATGACTAGCTCTCTGGGTGGACAAATGTGTTTGCATTCTCTACTGAATCACTGAAACACTGACTTGAAAACAAAAATACCCAATTTGAAAATTCATCCTTAGCCCTTGAAATGAACCAAATGTTTATATTCCTCCTAAATTTTGTGTATTAAAATTTTAGCTCCCAGCATGATGAAGATGGAGCCTTTGGAAGGTGGTGGAGCCCCCATAAATTAACTGGGTCCAACTGAAGAAAACCCAGGGTCGTCTCACTCCTTCCTCCATGTGAAGTTACAGTGAGAAGATATGACACATGTCAGTGCCTTGATCTTGGACCTAGACATGTCCTGAACTGTGAGAAGTAACTCTTTTGTTGTTTATAAGGCACCAATTCTGTGGTAGTTTCATTATAGAAATCCAAACATACCAAAATAGCCATTTCTCCATTGCTGCTATGACATGGCTTTGTCCCATTGGAGGCAAATCTCAAAGAAGTTACTTGCTTTCATGCTTTCATTTTATTCTACTCACTTCTCTCTTAAAGCAACCCTACCCAGACTTTCAACCCCGTGACAATTACAACTTGACGTCAAGTTGCTCAGTCCAATGACCCTTTCTTCATCATGATGCTGTGGCACAGGACCCGTGAAAACCATCAGTGACACAGTTGCTGACTCCCTTTTCCATGATTAATTTTGTTAGTTTGTTTGTAAGAGACTTACTTCTCTTGGTTTTTCTACTCCCCAATGAATTACCCCTTCTCTAGTTCCTCCAAGTCTGAGACAGTGAATATTGAAGTATCAAGGAACTCAGCCTTCTTTCATTTCCCCTCTGAGCTGGATAGTTTTAACTGTCAACTTAATACAGCCTAGAATCACTTGGGAGGATGTCGTAATGAGGAGTTATCTTTGTTAGACTGGCCTGTGAACATGTCTGTGGGAGGTTGTCTTGATTGTTAATTGATATAGCAAGACTGAGTCCATTGTGGGTGGTACCACTCTCTCAGTAGGGGATCCAGAAAAATATAAAAGCAGGAGTTAGTAGAGAGCAAGCAAGGATCCACATGTATATTCTCTCTATGGATTATGGATGTGATGTTTCAAGTTCCTGCCTTGAATTCCCTTGAATAATGGACTGAACCTTGGAATTGTGAGCCAAGTAATATTTGTCATGGGAACAGAAATGAGACTAGAACACCCTCTCTACCATGTCTTCCCTAAAGCTATGGGTTCAAAGGTCATTCATAAACTGACAACTGTAACTATAAGCATTAATTCCACATACCTTCCAAGCTGCAGCATCATATAGTCAGCTGCCTCCCAGACATCTATTGGCATCCTAAACTCAGGCTCAAGAAATTGTCCTTTGCTGAAATAAACTTGTGCTAAATGGTATTGACCAAGATAGATTTCATCAGAAAAATAAAGATATTCAAGATGGTGACTCACAGCCATACTAAAAAAAGTCAAGTCATATATGAAATGAAGGCACAGGAGACCAAGAGAGCTTTGTGGGTCTTTTCTTAACGAAATTTCCTGTAGAAGTCTTGGGATGAATATTGATTTGAACGTGCCAAGTTGTCTGCAAGTAGCTTCAATTTCTGGATTTAGGGGAGGCCATGAGCACAAGCATATCATGTATTTGAGTGTAGATGGAGGTGTGCAGTCTTCAGAATTTGCTCCTTTGGCTTCCAGTTGAAGCATAAAGTAGGAATCCTCAAGATCACAGCATAGACAGCTCAAACCATTATGTGATTTGCATGGATTTTTTTCTTTCACATTATCACCAGGAGTATGTTATATTTGGGATCTCCTTGTTGTATGCATATTTCTACAAAAGGAAAAATAAACATTCAATGAGTTTATCATCCAAAGGATTTCCCAAAGCTCTGGGTATACATTGGTGCATTGTACTAATTTTTTTTGGGGGGGCAATACCTTTGTGAACTAAACCAGTCACTTGGAATTCCACTTATTCTAAAAGCAAAAGCCTCCAACCATGATGGATTATAGACAGAACTCTATATCCTATTAACCTGTATAATTAACAACAAAAGTTACATGTTTCATTCTTCTGAGCATCTTTGTCAGTATTTTCCCAGACTTACCTCAAAAATGCTAATGAGAATAGAAAAATTATACTTTAATTCTTGTTTGGTTGTTAGTGAAATTGGCTTTCCAGGATGTGAATGAGTTATAGTTTCACCTTGGAAAACTTTAATATCTATGTACACTTTTATCAAATTTTATCTATGTTTCTCTTGTTTACACACTGTCAATAGGTAAGTATGCATTCTTAATTAATTGTTAAATTGGTAAATGAAAGTTGTGTACCTTTAGATGGGTGTGAAGGTGTCTATGTGGTGTGTTGACTTGGAAGCCTTTGGGTAAAGGAGTGGTATGTCTGAGTCACAAGGCAGATCTATTTTTAGTTGTTTTTTTTTTTTTTCAGGAATTCTGTACTGATTCTCATTGTGCTTGTACAAGTTTACAACAAGCTGCGAGGACTCTGAAGACATTTAGGGGATTTTGTTTTGTTTTATACACTAATATTCTATTAGAAAATCTGGCAAAGATATTCTCCCTTTTGTGTGCTGTCTTTTCATTGGAAGGATGGTTTCCTTTGTTGTACAGAAACAAAAATATTTCTTTTTTATTATATTTTTTAAAATCTTATAATTTAATTTAATTTTTCATATCAGCCACAGATCCCCCTGTCCTCTCTCCACCCACCCCCCCTCCCCACCACACCCCCCATTCCCATCGCCTCCAGGGCAAAGACTCCCCTGGGGATTCAGCTCAACCTGGTAGATTCCTTAGAGGCAGGTCCAGTCCCCTCCTTCCAGGCTGAGCAAAGTGCCTCCCAAACAGTTCAAGCTAATCAACTGTCTCACTTATCCAGAGGGTGGGGGCTCCTCAGCTATTGGTTCATAGTTCACGTGTTTCTACTAGTTTGGCTATTTGTCCCTGTGCTTTTTCCAATCATGGTCTCACCAATTCTTGTTCATACAATCCCTCCTCTTTCTTGCCGATTGGACTCCTGGAGCTTCACCTGGGGCCTGGCCGAGGATCTCTGCATCCACTTCCATCAGTCATTGGATGAGAGTTCTTGCATGACAGTTAGGGTGTTTGGCCATCTGGATCACCAGAGTGGGTCAGTTCGGGTTTTCTCTCGACCATTGCCAGTAGTCTATTGTGGAGGTATCTTTGTGGATTTCTGGGGACCTCTCTAGCACTTTGCTTCTTCCTGTTCTCATGTGGTCTTCATTTATCATGGTCTGTTATTCCTTATTCTCCCTCTCTGTTCCTGATCCAGCTGGTATCTCCTGCTCCCCTAAGCTCTCTTTTCCTCGATCCTTGCCTTTCATCCCCCCCCCACGTCCAGTTTGCTCACAGCACTAGAAGGAAAATTCCAACCCAAGGAAGTCAGATACACCCTCGAAAACACAGGCAACAGATAATAACACAGCAGTAAACCCCAAAGAAAAGAAGTACACACACACTACCACAAGAAAAAAAAAAAAAAACAGGAATGAACAATCACTGGTCATTAATATCCCTTAATATCAATGGACTTAATTCACCTTTTCATAGCTAAATTAGATAAAAAAGACACAGGCTAACAGAGTGGATAGAAAAGCATGACCCATCATTCTGCTGCATATAAGAAAAACACCTCAAATTCAAAGATAGGCACTACCTAAGAATAAAAGGCTGGGAAAAAACTTTCCAGTCAAATGTCTTAAGAAGCAAGCTGGTGTAGCCATCCTAATATCCAGCAGAATAGACTTCAAACTAAAATCAATCAAAAGAGATAAAGAAAGGCATTACACACTCATCACAGGAAAGATCCACCAAGATGAAGTTTCAATTCTGAACATTTATGCCCCACACACAAGGGCACCCAAATATGTAAAAGAAACATTACTAAAGCTTAAATCACATATAAAACCCCACACATTAATACTGGGAGACTTCAACACCATACTTTCACCACTGGACAGATCGGCCAAATTGAAACTTAACAGAGAAATAAAGGACTTAACAGATGTTATGACTCAAATGGACTTAATTGATATCTACAGAACATTCCATCCTAACAAAAAGAATATACCTTCTTCTCAGTACCCCATGGAACCTTCTCTAAAATTGACCACATACTTGGCCACAAAGCAAATCTCAACAGATACAAAACAATTGGAATAACCTCCTGTGTTCTATCAGACCACCAAGGCTTAAAGTTAGATTTCAACAACAACAAAAACTACAGAAATCCTACAATCTCATGGAAAGTGAATAATGCTCAACTGAATCACCAATGGGTTAAGGAAGAAATAAAGAAAGAAATCAAAGACTTCCTAGAGATCAATGAAAATGAGTACACCACATACCCAAATTTATGGGACACTATGAAAGCAGTGCTAAGAGGGAAATTCATAGCACTGAATGCCCACATAAAGAAGCTGGAGAAATCTCACACTAGTGACTTGACAGCACACCTGAAAGCTCTAGAACAAGAAGAAACAAAGTCTCTCAGGAAGGACAGATGCCAGGAAATTATCAAATTGAGAGCTGAAATCAGTAAAATAGAAATAAAGAGAACAATACAAAAAATTAATGAAACAAAGAGTTGGTTCTTTGAGAAAATCAACAAGATAGACAAGCCCTTATCCAAACTAACCAAAAGATAGAGAGAGAGCATCCAAATTAACAAAATCAGAAATGAAAAGGAGGACATAACAACAGACAATGAGGAAATCCAGAGAATCATCAGGTTATACTTCAAAAACCTCTACTCCACAAAACTGGAAAATCTAAAAGAAATGGATAATTTTCTGGATAGGTACTACATACCTAAGTTAAATCAAGACCAAATAAACCATTTAAATAGTCCAATAACCCCTCAGGAAATAGAATCAGTCATTAAAAGTCTCCCAACCAAAAAAAAAAAAAAAAAAAAGCCCAGGAGCAGATGGTTTCAGTGCAGAATTCTACTAGATCTTCAAAGAAGAGTTAATGACAATACTCTTTAAATTGTTCCACACAATAGAAACAGAAAGAACATTACCAAACTCCTTCTATGAGGCTACAATTACCCTGATTCCAAAACAAAAATATTTCTATGAGATCCCATTGTGAATTGTCTTACTGAGAAAGCCCTTTTCCATACTGAAACGACCTCCTTACTTTTCCCTCCTAGCTATAGTAAAAAGTCATTGGATTTATATTGTATTATATTATATTATATTATATTATATTATATTATATTATTATTAGGCTTGGCATCAAGTACCTTTATGCATTGAGCCATCCTGCCAGCTGTAATCTTTTAAGTAAGGCTTCAGTTCTTCATACAGCACTTTATCCATCTCAGTATCTTTGGACTCAACAGTTGAATGGGTCATGCTGCTCTTCTTAGTCATAGTTTTTCTTTTCTTTTCTTTCCCCTCCCTCCCTCCCTCCCTCCCTCCCTCCCTCCCTCCCTCCCTCCCTTCCTTCCTTCCTTCCGTGCTTCCCTTTTAATGAAGCGAAACCAAAAGATGTACAGTCAGGCTCTCATTGTGCAGTTCACAAGCATGAACAAAAGAATCAGAAGGACCGAGTTCTAACAGAAGAAGTTAACTCAAGACCAGGCTGGATTTCTTGCCGGGAAGGTTTTTCCTAGATGGTGGAGGGGTCAGGACCACAGGGCTAGACACAAGAGCAGAAGAGGAATGGGCACAGGCTTCTCTCCAATCTCCCCAAGGTTGACTTGGAAGTTTGTGTCCACATTTTCATGCATTTCACTTCCTCCCTTGGGTCTAAGAAGTCTCAGAGCTTGCTTCACAAGAGTTACTTCTCAGTGTTCCAGGCAACTCTGAATCTTCCCTGTCTCCACTAGACTTCGCAGCTGCTGACTTGGCCCAAAGATGGGAGATTTTCTTGAGGTGTCCCGGAGACGTTAGTGGCCATTTTATTCTTCTGCACAGGCTGTTCTGCTGATTTATCAAAGCCTAATGAAAAATTGGACCCACTACCTGGGGACCACAAAATCTGGGAGCTATTCCCGCGGTTGGGTCCACACCTTTGAAGGTGGTAGTCGTGGTCATGGTGCCAAGGAGTGAGGCAGGCTGGTGCAGGGAGAATGCTGGGTAGGATCAAGCGATGCAGAGAGCTAGGCAATCATGAGATATACTTCATGAGCCTCTGAGGGATAGTTTGTCCGTGTCTGCTTTCTGCTGTGATTTGTGAACCTGTGCAGATGGATGTCTCTTCTGACTTAGGAGTTTCCTAGTGAACAGTGCTTCCAGGAGGTGGGGAGGGGGTTCTGGGGGAGGCTGATATAGAACTACACTGTAAATCAACTAAAGCCAGTTACTATGCCTTAAATGATCATAGACAACAAAATGGCAAAAATCAAGCCCCTCATATCTGCCACTATGGCTTCTTTGCCTTGATGAACTGTATTCTCAAACTGAACCCCACATGTCTGCCACCATGATTCCCCTGCCTTGATGTACACTCAAACTGAGCCCAAATAAAGCCTTTCTTAAATTGATTTGCCTGGGTATTTTTGTCACAACAAAGAGAAAAGTAACATTACAGAAGCCTTGGTTTTGGAAAGTACCACCTTCTTAATACTGTCCACACGGTTCTGGGCCTGCCATTTATGGGAAAGACGTGGTGACAATGAAGTGACAAATTGGCATGGCCAAGGAGTAGCAGCTCTGTTCCTTCAACGAGTGGGTGCTGCCTTCCAGTCCGTGGGTCAGCTAAAGGGATGGGTAAATAACATGTGTGCTTGCCATGAAACTTACCAGAAACGCATTAGTCCTAGTTTGTTAAACTGCACAAGACAGCTGTTCCTACAACTTAATGCTCAGCATTACTACTGTAGCATGTTCTTGAAGGTTCTTAAAAGCAGAGATGATTTGTAGACATTGCCTATCTTTTAATGCAAAGGGAGAGATGAAACCAATGGAGTGGAGTAATTAAGCCACACTAATCCTTTTAACATCACCTGCATTTTGTGACATTCTTTACATTACTATCAGGGAAGCAAGCTTCCTGATTACATATTCAGCAGGGACCTCAAGATGTGCCTTCATGCCTTATTCTGATCTTCTCTATTGCACATATCTAAGACAAACAGAGTACTCTCCTAAATGGTATGAACTGTCTGACTCCAAACCATGCAATCCACTTTTTTATTCTTATGAACTCATAAACACATGTTCCGCAAGCCTCAGCATTCTAGTTTGCTTTCTGTTGTGGTGATAAAACACTGATTGAAACAGCTGGGGGAGGCCAGGGGTTACTTTTATACTCTCATTCCCTCACTGAAGGAAATGGGAATCAAGCAAAAGGTGCACTAGGATCCACAGAGGAGTGCTGCTGACTGGCTCCTGCTCAGCCAGCACTCATACATAACCCAGGACCACCTGTCCAGAGATGGCATCGCCCATAGTAGGCTGGGCCCTCCTACATCAGTTAGTGATAACAGAAAAATGATCCACAGACAAGCCACAAGCCCAGGTGATGAAGGAAATCCCCAAATATAGTTTCCTCTTCCCAGGCAACTCTAGTTTGTGTCAAGTTGACAAGAAACACTTATCAGAATATTCAGCATCTGGGAACATCTGTCCTTTTTCACTTCCATTTCCGAAGTGATTACTAACAGAGCTCCTTAACTTTCCTCCCAAGATTTCTGTTTCCTTGGATGATGAGAAAACTGTAACTTAAGGAGACAGGATGGGTTTGTTCTCTTAAGCTGCATGTTTTTACTGCCTCTCTCCAGCCTGACAGGGAGCAGACAAGCTGAAAAGAGTATTTTGCTGTTGCTGTAGCAACCCCTGACTCACTCACTGTTAGCTGAGTTCAGAAGTCCTTAAACAGCTAAAGGCAAGGTAACCTGCTTTGTAAGTTCCCCTTTGGTCTAGGCACACTGTGGAAGACCCATTGGAAATGATTTTTTGATGAAGATGAGGCAGTCAGTAGGTGCTTGACCAATCATGACAAGGAAGGCAGCTCACCACCAGGATGGCTTACCTGGTACTAGGATGTATGAGTGAGATGACTTGGGTTCAGGGACAGATACTGGTTGTGCTTATCTAAACCAGGAAGCAGCATCGTGCCCATCCCAGTGGCTAAGAGGTTCTTGGTAAAATAGTGATGAATGCAAGTTCATTCTGTTCTCTGGAAATCATGAAATGATCCATGGATGCTCCTGATTGTTCATCCCTTGTTCCCATGGGCACATTAGATCCTAGTTAGCCTTCACTTCCTGATTGTCTACAGCAGGGAAGACAGGTATTCATAAACCGTGAGTCAACAGCTGTTGATCTTCTTGTTCTCACGTGCTGTGTGATTCCTCAGCTCAGATTATGGCAAAAGACAGAAAATAAGGTGAACTCAGGTTTCAAGACTGATGTTAAGTGATTGGCATGAGGATGATGAAGGATGGTGGGGAAGTAACCTCCAGGCCTATATTCATGTCAATCCGCAGGGTGACAAAGGACCTTTGAGAAAGAAGTTGCTCTAGAAGACTTGGAGTTACAGGAGGTACCATGTGCCTGTCTCCCAGCCTTGTTCATAGACTAGGAACAGCTCAGCTCTGCCAAGAGAACTGAAGACAAAAAGAATAAGAGAACATTGAGAGACAGGGAAGCAGGTACACAGTTTCTCTGAAACTTTGGTGACAGTGAACAGCCATAACAGGTATGGAGAAGGGAACATTCTCTACACTTACAAGTAGGGCTCACACGGTACAGTTGGGTACCTGCAGGTCTGAAGTGGGGGCAATTGGGCTCTGTGGTTGGGATCAAGGCCCCCACAGGGACAGGCAGCAGTGGATAGTGTGTGAGACAAGCAAGGAGGACAGCAGACCATACAGGTGAGACCCACCAAGTGGATTCCAGAAATAACTGGGAGAGACTTGGGGGTGGCAGGGCGAGGTCTTGGTTGTGTAACTCGGTGCAGTGAGCCGGTAAATTTCACCTCATTACTTGGTGTTGGCTTCTTTGTACCCACATGTTGGAGTTGATGCCCCTGATCTGACTGTTGAAATCTCTCCAACGTGTTTGAAGAAAATACTGGTGAGGCAGATCTTTTCAGGACATGGCTAGTCACCCAAGGAGTAGGTTGGGTGGAGAAAGGAGAGGTTCAGAATCTGGGTTAGTCCTGAACAAGTTAGGTGGATAATGAGAACATCATTTTCCATTTCTTTTCTCTTTGTCCTCATTAGAAGGTTTCGGTTACTAACATGACTTAAGAGGGTTTTAAGCCCCTGGGTGGAAGAGAATGGCAACAAAGGAAAACATTCTAATAGGGGTTAGGTAATATCAGCTAAGTGGGATATTGCTCTTCCATGAAGTGCCGCATTTACCTGCAGGAGAAATTTCAAGTGATCACATACCCTCTACTGATTATGTCTGCTTTCTTTTACTGACCAAGTGAGGTAAAGGTTGAGTGGGAAACTGTAGAGTGAGCCAGGCAGGTTGTGAAGGGGAGACTCTGTTAAGACTTGCCAGTGTCGATTATCAACAGCTGTGTAGAATGTGCCCCTGCTATCGAGAGATCTCCAAGTGAGGAAAGATCCTCACCTGTCTCAGTAAGCACTTCAACCTCCACATTTTATTTCTCTCTTATCATCCGATGTTCTAACCAAATCAAATTTATTATGTTAATACAGTGATCTAAACTGGCACCTGGCCTTCTACTCACGCAGTTGCCACATCCTTGAGAATCTGTGGCACTCCCTTGTGCTGCAATGTCACTTGCTTTTGGAAAACATGGCACCAGATTAAAGCCAATATGCAAAACAGAACATTCTCTGTTATGCAGGCCCTTGTCTTAGGGATATTCCAATCCTGAGCTTCTGGGATGAAAAATCAGGGGCTAGACAATTCATTCTTCCTTGATATGTGATTTTTAAAGAAAATAGTGGTGTCTGTCAATGAGACCTCAGAAGAGATACATTATATTCATTTCATTATAATGTGCACCTGTTGAAATGAAAGTATTTTACATATTGCATATTCCAAAACACTAGGGAAAGGGAGCTGACCAAAAGCTTTGTGCTTAAAGAACTTGTACAAGCCTGAAGATCCTTGTTTGAAGCATGGAGCACACTGTGGAAGGTAAGAACAGACTCCTGAAAACTGTCTTCTAACTTCACACATGTGTCGTGACATGACACAGACCTGCTCTCTCATAGGTCATACACATACAAAATAATTAATACTATTAAATTAAAAGAATAGTGAAGAATAGCTTAAAGTTTTACTCTAAGAGCAAGCTGAGGAATGAGTATGCTATAATTTCTCAGATGTTGGCAGAGACACGGACACTTGGGTCAGAGACAGGAAACTCTGGCCCTCACATCCTCGCACTGTGAGGGTACTGACATCTTATGGCTAGTTCCAGGACTGTGATTCAAAAAGTGTCAGCATGAACAGCAGACTTTACTACAGAAAGTGAACCATGAGTTGTGGGGATAGAATCTTTCATGAGGAATAACAAGCATACCACTCTTGGACCCAGAAGGAAACTCCATATGTATCTTCAAAAACTATTAGCTATAAAAGTACTTGTAAATATTTCAAATTAAAGAAATCTATTCATCAATCATACAGAATATGAGATCTCTATAGAGACTCTTCCAAAACATAAATGTTTGCTTGATGAAAGATAGTTCATCTTTCTTATCAAGTTGCTAGGACTTAGAATCACCTAGGAGACACAGCTTTTGGAAAACCTGTAAGGATATCAGAGACATTCAACTGAGAATGGAAGTCCCAGTCTGCATGTGGGTATCATCATCCCATAAACTTGGATCCCAGATTAAAATAAAAGAGGAAAGTGAGAGAAGTACAGGATGTATCTCTCTGTTTGCCAACTATAAATACAATGTGAGAAGTGGCCTCCTCATATTCTCACTGCTGTGCCTTCCCCTCCAAGATGGACTTACACTCAAATCACAAGCAAAAATAAATCCTTACATCCTCTGGTTGTTTTGTTACAACAATGAGAAAGTAACAGATGTGATATTCCTGTCAAATGACATAGACTAAATGCAACAAATGACCACAAGTAACACTGTGACATGAATTTTACTTTAAAACATATCATTTTAATTCACATGAAGCTATGATTCTGTTACTAGTTAGTATTTCATGAATGCTAATATATAAAGATAATGGTAACAAAATGAAGAGATGCCACTCTTCCTATTTATTTGTTTGGAGTTTTTGAAAGAGAATCTTATCATAGGTCCCAGGCTGTACTTGAACTCATGATCCTGCTGTATCGACCCCTTCAGTGCCCCTTTTCCAAAGCACAAATGGCTAATGTAGCACTGGGCATCTGGACTCTATACTAAAAGTATTGGTACAATGCAGATATTTATAGCATTAGATAGTAACTGGTACGTATATGGGTGCAGAGGAGTGGTGTGTGTGTGTGTGTGTGTGTGTGTGTGTGTGTGTGTGTGTGTGTGTTACAGTTAGAAATACTTAATTGCTGAAATGTAAGCTCTTATTTTCTCTGTCACCTTTCTTACTCATCATTTTGAAATTCCACTCCAGCAAACTGGATAATTTTATGAACTCCTTGTTCTAGTTTGATTTCTGGTGCTGTGACAAACACTCTGACCAAACACAATTTAGAAGATGATGAGGTTTATTTGGTTTACAACTGCAGGTCACAGTGCATCACTGAGGGAAGTAAAGATAGAAAATGTGCTGTTAGACCAATTTTCTCTTCTTCTTGGGACATTTTTCTTGAGATAATTTGTCCTTTTTCTTCAGATGTCATATTTGTCCAGTGGCCTTGAGATTCCTTAATTAGATGCTTTCATTCTCCCAGAAAGACAAAAACAGTTCCCTGTCCCAACCCTAACTTTTGAGATTTCCTTTAGTGTCAGATTATATCTTTGTTAAGATAAAATGTTTTGTGGCAACAGGAAAATCTTTTACTAATAAAAATTATTATTATTAATTTTTTATAACTGATCAAATGAAAAGCATTTGTTAGTCTTATAAGTTAATTTAGATTGAATGACCAAGCTGTTTGATGAACTGTAGCCTCTCCTCATCAGGAAGGCTCTCCTGTTTGAATCTAATCTTAACAATCTTGCTGGTATCCATAGCTTTTCTTCTGTAGAAACAAAAGCAAAATCACGTCTCCAATGTAACACATATCCTGGTTTCCATTCTGAGGTTAACATGTCTTTAAAATACATAGGTTGATTTAATTCAGCAGTTTTTTCTATTACCCAGTGTCTCTCTGTAGATATTGTTCCTTTTTCATTATCAATTAAAATATTTAAAGTGAATAAAGCACTGTATAATCTAGCTCTGGGGATCTTTATTACCTCTTCCTATTTATTAAACATATCATTTAAAGTACAATTGGATCTTTCTATAACTTCTTGTTCTGTAGTATTGTGTGATATACCTGTAATATGTATTATGTAATATGCAAAAAACATTCATTTTACTAGAGATTTATGCTGGATCATTATCAGTCTTAATTTGTATAGGTATCCCCATAATGGACATTACTTCTCATAAATGTATAATTATGGAATCAGCCTTTTTAGAACTTAAAACAGTGGCCCATTGAAACCCTGAATATATATCTATGGTATGGTACACATGCTTTAATTTTCTAAACTCTGCAAAATGAAACATGCATTTGCCAAATTTCATTTCTTTGAGTAGCTTTCAGGTCAATTCCTGCAGGTAATGGAGTTTGATTATACAATGAAAAAGTGGAAAAATTCCTTATAAATTCTTTGGCTTGTTTCCAAGTGATAAAAAAAAAAACAAACTTTCTTCAAACCTTTGCTGTTAACATGGTGTTTTTTTATGAAATTTTGAGGATTCTAGCACATTTCCTACCAATAGCTGATCGATTTGATCATTGCCTTGTGATAGAGGTCTTGGTAGACCTGTATGAGATCTGATATGTCTTATGTACAATGGATGATTTCTATTTCTGATTGCTTGTTGTAGCTGAATAAATAACAAAGTTAATTCTGAATTATCTGGAATAAGTTCATCAATTTCAATATGCAAAATAACTCTTCCTGTATATTAAGAGTCAGTAACTATATTAAGAGGTTCTGAAAAATATAATATCATGAGAATAACATATAATTCTGATTTCTGAATTGAATCATAAGGGCTTTGAGGCATTTTACTTATTTTTCCTGACTTATAACCTGCTATTCCTGATTTATTTGCATCATTATAGAATGTAGGGACTCCAGAAATTGGGTTATCTTTTATTATATGAGAATCTAATTAGTTCTTTTTTATAAACTGAAGTCTATTGCTTTGGGGATATGTGTTACTAATGTCTCCCAAAAAATTACTGCAAGCTCTTTACCAGTTTTCATTTTCTGCTCATAATGAGGCAATTTCAGATTTAGTAAAAAGTACCATAATATTTTCTTAGTCTATTCCTGTTAACTGATGAATTCGCAATTTTCCTTTCAGAACCAATTCACAAACCTTTCTACATAGGTCTTTAATTTTTAACACTGTTTGTGTGGTAAAAATATCTATTCTAAGATACAGTCTTCTCTCTGCATAAGAATTTCTGTGAGAGAATGAGTAGAAGGCAAAATGGCTAAAATACAATCAAGTTTTGAACCCAAGCGATCCACATGTACCTCCTGCAATTTCTTTTTTACCAGAACCAATTCTCTCCCAGCCTCAGCTGAAAATTTTCTTTGACTATTTAAGTCCTTATCACCTTGTAAGGTTTGAAATAAATTATTTAGTTCTTGGGTTGTTAATCCAGTTATAGGTCATTGCCTGTTAATGTCTCTCAGCAAGTTTTGAAAACCATTAAGAGTTCATAATTGATCTTTCCTGGACTATCTTATATCATAAATAACCAATAGAATCTCCTCTGTTGTTTTTCTGGAACAATTTGTAATCCCTAGCAAGGCAAGATTCTCTATATTTCATCAAACATTTTTTCTAAAGTATTTGTATTTGAATCAGACAATAAGATACTATCCATATAATGGCAAATTATAGATTGAGGAAACTAAGAATTATTTCTAATAGCTGTTGTAAAAAAGTACTGACATAAGGTGGGGCTGTTTATCATCCCTTATGGAAGAATCTTCCAATGGCATCTTTTTAACAGGCTGGGAATTATAAGTAGGAACTGCGAAGGAAAATTTTTCTCTATCCTATTAATGTAAAGGCATAGTAAAAAATCAGTCTTTTAGATCAATCAGTATAATAGACTATCCCTTAGGTAATAAAGAAGGCAAGGGAATTCCAGGCTATAAAAAGCATATTGGCTAAATCACCTTATTTATGGCTCCTAAGTCTGTTAACATGCCCTATTTTCTAGATTTCTTTTTAATAACACATATAGGAGAATTCCAGGAATTGGTCAATTCTTCAATGTTGAGCATTTAACTGCACCTGTACCAGCTATTCTAGTGCCTGTAATTTTTCTGATGTCAAAGGATATTGTTCTATCTTCACAGGTTTGTCAGTTAACCATTTTAAAGGCAGGGCTGTTGGTACCTTTGAAAGACCAATAGCTGTTGTACCCTGCTTATGAACAATTTGAATGGTCTCTTACTGTCCTTGATAATACCTTTTAATATTTATCTTGGAAGTATTCCTTATTTTGTAGTTTGTTTCTGAGATTGAGGGAATGTTAATCTGTATTTTCCATTGCTGCAACAAATCACATCCCCATAAATTCATTGCTGTTAGCCACATATGGTTTAACTTTTCCTATCTGTCCTTCTGGCTCTATATACTTGGCACACCCTGGGCTTTGTTTTACCAAGATAAAGATCCAATCCCTAGAAGCTAACATTTACCTCCTGAAGAGGCCAACCCGGATGCCAAGATTTTGGTGAAATTATTATTACATCTATACCTGTGTCTACCAGTCCTTCAATTTCTATGCCATTTATTTGCATTTTTAGCTTTGGTCTTTGATCATTTATAGAAGTTTGCCAAAATACTTGCTTTATAGTTTTTCCTGAAAATCTTGTTTTATCTACTGGCATTGAGAGCAGGATAGATTTTAACAACAGGCATTAAGTCTTTTAATTGCTTTATGGAGGGTTTCCCCCAATGCTGTCAGGGAATGATTCAACCAAATTTGATATTGGAGCCTGTGGAAGGCCCTTGGGGTGTTTTCTGATGATAAAGGCTTACCTTGCCTGTTTCTTACTGATTTGCATTCATTAGTGCAATGCTGGCCTTTGCCACATCTTCTGCATACTCCAGAAGGCTGGGGTCTTCTGTTTGGATTATTCCTAGAATAAACATTGTTTTTAGGAGCACCTTGCCTACAGTACCTTTTCAGATGGCCTTATATACCACAATTAAAACATCTAGCATTTTTATTTTTCTTGATTTTTTTTAAAAAGCAGTGTTCCTATCCAAGTATCATTAGAAGTGTGGGGCCCAAAATCAACTGTATCCAAAATATATAAAGAACTCAAGAAACTAGATATCAAAATAACAAACAATCCAATTAAAAAATGGGCCACAGAGCTAACCAGAGAATTCTCAACAAAAGAATCTCAAGTGGCTGAAAGATGTTTAAGAAATTGCTCAACATCCTTCGTCATCAGGGAAATGCAAATCAGAACAACTCTGAGATACAATCTTACACCTGTCAGAATGGCTAAGATAAAAAACACTGAAGATAGGTTATGTTGGAGAGATGTGGAGCAAGGGGAACATTCCTCCACTGTTGGTGGGAGTGCAAACTTATACAGCCACTTTGGAAATGAGTATTGCAGTTTCTCGGAAATTTGGGAATCAATCTTCCTCAAGACCCAGCTATACCACTCTTGGGCATATACCCAAGGAATGCTCAATCATACTACAAGAACATATGCCCAACTATGTTCATAGCAGAATTATTCATAAAAGCCAGAACCTGGAAACAACCTAGATGCTCCTCAGCTGAAGAATGGATTAAGAAAATATGGTACATATACACAATGGAGTACTACTCAGCAGAGAAAAAAATGACATCATGAAATTTGCAGGCAAATGGATGCAAATAGAAAATATCTTGAGTGAGGTAATCCAGACTCAAAAAAACCAAACATGGTATGTACTCACTCATAGGTGGATGCTAGATGTAATGCAAAGGATAAGCAGACTACAACCCATAGCTCTAGAGAAGGTAGCTAGCAAGGAAGACCCAAAGAGGGACACATAGATCACCCTGGGAAGGGAAAATAGATGAGATCTCCATGAGTAACTGGGTATGAGTGGAGGGCAATGGAGGATAAAGGATAGGGGATGAGAACATAAGAGAATGGGATGGTCAAGCTAGAACAGGGATGGAGTGGAAAATCAATGAAAGAGATACCATGACAGAGGGAGACATCATGGGGATATTGAGAAACTGGGTGCTAGGGAAGTTTCCAGGAATCCCCAAGGATGACCCCAGCTTAGACTACTAGAAATAGTAAAGAGGGTACCTGAACTGAACTTGCTTACCCTAGTGACCAGACTTGTGAATACACTAACTGTCATCACAGAGCTTTTCTCCAGTGACTGATGGAAGCAAATGCAGAGATCCATAGCCAAATACTAGGCATAGCTCCATGAGTCCAGTCAAAGAGAGAGAAGAGGGATTCTATGAGCAAGTGCATAAGGATCATGATGGAGAAACCTGCAGAGACAACCAAACCAAACTAGTGGGAACCTATGAAAGTTGGATCAATGGCTATGGAGCCTGCATGAGACTGGCCTAGGCCCTCTGCATGGCAAGAGAGTTGTGTAGCCTGATCTGCTTGGGGGTCCCTGAATCCATCCCTGGTATATGAGAGAGCTTTTTGGAGCCCACTACCTATGATGAAACACCTTGCATAGCCTTGAGGCAGGGGGCGGGCTTGGACTTGCCTCTATTGGATGTGCCTCCCCATGGGATGCCTTGCCTTCTTGTGGGGAGGAGTGGGGAGTGGGTTGGAAGAGGGAAGCTGGGGGCGCCAGGAGGAGGGAAGAGGGGGATCTTTGATTGGTGTGGAAATTTTTTCATAATTTAAAAAAAACAGTGTTTTTATCCAATTATCATTAGAAGTGTGGGGTCCAATATCAAGTATATTTTGGACCCATTCTTCTGTGGGTGCTGATATTTCCTTTAAAGGCCTAATCACCCTTTTGCACTCTGAATTACCATTTTCAAAAACCAAAAATTCAATTTATATTTGTCTAACATCTGGATCTGATCTCATTCTATTTACAGCTAATATCAATATTAGTAAAACATAATTGAAGGCTTCTTTTGGACCTTATATAACTTTAGTAAATGCTTCAGTCCTCTTTTTCTGATTCTTCAACCCTGTCCCAAGCATTCAAAGCTGCTACATGGCATAGAACCAAGGTATGATTATCAAATATAGCCTATCTTTGTAAATCAGCATACTGACTCTCACCAAGCATTTGGTCTTGGGAAATCTCATTACCTCTAGCCCTTCCTTGTTTTTCCATGGTCCTAGCTTACTCTCTGCACCATGTTCACCATTGTAACTAAGGACCAGCTTCCAATACTGCTGTAACTAAATCCTTTCAGTTTTGTGGAGAATTTTGTTCCTAGTAGCCCATTAATTTAATGAATTTAGTTGCCCACCTGTTTTACAATTGTGAATGCATGACATATGAAATGACTGCTTCCTTAAACCTTCTCAAATCTAACATTTGTACATGATTCTAAAACTTCTGCATAACCTTGGGGGTTCCTATAATCTAGTGGTTATTCTTGTATGGTGACTGGATATATTAAGATTGGTGTTCTAATACCCTTAGATCACTCCTCTTCAGTTTCATAATGCAATGGTATGGTAGGTTCTACTCTAAATTCCTTTGTGTGTGAATATTTTCTTGTTTTCATTAGTGGGTCTTTCTAAGGCTTGTATATTATCAGTATTAAGTCTCTCTAAAGCTTGTATCTTACCAATTAAATTATCATATTTGGCACAGTTATCAAACCACTTTTTAAAGGAGAAAATATTAATTACCATACCAATAGTAATTACAATCAACATTATGTCAATCCCAGGTAGGTCATTTGTCCATTCATTTACAGTTTCCATCAAACTATCCATAGTAGCCCTATACAGAGTCCTAGTATCCTGCATTGTGATGTTTCCCACTCTTAACATCGGAAAGATCTTTCCTAAAGGATTTCCCAAGTATCTCACCAAATCTGCTGACTTCTCCATTTGTCCTGGGTGTTGACAGCAAAGTCAAGCCCCTCCAGCACTTTCCAAACCAGAGCCTGCTTTTCAGAGTCCTGGTAAGTGGCATCCACCTGCTGTGAATGCTAGCTCAGAGACAGCAACTGCAGCCTGCTGGTATGAGGCTGAGCCCTACATTGGGTGCCAAAATACTGTTTTACCTTCTTCACTCTGGCTGTACTTTAAACTACTACTGGCCCAGCTGCTCAGGCTGGAGCCCAGGGGGAATTCTCTTCCCCCAGACAATGGCTCTGTTGCTGCCACTAAATCTCTATCATTCTAATAAAACTAGCTTTAACTAAACCTCTAAAGTTCTGTTCTAATAAAACTCAAGATTCAAAAACTAGGGTGAAAACCTGCAAGCTCAGAGTTAAAGTAGCAACTGGTTAACTTTCTCTCTTTGCTGGCATCCCCAGAAGCCTCCCTTCTTTCACACCATCCCAACTAAAAAACCCATGCTATGCTCCTCCCTGCTACTTCCTGTCAACTAATTGCTAACCCTGCCTCTCTGAACCCTGAGTTAATTTTATTTAATGAATGCAAATGCAAGACATCTTACATAGTTAAATAAATGCAGCATAGACAAATGTAACACATCTTTGCCTAGTTAAACAAATATTCAACTACAATTCCACAGTGTATTACCTCTGATGAGCAAGCCAGTTCATTGCCAGAGAAATATAGCAGGGAACATAGAGGATGCTACTTGTTAGCTGGTTGGTGGGCAGGCTTGTGCTAAGCTAGCTGCCTTACTGCATTCAGAATAACCTACCTGGGAATAATACTGTGCATAATGAGCTTTTCCCTCCTACATCAATTAATGATCATGACAACCCCCCACAAACATGCCCAGGAGCCAATCTGGTCTAGGAAATGTCTCAACTGAAGCTTTTCTCTTGGAGGAGTCTAGGCTGGACCACACTGACATTTAGTACTAACCAAGACACCCGGGCATGCAGAATTTACTTAGATACAGAAAGCTTCCCTGAGCTATGTTTCCAATTTCTTAAATTTGATAAAACCTTACACACTGTTCTATTGAACTTAGTCTGATTTAATCTCTTTTGTCTCTTCTATTTTTTCAACTCCTGAAGTAGCATTGATGTAGTTTACAATATAGATAGTTTACATTTATTTTAGTAGTCCCCCAAAACCTTCATCACAGTTCAAAGGGAAGAAAACACTTGTTATGTATTGGTGAAATTATTAAGGCCACTCCACATAGTTAAAAGGGAGGTTTATTTTGTGGAGTAACTTACAAATGAAGGGAGAGGTAGGTTGTAGGGTCTGGCAAAGGTATGGCACAGTCCGGTGGTGTTCTCTAGAGAACTCTGCTTAGTCTACCTCTAGCGTCCAGGGTCCAGGCACCAAAAAAAGATCCCTCACATCTCAATCCTGGGTCTTCAGCATCCTCTCTCAGCCCCGCCTTGTAGGCATGATCATTACCAAAGCCTCAATGGGGATTGGAACTTCCAGGCCAAGGCTGGAATGGCCCACTACAGTTATGAGTAGAAATTTGGGCCTCATTTATACACTAAAGCCAAATACAAATAGACTATACAAATTATAACTATAATTCTTGCTTGATAACTGTTTTGTTATATGTAATTTTACTATATTGAAGTTGAAATTTTCCTTTTGAATACAAATAAAGGGGAAATGATGGGGATGTCGTTCTGTATGCTGTGAATATGTGTTGCCCTGATTGGTTGATAAATAAAGCTGCTTGGCCAATGGTAAGGCAGAATAAGGTTAGGCAGATCATTCCAACTAGAGAGAGAGAAAGGAAAAGACAGAACAGAGGAGATGATGCTAGCTGCCGCCAGGAGAAGCAAGATGTAAAGTACCAGTAAGCCAAAAGCCACGTGGCAAAGTATATTTATAGAAATGGGTTAATTGAAGATGTAAGAGCTAGCTAGCGAGAAGCCTGAGCCATTAGGCCATACAGTTTGTAATTAATATAAACCTCTGTGTGTATTTGGGTCTGAGCAGCTGCAAACTGGGTGGGACATAGGAAACCTCCTGACTACTTTTGGAGCAGGCTTTTAATATATTCCCTAAAATTGTTTTAGCTCCAGAATGCATTTCCAAGAAGGTAGCAGGAAGGTAGCCTATTTGAGAATTTGGTCATCTGGACAAGAGGCAGCTAAAAAGGAGCAGTGGTGATGGGGAAGAAGGTGAAATCCAGGTGATGGTGACATTAAAAACCGATGGGACTACAAAGTACAGGGGCATGGATAAAAAAGGGAGTTTGCAGTATCCTTCCATGCTGGTTGGGAGCTGTTTTGTCAAAGGCCTCATAGGGATGTCCAGGGAAGAGAAGAAACATAATTGGCAAGAAGCTCAATCATTGCTTTTTTGTTTGTTTGTTTGTTTGTTTGTTTGTTTTTGTTTTTGTTTTTCAAGACAGGGTTTCTCTGCGTAGCTTTGTGCCTTTCCTGGAACCCACTTGGTAGCCCAGGCTGGCTTCGAACTCACAGAGATCCACTTGGCTCTGCCTCCTGAGTGCTGGGATTAAAGGCATGCACCACCACCGCCCGGCCCAGTCATCACTTTTTATGTCTGACATGGTTGCAGAAACTCTGACATGGTTGCAGAAACTCCTGTGTTCTTTTGATAAATTAGAACCAAAGTTCTTGATCTCATGCCTCCTGAAAAAAGATGGTAATAAGCTGCAGAACTGTTATCTTCTTAATCCTGAATAGCTGTGACTTAGTTTTTCTGTGGGGCATACATGCATGCATGTGTGTGCATATGCGTTCATCTGTTAGTGTGTGTGTGACTAACTTTGAAATCTCTACCAATTTTCACCTTAACTGACTACATTGTGTGTTCCTCTGATATTCAGGAATGTTCACAGTACTTCTGTGGCATTGTTTGAACACCACCCCATGGAAGCAAACTAAGAGTTATATTCTAAAGTAAGTGTTGTATGAATTTCTACATGGTCTTTTAATAAAAAACCTGGGGACAGATATTGGGGTAAATGCTGAAAGACCAGAGAGACAAAGGAACAAGCCACTGCCACTTCTTACCTCTAGGACTCCTCAGCTGAAAAGCCTCAGTTCCTGTCTCCTCACGCCTTATATACCTTTCTCCACCCAGCCATCACTTCCTTCTTAGTGCTGGAATTAAAGGTGTGTGACTTCCCAAGCAAAGGCATGAGATCTCAAGTGCTGGAATTAAAGTTTTGTGATTCCCAAGCGCTGGGATTAAAAGTGTATGCCACCACTGCCTGGCTCTGTTTCTCTCCTAGACTGAGTCAATCTCATGTAGTCCAGGGTGGCTTTGAACTCAGAGATCCAGATGGATTTCTGCCTCCTGAATGCTAGGATTTAAAGGTGTGTGCCACCACTGCCTACCCTCTCTGTTTAATCTTGTTCTATTCTCTGATCTTCAGGCAAATTTCATTAGGGTACACAATATATTACCACAAGTAAGATCATAACCATAGTGATGATGATGAAAATTAAATACATATTCAAAGAGAAATCTATCATTTGGACAATATTCCCCCTAACATTTCAGAGCTAGATGAGAATTATGGTAATTCTTCTATCAAAGAATTAGGTTCTTCTACTGGTAGACAATTGCTGTAGGCTGAAGAGGGGCGAATAGCAGTGGAGATCTAACCTGAGCTCTGCCTCTTGTGAAAACTAAGATCTGATAGCTGCACAGACATTGGGACGTTCTTCACTGCTAGAAAGTAAGGCTGTCTGCTTCCTACTTTGTAAGCATTCGGTAGTAGCTGCCACCACTGTTATTTTCTTGCTGCTTTTGGTATATCATGGCTTTTCACTCATGCCAGGCTATGTGCCTTTTAAACCACATTTTCCATAATACTGAGATGAGGGATGCCAGTGTTTCAGCCTTGTCTTAGGTTTGGTCTGTTCTCTATGCTACCTTCATATTATTTCATTTTTATGAAAGACTTAGAACATAAAATGTACAAGAGCTTCCCATATTATACAATGCTTCAAATGACCACACTCTTACGATAAGAAAACTTCATTGGAAGTCCAGAACGTCAGATCCAAAAGCAGAGAGTGATGCCATACTAGTGAAGTTATGATAACTACAGTTGATGATCAAGAGTCATCAGTCATCATTTTGACTGAATGTTATGCATCATGAAAATGATGATCACTAATGATAGACAAGAGAAAAGCATGCTCAGGCCTCTCACATATTCTGTGGCTTTGACTGAAATCAGGTAGAGGACCCTGCAGACATGGCATTCCATGTAGCTCCTTGGGCTCTTCTTCACCATTATCTTCTTGTGTCATTAAGGTTCTTGTGTGTTTGTTTACAGGGACTCCTGTAACCCAGGCCTCCCTCTGACTTGCTATGTAGCTGAGGACAGTGACCTTGGACCTGAGTTCTGGGATGCCAGGCATGCTCTGCCATGTCCAGGTTGTCCTTTTCTAAAAGCAGCTCAACTTTCCATTTTGGTCACTTAGTCAATATCATCTGTGGACACAGGCTCTCATAGTCCTCAAGCCGGAATCTTTGGAAGAAAACTGTCTTCTGGGTAATAGTCCTGGCATCTGTGATATTCCTGTACTTGCTTTTCTTTGTAGTCCTCACCCTTGTGTGGCCAAGTCTACATTTTGTAGAGGAGTCGCACACATTTTGGAGTGAAGCTGTGGGTACGCTTCCAGGTTCCTCAGTGACTTTTGACTTCAGGCAAGCTGCAGAAGACTTTGGTGCCTTGGAAACATGTTCTTCCCCTTTATGTTTCTCTGACAGGTGCTGTCAGCATTAGAGAGGTCTGGAAGCCCCTTAAACCATAGACTTCAATAATAATTATAAGTAATAACAGTAATTAAGTCCCATCATTGTGAGTCACCTTAAAATACTCAATGATAATTTTTTCAAGGTTGCCCCTTGATGGTACCTTAGTGACTAAGTCTTGTATATCTTAAAGAGAAAACAGTTTTAACTGTTGAAGAGAGAAGTGAGAAGTTTCTCTGGTCCCTACTTGCATTTGGGTGGTCAATATTAGTAAAGTAAAACATTTGCTTGAACCACAAAGAAAAAAAAAGTACACGTTTCAAAGGACATTGATACCCATGCCAATACTAACATGTTTGTCCTTCAATTCCTTCAGTATTTTGACAGTAGCTTACCTATAAAGCATGTTTCCTTTTTCCTTGTTCAAAAGCAAATGATGGGAAGTTGAAACCTTTGTACTTTTTCTCTGAAGCAATTATAATAAGTCATTTACAGCCAGTTCATTGCTACAACTTGGGAATAATTTTTATTTCCCCATCAAGGTTAAGGTCATGGACAAGATATCTATCCGTCAACAACCATATCTTCAGCAAGCCTAGCTAGAGTTAATTTATTCAGCTAAACAAACTGTTCTCCTCTCTACTGCTCCTGTGACTTATTGCCCAATTATTTCACATTCTTGTAGCATTAAATAAGCTTGTGGGGCCTATTGAGATACTGCTGTGATTATTTATTTTTCAAATTTAATAAGAACAAGGGGAAGACCTTTCCTCCTAAGACAGGAAACAAAATTAGACCTGACAGTGATACATTGTCAATTTTCATAACTGTGAAAATATTCCACAAAGCAGCCAATTGGTTCTCTGTATACTCAGAGGACCATGGAGGCTGCTAGTGTTATCAGGAGACTCAGTCCTTCATAGAATTGAATGAATGGTCCATTTACTTGCAAAGTTTCATCTATTCTGAGATTGATAAGCATATCTAATTGTATAAACATTAAATTCCACTACCCATTTATGGCCTAAAGAGACCTGTAATCTTCTTAAAGCAAGGAAGACGATGAAAAATCAGAAAACAGGCTTCACCAAGGGACATGGTGTCAAAAATCTTCTTTGCAAGACCTAGCTAAATAAGGTTATTTTTCCTTTCCTGCCATTTCTCATTCAGCTACAGGTAACAGAAGCATGCTGGCATCCACAACAGTGTAATACCAGGAAGATGTACAATAAAGAAGAAGAAGAAGAAGAAGATGATGATGATGATGATATCTGTATATATACCGTAACTAACCCCAAATCTGTACATCATCTTCAGAGAAACTCTCAGGGATTTTCAGAGTCTTCCTTTGTTGTTCTCTAGCTATCATTGGTAAGTTTGGTTAGCCTGGGGACATTCTTACAGCCAAAACCTTAATATTAATTTTTTATTATTAATATTAACTGAAGGCTCAGAAACACTAAGGTTAAAGAAAAATGCTTTTCAACCTTGTAGAAACACTGCAGTTCTGTAACTAGGTAGAAGATAAAACACACTCTGTACTCTCCCTTGAGTATTTAAAGGGAGGCTCTTCTTCCTGTGAATAATATTCTCTCATGCTCACGTCTGCAGATTCTTGATTTGAATATAGTTTTGTCTTGTTATAAAAGGGTTTGGTCATATTAGAGTTCTCATAAGTGAAATGAAAGGACAATTTTGATGAAGGCTTAAGAGATCTGACTTCACTTCCAGGAGTTACAGCAGAAGAGCTGCTAGCTGTATTTAAGCATCATAAAAAATAGTCCAGAAGAGTGGTAAATCGATGACTCTAAGACGTTGCCTGGTGGTGAGAAGCCTGTGCGACAGAAGTAAGCACTTATTAGAATTGGGCTTTCACTCTAGAAATGTCTATCTCCAAGGCTGGGTACCATTATTGTGGGTGCAATTGAGCTGGAAGGTGGCCTTGGGAGAGCCAAGGAAAAACACTCCTGTGCCAAACCAGACCCATGACATCACTTCCAGTTCATGACGATTGCAGACAGGCATGTCTGTTAGACACTGTTAGCAGTGGAGCGAACGAAGTGGTATGTCAAGGATTGTGCTTCTTTTCAGAACCTAAACAACAGATGCTCTCCGACTAGTATTTAAAATGCGTCTCTTTTCGTTACTGTCAAGGGTTCTGGAGATTTTGTTTTCTTTTCTTTTCAACACCTCACTGTTGGGGACATCCTAAATCGCTTTACATACAGGGCCAAGTTCTTTCGAGGGAACGAGCAGTGTTAGTTCTCTTTGGAGACAGATTTACAGATTTTTGTTTAGAAGTTCAGATTTATTTGCATGCTTTTGTGTTGCTGCTTTAAATATCAAGATTGTGACTCTTTCCCAACCCAAGTGAAGGTGATCTCATTGCCAAAACAGCCACAAGCCTTCAAAAAAAGTCAATAAACGCATTTTACCGATGCAACCATGAGCAAACAATTTTGCTTCCATCCCTTGTTAGTCATTTCATCTGTCAGTCACTGAAATTCCCACGTGTTGTGAGTTGACACTAAGGAATAGAACATCCTGATTGTCAGGCCATGTGACTCATCTTTTCCCTTGTGATATCTCTTTTGCTTATTCTTATTTCTAATCTGAATAAAGCGCTCAAAAATAGCCCTCATGTAGGAATACATTTTATTGTCAAGACAGTTCCCACCCACCCCACCTCCCAGGGATGAGCACCCAATGAAAATTCTCCTAGCTGCTTTTAATTGAGCAACAACAGTGTTTCCCAACTGTCCACCAAACAAACACTCTTTGGTCCAGTGTCCTCCACTCTGCTTGTCTAAAGATGGCTGTTAAGGGCTGGAGAGATGGCTCAGCAGTTAATAGCACAGACTGCCCTTGCAGAGGACCTGGTTTGGTTCTCAGCACTCACATCAGGCAACTCCCAAGGACCTGTCACTCCAGTTCCAGGAGGCTCTGATGTCTGGCCCCAGTGGACATCTGCACTCACATGCACAGACATGCTTGCCTGCAGGTGTGCGTGAGCATACACACAGAAATTTGTTCAATCTTAAAAATAAAAGTGTTGTTGGGAGGGAAAGAACATTTGAGTCAATCCTGTGAGTTTGGGGCATTTTCCTACAAGATGGCTCCTTAGCCTTCTGAAAAGATTTTCAATGAGTCAATCTGGAATTTCTCAGTTGAGGATTTATTTGGTGTTCTGTGAGCAGGGAGTAACTTGGTGAAATACAAATTACTATGGAGGAGCTGGAGAAAATAGATAATAAACTGGTTTTTGTCTTTGTTGTGAGTTTTACACACAGCCACATTTCAGCATGTCCTCAAAGACACTGGCCTGCCTAGGTCTTCTTTCTGGATTCCCGAGGACAGGATGCAGAATCCCTCCCTGGAAAGAAACTGTTCTCCTCTGGTCCTCAGGATCTCTCTAGATAGAGTTCTATGTGGCATGTTAGAAATGGGCTGATCTAGAATGCTCTCAGATAGACGTTCCTAAAGCAACAAATATCCATTATTACTCAAGATTTGGTTAGAAATAATTGAAACCTAATTCAGTCTAGCTTAAACCTAAATAACACAAGATTGGAGTATGTTATTTGAGCATTTTCCTTAGCAGTGTAAACGCATTTTATTCTTGTGTTCACAGACAGGCTGAAGCAACTCTGAGCCTATGTCGGTCTTACAACTTGTCATCTAGGAAATGAGGTGCCATCTCCTACAATAGCTGTACACAAGTCAAGAGAGGGTTCTGAACATGTATACATTCCTAAGTCAGAGTCTGTGGCCAGCAAGATGAGCAACTGGAATTGAGTCATGCCCATTCCTGACTGGTGGTTAGGGTTGAGAGAGAGGCATTATGGGGTCCCCTGGATCACTTGGACTGCAAAGTATTAATGCCAATTGAGGAAGAAGAGCTTTACTAAGGAAGTTCCAGAAACACAGAGAACAACTACTATTTCATAGCACCAACATTGCTTTAAAGGTTTAAAATACTAAGAACCATTCAGTGCGTTCACTGTCACACTGAGAGAAAAGACCACTGTCTGAGAACCATAGCTGTGTCACAGAGTTTAATGACAAAAGTTTTGTTATCATTTTATGCCACTATGACCTCATATTCTAAAGATAAAACATTTTCTATTATTAAAAGGCAGTGCAGTCGGAGCAAGGCCTTAAGTTCTATCCCCAGTACAGAAAGACTTAA
This sequence comes from Onychomys torridus, assembly GCF_903995425.1. NCBI lineage: Eukaryota > Metazoa > Chordata > Mammalia > Rodentia > Cricetidae > Onychomys > Onychomys torridus. The sequence continues at coordinate 115,661,721 of NC_050447.1, forward strand.
AGAACAGCCAGAGGGGGAAAACAAAATAAAGGGGGGGAATTTCAACATGCACATTTCGTTGTTTAGTTAACATGTAAATCTGTGTTCAGTGTTCTGTGACCAATTCATTTGTTTAGGTTCAAGTAAAACTGTTTAAGATTTTCTTAAAAATTTCAACATGAAGTCTAGGCACTGTAGTGAAAGGCCATAGGGATGAATAAATCTCCAAACATAGGCTCATGAATCAGCTTCACAGCTGCTTAAGAGATCTGAATGAAGCAGGCTCTGAGCATCCTTCCACTTCTACCAAAAGACCAAGGAAGAAGGAAATCTGAAACCCAAAGAGAAGCTGGGTTCTAGGTCAGGACAACATAACACATTCAGAGCTTTGAGAGCCTGAAAGAGGAATCTCAGACTGAGTTCTGGGAAAAACATAGAATGACTACTGGGAATAAAAACAATAAGGGAAAATTTCAAGTCCTTCAGTGATTTCCAAGTGTTGGACAGTGAATTAGGCTTTGGTTATCTCATTCCTAAACTGAAATCTTGGGGCAAGCAGGACAGACACTGAGGATCTGCCCAAGCATTTCTTCTGGGCACAGCAGCCCTGGGCTATGGGAAATCTCTGGTTACAGCATCAGTGATTGAAGCAAATGAAATGCCTCTGTGACAGTCATAATTAAACTTTCATATCTTTTAGGCTAAAAACAATGCTCGGAGCACAGGCATTCCTGGAAATTCATTAAATGAACCCTTTTTTTCTGGGGTCAGTGTTTACTACAGTCTTGATTGTTTTAGAAAGAAAACTTTATGAAAGGAAATCAGGAGCATTTCTCCAACTCCATGAGGACTGCAATAACAGGAAACAAAACTCCTATTTCTGTAGTTGCTCAGATAAGAACTCAATAGTAGGCCTTTGGAAGGCCTGTGGTGAATATTGTGAAAGACATAAATTACTGTCTAATGCATGGTATTGGCTGGGCAACTTAGATTGTGGCTTCTATTTCTGGTGGCAGGGACTCTCATATATCTGTCACCTACTCCAGAAAATGGTTAACATGGACAAGTTGGCCAAGAAGAAATTCTTGCTATTAGTGTGGCCGTCCCGGGGAGCTGCTCCAGACACTGAACTTGAGACAGAGAGTAAAGGGAAGCTTCCTCAGCAGAGGCCACTGAAACTGCAAACAGCATCTGCACTGCTCCCACGAGTAGAAGGAGCAAGGGCAAAGAGGCTAGTGTGTCTGGGAAATGAGGGAAGAGAGTCCTGTCTGTTTCACTGTGGGTGCTTCCTGCTCTCTGGAAGCACAGGGTACAAGCAGAGGCCTTGGTAGGTGATGATGGGGCACTCTGATCTTGAAGAAATGACTCCACAGAACGCTCATGAGAAGGTCAGGTGTTTGGGGATTGGAGCAAAGTCTGCTCAAGGGTTGCCAGAGGCGGTTTGACAGCTGAGACGCTGCTGTCGTTTCCAGTCCTCTCTCAACTGAGTTTCTTATAAAAACTACAACCCAGTGGTCTTAGATGGAGTTTTCCTTTAAATAGGCAAGGAAGTAGATGTCTAGTTTAACCTATGGCCTATTTTCTCATTATATATCTTCAAATACATGCTTGTAGCCTATTGTTTTATTACAGCACACTCCCCTCAAGTTTTGACCAGTTACGTTGCAATGGCAAGCCTGATCAGGAAAATGTGCAGTCTTCATTTCGTAGTGCATATCCTTTTTGGTGCCTTTGAAAGAGCCAGGAAGGTTAGGAGTATCTGACCCATCAGTCAAGTCCAAGTATGTAAAATGCATCTTCCAAGTGTAAGTGGCTTATTTCGGTTGTAGTATGATGGTTGCCCCATGGTCACGATCTTTAGCTCTTTGATCATGTTGACCCATTATCAGCTTTCTTGTTTGCTGAGTTATCATGATGTCATGTCGTGCTGACAAGGAACAGAAAAAAGAATTTTAGTGTGTGGTTAAGTCAACAATTATGAAATGTTTCTAAAACAATTCAAGTAGCAGAGGATGGGATCAGTACCTTTGTCTAATATCATTAATACAACCATCAACTGTGTCAGGATGTGTAATACCATGTCTTAATCCAAAGCCCTACACCCAGAAGCAGTTACTGACTTTACATGCATTTGTTTATTTCATTTAAAACGTAAGTATGTCTTATGCTATTAAAATTCTGTGCAAAGGTCATTTTCTGTGAAGAGCATCCCTTTCCCATTGTGTAGGTAACACATTATGTTTGTTTGTTGTTGTTACAGTTTGTATCAGAAATGTCCCCTGTAAGTTCATGTTTTGAATGCTGAAACTCATTGGGTAGTGCTATTTGTGTGTATGGTAGAGACAGGCTGGTGAACTTTTAGATGAGGCTTAGCTACAGAAAGTAGATCCCTAGGGTTAGACCTCTAAAGACTATGTAATGGATCATATGTTCCACACTCTCTCTCTCATCTAGTGTGATATGAACAGCTATCTAAGACATGCTCCCACTGCCATGATATTCTTCCCAAGCACATGGAGCCAAGCAACTATGAACCAAAAGAGCCTCTGAAATGGTGAGCCAAAATAAGTCCTTCCTTTCTTATGTTGTTTATGTCAGGTATTCTTGCCATAAAAGTAACTAATAAAGTAGTGGTTTTATTATAAGTTACTTTGTACAAAACATCTATACAACAATCCTCTTTCCTTTTTACATTTTATTTCTTCAGACTCAGAAATAAAATGGCAGGGTCAGGAGTATAATTTATCTGGAATTCATGACATTTATTGTCACATTGTTAACTAGAAAGATTATTCAAGTTTAACCCAATAGAAATTTATGAACATATGAGAAGAGTATTTAATATTCCTTCATTTGATTGTGGTCCTGGAAAGGTTTATGCTTATGGTAAGTAGAGAATGTATTAAAGACAATTAATTAAAATATTTTCCCTTAAGATACAATGAAGGTGGAGGCACCTTTAAATTATAAATAAATACTATGAATTTTAAAATATGCTAAAAAATTTATGGCTAGCAAAATATTGCAGCCAGTTGTATAAACTCCCTTTCTTTAATAATAAAAATAATCACTTATATTCTCAGCCAGCTAACAGCTGCCAAGTTCTCTATTAAATCATTCTTATTAATCACCATGAACTTTAGCAAATTCTTCTGAAATAACTCAGGGCTTGTCAGAAGCCTTCAAAGGCAGGCACATTAAAAAACACACCACAAAATTGTCCTGCGCTGTAAATTTACCTTCTTTATTAGCTCTAAAATTTATATTCCTAAGACAGATATCTCTTCCAGGTAAAGATAAATCCTATAGTATGATCGTTTTACTTGCTTGTAGCTCAGAAAGACAATCCCAGGAGGGAGGCTGAAGGGTGTCTGTATGCTATATGCTTGCTTGTCTTTGTTTCATGATGGCATAAGGACTAAGAAAGAGAATCCATTGCAGCTTCCTACCATAGCATGCACATCCCTATTTCAGAATCCTTATATGAACCACAGGCTGTAGTGTTCTGCCCCACAGAAAACTGGGATATTTCCTAACTTAGTTTGGGTTTCTATTGCTGTGAAGAGACACCATGACTGCAGCAACTCTTATAAGGGAAAATATTTTATTGGGGCTGGCTTACAGTTTCAGAGGTTTAGTCCATGATCATCATGGGGGGGATATGGTGGTGTACAGGCAGACACAGTGCTAGAGAAGGAGTTGAGAGTTGTACATCTTGATTCTCAGGAGCAGAAAGAGAGAGTATGTACTGGGCATAGCTTGAGCACATATGAGACCTCAAAGCCTGCCCCTATAGTGACACACTTCCTCCAATGAGGCCACATGTGCTCCAACAAGGCCACATCTCCTAATAGTGTCACTCTCTATGGGCTGAACATTCAAACACATGCGTCTATGGGGGCTATACCTATTTAAATCACCACGTTCTCCTTCTATTGCTCATCCTCATTTGTACAAGAGCATCAGCTCAACTCAGCTCCCCAAATACATTATTCAGAATTGTTACCATCCACCAACCCCTTCCCTCAACCGTCTTTCTCTTTTTTTTTTCCTTCCCTAACTCATTTCTCTAGCTAGTTTCTATCAAGTATATTATTACCAAGGTTTTTGTCTATTCCACTTGGTTATTTGGCTTTGTCTTCTCATTTTAAAGATTATTATTTTCTAAATTATGTGTATCTGTGTATCATCTGTATGCCTACAGAGACCAGAGGAATTGAATCAGCCTGGAGCTTGACTTAGGGTAGTTATGAGCTACCAATGTAGGTGCTAGGAGGCAAACTTGGGTCTTCTGCAAAAGTAGTGTGTTCTCTTAACCACTGAGCCACCTCTCCAGTCTATCTTGTTGTTGTTGTTGTTGTTTTTTCAATACAAAAATAGAAGCTCAGGAATGGGGAGATGGCTCACCAGTTAAGAGCAATACTGCTTTTCCAGAGGATCAGAATTTAGTGGCCATCACCCTGAGAGATAGCTCACAATCATTGCAACTCCAGCTATAGGGAAGGAGCCTCCTCTTCTGGCCTCTGCAGGCATTTATTGCTCTATAAGGAAGGTTTTCTTCTTTCTGAAACCTGTGTCCCAAACAGGCAGGGAGAAGTAAAGCCATTATCCAAAACATGCAGGCATAGGTTAAAGAAGATCATTAAAGATGGAACCCAGTTAAGCTCAAAATTAGAAACACATCAGTAAATGAAATCTGAGGTGATTTTACCTTAGTCACTGAGGAGACCTAGGAATGTCAGAATATTGAGTGAGAAAAGAAAAAAAAAATGAATTTCTAAAGCATGATAAGGCTACCACTAGTAACCCAGGGGTAAAATTTATAAACAGAAATCACCGTGAAGCAGGCAATATGTTTACAAATATTTGTAGCTTCCTTTCTTGGAGATGTTCTCTTTGGTTTCTGAATCAGCCCCAGACTTCAATCACTCATTTAGTCTATTTTTCAAACCTGAGGCCGTGGGGTTCAGAGACAAATTTTGATAGATTTGAAATTTTTATTTTATTGGCTATGAGAAAAAAAAATACATCTCAAGTAAGAAAATAATATTTCAGGTTACTGGGATCTTTATCGCCAATATTCAGCAAAGATCCCCTTAGAAGGGAGGACAAAGAGGACATCACGCAGCTGATATGACATGAGAGAGATATATCCCAATTGTACAGTCTCTCTGGTACCAAGACAGATCTGCTCAAGTCAGATAAGTTGAGAACTTTCCTACTAAACAAGACAAATACAAACAGATGTATCTTAAAAGTTGGACCGTAGGCCCATCTAGCTCATCTTATATTACTGTAGTAGTCATATTATGCCCCATGAGGTCCCTTAATCACTGTACCAAAAGAAGAGCTCATAGAAATATTAAAAATGTCCTTTTCTTTGTCATATACCTTGATGAGAATGCTCACACCTCCCTGCTCTGTACTTTACTAATACAGAGACTTTACTAATATAGATGTATTCTATATACACTTTACACAATCCTTGTTTACATGATTATTTCTTTTGGTTGTGAATACAGCAGATATGTCAGATCAAACAGGCCTTCTAGGCATGCTTTTATGTGGTGACACCATGCCAAAAGTTCCAAGTCACCATCAACACCAACAGGGATTGTTAGAAGGAACAGGAACTATTGCCCCATGTTCACCAGAGGCCGAGCTGTAGAAACAGCAGAAAGATGGCACCCAGTGCTCTGGATGACTCATCGCTCTCTATAGCAGCAAAATACCTTGAACTTCTCAAATCCCAGATGAGCAGCCCTAGGGTATGGTTGGGAAGAAGGTATTCTTTATATTCTTAGAACATCTTCAAAGGATAGTTATATGAACATTTCTAACACATGACACATTTGAAAACAACTAAGTCATTTGGTTTTGCCAAAGATGCATCTGGTCAAGCCTTACAGTACCAGCCTCGAGGACTTGGAGGACCTGAAGCACAATTATTCTGTGCCACTTATACACATTTTAGACAAGGCAGAAGTATTTATTTTGAGTCTCTATATCTCCAAGCAACTGAACACCACAAGGCATCTTAGAAAAGCTTCTTGGCAGTGGCTGAGGAGAATATCCCATCCATCTGAATACACATGTGGAGATAATGGGCATGAAAATCCATTTCAACTTCCGCCACTACACATACCTGATCTTGCCTTACAAAGAAGTCAGAGTCCCAGCCGCAAGCACTGGCTTGTTCTACCCAACACCTAAAGGCAGCCAAGTATTTTACTTTTTCTCTTTAGACATGTGAAGTAATTACTCATGAAATAAACAACAGAAGCAACATTGCAGAGCAGTCCATTTATGAGTCTATTTTCAGTCAGGCTGTTGAGGTTCTTTGTACAAATACCTGTTTGAGAATATCTGTGAAATCTCATAATGATAGTGATGAGTGGAGACAGACTCCACGGAGTACAAGATACAATCCGAGACTATTATCTGTGACCTTGCAGGTGAAATTTCTAGAGATATGCAAGGTGACACTGGAATGATTGTACAATGCAGCCTGTTCAATAAAGGATGTCATGAGATCAAGAAACTGATTCTCTCTCTCTCTCTCTCTCTCTCTCTCTCTCTCTCTCTCTCTCTCTCTCTGTGTGTGTGTGTGTGTGTGTGTGTGTGTGTGTGTGTGTGTGTGAATGTGAAGGTCAGAGGGGTAAGGTCAAGTGTCTTCTTCAATTGATTTCTACCTTTTATATTCAGACAAAGTTTATAACTGAACCTGGAGCTTGCTGATCCAAACTGGCTAGCCAGCAAACCCAGGAATCCACCTGCCTCCACCTCCCCAGCACTGAGATTAAACAAATACTCTTTTTTCACATCACTTCTGGGGACTGGAATCCAGGTCCTTATGTAACAGGCACTTTCCTATCGGAACCACCTATCTAGCTCTCTTCTTGAGACTGGGCTGTTAAAACAAGGTTTTAAATCAGTTGACAGGGTCTGCCTTTGAAAGCTAATTGCTGGCCTGTGCACACTTCATAGACTTGCTTGTATTTGGATCTTTTTTTTCTGCTATCTGATCAAGCATAGTTTCATAACCTTTATTTGAACAAGAATCATCCTTGAGTTGGAATTGAGTCTTGATGACACTCTGTGCCTTAAACAAACCAGAAAAACAATTCCTCAGTTAAGTATGATTCCAGCTTTATGCATTCATTCACAGAAGCTCTCTTGCTCTGTCTAAGCAAATTCTGACTGCAATGTGTTTTCCCATGGAGGTTTCAACAAAGGGGGAAGGTTCACTATTTGATGTCAGCATGCCATACTTTGGAGTCACATGACTAAAACTCAGCCTTGGTTTGTTCAAGTCTACCTGTTCTTTACATTTGACAAAAATATGGTCTCAGAGTTCACAACACTGTTTATCAAACACTGTGCCATACTAGGCCACTTCTCCAAGGCTCTTTCCAGAGATCTGAATGATGATCTTTCCCCTGGAGCCAATTCTCATGTTCCTTTGCATGTGTACATGTATGGAAATTTTAGCTCTCATTTTGCATTTTAGTTTTAAAAAGTTTAAAGACACTGTGAACATGGATGGAGATTTTGGGGAAATTGAAGTGATGGTAGCATGAAGCAAGCACTTGCTTTGAAGGTTGGGTCACTAGGTCAGTCCAGGATAGCTTCTATATCCTCCTATAGACTGTTGGCAACATTGTTGGCATACCACTGCAGGGGAAGAAGGAAGGCTTCCACGGAAGGGAATGTTTATTCAATGATAGCCAAATTTTGGAGGATGGGGAAAATAACAGCTCCCTATCTATATTAGCTTGGATTTGTCGCTACCCTGTATCATTAATCATTGCTCAAAACAAAGTTAATGGGAATGTTATGGCTCAACTTCTGTGGACTGGGGAAGTTTATCAATGGGGCTACCACTTCCTAGCTACTTGTGGAATTCATCTGTGTTGAATGGGTTTACTCAGGGATGTCATGATGTTGTAAATTCTGTCCTGTGAAGATAATGAAATATTTGGAAATAATCACATAATTGGAGGAGGGAGTGTGAACCTAAAATCTAACTTCTGCCCTACATTTTTTATTATTTATCATTTAAAAATAAACATAGTAATAGGTATTAACAGAGCTTGTTCAAATTCAAATCCCTAATACTTCACAATACAGTTTTTCAAATACAGGCTGTCATTATAAGAGGTCATCTCTTTTTCTCCTTTTGGTTGTAGGATTAGTTTGTTTATTTGTTTTGATTAAGGGTCTCATTTAGTTCATGGAGTAGTTAAATTCACTTTGTTGTAGAAAATAACTTTGAACTCATAAGCCTCCTGCCTCTACCTCCCAAGTGCTGGGATTTTAGGCATGAGCCACCACACACAGCTAAGGTATGTTTTTTTGTTTTGTTTTGTTTTGTTTTGTTTTGTTTGTTTTTTTTTTTTTAGGAAAAAATTACACAAAAGACGTGATTAATTAGAGATATAATTAAAATTTCTATGTTGAGAAATAACTTTGAGCAACTAACAGTTTGACTTAGATATGCACATTTAGCCATTAAAAAATATGAATGAAAAATAATTAATAAAAGAGAGTATTACATTGTTCACTTTTTCCTTGAACTTACGCTGTTTCCTTTCTATTTCCCCTTAGAGTTTTAGCCTAATATATACATATATAATTTTATTAGTTCTTTGAGAATTTCATACAATGTGTTTTGATTATAGTTACTTCTCATCTCTCCTCAGATCCAATCTCCCTTCCTCATCCACTTACCTCTGTGTTCTTTTTATTTTTAACATGTCAAAACTAATATGTACTGCTCAAATATTCTTGAAATGTGCTCTTCTTCTGGAGCATAGTCAATTTACCAGGGACTATGCTCTTAGGGAAAACTGACTCTCCCCTCTCAGCAGCTAACAGCTGTCAATGTACTTGGGTTTTTTTACTCTTTAAGGGCCTGCCACCCAGCTTACAAATAAAGACATGGAGACTTTTTCTTACTTATAAATGCTCAGGATTAGCTTGGCTTATTTCTAGTCATCTTTTCTTAACTTAAATTATCCCATCTACCTTTTGCCTGTGGGCTTTTACCTTTCTTTATTCTTTTTTTTTTCTTTTTTACTCCCTGGCTGGTTGGGTGGCTGGATGGCGGGGTGGCTAGCCCCTAGTATCCACCTCTCCTTCTCCTTTTTTGCTCCTACCTCTTTGCTTCTTCTATTTATTCTCTCTGCTTGGCAGCCCCACCTATTTCTCTCCTGCCTAGCTATGGGTTGTTCAGCTCTTTATTAGAAGGATCAGGTGTTTTAGGCAGGCAAAGTAACGCAGCTTTGCAGAGTTAAACAAATGCAACATAAAAGAATGAAACACATCTTTGTTGCGTCATTAAGCAAATATTCCACAGTATAAAGGAATGTAACACATCTAAAGCTGGTAATCCACAACAGCCAATAGCTCCTCAGCTAGGGGTAGGACTTCCTGTCCTCCTATTCTCTCCCAGGTTTTGTCCTTGCTTGGACTTTCACAGTTCTTGTGCATGCTCTCACATCCTCTATGAGTTCCGGAAGCCACTGGTCCCTTGTATTCATTTACCACCTTTGGCTTACACTCTTCCACTGAGCCTTGGGGAGGAAGTGGTTCAGTTTATACATTCCTTTTAGGGCTGAGCATTCTATAGGCCCTTATTTTCTGCACCTTGCAAAATGGTGAGTGTGCTTTAATTAACCAGCTACTGCAAATAAAAGATTCTCTGATGAGATTTGAGAGATGCATTAATCTATGGGTATAATAATAAGTCATTAACAGTTTAATATTATGTATATTGAGCAAAATAATAGTAATAGGTTCTCCCCTAGGGCCTATGACCTTTCTAGTCATAGATTTGTGACACAAAAATTGTTCCAGGTATGGGTTTCATCTTGTGGAGTAGGGCTTAAATCCAAAGAGAAAGTGGTTGGCTACTCCCATGACATCCATGTCACTATTGCCTATAATTTGTCTTGCCTGGCCAGTCATTACTGAAGCTCACAGGTTTTACAGCTACATAATAGTGATGATTTTTCTCCTCCAGGAGCATGCACAACACTTTCCAACAGTGTGAAACTAGCCAGTAGAAATAAATCTTCTAGGTCAGGACCAGTTTGATTTATTCATGTGCTTTGATATGAGTATGGGATGTCTTCAGCAATAGGGGCTTACCATCAAGTTCTGGAGGTTAACCAAGAACACTGGTAAAATATCCTGAAATGTTTGGGGTGTCTGTTGTTGGTCATATAGATACAGAAGGGTTTTGGTTATGTTTTTACTGTTAATAAATCTTTTATTTCTATAGCCAAGGAGAAAAGCCATACCAACAACACCATAAATGAGACAGGAAGCACTGTAAATTTCAGAATACTGGTAGCAGAACTATTTTTCCTGTTAAGAGTATACTCACTGAGTTCACCAGACAGCCTTATGTTTTAATTAAAGGATACTTTGGGCAGGAAGACATAAAAATATCTCAAATAGTCTAGAACTATACGGCATCTCCTAAAGGAGCAGCCAGGACTCCCACAATTTGTCTTTACTAAGCTCTATGCTATTTGCCTGAATATCTGTGGTATTGACAGGCCAGGTAGCTTTAGTCATTTTATATGTTACCACAAGGGTGAGAGAGGATTAGGCAAGAAGACAGCTCACTAAAGAATGCCACACACCCAGGCTTCCCTTAAAACTTTTTTTTTTTTAAAAGAAGAAAGCAACATTCAGATTGAATTTCTTAAATATGCTAAGATAAGCTTTGGCAAGAGATGTATAAAAATAAATCGATTATTTCAAGTACCCAAGTCCCACACTTTTTTTAAAGAGACTACAATATAATGGCTTAATTAACATTTTTAGAAAAAAAATGTCTTCCCATAACACCAAGCCTTGATTTCCACAACATTCACAAAAATGCATGTGGGCTGTGTGGGCATTAGAGTAAAATTTTCAGAACTAAATTTTTTTAAGGAATGTTCTTCTATAAATATGGAGGAAGAGGAGATTTATAGTGATAGAAGAATGCAAACTGTGGTGTCACTATGTCCTACCTCAGGGACACTTACATGTCCATGCTCATTGCTGCTGTTCACAATAGCAAGAATAAGGAATCAACCTAGATGCCTATCAGCAAGTGAAATGAAAATGAAAATGTGGTGCATATACACAATGGAAGTTCATTTATCCATAAAAAAAATGAAAAAAAAATGAGTTTGTAGGAAAGCAGATGGAATTGGAAAGCCCAGGGTTAGACAAATACCATTTGTTTGTTCTCATATGTGAACCATAGTTTCTTATTTTTACACATGTGTACTTATGTGAGAGTGAATGTAGGTAGAGACTATGAAGCTAGAAAGGGGTAAATGAGAGAAAAAAATGTAGGTTTGAAAGCAGGGGTTGGAGAGGTTAAAAGAACACATGGGACGTAAAAGTGGAAAAGAGAATACCAGGGGTGACATGGGACAAGTAGGGAGTGGGGATAGGAGTGTGGAGGTGTTAGGGAATAATATTTTAAGGTGTGTTACTTTTGTTTATGTTGCATTTGTTTACTTCTGTGAAGCTGTATTACTTTGCCTATCTAAAACACCTGATGATCTAATAAAGAGTAGAATGGCCAACAGTAAGGCAGGAGAAAGGATAGGCAGACAGAATTAATATAGAGAGAAATCTTGGTGGAGAGAAGAAAAGGGAAGTAGCCAGAGAAGGGGGAGGACACAAAGGGCTGGGTATCCAGCTACACAGCAAGCCACAGAGTAAAAAATAATGAAAGGTATACAGAAACAGAGAAAGGTAAAAGCCCAAAGGCAAAAGCTAGACAGGAGAATTTAAGTTAAGGAAAGCTGACAAGAATCAAGCCAAACTGAGGCTGGACATTGTAATTAAGAATAAGCCTCCATGTGTGATTTACTTGGGAGCTGGGTGGTGAGCCCCCAAAGAGAAAAAGGGCCAAAGCAACCAGCAACATGGAGGAGAGAAACAAAGCCAAGAATCAACCAAAATTAAGTATTATAAAGATACCATAGGGAAAATGGTTATTCTAGATGCTATCTAAAAATAAATAACAAAAATAGAACTATTGTATGACCCAGCTGTACCATGCCTGGCCACATCACAAAGGATTCTCAGCCAGTATACCATAGAGATACCTGAAAATCCATATGTTATCTTCATGCTGCTCATAGTACTCAGTATATAGAACTAGCCTGTAGCTGGAGTTATCGCCAGTCTGGCCTGCAGCCACTCAGACCCAAATAAACACACAGAAACACATTATTTAAACTATTTGGCCTAATGGCTCGGGCTTCTTGCTATCTAGTTCTTATATCTTAAATTAACCCATGTCTGTTAATCTATAAGTTGCCACGTAGCTTGTGGCTTACTGGTACTTTACATCTTACTTCTCATGGTGGCGGCGGCTGGCAGCATCTCCTGCCTTAGCCTTTCACTTCCCAGAATTTTCCTCCCTCTTTGTCTCACTTATACTTCCTGCCTGGCCACTGGCTAATCAGCACTGTATTTATTAACAATAAGAGCAACACATTCACAGCATACAGATATCCATAGCGCGAGCCTGGATGTCTATGGCAAATATAATTTTGTTCAGCTGTAAAGGAAAATGACACTATTACATTTACAGGAAAATGTATAGAACTGGAGATTATCATGTTAAAATGAGCCAGACTCAGAAAAGCAATTATAACACTTTCTCATAAGTAGAATATATGTGTATCTACATATATATGTGTACACATATATGGTATCTAACTGTCTGGACATGAAATTATAAAGGAGATTACTAGACGCGAGGATGAGATCTAACGGGAGGGAAGTGACAAAAGAGGGAAATGGAGATGTGCATGACATGACAAAGGAGACGACCTGAAGGGTAGAATGGGGCTATCAAAAGGGGCAGCAGGAGAACAGGGAAGGCACAGGGAGGGTGAAAATGAGAAAGAAGACAAAGTCTTCTGTTAAGCAAGATGCCCAAATATCCCAAGTAAGATACATGATAGACAAATTTTCCAGGCAGTAAAACAATGGTTTGTCTTATCTTGAAGTGCTGTGGCTAGATGTGTGGTGGGCAGAAGCTTCTGTGTGTATAGCGAGATAACCTTGGGATGTTGTTTCAATGACACAAGTTATATTTTCTTCACATATCCAAACAATTTGTGAGTCTTGCCATTCGGAGTTGCTCAGAGGGTTAAACTTTACAGAACACACACAGTGTGTGGTGATCAGTTTGTGAGAGCTAAACATCATTTGCACTTGTTCTTCCTCTGCTAGATTTTAGGTCTTTTTTGGTGGTCACTAGCTTTTTCCATGATTAATGGTTGTAGTCCTCTAAGGACAGTACACAAATTACTTTTGATCAAGCATACTTGCTATAACCATTACTGAAAATAGTGTGTTAAATAGGCCTTTGATATTATTTTTCCTAACATGGAGCACTTATTAGCATGTTTCTAATTCTTACACACAGTTCAGCATGGTGCTGGCATAAAAACAAACACATTAACTGATGGAATAGATTTGAAAGTCTCCACATGAATTCATGTGTGGGTAGCGAAAGGATTTTTGACATAGGAGCCAAGAATATACCCAAATAGAAAAGTTCAATCTCTTCAGTAAATATGCCTGGAAAACTGAAAGTACACATGCAGAATGAAATTGAGTCTTCATTTTACTTCATACACATACACACATAAATACATATATGCATATATATTAAACATGAAATAACTCACCATCAAACTTGAGACAAGAAGCTATAAAAACACCAGAAGACATTGGGGAAAACAACTCAGTGTTCGTCTGGGTGATAGATTTGGTTCCAAGACCACAGAAATAAAGCAACAGGTGAAAACAGCAAAGCTCTACCTAGCAAAGGAAAATAGCTAACAGAGCAAAAGAGTCAACCAACCATTTGGGAAAAAAAATTATGAGCAAAAGTCTAGTGAGGAGTTAATTGCCAGCATGTAGAAGCATTTTGACATCATGATAATAAGAAAAAAATCCAGTTTTGAAATGAACAAGAGACCTGAACACTTTTCTAAAAATCCCTCCCTCCCTCCCTCCCTCCCTCCCTCCCTCCCTCCCTCCTTCCCTCCCTCCGTCCCTGAGGAGGAGGCTGTTGCCAAAGTAACAGGTAGCTGCAGCTTGTTGTGTAATGGGAATGTGCTGTGGACACAGGTCAGTGGTCATTACGACACACTGCCGGTCCCCTGATGGTCTACTCCATTCTAGAAGTCTGAAATATGTAATTTGAAATCCTTAATAAAATTGGATCTAATTTTATAAAAAAAATAAGAAATGAAAATTGTCAAATGATTTATAAAAAATGCTGAAAATCACTACTAATTAAGAAAATTCAAATTAAGCTGTGATGAGATATCTCACAAAAATACAAAGATACATGTTGATGAGTGTGTGGAAAATCAAACCCTCTATACAGTTGGAGTATGTGTAATAATACAACTATTGTGGAAAATATCAAAAATAGAGTCACTGGATGAATTTAGAAATTTTAGTTCTGAGTAATCACCCAAAAGATTTGATTGTTTTGTCAATGATATTTTTGCATTTCTTTGCTCACTATAGCACAACTCACAAGAGTTAAGTTACTGAATCTACCTAAGCAGCCATCAAGAGATAAGGAGATACAAAGTGTGGTACATAAACACAATAAAATACTTTTCAGCCTTTCAAAAGGAGGACACTTTTGTCATTGCAGCATTGTAGATAGAACTGAAGAACATTATGGTGAGTGAGAAGTATGAACATTATAATTAGTGACATAAGCATGGTACAGAAAAACAAATACATATCCCAGAATCTCATTTATATATGGGCTCTAAAATAATTGAACACAGACACAGGTAGCAATTCCCAGTGGCTTAGGGATGGAGAATGGGGACAAGATGACCACTGGGTACCAGGACTCAGATATCTTAGGTAGGAAGAAAAGCATTAGCAGATTTGTTACGTAGTGTGCTGGGTATACTGATTATACCATACTGTGCACTTCAAAATTGCTAAGAAAGTAAATTTCAAATGTTCTTGCTACAGAACAAAATGACAGGTATTTGAGATGATGAATATGTGAGGTAACTTTAATTTAATTTATTTTTCACTGTATTAATAAACCATAACATAACTTTGTACTCCATAAATATGTAAAGTTATAGATTGTCAGTTTACAATAGGTAGAAATACATGTTACTTCCACTGAAACAAACATTTTATTAAAAGATACCACACATAAGACAAGTAAGAGGCAGCTGGAGGGATGGCTTGACCTTTAAGAGCACTGTTATTGCAGAGGATCAGAGTCTGGTTCCCATCTTGCATTAGAGGTGGCTCACAATCACCTGTGACTACAGCTCCAGGGGATACGACTCCCATTTCTGGCCTCTGTGGCACGCACACACTTGTGTACACTTGTTACACACACACACACACACACACACACACACACACACACACACATGAAACCAAAAGAGGAGGAGGAGGAGGAGGAAAAGGAGGAGGAGGAGGAGGAGGAGGAGGAGGAGGAGGAGGAGGAGGAGAGGAACAGAAACAAGAAGAAGAAAAGGTCTCAGCTATCACTCATAGGGGTTTTCCACCTCAAAGTCTATACAACTTTACTCCTTTCCTATGTTGCATATACACTTTCTCCACCACCTTATTGACTTCATGGTGGAATTCTCTGGCCATGGTGTCATTGGAGACCTTTCTTGGCTGATTTATCTTAATCTGGAACAAATCCATACCCTCTGGCTTTCTGTGGAAACAAAAGCAGAGCCTCCTTTCCAAAGCAACACATCCTTATATCCAAATTTTAAAGTCAAGACACCTTTAAAATATACATATTGGTTTAACTCAGCTGCCTTTACAATCAAATATCTCTCTGCAGTGAAAAATCCCAAAGACAAAAGACAACACAATCCAGATTCTCTGTGATATACATCTTTACGTGGCTTATATTTTATATTACCTTTACTCTCTCTTTAAAGACTTTATTTTTAAAACTTTTTATTTCTTTAATATAACTGTCTATATTCCTTTCTTTTCTCTTCCAAGCCTATGTACATTTTTACACATATTGTAAACCATTTAGAGGTTTATTTCATTTGAATCTGTCTTATTGTGAATCTATTGTTTTAAACTGCAGCATTTCTAAGACTGAAATGGCCACTGTGGCTGTTGGCTCCACCCCTGTCAGCTTCCCAACATGGCGGTGGTACAGTTTACCGACAGCTCTGGGTCTGGAGCCATGTGTACTATCAACTATCAGAAGCAGTTCTATCAAAGCAGCGTGTAGCCCGGAAACCTTTTTTTTTTTAACTAGCAAAAACTATAGTGCCCAGCTTGGAGACACCTCTGTGTAAAATAGTGTAGATCAAGCATGCACGCATGCCACAAACCCGCCATAGTAGCTCAAACACGCAGGCTGCCGCTAACTTGAGAGAGATAACTAGGAAGCTGTTTTTAGCTCCATTTTAGAATCTTTTTTCTCAGGTTTTAGGCAGAAGCTCTTGCCAATCCATTGGGCACCATTTGTAGCTAGAGTTTTCCTGGTCCTGCCTGGCCCAGGTCAGGACAAATCTCTCTCACCCGCCAGTCCCACAGCTGCTTAGACCCAACCAAGAAAACCCACAGAGACTTATACTACTTATATACTGTATGGCCGTGGCAGGCATCTTCTTATCTAGCTCTTGTATCTTAAATTAACCCATTTCTATTAGTCTATAAGTTGCCACATGGCTGGTGGCTTACTGGTACCTTACATCTCGCTTGTCATGGTGGTGTCTCTTTCTCTCAGCCTTCCTGTTCCCAGAATTCTCCTCTCTCCTTGTCCCACCTATACTTCCTGCCTAGCTACTGGCCAATCAGCATTTGATTTATACAGAGTGATATCCACAGCGTGTATGGGTGGTGACGGCACACACCTTTAATCCCAGCTGTTCGGAGGCAGAGCCAGGTGGATCTCTGTGAGTTTGAGGCCAGTCTGGTCTACAGAGTGAGATCTAGGAGAGGCACCAAAACTACACAGAGAACCTGTGTAGGTTTACAGGTGAGTGAGTACTCAGGGCATTTAATTATAAGTTAACTTGAAATCAGCGCAAATCTAGTATTCTCTAAAAAGTTCACTACAGCCAGGTGGTGGTGGTGTATGCTTTGAATCCCATCACTCTCGAGGCAGAGGCAGGTGGATCTCTGTTAGCTTGAGGCCAGCCTGGGCTACAGAGTGAGTTACAGGATAACTAGGGCTAAACAGACAAACCCTATCTTGAAAAGCCAAAAGAAAAAAACTTCAACTAAATGAAATTGAATATGTGTGTGTGTGTTCTGATGAGTGGGGTCAAGAAGACAACTTGGGTCCTGGGAACTGATCTCAGGTGATAGGTTAGCTGCAAGCACCTTTACCTCACGGATCTCAGTTTACAATTTGTTTTTGACCTTATAGGTATCTAGAAACATGTGGGAAAAGAGTGGCAGATACACATACAAAGAAATAAAAGGCTGAGATGGGATGAGAAACATGGAGGGATAAAAGAAGTGATGTATATCATACCCCTCAACATGCCATCCAAACAGAATGCAGAACTGGCAAGAACAAATTGGATAGGCATGGAACCACGATATTATTTTAGTATTAAAGTCTTCTGTCACAATGTGGTAAAAACACTTCATTTTTTTTATTGAAAATAGATTTTTTTCATAGAATATATTCTAATTACAGTTCCCCCCACTGCAAATCCTTCTCACCTTCCCACCCACCCCACATCCACACCCTTTCGTT
This sequence comes from Onychomys torridus, assembly GCF_903995425.1. Classification (NCBI taxonomy): domain Eukaryota; kingdom Metazoa; phylum Chordata; class Mammalia; order Rodentia; family Cricetidae; genus Onychomys; species Onychomys torridus. The sequence goes on from NC_050447.1 coordinate 115,679,479, forward strand.
CTCTCTCTCTCTCTCTCTCTCTCTCTCTCTCTCTCTTATTAGAAAACTATCAGGCATCTTAAAAATGCTGCATAGTAATTCCCTTCTCACACTTGGAGCAAATGGACAGACAGTATCGGATGCATGCTCTGCCATCAAGAGGATTTATATGAATACTGAAGGAGCCTGGTAATCATTCCCTAACAGCCAATCAGGAGTCAAGACTGTTTTTTGAGTTAGCTTCCTGACAGCAAATATAATCATGTGACAGTAAATTATATGCCACATTAAAATTTTCCCACCACTTTTTCACATAAGCTGCGCGGCATGGTCACTAAATCAAACCTGTGAGGTTTAGCCACCCCTCCCTTCCTGGCTTTCTAGTGGAGTCCAAGAAAACAGTCTTTTCCTGGATCTTTGGCATCAACTTCTTAATAGGTCATTGTTCTTCTGTGCCCTCTTCTTTGAACTCAAAGCCTGCAGAGATAGGAAGAAAGAGAAAGGGAGGGAGGGAGGGAGGGAGAGAGAGAGGGAAGGAAAGAAAGAAAGAAAGAAAGAAAGAAAGAAAGAAAGAAAGAAAGAAAGAAAGAAAGAAAGAAAGAAAGAAGAAAAAGAAAGAAAGAAGAAAAAGAAAGAAAGAAGAAAAAGAAAGAAAGAAAGGAAGGAAGGAAGAAAGGAAGAAAGAAAGAAGGAAAGAAAAGGGAGGACAGACAGACAGATTATAGGCAATGACTAGATAGATAACAGATGACAGATGTTTGACAGAGATAGATAGATGATATATGAATGAGTGATAGATTGATAGATCTATGGGTAGATAGATAGACAGATAGATAGATGATAGCTGACAGACTAATAGATAAATGGATAGATATATAGATTAATGGTGGATAGATGATACATATGTGGGTAAATAAAAAAGCAACAGGAACTCAGAACTAAGAACATAAGATGATAAAAGGCACAGAGATGTAAAAGAAATTCCAGTCTCCCTGGTCTCTTTGGCCTCTAGATGGAAGTGGTCACCAAATCCTGTCATTGTGACTTCATTCTTACCTTTAGAATTTGCCTGTCTCTGGAAATGACCGTCACAGCCTGACTTTTCCCAGGCTGGATACCATCACCTTTCCCCTTCCACTTTGATTGAGACCTCTGCATAGTTTCAAAGCTTCTACTTTTACTCATTTATGTTGAACAACTGTAGTCCCCAAGGGCAGGGGTTTAAATTATTTGCTCTTATGTATTGTGTATAAGGGTCCATAACTGATTCTTATTTGTGAACTTTCTAAAACCTATAGAAGCCTTAAAATTAACTATTGCTAAAAGCAAGAGTTGAGACATCCCAGTCTATAAATGGGCTGATGAAAACAGTCACTTCTCAAGAGACAAATCACAAATGGCCATTAAACAAGACCTCACTAGCCTTCAGAGAAGTGTACGTTAAAACCACACCAAGATTTCATTTCATTCATCAGAATGTCAGCCATCAAGAAAACTAACAACAAGAAATGATAGTAAGGATGCTGGGAAAGAGGATGTTGGAAGTCAGTGTGGAGGTTCAAGACTAAGAACAGCTGTGCATGACCCAGGTACACCACTTCTGTGTGTTTATACAAAGGACTCCATGTCAGTATAACCAACAAATATGTCCAACAATAAAGTAATAGATATAGAAAATGTGGTACACACACACACACACACATACACACACACACACACACACACACACACACAGAGAGAGAGAGAGAGAGAGAGAGAGAGAGAGAGAGAGAGAGAGAGAGAGAGAGAGGAATTTTTCAACCATAAAGAACAATCAAATTATTTGGAGGAATATGGATGTGCCCAAAGATCATCATTGTAAGTGAATGAAGTCAGTCTCAGAACAAATACCATGTTTTCTCTCATATGTGGCTCCTAGGTTTTCTATAGGCCCATAAAATCATGTATGCATATGTAGCATGAAAATAGACATCTCCAGGAGGTGTGGGAAAGGGGAGAATAGGAAAGGGTAGGAGGGTATACTCAATACACAATACACACGTTTATAAAATTATCCTCATGTAGCACAATACTGTGTACAGTAAGCACACACACTGAATTTTGCTTAAGAAATTGGTGCTTGGAGGAAGGTAGACTGCAGTTTAGAGTGTAGCCTGTCATTTATCAGTTCCATGCCTAGCTGACTTCATTTGCACTGGGAAGAAGTGCAAAATGAATCTGCTGCGCAGCACTGACTGTAGTAAGTGATCCCTGTGCCCACCGACTCTGAAGGCAATATGCTAATGGTACCTAGAAGGAGGCCTGCCAGTGACTTGCAGAGCAATGTAAGGACAACTGATAAAAGCTACTGCTGCCTTTTCAGCCTTAAGGCATATGCCCTGACACTCAAGGGTACATGCCAGGACCCCTCTGCTCTACAGCCATGTGCGCTGACAGTAATAATGAAACACAGATCTCCAGAGCTAGAATCAGTTTGGTTATGTCATCAAAGCAGCAGTCACAGGAAGGGCAGTGAGGGGAAGGCCAGTGAGGGGAAGGCCAGTGGCATCCATCTAGGTGATGAGGGGTAGGGCCACTTTCTGGTTGAGGCTCTATGATCCTGGGGAATGAATGCCCCATGGTCCTTTTAGACTTTACTTAGGAAAATGCAAATTAAATGAAAGAAACAATCATGAGTCTAAGGAAGGGACCATAGAGCTTTGATCTTACACATGGGGCTTTGCTGACTGTTATATCCTATGTGGCTACCAGAGCTGGTTACAATCCCATGAAGTAGGTCTTGATACTGTGACCTTGAAAAGAGAGACCACCATCTTCTGTGAGCCTCAATGTTTTTTCACCTATGAAACAGACACAAGACTTACTTAACCAGGTTGTAATGAGACTTAAGAAGCAATGTGCCCCAAACTCTCAGTGATCAAGAAGGAAGGTTGAGGAGAGATGGCTCAGCAATTAAGAGCACTTGCTGCTCTTGTGCAGAACCAGAGTCCAATTCCTGGCATCCTCACCACATGGCTGATAACCACCTCTAATTCCAGATCTGGCTAGGATCAGACATCCTCTTCTGGCTTCTGAAAGCAGCTGCACACACAGACACATTGCATACACTGCATCTTTAGAAGAAATGCGTTCAAGATTCACTCAGTTATTTAACCTTAATTCTATCAGAATGTACTGTGGGTTTGATTGTGAAGTATAAGAAATGGCCAAGGGGTGCTTTCACATTCTTTTTTTTTTTAATAAATAATTTTTTCTTTATTATTATGTGTTTTAAATTTTTTACATCAGCTATGGGTTCCCCTGTCCTCCCCCTTCCCTCCCCCACCCCCACCTTCCCCCCAGCCCTCCCCTCCATTCCCATGTCCTCCAGGATCAAGGCACCCCTGGGGATTCATTTAAACCTGGTAGATTCAGTACAGGCAGCTCCTGTCACCTCCTTCCAGACTGAGCAAAGTGTCCCTGTGTAAGCCCAGCCACTTTGGAAATCAATATGGCGCTTCCTTAGAAAATTGGGAATCCATCTCCCCCAAGACCCAGCTATAGCACTCTTGGGCATATACCTAAGGTATGCTCAATCATACCACAAGGGCATTTGCTTTCACATTCTTAGCATGTACTTGAACCATACCATGAAAGTGATCCTCAGTATACACTTCAAAGACTTCATTCATGATTTGTCTGGAGGTATATCCTGAGCCCCATGATCAGAATGTCTAAAGATCTGTACAGGGAGTACATGATTTTTGCAAGTTTTCCAGGTGATCCAAATACAGACACTATTTTTGCAGTTCAGTGCTTTTCTCTGGTCTTCCCCTCCACTCTGCCACTTCAGTTCTGCTTGCTTGAACTACCACTTAGCCAGTCATGCAGACCTCATCATCAGTACTGCTCCTTTGACTTTTCTAATGTATCTCAGGGTGTTGATGTTTTATACCCAGCAGCAGTGTGCCTTGTCACAGAACACACTTGTTTGTAGAAGCATTTGTGATATAATCTGAATCCATATAGATTTGTGAAATGTCATCACCCTAGAAAGATGACTCCTGCTCCTTCCCGCTAAAAAGGCAGGCTCAGAGCTTAAGATGCATCACTCTTCTATTTTTCCCAACATCAATGCATTTGCCTATTTTAGAGCTTCATATAAGGAATATTTTAGTGTGTACACCTGTGTGCAAAGTTGCTTTCATTTGTACACTTTTGGGATCCTTTGCATTGCACAGCTCAGCATGTATCCCATCTCAATTGTTGAATAGCATCTCTATACATCCTACTATTTGCTTGTATCTGCAGATAGATACCTGTGCTTCGGATGTGGCTAGCCCAGCCTCTTTGGGCAAATGAGCTCTCATTTCTCCCCAGTCCATACTGCAATGTGAAATTTCTGGGTTATGAAGCAGGTGCATGTTTAATTGCTGAGGAACACGGTGGCTCTTTCCCACAGCGATTTTTTTTCTGGGTTATCTTCTCACCAATGACTTTCCACCTGTTCCACAATCCACTCAAATATTCAGCCATTTTGACAGAGCTATCCTTCCCACTTTGATTTTAGAGTGGTAAGAGTTATTTACATCCAGAGTGACCTTTCAGGACACACATGTTTTCTCAATACTTTCTCACCTTCTAAAGATTTTCATCTCTCAGTCAGTGTCCTTCAACAAGCAGAACCTTGAAATTTTCATTGAGTTCAACTAAACCCTCTCTTCATATATGGTTAATGCTTGCTGTGTGGTATTTTCCAACATGGCTCTGAATTCATTCTCTCTCTCTCTCTCTCTCTCTCTCTCTCTCTCTCTCTCTCTCTCTCTCTCTTGCTCTTTCCTTTATTCCTAGCCAAAGCATTATTTGGGAGGCCAGCAGCATAGAGAGCCACCATCTCCCCATCTCCTCCACCCTTCTCCACCCTCTCTATAAAATAACATGGGAAGCAGGTGGAACCTTAGAGGATCTTTTGAAAATATCTTCCCTGTGTGTGATGCTAGCTCTAAATAATTGTAGTTTTAAGAACTAGGTTGTTTTTATTTCCTGTTACAAATGTTTTTCAAAACACAGACTCCTTATGTCTACAGGCTATTCCTCATAGTTTGTACCTAGCTCAAGGCCATTATTTAAAGTATTGGTGGCTCTGCGCCACTATGAAGGCAGAAGAGGAGGACCGCTGTGGGCTCCCGAGGCTCCCTCTGTGTACAGTGCCCTTAGAAAAGTCACCTGCAGATCTTAGGACATCTGACAGAGTTAGGCTTTAAGGTCATTATCTCCCAGGAGAGAAAAAACAGATGCAGGGAAAGGGAGCCTTGCCTGAGAAGACCACAAGGAGGCTGGAACAGAAGCCAGACCCCCTCCTATCAGGAGCTCCAGGCCCTCAAAATCCCACAATCCAGACAGGCAGAACACAAAAGAGAAACCCACCACGGAGAGGAAATGTTTTCCCACAAAAGCAATTTCCTCCAATTTGTATTCCAGCAACAAATTCACTTCCAGTTTCAGATGCCGCTATTCAAAAGTGACCGGTTGCCTTTTGACTAGAAAGAAATTGCTCTCATTCTTCAATGACTTGCTTGTAAATATTTACCGACGCAGCCTGGCCCTTCACTCCTTTTCCCTGAATTTATGATGCCAAGCCCCCAGCCCTGTCAAGGTTGATCTGGGTTTGGTTGTGGTGAGGGCTTTCACATGGGTCCATGAATTTGCTCTTCTAGCTTCGGAAATACTATAGTGTTTGTTACTGAACTGTCAACATGGAGAAATACATGGTTGCATGTTTTTACAGCTCACTCACCTTTATTAAGCTTTTCTGTGCTCTTGCATTTTTAGATTAGTTTATCTCAAAAACTGGAAAGTGACAGGTTAGATTACATTATATAAGTGACTCAGTGCCAAGGGCACTAATGCCCCACATCTCTCCCATCCCCAAACTGTTATACACAAGGAGTTTTCCTCTCTTTGGAATCTGAAGCCTTAGTTAATGCTTCAGTCTTACCCCCATTGACAATTACAGTTGTCTAAAACCGTGATTCTAGAATGATCTACAGCATCTGCAGCCAGGGTGTTTGACTCACAAGGTCTAGGTAGGGCCTAGAAATTTGCATTTCTAACAGCATCCTTGGTGATGTTGCTGTGTGGTCTAGAAATCTAAGGTATCTTGCAACAGTTTGGATCCAAAGTCTTCTCCAGTAGAGACCCCTGTGCTGAAGGCTTGGTCCCAGTGCAGCAGGATGTGGAGGCAGAACTTTGTGGGAATGACTCCATCATTAGTGGATTCACACATAGATGGATTCCTAAGTGGGTGTTGTTACTGGGAGGAGATGGGCATGTTGGAGGTGGGGACCAGCTGGAGCAACTTGGTGAGAGGAGGCAAGCCTTGAAGATTTATCTTATAACTTGGCTCCTTCCTTGTTCTCTTACCGCTTTCCATAGCCATTGTGAGGTGGGTAGCTGGTGGGTCACTTGTTCACACTCCCGAGATGCCCTGTCTCATATCCAGCCCAATGGAGCCATTGAGCCGTGGGCTGAAAGTATGAGAGAAATTCAATCTTTTATCTCTTAAGTTGTTTATGTGGGGTATTTCATCATAGCAAGAGAAACTAACACTCTAATTTGGTTCTTCCCTCCAGAGAATGGAGTGGGATATACTTGTTTACTCCTCAGTGTGGATTTCTAGCAAGTGATCACCATCTTCCTCTATTCTAAGCTGTGACAAATGTTGTAGCCTTTGTCTTCACTGGACATGGAATGCATCTCTGACAAAATTGGGCAAGAAGTTATCCTCATACATGAAAAGGCATGGTTGAGGTCCCCAGAGCTTCCTGCTAATCTCAGGGGCATCCAACACCACTGTCCTTCCATTCTTTCAAATCCTGTGGAAGAAAATTTCCATCTGCTCTTTGATGCCTCCATATCACTGCTTCTTTCTATCTGCCTTAAAAGCTGCATTCAAAGGGGAACAGCATTAGCCTTCCATTGCTGAGATAAATTACTCAAAACTAATCAATTTACAGAAGAAAAGCTTGTTTGGGCTCTCAGTTATGTGTGTTTTAGTTTCTGATCACATATTTCAGTCACTCTCTGACTAACAAGGACAGACAGCATGGTGCAGTACACAGGGTTATCCACTCAGGAGAACAGACAGGAGAAAGAAAGAGGCTGGAGTTTCAATATACCCTCCGAAGACACACCTCCCACTTCTCTCAATTAGACCCCACCTCCTAAAGTTGCCACCGTGTCCCCATCATGCCATCATCTCACAGAAGCTTTGGGAGACATTAAAGGGCCAAACCACAGTAGATAGATTATTGAGAGCAGACTTTGGGCAGACTGTCCATGAGACAAACTGTTTAACAGACTTCCACATGAAACTCAAGACAGCCTCACCCCACTTCATCTCAGCTCCACACCACTCCATCACAGCCCCGCTCCACTCCATCATAGCCACACACCACCCATCATTACCCCACCCCACTCCATCAAGACTTCATCCCTCTCAATCACAACTCCACCCCACCCCATCACATCTTATCACACCCCATCACAGCCCCACTTCACCCCATTACAGTCTTACTCCACCCCATCATAATCCTATCCCACTCAATCACAGCCCCACTCCACTCCATCATGGCCACACCCCCACCCAATCAAAACCCCATCCCACTCAATCACAGCTGCACCCCGCACCAGCACAGCCCCATCCCACTCAATCACATCTGCACCCCACCCCATCACAACTTGGCCCCACCCCATCACAGACCCACTCCATCATAGCACCTCTCTGCCACATTCCAGAAATTCGGTCCTTATCTGTGATAGAACATTTTGATTACCACATAATTCCTTAATATATGATCTTGTGCTTTTTGGCTTGTGGGTTTTATCTTCATGAAATGTGGGGCTTTCCTAAACAGAGCAATGCGTTATGTCTACCTTTGCAAGCTTACACACAACAAATCACAGAAAGAAAAGCCATGGCAAGCGGGAAGTGGAGAGGAAGTTCTTTTCTTGGGGTAGGAATAGAGCAGGCTGTCACCCACACTTTCATTTCCTGTGATTTCAGTTACCCACACTCACCATGATCAGGAGTCTTGACTGGGAAATTCAAGAGATAAGCAATTCAGAAGTTTTAAATATTTTATTACAATGTTCTATTAAAATTATTCTGTAGTGCTTACTGTGTGTTGTGGTTTGAGTGAGAAGGCTGTATAGACTCATACATTGAATGCTTAGTCACCAGGGAAAGGAACTAGCTAGGACTAGGAGGTGTGGAGAAAGTTTCACTGGGGGCGGGCTTTGCACTTCTGAAAGTCCATGTCAGGTCCAGGTTCTTTCTCTGTCTCTGCTTGCATATTAGGATGTAGCTCTCAGTCAGCACTGCAGCACTATGCCTGCCTATGGGCTGCCATGCTACCCTCCCCCATGATAACGGAATAAGCCTCTGAAACTGTAATGAGCCCCAAGTCAAATGTTTTCTTTTAGAACAGTAGCTTTGGTGTCCCTTCACACAATAGAACAGTGACGAAGACAGAAGTTGGTCTGGAGTGGGGCATTACCATGACAGGCCTGACCATGCTGCTTGTTGGTGGAATATAAAAGACTTCGAGGCTTTAATAAAAGTGGCTGAATGCTTTAAGAAGGGCTTATTGGGATGTCCCAGAAGGAACAAATGATGAGAGCAATTGGGCCCATCTCAAGAGGTTTAAAGAGAACGAATATTATCAGCTGGCCTAGAGACCATTTTTTGTGGTATTTTTTGGCAAAGCATATGGCTGCTTTCTGCCCTTGTCCTAAAATTTTGCCAGAAGCTAAACTGAAGAGTTTTAGATTAATAGCACTGATGGAGGAGACTCCAAGACAGCCTGGTAGAGACTATGTTGTGTGGTTATACTGACCACCCTTATGCAGCTCTATAATGAAAAGGAGCAAGCTGGACAAAAAAATAAAAATAAAATGTACAGTTTGAGGAGAAAAGGAGCACCAGGAAATGGAATGTTGGAAGTAAGTCCAGTGCTCAAGGATCTAAAACATTTAAAGAAAAACCTGATGCTAAATGGAATAAGTGGAGTAGTAACCTCAGGGCAAGATCCCACCCAGCTAAACTTCCAACTTGTGAAAAGGAATTAAAGAAAAACTTAAGTGAAGGAAACTATCAAGAACAGGATGCCTATGTCTAGGAAGAGCATTGAACAGCATATTTTCAGTTTGGGCTGTTATATGAGATGATCAAAAGAATCCTACAAACATGCTTGATGCCTAGAGACTGGGACCCAAGACTCATGAAAACCATTTTGAAAATTACCTCCAATTCCCACATACCTATATAGTGTGTGCATCTCAAGAAGCAAGCGCAGCCGGTGTCTTTTGAGGCAGAATCTTAATTTCTTTCTTTATATGGAGGAAAACCAAAATATTGGCCCTTTACTTCCTATTTCTAGTCCTCTCAAATCATAAATTATCTATGAGTGAAAATATTATGGGCTAGGGATGTAGCTCAGTGGTACAGAGCTTGCCTGTCACTCACAAGGTCCTGGGTTCAATCTCCAACACTGCCAAGAAGGGAAAAAGAATGTTGTTAAATGCCTTGGAGTTTCATGATTTGCTAAGAAATCAAAATTTTACACAGTATCTCCAAATCATGGAACCACTATATTTTTTACCTCAGTCTTTTGTCTAGTTATGGTGCATGGATTTTTAGTAGTCATGTCTGTAAGTGTTCATATTCTGCCTCCTTTGTCTTTCATGAAGGCTGGAGTCCCTCTGGGGCAGTCAGAGCCTGCAAGGCTAGGCCATATGTATTGTGTCTTTCCCTTGAAGACCCAGAAATCCTGTAACACATTTTGTAGTAAAGGCTGCTGGTCTTTGAATGAAAATTCTCCAGTTTGAGCAGTGGTCTCTCTCTCTGAGAGAGAGGCTAGAAATGCTGGGAGAGCCAGCATCTGTGAGGGGTGTCTGTGCTGAGGATCATGGAAGGCAGGTGGGGCAGGGTGGGGATGGGGGTGAGGGAATGGACTTCTCACTAACTCCAGCAAAGAGGAGATGATTTTTATTTAAATTGGATTTTACTTAGATGGGATTCTCTGGGGATGAAATTTTCACTTTGAAAAATTATGTCTTCCTTTATGACAAGCAAAACTGAGATCAGAGGTCCCAATGGATTCCTGTGGCTGGAAAGGAGCAAGGTACAGCATTTTACTTACATACTTCCGATGAAATAATACCAGAAAAATATTTATACAAAAAAAAGAAAACTCTACAACAAAAATTAATAAAATTTCATGCTTTCAATCTTCCTTGACTTTCACTGATAGCAGGGATTGTGTCCCATGGGGTTTTCTTCATTCATGTTCCTGAAGACAATGAAAGTCTTTAGGCTGTACTGTATTGTGGGATTCTGTCTGAAGCCTCCACGTCTCTGAACCCCCTCCTAACTGTCCAGGGCACTCTTCCTAAGACTCACCTAGAACTGAGCCACCTCAATAGGAAGTCAAAGGGGAAATCCTATTACAGATGCCCTGGGGAGGCAGAGACAGGAGGATTCCTTGGAATTCACTGCCCAACCAGTAAGTGATCTCTAAGTTCAATGAGAGACCCTGTCTCCAAAACTGAAGTGGAGAAGCAATTGAGAAAGACATCTGATATCAATATTAAGCTTTCTAATGCATACACACACACACACACACACACACACACACACACACACACATTCTGAAATGAAATGTGTGTATGGTAGGCAGTCTGGAGGAATACTCACCTATTTTGATAGGCGAATTCACATTTAATCAAGTTAAAGAACTCCCGTAATCCAAGATTTATGGATGTTGGTCTCCTAGTTTTATCATATTCTTATTACAGGGCTTGATTGCCCAGTCACTTAACCACTCCAAAGTGATTCTTTAAAGTGCGACAATGTGTGTGTGTGTGTGGGGGGGACAGACTGGACAATGTAAAACTCCACACTGGATGACTGACATTTAAAACTTGACAGAAACATTCCTTTTGCAGCAAAATAAACAGTTTTCTCTTCTCCTAGATAAGGCATGGGGAATTTCTTCTCTGTATCCATGCAGTTTATCCCCTTTATAGGAAACCACTAAAGACAGTTTTCCACATCTCTTCCTTCAAGTGTTCATTATCAATAACTGCTTGTGATATCAGCTGGGGTTGTTAGCCCACACATCCGGCCTGTATCTTAATTGCAATAACTTCATGTCACAAACAGCCAAGGCAGTGATATATGGAAAGACCTGAGTTTTTCTGCCCTCTGAACTCCCTCCCCCAGCCCCCTTCTCTTCTTCCCCCATTCCCAACCTTACAGAGGCCGGAAACTCTTTCGGCATTCCTGAAAAGTTACATAAGACAGCAGAAGCAGATAACATTGTATGTTTCGAGTTTAAAATGCAGAATGTTTATGCCTGTGGGGCGAGAAGAATGAAGGAATGTCCCTTTCAGAATCCATATCTGAAATGACTAGGAGGCGGACAAATGTCTCCTTTGCAGTTAAAAAAAAAATAATAGTGATGATGTTTACGGCTTTTCAGTGTTCTTTACTATCTGGTAAATAGTGAGCTCTCTGATCCTTAGGAATAAATCACAGACACCCCAAGACCCAAAGCATAGCCAGGTGGGTTGAGTATTCCAAGTTCACTTAAATAGAAGAAGATTTTGTAGATCCAGGGGTAGCATCTTCAAGCTGAGATTGCCTTCTGGAAAGGCGTAGAGGGAACAGCATGGAGGACCTGTATTTTGCATAGCATCAAAGGGAGGCAAACCTGGGTCTGATGTAGACATGTGAATGTCCCTGATGATTTTCTCACTGCTAAAACTAAGTCTGTGTCTGCCCTTGTCTATCTCTCCCAGTAAGCTCAGACACCATGCCCCAAAGAGTAGCCTGGACTGAGTGTCCATTTAGAAATGAGTATCTTTTTTTTTTTTTAAATGGAAGCACCAAAAAAGGCACTGCAACATATCAACATATTTGCCCGAATCAACACACTGCACAGAACTGGTCCTTCCCAGGCCTCCTGACCTTGCCCTTCCCTTTGGCCAGGTCACCAACAGCAGGCACGCAGCCCCTTGGCTGATTTCAATACATGGCAACAGTCTCCACGACAACCCTGACTCAGGGTCATTGCAGGGCTGTCTCATTTCCAGGAAGCCTCTGTTCTATGTGGGATAGTGGAGTGTTTAACCTGGACACAAGGGGCAGCCAGTAGGCTTCTACAGAATCTCTGTTCTTTCCTTTGGTGGGTTGGGTCTATGAACATGGACCGGCCCCCACCTCTAAAGTAAATATTTTTGAAAGGCTTATAGAATGTAGACATGACCTCTGCCCTGTGGATTTACCACCCATCTTGATAACTCACAGCAGAAAGTAGATGCTTTAGTCTCCATTCTCTTGTCCTTAGAAGGGGAAAGAGCATGGAAAACAGTGATGTAAGGAGGAATAAATAATACAAAAATGTTTAATGAACCACCTCCCATCTCTCTTGGCTTCTATTCCTGCCTTCTCTTTGGCATCTTGCTGGCTTTATTTGTTTTGTTGTCTTTCATAATGGAGTTAGGCCACGGGAAGGACCAAGTACTGCCAAATACAACTGAAATAAAACTCAGGGTCTGCATGGAGTCTTCTCCCATCGTCGACTCCACTTTCTTACACATATTACTCTGGCCAGTTCTTTACTGCTGGTGTACCTCCTGCCTCATGTTCTTGATGGTATGCATTCTTATGGGCATTTGTTAAAGTTGATGCAGCCTGGACTATGCACCACATACTGGGCAATCCCTGGGACAAAAGAATCAGATAGTACTAACAGTCTGCCAGGACCACGGGAGTCAGGAAGACGTCTTTGATTCTACCTAGGTAACTGTGTGATGCTCTTGAATGCCAAGTAACTCAAAGGATCCTGAAACTGGCATGTAAGGTTCAGTTGGGCACAGATGGATCATTTCAGTCCCATTGTGTGAGGACTAGTTTTAAGGACTCAGGTCCTAGGTGACATGTAGCTCAATCAATCTGTACTCTTTGTAGAAATCTTGAGAAAGTGAAAGTTCTCTTGCCTGGTTTTGACCCTGATTGACCCAAGTGTGGTGAGGTCATAGGACAATTTCACTTTGAAAAACAAGATCTTATCTCCAATGGTTCCATTTCAAGTTACCATCCCTCAATATGGTGGCCCATACAAAGAAAGATTCTAAAAGAGGGCTTTGATTGCTGGCCAAACCAATGAACTAAGAACTGAAACTTGCAAAACTTTTTCTTTCAAAGAAAGAAACTTTCCATGTCATGAGATTTCAGTGTTCAGGCTGAAGCCTTTACCTGGATCAAGGTAGACTGAAGAGGTTGGAGAAGAATGGCTGCAATGTCCGAGAAATTAGGGAAATTTCACACTCAACATTGATGACCTGAAGAGCCATAAACATGCACTAACTAGAATGGCATGAAATTAAAAGCTTCTGCATCTGCAGGGCAAAAGACACAACTGAGTGAAGTGATAGCTTACAGAATGGGTGACAAAAAAAAACTTTAGCTACCTATTCCTATACACAGGTGATTAATATGTATAATACAAAAAGAACTAAAAAAAAAACCCCTAAGTATTAAAAACTGAAGAACCCAATCAAAAATGGCCAATGAAATCCCCAAAGATGAAGTGCAAATAGCCATGTGAAAACATTTTCAACGTTTGTAGATATCAGGAAATTCATATTAAAAATACTTGAAGATTGCATCTCACTCCAGTCAGAATGACTATCATTAAGACAACAAAATAAATATACATGCTGCTGAGAGTGCAGGAAAGGGGGCTTCAAACATGCGGCTGGGGAGATGTGACTGGCTCCAGTCAGTATGGAAATAATTCAAAAACCAGAGAGCAGACCTTCCTTCCGTAGGATCCAGCTATACTGCTCCTGGTTACAGTCCTCAAGGTCTTTATGTACCATAGAGATAGCTGTACCACCGCATCTAATGTAACAGCCATATTACAGAATCAGGCTGGGTATCCATAAACAGATTAATGTCTCTTAAAAAGTCAAGTCTCTCTCTCTCTCTCTCTCTCTCTCTCTCTCTCTCTCTCTCTCTCTCTCTCTCACTCACACACACACACACACACACACACACACACACACACACACACACAGGAGATTTACTCAGCCGGAGAAAAGAATGGCATTAGGTTATTTGCTGGAAAACGGATGAATCTGAAGATCACCATATTAAATGAATATTTTATGGATCCAACTTGTACACAGATACATATAATCAGTTGTATATATGTGACATGAAGCAGAAGAGATGCTGGTGGAAGGAAGGGACCCAGCAGTCAGGGGTGAAGGGGAGGCAGGAAGACAAGGAGAGCATGGCGCTGATGAGCAAGGTGAAAGACAGGACAGGCTTGAAAGGAAGTGTCTTCATAAAGCTGTCATGGAACACAATGAGTTCAAATCAGTAAAACGCAAAGGATGATAGCCCGTCAGCATCACTGGATGAAGCGGGGCTCCCCGTTCTACAAATGAGGAAATTAGGAATTGAACAGATGGAGAGTTGTAAACAAGTTTGTCTAGAACCACCTCTCACAACTTTCAAATCCTGACAAGTTCACTGTCACAGTCTGTCATGTCAGAAGTTCACTTAATTCATGATTTAGGCAGTTTTCAAAGAGGGGTGATACCTGAGACAACACAAGGCTCCAATGACTTCATCACAGTGGGATATCATCTAATATTCGGAGATTTCTCTAAGTAAGTCATCTGCTGCAAAGAGTCTGGCAAAGTACTGCCCATGACCCAGACCTGATTTGTAAATCCACATTTGCAAACGAAACTCCATCAGAACACGCTCATTTGTTTCCTGTCTATGAAAAACAAGGTTAAGAATGTATACATTTGTTTGAGTCCACACTGAATCATTGTCTAGTGTCAGGTTCAATGATAATGAGTGAGCTCAGCAGCTGCTGCAGAAACCACACCGTGTACAGATCTGAATTGATCTAGCCCTTTACATATTAGTACAAAATAGTCAATATAGAACAAGTCTATCTACATTCATATCATTCACAATATTTCACAGTGCTTGTAATATTAACTCTTTTCAACTTCTTAAGAATCATCTAAATCATAGAAGATTCTAGTCTATGTTAATATAACTTTAGTGTTAAAAGTATCTTATATTGGCTGGGTGTTGTAACAGGTTTTTTTCTTTTGGGCCACCAAATCATGGCACAGAGACTTATTAGTTTTGAATGTTCAACCTTATCTTAGCTCTAATTTTTATCTGTTTCTTTTTATCTATGTTCTGCCTTAGAACTTTTTGCCTTTTCTTTCTGTATGTCCTACTCTGTGTCCACTGGCTGGCGGCTGCCTGGCTGGCCCCGCTATCTTCCTCTCTTTCTCCTTCATTATTTCTATCCTCTTCCCCTCATTCTTCTCAAGCCTGTATTCCCCTCCTATTCATTCTCTCTGCCCACCAGCCCTGCCTACCCCTCTCTCTGCCTAGAGATTGGCCAGTCAGCTTTTATTAGACCAATCAGGTGTCTTAGGCAGGCAAGGAGAAACAGCAACATATCTTTTCATCATTAAGCACAGGTAACATAAATGCAGCACAAACAGATGTAACATATCTTTACACAGTTAAAGCAATATTCCACAGCATAAACAATTATAACACAGATTTGCCTAGTTAAAATAATATTCTACAACAGGTTATACTAATGTACATGTTTACTCCTAGAATTCTGTAGGTAGAGGTAGTCACATATCTCTAGGTCAGCCTGGTATAGGGTCAGGTCAGACAGGGCAACATAAGGAGACTTTGTCTCAAAAAAGAAAAAAAAAAGATTATTTTTATATCAAGTTTCCTTTAATAGACAGCACGGTTCTTTTAATCAAAGCATCCTACATCTTAAACCTCTTAGATAAATAAAACCTTCATAGAAAAATTCTGTTATAAATCTCTAGAATAAAGCTCAAATTGCTATAGCTAAGATCTGTATATTAGTATGGAATCAGCAAGTTTATTCACTTTAACATGGATTAAGCTTTCTTTTCTAATTCCTCACATTTACATTTTGATTTCCATTGCTTTCCATGATTTTATGACAAGTACCGAAGCTGTTCTTAGATAATAAATGAACTCTCTTTCTCTGAATCCAGCAGCCACACAGAGTGGAAACGCCTTCCCCTCTCTGCAGCACCAGGTGCTCCATAGTCTCTATTGATGGTTGCTGTTGTCTTACAGACATCTCTTTATTCCTCTCATCTAAACCTTTTTTCTTTACCAGAAACATCTGTTGCCACATCTCTTACCAGTTCCACAAAGCAAAACTCCTCCCACCAAGCTTTCCTCAGATTCTTTCCTTCCATTAACCTGGAAATGTCCTATGGGCCCTTTGCCCTCCCCAGGCATCTCCTACCAAAATTATCCACAGAGTTACAGATGGCCTTGTCTTTAAACATATGATGCATCTGTGTATGTTTTTCTAACATCCTTCATCCTTTCACATCTGCAATCCTTGTCCTCTGTTACAAGTATCACGTGCCCTGGAGGGTGGATAGGTACTCAGGAAATAACTGTTTAAATGATAAAGCCTGGAACAACCAACTTTATCTGCATTACAAGTTAAATCCACAACACTAACAAGATGCTAATAAATGTTATTTGAAGTTATTAGCAAGATATGCTAAATTTAAGTGACAACTCTGATTCAAAAATGCCAAGTATGTGTAGCAAAGTGGCCACCCCTTGCAATGTATTATCTATAGACTACCTTCATTTAAGGTATTTCAAGCACTCACCAAATATTTATCAAGAAAATGAGCCATAATTCTCAGCTTTCTACTGAAAATGCCACTCATCATTGACAATTTTACAGGAGCGATGATTTCAAAACAGGGCCTGATACTTGGCTTCTTTAACACTATGTTTGAAAAAAGTTGCAAGAAAACCCTTGAGAGTATCTCTGTGAGCCACACACGGGAAAGCCCTCTCAGATGAAAATTAAGGACTGGAATAATGAAGTACTTACAGTGGGACCCCCTCTGGTGGCATATATGTGAGCTAAGCTTTCAGATCAACCCCGTTAAAGGGACCATAAGTTCATTGTGGGTGTGCAGTGATATTTCTAAACTGAGCTGACTTGAGGAACTGGGCTGGATGCACACAAAACCAGCCAGCCAGCAGACAAATGGGCCAGCAAATTTGAGCTGACATATACCCTACTTTAAAAGCATTTTTTATTCAGTATATCTTTCTCGGGCCAAAATATCCTACTTGGCAAATTGAAATTACAAATCCAGACTTGCCAGGTTGTTCAGACGATGTCTTGAGACAACAGAGTGGTTTTCCTCAGCCTCTGCACGTTTTATGAGAAGAAAGGCACGTATCATGGGGCCGTTGTAAACATTGTGTGCGAACGAAGCTGGGCCTGTGATGCACCGGGCTTCCTCTGGGTGGATGACATGCCATTAAGAAAAATGACATTCAAGCCATGCAGTTGAGCAGTCAAAGATTATTGACCAATTTCCATCCTGTTTGTTTTTTATTTTAATGTGCTTTAATGACCAGGCAAGATTTCACTGTTTAATATTTAAACAAATGTTCTTATGCTGAGACAATAAGGCACTGTTGAAACTGTTAATATTCTCAGTATGGCTGACTGCCATTCCTGATGAAGCAAATAGTCTAAGCTGACTTCTAGAAAGTCTCAAGGAAGAAAAGTTGCCATTTTGTTGACATATATGACTGGGTTCTGCTGAGGCTCTGTGTCCCGAGTATGTGCAGGGTTCTTTAAGGGGCAAGTCTTCCTGTTGTTCTGCCACTCCTAGCAAAGCACAAAGACTTGGTTGCCACTGCTCTTGTTGGCCGAACACACTGGCTTGCTTCCACATACTAATGCTTCTCAGCATCAGCAAAGGCCTATTTTAACAAGCCCTTTCTTCATCATCCACCATTAAAGTCCACTTGGACATAATGAAACAGTAACTGTATCTTCTTTCCTAGAACTTTAGTGCCCTAATATTTGGATTAGATAGGGGACAAGAAGGATAACTTCAACAAAGTGCTTATGATCATTTATATGACTGGAAAAAATGTGAAGGGTGACTTGGAAAAGAAAGTTTGACCATATTGCTGAGAATATTCCCTTTGGCACAGATGTGGGCAAAGGGGCCTGTAAATTGCCTTCTTTGCCCCAATGGAAAATTTAAGGACCTAACATGGTAAACATGTGGAATTCAGATGCCACTTACATCTGCCATGTTTTAGCAAGTGTTGTTTAGGGTAGAGGAGTTCAAGGCTGCACTATAAAGAACAATGTAAATGGCTGTGAATTGGACAATAGAGGACTCACAGAGCCTTAAACAAAGATAATTCTTGGTTTTTATCATTCATTTAGTTTCTTGCTTATTCCTTAATACTAAACTATATTTATCTCAAATGCAAAACCAAAGACTTTGGCAATATTATTGTATCTGACTTCCCTGTGAGTGTCATGTGATGTGTTTGATATATGTATGTGTGGTACATGCATATGGGTGTGTGGGTGTGTGCAACTGTGTGTATTCCTACAGAGGCCAGAGGAAGATAATCCTCTATTGCTCTCTACCTCACAGTTTGAGACAGGATCTCTCACTGAACAGAAAGCTGGTCCTTTCAGCTCAGCTGGCAAGCCAGCAAGCCTCTGAGATCTGCCTGTCTCAGACACTTCAGCCATGCCTGGATGTTTTAGCTGAGTGAGGGGAGGGGGTTCAAAGTCAGGTCCTCCGGCTTGCGTAGAAATTATTCTTACCCACAGAGCCAGCCCCTCAGCCCCTCAGCCTCTGTATATAAATTCTAGAGCATCTGTAATCTATTCTCCAATAACTAAGAAGACAATGCATTAGAGAACACAGCTTCTGATTGAGGGTATGAACTCTGCATTCACCCTTATCATAGGCCCCAGTCCTTTCAGAATGATGAGCTCAGCATGGCTCGTTGGGGTTAGGGAACAATCTAAAAGTACCTGGCCATGGGAAGAGTGGGTTTTTTTTTCTCATTTGTTCCATCAGAGGATTACCAAAGAGACAATTGTTTAAGAATATAACATCGAGCATCCTCAGCTCTATTGGCTTATTAGACATCAGTTGAAATCTAAGAGTTAGATTGCCAGGAAGATTAATATGCCAGAAAATGGTGATAAATACTTCTCTGGGATATGAATATCACAAGCCATGACCTCACTAATTGAAAACATACTCATTTTATGAGTTTATATATATATATGAAGTGAATAGGAGAAACCAAAGAAAGGTTTAAAAAAAGTTAGAATGTGAAAAGTATCTACAAAAATAATGCATGATAAAAGAAAGAACAACTAAATTCCATAATCTGACATGAGCAATGTGTAATGACTGGAAACATGTTTTAACTTTAAAGTGGAAAGCACTGAAAATTCTAAAGAGGATGTGTTGATGTGTGGAAATAGAGAAAGAAAGGCGGGGAGGAGAGGACAGCTGGAGACAGGAGGGACTAACTGGATTCTTGCTGCTGCATTTAGTATGGATGAGTCTTGGCCCTGTGTTCAGGAACAAGGCATCTACTCTTGAGATGGGGCTCTGCCCCTATGTCTCCCATGTATGCAATAGTGTTGACCCACTTGGACTCTAATTAGCAATGCTTAGGGTTTCTTTTAGTATTTATTTTAAGATAGAAACTATTAAGAATAGTAATTGACAGAGGAAATATGATAAATGCCAATCATTTATTAAACATTTAGCTCTGCTCCATACATGGAATTAACATGCAATTGATTTATTGGTCTCACAAAGCCTCTCTGAGATGGGTTTTATTATTATAATTTTACTGATAAGAATAAAAAATCTCAGGGACATGGTTTACCTAAGGTCACATTATATCCAGGTGACAGCTGGGAAATAAACTTAAGTGTGTCTTTTTTTGTTCCAATTTTAGTATATGTGCTGCCAAAGCAAATACCACTGTGTCCTTTTCTAGCACACTCTGTGTGAGTGAGCTGGGTGCCCCAGATTACAAGTCAAGAAGCTTGGATTTGTTTTTTAGGAAGCCCATTAACTCACTGTGTATGCATAGATCATGGCCTATGCTATTTTGTGTTTTAGTTTTCCTGTCTTCTTGCTTGCTAGTTAGTTACAAACAGTTTAAATATAGCACCAGCTGAAGTAAATACAGGGCCTCTATTTGCATTCCAGTTTGAAAGTAAGGCAAGAACTTCAAGAATCCCCTAGTTACAATAAAAATCATATTAATTAGCAGGTTAAGAAGCCCATTAAAATAGCTGAGAAACGGTTGCCCAAAGTTGGACCATTTTATCCAATCCCAAATGTCTTTTGACTATTTTATTCTTGTAAAGCAGAGCTACCATCTAAAACAAAGCATTGCGATCCAACTGGCCCAAACCAAAACAATCTACCAGACGCTCTGCTCTAGAGTAACCACTCTCTAATTAGCTGCTGCTTTCATTAACTGCTTTGTGGTACTGATTCATTCCCTTGGACTTGTGAGAGACACAAAAATAACATGGTGTGCTTTTTTTCTACACAGACATTGTTTGTATGCTAGGTAACAAGTCCCTGGTGTATCTCGGCAAATCAGTAATATTTGTACAGATTTAAAGAGGTTTGCACTGAGCTGGAAAAGAATTAAAAATAAGCACATTCAACTCTGCTCCCTGGTGTCAAGGCGTATTCTTTGTAAGAGGGAGTTTGAGGATATGAAAAGGAACATGAAATTAGTGCTAAGAAAGCAGATGTCAGGAGCCTTGGGGACCGGCAGTGCAATTCCTGAGCAAGAGACTAGAAAGTGCGAACGAGTCCAGGAAGGAGAGGAGATGATGTGGGGGAGTGCTATCTTTTGGGTAGGTCTTAGGTCTGTATGGGTTTCATTCTTTCCCTATCAAGTCAGTGATGGCAGTGAGAATGTATTTGTGTTCCTTGTAATAATGGATGAACCCAGCTGACCTTGAGAACACAGAAATTCAGAATAACTTGATTCAATGTGCACAGAAACTTCATGAAAAATTTTAAGGTTGTGTTTTTTTGTTGTTGTTGTTGTTTTTGGTTTTTTGGTTTTGTTTTGTTTTGTTTTTTGGTTTTTTGAGACAGGGTTTCCCTAGGACAGGTTTTGGTGCCTGTCCTAGATCTCAATCTGTAGACCAGGCTGGCCTTGAACTCACAGAAATCTACCTGGGCCTGCCTCCTGAGTGCTGGGATTAAAGGAGTGTGCAACCACTGCCCAGTTTAAGATGGTGTTCTTAGCAACACATACCACCACCACCACCACCACCACCAACAACAACAACAACAACAACAGTAGAAAACCATTTGGAGTTTATTACCAACGTCACACTTTCAACAGGTCACTGAAGCACAGCTGTGGACTGTTTCCAAAGAAGCATCCAAGATGAACTTCTAATTAGAGAGAAAACATGGTAGCTTCCCATTTTTTTTTTAACCCAAGGAAATACCTGGAGGAGAAAAAGCAACATGAATTGGAAAATGGCATAAAACATGCAGTCCCGAGACTTGTCGAACATCAAAAACAAATGGTTAGGAATGTGGTGATCATTCTTGCAGGTCTTTGAAACAGACAATTCATGTGCAACTAGGTAAGTTGGATGTCATGGTGGCTCCCAGCACATGTCATCTCCAGGAATGGAGATGATCATGCCCTATCTGAAAGCTCCCTGTACCCATCATTTCCAGCCCATTTCTAGTCAGCAGTGGGACAAGCACACACTTCAGAGCTTTGCTTTTTGCTATCTGTGTTGCCTCCAACGCTGGGGAAAGTTCCCATTTTCCATACTCCAATCCCAAAGAGGAACTGAAGGAGTTTGTATTTTTCTTCCTTGCTCTAACTTGGCAGCCTGAAGAAAAGCTGCAAAGAAGAGGAGAAAGACAGGAAGGGGAGAAAACATAGGTGATCCCAAGAAAATGGCTGTGGCCCCAAGCCTTTGTCTCCATTTACACGTCATCTTAAAGGGCCCTCAACCTGAACATTGTCACAGCTGTGGAAATGCAGCTTTTGAACAAATTCTTCATGGTCCGTTCATATCAATTTACTATTCTAAAACTTCAGAAACTCTGGACATTACAGTTATTTTCCATTATCAAAGAAGTACCCATTCTATAACTCTAGATCACAGACACCCTGAGTCTGAAGATACTTGGGAATAGATGATTTCTCCTAACAATTTGATTTCATTCATGGGTGGCCAAGAGCAAGAACAGAAAAATTACTAGATCCAAACTATCCAACACAGCAGAATAATGGTTACAGACTCTACTCACATAGGACATTGTCTAATTTTTTCCTGTCACATCCAGAATTTATCACAGTGCCACATAAATAGTAGGCACTGAATAAATACTTGGATGAAAAAAAAAAAAGATTAGCAGGTCCTGAAGAGCCTTCTAGTGTTCTTCCAACACAAGTACACATGGTAGATCTCAAAAAAAACACCATCAACAACAACCTCTTGAGAACTGACTGAGCTCCCTTTGCCCCACCTCAAGCCCTGAAATGACCTAATATTTTATCTTGGAATGTTCCATTATGTTTCCAAAAATTCCTAGTATGTAGTGGTGTGGTTTGGCTTACTTCTGTTTTCACAGAAAGCTTAGCTATATGAGTTCACTGCCAAAGCTCCGTTCTTAGCTCCCAGATCAAATTTTTGCCGGTGAAAACACATCACCTTTGTTTACCAAATTTGGGTGGTGATTCTTGGGCTTTTCTCCTTAACTATTCTAAGAACTCTCATCATCTGTGCTGCTTGCAAAGAGGAAACTCATTATGTTGGTCTTCAATAAGAGGAGACTGAGCATGCCACAGATCATGTGAAGGTGAATCTCAACTCATATTAATTCCCAACCAAGACATTTCAGGGTCAGTGACATGTTCAGCCAATGAATACACTTATACTTGCTTTGCTTTATAGAACCCAGTAAAAATCCAGATGTGGGGGCTAAAGTGGTGGACCATCAGTGAAGAATGAGTATTGTTCTTGCAGAGGACCCTAGCTTAACTCCCATATCAGGTGGCTCACAATGGCTTGTAACTTCCATCTCCAGGGGCATCTAATGCCTCTAGCTTCACATAATGCACATGTGTATGCGTACACACACACACACACACACACACACACACACACACACACAATTTAAAATAAAGCATTTTTTAAAAATACAGATTTGGTAGCATGCATCTGTAATTCCAGCACATATGGGAGTCAGGGGTAAGCAGGTGAATCTTCTGGAGGCTTATGGGCCAATTAGCCTAAAATACAGCATCCTTGTCTCAACAAAATAGAAGGTGAGAACTGGCTCCCAAAAGTTGTCCTTATGCTCTGATCCCTGCGCATGTTCTGAGGTTACAAGCACACAAAAACAAATAAGGAAATTTTTTTTAAAAGAAAGAAATCTGATTTCAAACAAAGCAAATTGCAGGTGAGGCCAATTCTTTGCATACTGAAATGTTTCAATAAACATCCATTAAACATTGGCCTGGGGAAGAAATGCAGTTCACATTACATTTACCTTTTTGGGGACACATATTCTGTGCAAATGAGGTAATATTTTTGAGACAACCATCAAACAGGCAAAGAAACCCATGATTGCCCCATGTTTTATGAGTGTCTCAGGGGATCTGGAGCCAGAAGGACCCAACCCCTTTTTTAGGCCCTGGAAACCAAGGAAAAATCTAAGGACTCTCTACTGCTTGCTCCATAGCCAGTGAAAGCCAAAGATAAAAGATTGATCATGCTGTATTTAAATTCATAGTAGATTGGCAAATACCTTCATCCTAGATAGCTTTGAATGATGTGTTACAAATAGTAACATACCGACACTGAGATGGTCATTGTCCACACTAAAAAAATAACACACAAGGACACTGAAAAATACAGTAAGATTAACAACAACAACAAAAAAAGTTAAGTGTGTCTATGCCATGCTCTGTGAATTACAGTGGTGTTATTTCCCAAAGAACTATTGTAAATTGAAAATAGCATATATCTGAAGTGTATTTAATATCCCCAACTTACCAAGCAAACTAGCTTAGTTACACAGCGCACTGTAGAGCATCAGTTCTTTATCCTAATATCAGGAGGCTGACCAGGAGCTGAGGTCACTGCTACTGCTCACTGTCAGGAGCAAAGATGGATATGTATGTGGCTGTCCCAACAACAAAGCCAAATCTAAAGTTCCAGTATGCTTTGACACCATTATAAGTCAAAAAGTTATACATTAAGCTGTTGTAAGTCAAGGACTGTCTCTATATAAGAAATCAGATAGGAATGTCACAGTGGGGGAGCAATGACTGCAATGTTCTTTATAATATGTATGACAATGGAAGACATCCAGTGACTCTACCTTTACAACAGCGGAGGAGGGAAAGGAAAATGATTACTTATAGTATTGATTATCTTCCTAAAGTATTTGCTTGTTTGTTGTTCAGCTGTTAATGATTAAAAAAGCACACGAGACAACTACCTAGAAATACATGTCCTTTAGGCCCTCATAAAGATGGTAGTGGCACACAAGAACTGAACAACTTCAGGCCAGACAAAACCCCAGTAATGAGAGGGAAGTGAGCACGAAGTAACCACCCCTAACAACCAACGATCAAGCTATTCTCCACTGATGGTTGCTAAGAGAAGAAAACCATGCTTTCTCCAATAGAGTGTCATTGGGTGTGTCAACCACAGTCCAGAGCAGGACCCACTTTGTGTGTGTGTGTGTGTGTGTACCTGTGCTCACTGAATCCA
The DNA here is from genome assembly GCF_903995425.1 of Onychomys torridus. Classification (NCBI taxonomy): domain Eukaryota; kingdom Metazoa; phylum Chordata; class Mammalia; order Rodentia; family Cricetidae; genus Onychomys; species Onychomys torridus. The sequence goes on from NC_050447.1 coordinate 115,704,213, forward strand.
TAAAAGGCCACTGGATCCCCGGTACTGACGTCAGAAGAAGTTGTGAGCCACTCATGTGGGTCCTGGGAACTGAACTCCAGACCTCTAGAAGAACAGGCTGCACTCTTATCCACTAAGTCATCTCTCCCCAGTCCCAGAATGTATATTATACTTTAGCAAACTCCCAGGTGATATTGATGCTACATTTGACAACTGCTGATGCCTATACAGCCAGATTCTCAGGTCCTCTTCCTAAAGAATCTTTCCATACATGTGGATATCACAGCTGGAGTTAAATAGCTCTACCGAATTAACATGATGAAACCCAGATGAGTTTCTTCTGTAGGTTTAGCTCATAGTGACAGGTACCAATAACAAGACTTGGTAGACACTGTCCCTTTGGTCCAGGGTCACTTGTTTATTCATCCTGTTCCTCAGTCAACATACAGATTTCTTCCTCACTCATCAAGCTCCCTCTGCATTTCAGTCCTGAAGGAACTCTACAGGATTAAGCCCAATTATCCTTCACCAATCATCAAAAAAAAAAAAAAAACATTGTTTCATTCAAGTCAGCCTTTCAACCATGGGAAACACTGTTTATACGTCCTCCTTTTGTTATTCACTCATTATTCATCTTTATGAGACCAGAATACTTAGTACTTTCAACCACAGTTCAAAGCCCATGAGTCATGTCTAATGCGTCTTTGTACGTTTAATGCATGTGGTGCTTTGTACAGAATGAATGTTGGATGTTTTAGTGCTAAACATGATGCTTAAGAAGGAAAAAGCAAGGACTCAATGAAATGACATCTGATATCAACAGAATGTGCCCTTTGCCATCACAACATATTTTCTTTACTATAAAGTTGTGCTGGATTAGATAAACTACATTTTATTGAGGGGAAAAGTGTGTGTGTGTGTGTGTGTGTGTGTGTGTGTGTGTGTGTGTGTGTGTATTATGTATTATTGTTATATGGTTATAGTAAAGAGGAAAATAAAGGGTAGTTTCTTAGGCTCATAGCACAAAACAGAGAACAGACACATAAACAATGTAGGCTTCCCATAGTGTCCTAAAGGTACAGGCAGAGCACACTGGAGTGTTAGCTCAGGGATAACAGTAGTGAACTTAAAAAGTTCACAGCTGTGAGGTGGCACAAACCATATTGGGGGTGGAGTTGCTAGAATAAGGCTCCAGCGGTTGGAAATTGGCCTACGTTAGGTGAGAATAAGCAAATGAATGCATTAATTGGTGCTCTACAGTGAGAAGGGAAAGGGTGAGAATGGAGAGCTGATCTGATGCACCAAGACCTATGCTTTGAAAAGAACAGAAAAGCAGCATCTCTGGCCAGATTCTTTGACTCCCCTGCCCTGGTCCTGAGAAGTCACCATTATGCTCTTTCCAAACATCTTAATGGCGCTGGTATTCCCAACACCTTAGGTAAAATGCCTTTTCTCCCGAGACAGTTCCTCACCCTCAGTAAGACAATTGACATTCTGGACTGGATAATATTCATTGTGAGAGCCATCTTATGCACTTCTAACATTGTCTTATACATTTCTGATATTTAGCAGGGCCCCTGATGTCTGCTCAGAATCTAGTATCAGCCCAAATCCCCAACTATAATAATAAGAAGAAGGAAGAATGTCTCCAGCCATCACCAAATTGTCTTGGAAGAAACAAAACCACCATCTGCTCCATCTTTGATGATCATTTTTCTAGGAAACATCCTGTTTAGGATGTTACTCTCTGCAGTTCCAGTGTGTGACATACATAAGAACTGCATTTCTTTCTCCCCTGTCCCACCTGTGGATTTAGAGTGATGTTCCCCCAGCCGATTTTATGAACCCTACCAGATCTGTCAATGGAATGAAAAGTGCTGTCGACCCTATCATTTCCAGCTCAGTATCAGCAATCATGGGATCATCATGAAAGGTCCTGAGAGGGGACAGGAAGAAGCACTTGATTTATAATTTATTGATTAATGAATAACACAATGCCTTTGAGAAAATGATCAGCATAATCCAGTGCCTCAAAACCAAAACAATCATAAAAGAAAAATGTTGAAATTTCTCATTTCTGCCCTGTGTCGTCCATTGTACCTCATCTCACTGCAAATAAATATTTTATGAGTATATTTGGGATCCTTCCAGAATTCCTTTATGATGACAGAAGAATATGCAAATACATGTTCATAATTTCCCATTTCTTATATGAAAGATACTGTGCTATCCATTTTCTTTTGCTGGTTTTTCTCTATTTAACCTCTTGGAGACTTCACTTAGATGATTTCTGGTCATTTCTTTGTGTGCATACCTTGTTGTTTGCCACCACAGGGCCATGAACTGTGGCCTAGCCAGTCTTCTCCTGGTAAACCCTTGTTTCCCACTAGTGCTGCGGTTATTTCCTTGGCCATGAAGTATTTTACATCTCTGTTCACTGTCCCGTCTGATGCTTACTTACATCAACCTTATACAAAAAGGCAGGGAAATGCTCATCACCTACTATTCAACCTGGATGCCTTGTGTGTAACATAGCAACAAAATACCCCACATGTTGTAGATACACCCCTGACCATTTTAAGCATATAGTTCAGTATTAAATACCTTTGCATAATTGTGGTCTTCCATAGAACTTTTATCTTTTGGAACTGAAACTCAACCCATTAAGTGAAAATTCCCTTTCCCCTCTCCTCTGAGTCCCTAGTAACTACCTTGCTTTTGCTCATTTCTATGGTTTTAATGATATTAGATGCACACTGGTTTATCTCACTTAACATAATACCCTGTAGTTAGCCTTTTTTATACCTCCAGTTCCTAAATAATCACATGGAGACTTCTTATTAATTATGAATGCTTGACTTAGCTTAGGCTTGGTTCCAACTAGCTCTTATAACAAACTAACCCATTTGTATTAATCTATGCTCTGCCACTTGGCTCTTTACTTCTCCATTCTGTACAGCAGTCTCCTTCTGTGTCTGGCTGGTGAATCCTGCACAACTCAGTTCTCCCCAAATTCCTCTCTCTCCCTGGAAGTCTCACCTAATCTCTCCTGTCTAGGTATTGGCCATTCAGCTCTTTTCTAAACCAATCAGAAGGCACCTTGGCAAAGACATATCTTAACAGTGTACAAAAAGATGATCCCACAACGATACCCCCAAGATTCAGCCATGTTGTATTATGTGATAAAATTTCCTGCTTTCTAAGGTAGTATTGCATATCATTATACATCTGTACTGTAATTTGCTTGTCTAGTTGTCTGTCAATGCACATCTGACTTGCTTGCACATCTCTTCTGCTGTGGGATGTCTTTCTTTATGCTGTGAATATGTGTTTCTCTGATTAGTTGATAAATAAAGCTGCATTGGCCTATGGCAAGGCAGCTTAGAGGCAGATAGGAAATCCAAGTAGATATATGGAGAGAAGAAAGGAGAGGAGGGAGAGATGCCAGCTGCCACCTCGGATTAAAGAACAAGATGCAAGCAGACCAGTAATGCCATGGCCATGTGGCAACTTATAGATTAAAAGAAATGGGTTAAGTTATAAGGGCTAGTTAGCAAGAATCCTACCATAGGCCATGCAATTGGTAATTAATATTAAGCTTCTGAATGATTATTTTATAAGTGGCTGAGGCACCATGAGGCTGCGCAGGACTGGAGAAACTTGCTGCTACACTCTTCTACCAGGTGTAACTGTGAGTTTCCTTCAGGCTATATATCCAGAAGCAGGGTTGCTGGGTCACTGCTAATTCTACTTTTGATTTCCCTGTTTTTTAAAAGTTATATATTTTATGTGGAGGACAGAGGATAACTTTTGGATGCCAGTTCCATCTACCACATGGGTTCCAGGGACCACATTCAGTCTGTCAGATCCTTATCCTCTAAGCCATCTCAAAGGCCTCCATTTTTAATGTTTTAAAGATGTTTTCCATTGCAGCTCTCCCATTTTTAATTGTCTCTAGTGATGTTTCATGGTCCAACTTGGTTATTCAATACTATGACGTCGGTACATTGTAGCCTCACAGATCACACCAGATACAGCTTGAGATAACCTCTAGTCTTGGTGCAGTACACTGCCCTGAATTGTTGTATTTCTATACTAAAATTCTGAAGGAAACTCACATAGCAAACCTGACTTCCTGTCACCACCAAGTCTGACTACCTCTGTTTAAAGCCATAACAATAATTAGTTAGTAGGTTTTATATCCTTTGAGTCTATTATTCTCCTCTTGTTCCTCAAACTTGAGCACACTCTTCACCAATACTACCTCTGTGCTTTATATTCTTGTAATACCAGGAGCTGATTATATCAGTTCATGGCCTGTTGTTCATGACAAGCTCTGTTCTCACTCCACTATTCATAAATCAACTGAAGTCTTAATCTTGGAGAGAGATAGAGATAGGGAGATAGGGAGACAGGGAGAGAGAGAGAGAGAGAGAGAGAGAGAGAGAGAGAGAGAGAGAGAGAGAGAGAGAGAGAGAGATGCACTCAGGCTTGAGGAAGAATCCTAAACAGCTAGCACAGTAACCCAGAGACATGTGTTTACTGACCCCACAAGCTGTGATCTCTGGGCCAGGCACGTGGAGCCAGAGGAAGGGCTAACTTTTGGCTGTATTGTTAGGTTTTTCCACCGAAGAATTATTGCAGGAAGACAGGTCACAAAGTCAAGGCATATATTACTGAGCAGGGAATACCCCCAGAGGCAAAACAAACGGCAGCAGCAACAAAGGAAAGTCTGACCCACTCTCCCTCACACGTCTCAGCGATGTGAGCGGCTGGAGGCTGTTTCAATAATGATAGCTTCAACAGAGGACAGGGCTCCCGAGAACTGTGTATGTGATCCAATTTCTTCTCATGTATACTTGGTCAAACAGTGAAGAAAAGGAAGGTCACTGCTATGGGGAAGGATTAGATGAATGCTGACCAGCAAAACTAACACTTTGCTAATTTATACACAGCTCAGGGCAGCTTTCAATGTTACACATTGTCAAAGAATTTGGGCTAACTATAATGGAACGTTTTCTGACGACACTGGTGTGAAGGGGTGGCTTTTACACAGACATGAAATGGCCAAGCGCTACTTAGTTCTAATCATAGAAAAATTGTATCCATTCAAACACTAATATTTCAATGAAAATAAAGAATCTGAAAGAAGTAACAAATGATATTTGGGTGGCTGGAGAGATGGCTAAGCAGTTAAGAGCTCTGGGTGCTTTTGCATAGGACTCATATTATACCCCTCAAACTCATGACCAGTTTCAGGGACCTTTTCTAGTCTCCACAGAAACCAAACTTACATGTGATGTGCATATGTGCTTGTAGCCAAACACTCATATCCATAAAAATAAATCTTTTAAGAAAAATTTAAAAAGATGATATTGAGAAAAAGAAAAGTCATTGCTTACTCATCTTTGAGTATTTTAGAAGGCTTCCTATGTTTTAGAGCCTGTGGATGATCAGTAAACCAGTCAGACAAGGAAGATGGCCTCAAAAAGCTTCTATTTTAATGGGAAAAAATGTTTAAATGAATGATCAAAAAAGTTAATAATAATTTTATTTAATAAAATATTGATTGATTGGTATAAAAAATTGAATGTGAATGTTAGAAAGAATAGTTTTAGTATCAAAACACTGGGCTGTGAGTGTAGCTCACTAGTACAGCACTTGGTTAGTATTCATGAGTTCCTGGGAAGCCTTTCAAAGAAATAAAGTAAATAAAACAAAAAGTACTACATATCAAAACCAATGTGACATGCAAAAAATAATAAATTCACAGAATGAGAGAACTCAAACTTCCATATGAGGAAAAACTTGAAGCTAAATTTAAAATTTGTAAACGCTCAACTCAGAAATTAAAAAAACAGTAGAAAATGTAAAAAATGAAATTATGCCAGAGTTGAAATTGATAAAACTGGAGGTAAAAATGAATGTATTAATCAAGTTGAAAATTTTTACTATGCAAACACTAATAAAATTGACAGCACCCTGCCAGAACTGATAACAAAAGTCAGATGTTCTAAAAATTTGTTTCTGTATATTATTAGTTTTGAAGGGTACATGTATATGAACCTCAGTGAGTTTATGTGTACCACATGCATGCAAGAACCCATGGCAGGGAGAAGATGGTATCAGTTCCTTTGGAATTAGAGTTACAGGCAGTTGTGAGTAACCAGAAATGGGATCTGGGAACTGAAGCCAGGTCTTCTACAAGAGCAATAAGTGCTCTTAACTGCTAAGCAATCTCACTAGCTCCAGAGGATACATTTTAAAATATATATATAATGCATCAAAACCATTTCAAGATAGCCTAAAATAAAAAATTCTCTAAAAATAGTAAATCCTTTATTTAAAATCATGAAGCAAACTAATGAAAACCCACTAAATATATCAGCATCAATCATTATAAACCCACAGTCATAGATGATTAGAAGTACCCTAGATTAGGGGTTAACAAATGTTTTCTGTAAGAACAAAGGGATAGTTTAGGCTTTAAAGGTTATATAAAATTTCTTCTGTGTACATTTTGGTTTTGTTTTTATCTTTATAGCCATTTAATAATGTGAACACCATTTTTAGCTCACAAGTTATACAAATACAGGCTGTGGATTCCTCCTGCAAGCACTGGTTTGCCAAGACTGCTCTGGCCCAAAATTTTGGAAAGATTCCCAGAAACTCAACAAAGAAGTTTCTAAAGAAATGAGCACACCAGGAAAGGGGAAGAAGGGGGACACAGGTGACATGCAATGGAACCTGGGAAGGGAAGAAAAAGGTGTTGAAAGAGCTGACTTCAAGAAAATGGTGAAACTGATAGATACATCTGTATTTGGCTATAGAAAAAAGTGTTTGACTTATATATTGATGGGTTTGAAAATATCTTCATGCTTCAAAGTATCTGCATGAAAACCAAATAAGTTATATATATGGCAATGGATGATTCCAGGAAAAAGAAAACACATAGTACTCAATGTGAGTCAATTACTAATAATTAGAGCAAGAATGGGGAAAGTGTATAAGAATATTAAACTCATTTTCGATGCAAAAGAAACATTTTTTTTTAAATCAAGAAATCATTGTATATCACATTATTTAAAACATGATCTGAGGTATGAGAATGTTTTCTGATTGTATATTCCTACTCGTCAGTATTGTGTTAACATCATCACAGCAATGGTAAAACATGTCTGGCTTTAGAAGAGACAGTAATTTATTTTTGAAGCCCTAGCAATGAATTCATTAACATTCTGCACAGGATACATAAGTATAGTTTAAAGTCATGCAGTTTTGATGTGTGACAATGCTATTATTCTTGTCATATTTTGTATCTGGATGTTCCAAATATCTTCCCATTAAGAGGACTATGTTCCAGAGGCTCAGATAGCGAGTACTGTACCGTCATCTCTCCATCTTGAAAGCGAATTTCTTTTCAAATTCTTGATGTATAGTTGAAAAATAATAGCACCTAGAGATCTTTGTCTCCTATTTCCACAGTGTTTAGCTGTGTGAACATGATCTTAACTACCTCCTGATACAAAGAATTGCTACAATTATCGAAACATACAAACTATGGAAGGAAGTGATTCCATCACTCACATTTATCAAATCGTTAGTAACTCTTTACTCAGTGATCTTTGAGTTAAGAACAACTCATTTTCCATCCTCAGAAAACATTAGTTAGGAAAATAAAGTGTCTTCAAACTTACCATAGCTCTCTATGAAACCATGTTCACTATGAACTGAACTATTAATTCTTATTTTCCTAACATGCTAAAGAATTACTGTCATTTTCTTCTTTTCCTCCTATATTTCTTTGCTGTTCATGAATTTATATGCACTTAAAATCATTTATTATGTAATATACCTACAGAGAAATATGTTTCAAATACTATAAAGTTATATGTTTTTGTTTAATTTCACAACTACATGGTGTATTTACTTTTTCATGCTCATCCAGTGCCCAGAGCTGCCAACCATCCTGGAGTGCGCTGAAGTGTTGGCTGCTTGGAGTCCCAGTCACTTATTACTTTGTCTATTGATACATCTCACTCCCTAAAAGGACACTTGCAGTGTCAACCACAGATACATTTTGGAATTGGTAAGATACAAATAAATTCAATACATGAAATTAAAACTGCAAAATAGCATGAGGAAAAAGACATTATGACACATAGCAGAGGTATATTCTATTCAAGAGATGGTGACTGCTAACCAAACTTCAAGGAATATTAACTTATTGATACTGGATGCTTGGACTATACAATGGCAAGCAGTAATCTAGCACATAATAATTCCTTTGAGTTTAATCACTTGTCTAGACTTATCAAACCCATAGACTCTTAATCCCATGCCAGAATTGACATTTAAAATTTCTAGCCTTATGAGAATCCTTTCATTCTATTTTTATGTATTTTTATAAATGTTAATAATATATAAATGATAAAAGGAAATGGAGATGCTGATTGGAGACAATCATTTCTCGGGTGTATATTCTTATTGGCCCATTTCACAACAGATTGAGGTCATGAGTTTGTGTGGAATCTCAGCACAGCCCTGTGGCTGTAACATGGTGGACAAAGTCATGAAGATTCTTCTTGAGTTACGGAGGCATTCCACATTTTTCTCAATTCTCAGTGGGAAGGAGAACAAAACAACATGCTTATTGCCTTCTATAGGAATTTGGGTGGAATCAAGGCCTGAATAATAATTGTGTTTTTACAGGAAGAGCTACACCAGGAAGCTTTTCTAACTGGAGAAAAAAAAGATAGGATTGAAAATAGGCAATGTGCTTCAGAAAAAAACCCAAACCAAGAGTTCTGCAAATGACTCACCTGGAAGTCATGTCAGGAATGTCTGCTTTGTACCAGATGACTGCTTTGCAAAGCAGACAGGATGCTTGAGATCTGGGTTGAGGGAATGAGTCTCTTCTTTAGACCAGACCCTTGCTTAATCTTCTTGAGCTTTAGACCAATCCAGATGGAGCTACTTTCTGGACGCCTTGAAGATGACTGTGTTCTGGGCTCCTCTGCTGACCACTCGGAGTTCTTGTTTTAATCCTCTTCTTAGGAAAAGCCACTCCTCTTGCTTAGTAGCCTATTTCTAGGAGAACATATCTGTGTCTGGTGATTCAATATCTACACATATATGTACTTTAATGTAATAATACCATACTGTCTCTTATTTTCCTATTATCATGCATTTACCTTACAAGGCTTCAGATTTGGGGTATAACACCAATTCCTGGCAAGAAGTCAGTATGTGTTCAAGGCAAACAATGGTTCTGTGAGTAAGTTTGCGAAATTGTGGCCGCTCTTATCACTTACTTAAATAATTCTCAGTGTGTGTAATTATAGTAACAATTCTGAGAAGTCCCTGGATGAAGAACTCTGCTTAACTTTGTTTAACTAAATGTTTCCTAAACAAATTTACCTAAGGCTCACTTTGTTTTATTTCTCATGGTGAATTCATATTGCAAAGAGCTCCAGTGATGCAAAGAGCATGGTCTAGAGAAAACTCCCCAAGAAAGGAACACATCCTTTAGTTCAGCTCTATTTCACACCAACAAAGAGTTGGTTGAGAAAAAACACACCTTCTCTCTGGAAAGAAAAGTTCATGGAATTTCCTCTGTACATGCCTGTTGGTGCCACAAATAGTTAAGACATGGATAAGAACCTGTAACTACAGGGAAAAGAAAATAGTTTTTATTCTGTTCTGTTTTCCATCTCGCCCACTCGCTGAGTTGCCTATGCCTTTTATAGAGTATATTTGCTTTGTTATAAATGTAGAAAACACTTCTTTACGGGAATCTCAGCTGTGTTGACATACTGTGTATCAAATAAAGCTTGCCTAAGGAGCAGAGGACAGAGCTAATCACTAGAGAAAACTTCTCACCTCGCCTACTCTATGAATTCTCTGACTGAAAGCATCTGAGTCTTCAGCCAAAAGGGCATTCTAGCCAAAAGGCCTCTACAAGGCCTCTAGTCAAAAGGCCTTCAGCCAAAAACTGGCTTCTGGTTCCAGTCTCCTCACTCTTCTATACCTTTCTCTACTCAGCCATATCACTTCCTTCCTAGTGCTGGGATTAAAGGTGTGCACCACCACTGCTGGGCTTCTAGGTTTAATCTAGTAGCTGGCTCAGAGGCTTTCAGTCAGAGAATTCTTGGAGTTGGGGAGGTGGGAAGTTTTCTCCAGTGGCTTATTCCTTTGTCTCTATGATCTCTCAGCATTTATCCCAATATCTGGCCCCAGGATTTTTTTTTTTTATTAAAAGACCATTTGGGAATTCATGCAATACTCAGCAATACCTTGCTGCTTGTTGCTGAGTCGTTTCATCTTGGTGACTTGTCTGTGTCCCGTCTGCAAGATCAGCATCCTAGGATGCTTAGGAGATAGTGAGAGAGATACACTACCCTCTCTCTTTACATCGTCTTTTTCTTTATCCTCAGCAATGCTCTGTCGTAATCAATAATCTGAGAATTCAGCTTCTACCTTCCAACAAATTCACTGCTTTACTCCATCAACACATCAAGTCTTGCGTATATTAAACCAAACTCCAGTGACTTTGCATAGTTAGATCAATATTCCTCTCATTCTGTCCTCACACTTATGGGAAAGTTTTTTCCTGCTTTTGTTTGTACCTCCTGCTTATGATTCAGGCCTCTGTATTTCATTTCTTTCTCCCTGGTGCCACTAACTGATACTGTCCTAAGAATACTAAAAACCATGTGTCTATTGGCATCTTGCTTGATATCCTGCTGCAAGTCACCTGTGTCATGAACTCTACCCTCTTGTAGTTTCAGCCACAGTAAGCGGACTTGGCTCTTCCCATTCTTCGTCAATATATGACATTCTCTGTGTCCACCCAATCCAACTTGGGAGTCCAGATCACTTACTCTTCATGGTCTACCTGTTCTTTCTGGGGAACTTGTCTATTCTCAGATATTAATCCTCTGCTGACTGACTGCTGATTCAGAATTATCAACAGCCAGCATGAGTATCTCTTGTCTCAGACTTACCAAGACAAATGTTCCCAACACCTTTATTTTCATGCCTTTCTCTTACCTTGTGAAGACTGCTCCACCATGCTGGTTTTGTCACATAAACAGAGACTGTGAAGTGTGTCCTTGGAGTCCAGAGGCAAAAGGTAGATGAGATAATTGAAGTTAAGAAAAGCTGGCTAAAAATAAGCCAAGCTAAGGCTGGCCATTCATAAGTAATAATAAGTCTCCCTATGTATTTATCTGGGATCTGGGTAGCAGGCCCCCAAAAGAGCTAAAGAGTAAAAACAAACAACTACACTTGGTCACAGATATGTATTTATTCATGTATGCATTCAACAGTACTTGTTGACATCTGGATGTGCCTCAGACACTGGGCTAAACATAGAGCTGGAAAAAGTGAAATAAAGCACACACATCCTCATCCCATTTAGAGCAAGGTTTTCTACAATGACAGCTCTGTTGCTCCAATGAAATCCCAAGTAAATTTAAACTTCATTTATGCTTCTTGTGAATACTATCAGTGGACTCACAAGGAGGATGATCATCTCCTGATAGTTCAGATTATAATAAGTGAAGCACTCTGCTAGAGGGTGGTACTGAAGCTGTAGAAAGAAACCAACATAGAGTGGAAGAAAGAGCAGCAAGCTGTGTTGGAGGATTTGAAAGATTACCATGTGGACAGCGAAGAATGATTTGACTTGACATTGGCAAGCAGACAGATGCCAGGGAGCTGAGCCTTATAAGTGAAGTCATTGTAACGTGTGGTATAATCTGGGATGCTTTGGGGATGCAGGATGTCACCACAGAGCAATGAGCCAACCACATAACAGGGTTGTCTTCAGCAAATTAGGGAAGATGATCACACTACTTTAAAGCCACCTTAAGTGAAAGGGTTTATCTCAAGTGAAATGAGAAGCTCTTAATGTGTTTAAGACAATCTGGTTGGAAATAAGAGCCTAAACCTAGAAACAAGAAGGCCCTGCTGTAAGGGATTGCTGCAGCAATCTGAGTGTAGGTGATGGCTTAGTCTAGCATGAGAATAAAAAGATCTGAGACCCATTTAGACATGAAATGAAAGGGATTTGCTGGTGAATTGGCACGGAGGCAAAGGTGGGCAGAGAGCAGTTCTGTGCCTTGTAGCTGAGCAACTGGAAGGAAGGTAAATTCTTGCTGAGATAATCTGTAAGGTGGGGGAGTAGGGCAGAAATCAAGTTCCCTGGGTACTCCACATACAATGTCTATGAGACTTTCAAGTGGAGCCAGATATAACTGGCCTTAAATGTCCAGGTAGGAACTCTGAGGAGATGGCTGACTGAAATTATATTGCTATTAGTTGTCACCATATACAGAGAACAAAAGTAAAACAAAGTATTTCCTTTGCCTTTCTTCCATTTATGATTGTTGGTATGATACCCCCTCCTAAATACACACACACACACACACACACACACACACACACACACACACACACACACACACTCAGAGAGAAAGAGACAGAGAGAGAGAGAGAGAGAGAGAGAGAGAGAGGGAACTGGATTCTTCACTTTTTGCTTCTTTACATAAACAAGGACAGAAATTGGCTCCCACATTTATATTTTGAACCCTTTCTATGTCTCTTGTTTAGGTTAACTTTAATTACTGGACTGTATTGCATCATTTAAAATACTGAATTTTCAGCTGTCTCTTGGAAGTCCTTGCACTATGGAGTTCTTATATTTCTAAGGGGATGAGGGGGCAGATCACTTTTAGAAAAAGACAAGAGTTTTGTAAGTGTATGAGCAAGTGCAGTTATTTCTATTAGCCCTACAGGAAAGGATTTATAAGATAAGGATACAATTGGGAAACGGTGCCTTCGTATTTTGTTTGCTGAGTTTGGATTTGGTATGCCACATTCTCTGGAGCATGGAAGACCCTAACTTTACTCTTCTTTTTTCTTTTCTTTTCTGTTCTTTCTTTCTTTCCATCTCTCTCCCCCCTCTCTTTTTGTAGAGGTTACCAGGTAAAAAAGCCTACCACCCTTCTTCAGCATTATTGCATTAATTATGGGCGGTTCTATCCCTACCCACTTTTATTTTAGGCTTGCAGCTACAGCTTGGGTCATTAATCTTTGTACTTCTAAATGTGTGTGTGAACTCATGCTTGTGGAATTCTCTAAGTGATTTAGCAATTTCAAGAATTGTGAAGAATATTTTAGTCATCTCCCAAAGCCTCTTCAACCACGACATGCAACACAAGAATAAAATAAAGTGAAATAAAGAGAAATAAAGTGATTTGCTACAAGGTCTTAGCCTTGACTTTGGAATTTGAGGGCAAGGGTGTAATGAGTCTTTTTTTGTCCCACCAGCCAGCTACCAAATAATGAGACTTATTATTGATTATAAAACGTGGCCTGTAGCTCAGGCTTGTTCCTAACTAGCTCTTATAACTTAAATTAACCCATGTATATTAATCTACATTCCATCACGTGGCATTACCTCTCTTCCCTCTTGTACCTCCTGTTCCCTCTCCCTGTCATCTTGCATCTCTCTCACAAGCCTAAATTAATCCTCCTCATCCTGTCTCTCCACTGGAAATCCAGGTTATTGGCCATTCAGCTTTTCATTACACAGCAATATACCTTCAAACAGTATACAAATATCCCACAACACAGGGGCTTGTGGAAGCCAATGTATTTGAACAAGTATCTGATTACGTCATTTATATATTGGTTTCCATGTGTTACCAGTCATGAGGCTCCTAAAATAACAACATACTACAACAAGTTTCCCCTAGCCCTTAAAGATTTTGATAAGAATAATATGTTAATTCTGGTTAAGTAAATCTGTCTATCAAATTTGTATGTATATGAATATGTGTACAGTTGTACATAGACAGTGTATATATGTTTATATATTTATATATATGGTCATGTCCTGCCTAGTTATGTTTTGATCAATGATCAATACATATGCCACGTACTCCCAAAAGATTATATTGTGAGTGGAATGTCATAGCTATGTTCATACAATGAATCTCAAAATATACCAAACTATTAAGTAATAAGTGATTGTATGTGCATGTGAGGAGACAAGTATGATAAGTACATGTGCATCTAACTGTGTGTATACATCACAAGTATGAACGTGTTTTTAAAATATTACATGTTTATTCTATGCATTTGATAATATGCCAGCCTTTTATGGCATGGAATGTACATACGTTTCTAGGATAATTTAAATTTTTTATTTTGAATTTTAATTTATTTTTTTAATTACTGAATACACATTTATATGAGCATGATGTACATGTATACAGGAAGGTACATGTGTCATGGTGCACACATGGTTGCTCAGGCTTGTGTGGCAAGCAAGTTTATCCTCTGCTGGATAATTAAAATAATATAAATAAACACATGTAGCACATTTCTTTTAAAAATAATAAAGATGCATACATGGTGGCACATCCTGTAATCCCAGGGGTCTGATACACGAGGATTGTAAGGTCAAGGCCTGCCTGGGCCAGTTAGTGACACCTTGTCTTGAAATAGAAAGTAGTAAGAGAATCTGGGAGTGAGTGTAGTGATGAAGTGCTTGCCTAGCAGGTACAAGGCCCTAGATTCATTCCTGCTGGCCACAACAAACAAACAAACAAGTGTGAGTATCTACACTTACATTGTCACTTTATTTCCTATCTGGGAAATCAATTCAAAGATTTAAGGTTCTTTTCTCTTTTTCCTTTTTCTTTTTCTTTTTCCTAGAACTAATAGGTCAGTTCTAGAGATTTAACCAGCAATTCCTGCAGCTAGTCAAGGTGTCTACCTCTGAATTATGTCCCCAGCCCAAGAAGTGGGCTTTTTAATTATAACCATCTGAACTCACCTGAGCCAAGTGTTACCTACATAACCAGAAGGTTGTAACAAATGAACCCTTATCTTTTGGTCCTGTGTGCAGAGAGATTCAGACAGGCAGGCTTCTGCTGACCTCCTGGCACCCCTTCTAGAGCTGCCCAGCACAGGCGCCCTGAAGTACATCAGTCATGGCCACTATCAAGCTGGCTGATTTGATTCAGACTCCCCCTATTTAGATGGCAGAACTCTGTGAGAGTCCTACCCATTTCGTTTTTACTATGTGCTACTTTAAAACTGGCTATGTGCTATGTTCTTTTCCATAGGGAATGGTCACCTGAGTAGCCATGGACCATGGGCACCTGTTCAACATGCAACGCTTAGGGGTAAGAACTTCCAACCAATTCTGGATTCACTGAAACAAACCCTTTCAACTTTTGAGGATTTCTTTGAGGTCTACACTGCAGGTCCCAAACATCTGCAGATCCCCAAGTCAAGACACGCACTATGGAAATACTCGAAGACACACCTCTGAAGGATAGAGACATTCTGTTTCCTTTCCAGAAAGCAGTGGCACTTGGCCAAGCACATCTTTGCTTGCTGGGAAGGAAATGGGTTTCATACCTGACAAGATGTTCTATGATTACTTTCTCTCTCTCCCCCACCCTCTGCACTTTCTTCTTTCCATTTCTCTGCATCTCCTGCCTAGTATCTATGAGTTCCCTCTTCCAAATGACTGTCTGCTTTGGGAGTATATGTGATTTTGAAGGAATGATATCTACTGCCCCATCCTGGAGCCCTTGGGCTTGCCTCCCTGCATCCATGACCCCAGGGATGCAGGTCTCAAAGCAGCAGATGGCTTGTAGCTACCAGCTTTGTCATAGAATATTCAGATTTGATCTCACAGGCAGCTCCATTGACTTGGAAGAATATCTCTCTCTCTCTCTCTCTCTCTCTCTCATACACACACACACACACACACACACACACACACACACACACACACACGAGCCTGAGTTCTTTTTGAAACTATGGATCTCTCTTCTCCTCCACCCCTTGCCCTGGAGACTCTAACTTACACTCTATAAATAGAAATTGATTTTTTTATTTCAATTTTGTTTTGTTTTGCTTTAAACAAGAGGGCTTGAAAAGTCTCTTAAAATTATCCATTGCTATCTCATTCAGTTAGCCTCTTCTCATGCCTTCCTATCTCTGCCTGGGAAAGAATGGGAGAATGAGCAGGGAGTAGCCTTGTAATTTCCTTAAAGTGGCAAAATACTGTATGTTTTATAGTAAGATACACAAGGTAGCACAATCATCCAAGAAGGTTGGGGATGGTTCCTATTGCTTCTGTGCAGGAACCAGATTCATTTAAAAAAGAACAAAATTGTATCCATGGCTACTTTAGTGTGAATTTTGTCTAATGTTAAGTTGATAAACCGAGTTGCATCACTTCTTCAGGGCAAACATGTGGTAGGTTCCCTTCTCTTTAGCGCTTATGGAGTGAGTCATGCCTGGGTGCACCAGGCGCGTAAAAGCGACTTCAGCAGAAGTAACTGGAGGAATGTGGGGCTGAAATTTTTAGAAATTGATTACATGTTTTATGAGTTTCCTGACAAGAGCTAGATTCTTCACAAAGAGCTGATTCCTTAAAGTATCTCCAGTGTGGTCCAGGCGCTTGATGCACACCTGTAGTCCAAGCTATTGAGGAGGCTAAAGTGGGAGAATCACTTGAGATCAGAAGTTCAAGGCCAGCCTGGACAGCATACTATATCTTAAAAAGTAAGATAAAATTACTGAAATGTTCATGCATTGTGAAGCTGATTAAAGTGTAACTTAAGCCATTTGCTACATATTTGCAAGGTTTCTAATGAACAAAGATAACAAAATTATCAATTTTTAAAATGAAGTCAAGAAAACCTACATTAACTACTTTGACCATGCTTTCAATTCTGAGTTCAGCATGTTTATGTAGTACAAATATTCCTCCCTCTATTGAACCAGGAGCTGGGATGGCCTATGAATTTGAGAAAACTTTAACCTACCCAATGTTGTCCATGAACTTTGATTTCTCATGGCCAGGAGAGAGATTTGTGAAGGAGCTGAAAGGCCCTTCCCATTTTCTTTACATGTATGTCTAGGCATGTTGAATTGTACTCATCTCCCTGGCAACTCAGAACATAATATTTTCTTGCTCTGGGTCCTTCAGTGGCCTTGAATTTCTACTCTGCCAGAATCTAGCACCCTGGCATTTCTAGTTTCTAGTGACTCAACAGGTTCAGACTCAAAGGCAAGAATTTGAGAGCCATCGCCCATGCCTGAATCAGTCAATATGAAATCCAGTTCATCACTGTGCAAACGGATTTCTTTATTCTTGTTCCAAATGTGATTTAGGTTTAATGAAAAGGGAAAAAACTAACAAAACTGGATATAATTTTTCAGCCTATAGATAGCAGTTATAATGATGAAACTATGCAGAATAATATATGGTGGCCCTACCATTGCTAGGACTCTTTTAACTTATATTTTTATTTAATATGGCCAAGAAATTCAGAAATGAGCCACCCAAGTTCCTCTTAAAGAAACAAATACATACTATGTAAAGCATTTTAGGGAAAAGGATAAGAACATTCCTAATCCTTCCCTGTTATATCATTCCAAGTCTGTTTGTACCCTCTATGTCAACCCCCACTCTGTATTCACTGCCAGGAATCATCTCAGTGAACATCTGTCATATATGAATCTCCATGTACCTTCCTGAATCTTGGCCAGGCTGGTCCCCATCGTATTTTTGATACATCATCACTTACTCTAGTTTTCAATTGCATTCCAATTTAAGGGCCAGTAAGTCCTAAAGATTAGCAAATGCTCCATCTCTTCTTCAAAGCCTCAAAATCAGAGCTCGCACACTTGTATTTTGAGGCCACACCAATAACTGCACATTTTGATATCTCCAGAGAATATCGTTTCCACCTTTGTTGCTATAAGGATGCTTGAGCCTGCCAATAGTGGAATAAAATCCACAAGAAGGAAATCAGAGCTATTGAGGTAGAGATAAAGGGAAAAGCACCATTTCTTAAGCTCTGCCTCCTTCTAATTTCTTACAGTATAGTAATCTATGATTTTCAGAGGGTTCCCTAACTTTGCCTGAAATAAATGTTTTCTGTTTGTTTAAGGATGACATCACTTTGTTTCCAACATCTTGGACAGGACTAATGAGAAGTAGGAAATCTGACCCAGTGCCATGAGTTAGAAGCTGTGGAAGGCTTCTGCTTCTAAAGGGTTGAGACAGACAGTGCTCTGGGGTGAGTTAGCCATTCTACCATCCAGGTTCTATCAGAACCATCCATCCAAGGTTAGTTCCCATAAGGAAGTTCGGCCTACAGCTGACCTTCCATCAACCATCTAAGGCTGTAGATAGCCTTGACTGCAAACAGAGGAGGATGGAAGCAACTTCTGCAAGTAATTTTTATAGTTCGGGTCAGACCTCAGCTGTGGAAAGGTTTCTTTCAAAAGCATGCCATCCAAGAGGTATTTCTGATTGTTGTCTCAAGATACTTTCTATTGTGGCTGTTTGTGAGACTGTGTATTTATGAGTTGTGCAGACTCCCTCAGAGTTTGTCCAGACACTCTCTGCTGATGACATGTGACCCATTGTAGTAGGAATCTTAGAAGGTCTTATTAAGAAAATCAAACCCAAGGCCAGTTATTGGGGTGAATGCTGGAAGATCAGAGAAGCAGAACAAGCCACAGTTACCTCACCTCGCCAGTTCCTCAGCTGGTCTTGTTTCCTCAGTCTGCAAGCTTCTGTGTCCTCATCCGGATTGAATCTCAGCTGAACTGTGCTGCTCCAAAGCCTGAATGCTTAACCAGCCAAAATGCTAAACCAGCCAAATGCTGCTAGTTTCTGGTCTTCATGCCTTATATATCTTTCTACTTTCTGCCGTCTCTGCCTAGGATTAAAGGCTGGATTTCTGGGATTAAAGGCGTGTGTCACCATGCCTGGCTGTTTCTAATGTGGCCTTGAACTCAGAGATCCAGAGGTATTTCTGTCTCAGAAATGCTAGGATTAAAGGCATGTGCTACCACTGCCTACTGTTTAATATTGTGGCCGTCCTGTTCTCTGACACGAGATAAGTTTATTTTGGGGAACACACAATATATCAGGGAACACAATACCCACCACAACCCATCTTCCTCTAACTGGGACAAGTGATAATTCAGAAATCTATAAGAAGCTTCAACTGCTAATCGCAAAGGAAAGAAACCACGTGCTTAAACTGAACATTGGTTGCTTCCTTGAGCAGGTAGTATACTAGGGATTTCATACAAAGTGTGAATCAAGAGCACCAAGAGGGACAAAATCATATGATAATAGATGTTTTAATGGCTTGAATTTGTACGTAGGTCTATTAATATCCAAATAAAATCATCTCAAATATTTTACCCGTGTCTCTTGGGTGATTACCTTTTCAAATGTGTGTTCTAGTCACACATGAGCTCTTGCCCTAACTCCTTTACCAAAAGAGTGAGGTCCATATCAACTGTAGACAGATCTCAATTGCTTCTCATTATCCGATATGACTATTGTGACTCAGTAACACAGTATTGGCGAATACATCACCAATGAATGACCAACGAGACAGTTGTGAGAATGTCCTTTTTTATAAACAAAAGAAACATGTAAACAGAGAATGACGTTTGTATTAGTTGCTTTTCCCATCACTGTGACAAATGACTCTAACAAAGGCAACTTAGTGGAGAAAGGGTTTGTTTTGGCTCACAGCCTGGGGATACAGTCCCTGTGGCTGGGGAAATCATGGCGTCAAAGCTGCTGTTCACAGAGCATCCACAGCCGTGGTGCATAGACATGGTGTTCAGTTTGCTTTCTCCTTTTTACTCAGTCCAGGACCACATCTCATGCAACTGTCCCATTCCCTGTCAAAGTGAGTCAGTCTTCCTACCTCAATCAGCACAATCTAGATAACCCCTCCTAGGCATGCTCAGAGATTTGTCCACTCGATGAGTCTACTTCTGTCAACCTGACAATCACTAGTCCCCATCACAGTGCCGATGACCTAAAATTTTAGGACTGAGTAAGTCTTTGTTTCTTTTTGTGGGAAGGACAAAATAATGCTTATACTATTTTAGAGAAAAACTGTATGGTAGATATATTACTTCTTTTTCTCAACTATATGGCCGAAGTAACTTGGAGAAGGAAGGATTTGTTCTGGTTCACAGTTTGAGGATAGAGTCCACTGTGGTGGGGAGAGACAGCATCAAGAATGTTGGGTGGGCTGGAGAGATGGCTCAGTGGTTAAGAGCACTGTCTGCTCTTCCAGAGGTCCTGAGTTCAGTTCCCAGCATCCACATGGTAACTCACAACCATCCATAATTTGATCTGATTCCCTCTTCTGGCCTATAAGCATTCATGTAGACAGAATACTGTATACATAATAAATAAATAAATATTTTTTAAAAAATTTAAAAAAAAAAGAATGTTGGATGGAAGGTCACATCACATCTGCAGTTTGAAGCAGAGAAAGAGGCATATGTTCTCCTTTTTATTGACTCTGGAACTCTGGTTCATAGGATGTGATGTCTCTAAAAATGTCATCACAGCCCCAGCCAGAGGTTTTATTTCCTAAGTGACTCTAAATCTCATCAAGTTGTCACTCAATTAGCAAAAAAGGTTTTCAAAAATTGAAAACCAGGGCCAGCTGCTGCTGTGGAAACCGCTGACTGTTTATCCAGTACTTAGCCTTCAGTTCCAGTACCAGCCTTGGCAGCTGACATGAGAAATGAATTTTCTGAAGAACCTGGAGAAATCCCAAGGGATATGGGTGGAAGAGGCTATGAGTGAGGAATGGGGAAAAAGTGGAATCATGTCCTCACAAAGATACATGACTTCCACTGGACTTCTCCCTTGCCCCCTCTCACTGTCCAGCTTACATTGTGGTTGCTGTTATATAAGTGTCTAAATCTTGCACATCTAATTTCTCCACAGGAAGCTGGCAATCCTTAATTTGGAGCAATAAAATGCCAGAAGTTGGGATTCAAATTTCAGGCAGGAGATGTAGCTTAGTGGCTGAGTGTTTTCCTATCATATGTGAAGAATGGAAATAATAATAATTATATTTTTCCCCAAGGCATCAACTAATCACTAGCATTCAAGTGAGGTCCTGTATCTAAGGTCATGTGCTTTCAAGGAGTTGGTCATGCACTACTCTTCTGTAAAAGAAAAATCAAGCCTCCTAAAGAGCCTACCCAAAACTTCTATGTACAGTTAATCACAAGGTAACAGTTACAGTTAATAACTCAGACTATACACCTTAAAGGATGTGCAATGATAAGATGATAACTCAAATCCCATTTCTTTATTGGACTGGTCGCTATCCAACCAGGCCAAGTTGTCAGAAGAAAAACAATTTAAACTATAACTGACCTGACGGAACTGAACTTAAGTAATTTCTTTATGCCTTGCATACTCAAGGATAAATGCTTTCCACACACTGGTAACAATTCATTTAGATCATCAAGTTTGCAGGTCTGCTGCAATAAATTATTGGACAGAGCTTTTTGGCTTTTCGCCCTGTTCAGACAGACACTAAGAATAATAATAAAAAAAAGTCTCTTTTTGATCTGACTTGAAAAAGCATTGTCAATGTCAAGAACACAGGGACTGTGGGTTGTTTATTATGTTAGAAGGAGTCTTCTGTGTTGCATTGTTTGTGTGGTATGAAGTGACATTGTATGCCTGTGGTCCCTTGGGGACCCTCATGAAAAGGAGATATGTTATCTCCCGAAATGATTAGTGCAAAGTAAATATAGCATATAAAGCCAAGCTCAGTTCCAAAGTCATGGTAGGTGCCCCTCCCCTCAGCTATTGAGAAAGTTGCTCATGGTTATGAGAATGACAATTTTGGAATGCCACACAACAATGTTTCAGGAAATATGGGACAAGACACTAATAAGCACTGTTGACTAGAAGGTATGCCAAAACACACCTCTCTGCCTCTTTTTACTCTTGGTAAGGGTTCCATATGAATTCATGAGGTGAGGCAACTTCTGTATATGGAGAAGGCAGGCCTTTCACCCTGTGTAAAGATAACTGACATCATCAGATCACTAGGTCACATAATGGAGGTGGCTAAAAATATTAACTTAATACAATTTTTCTTCCTCTGTTACTGAAGTTTATTTTATTGCCCAAAAGCAACTAGGGATTGTTTGCCTCCCTTAAAGAAACAAAATGTTGCCAGCTACGGTAGAGCATACCTCTAGTCCTAGCAGTGGGAGGCAAAGGCAAATGCAGTTCCTGAGTTCAAGGCCAGCATGTGCCACACAATTTAAAATACTGCCTCAAAAGAAAGAAATATTTAGGAATTTAGTCATTTGACACAATGGGGGTCATTTTACAAGTCAAGCAGGGAGAAAAGACGTGAGGTAGGAAAGTCAAGTGTCAATGATGCAGCACATGGCTTCAAGACTTCGATGCTGTTTCTTTTATGCTGACCACATTCTCTTCCCACATTCTGACCCACACTAGTTTCTTCCCATTATTCCGACCCACATTCTAGGAGTTCTGGATTTAACCAATTCCTCCCATTTCCTCCAGGGTCCTCAGAATATTTATGTCTGATATCAGCCATCAGTACAGCTGCATTCTTGACCCTAAGTAAAATTATCCAGAAGTTGTGATCATCTGGATTCCAATGGTGAATCAGGCCCTCACTAATCTGAGGTTTTAGCCTAAGAGTTAACTGAGTCTTGATTGTTTTAAGAAAGTGTTATATAGTTTGAATAGCCATAGATCATCTGAGAGGCAGATTCATGACTTGCAGAGTAAAGGGTTTTTGGTTTTTTTTTTTGTCTTTCTTTCTTTCTTTCTTTCTTTCTTTCTTTCTTCCTTCCTTCCTTCCTTCCTTCCTTCCTTTCTATTTATTTATTTATTTTATTTATTTATTTTAAATTTATTTTCTTATTTATTTATTTTTGGTTTTTTGAGACAGTATTTCTCTGTGTAGCTGTGGAGCCTATCCTAGAACTCACTCTGTAGACCAGGCTGGCCTTGAACACACAGAGATCTGCCTACCTCTGCCTCCTCAGTGCTGGGATTAAAGGCATGCAACACCGCCGCCGCCACTGCCACCACCACCACCACCACCACCACCACCACCACCACCACCTGGCCAGAGTGAAGATTTTGAAAGCAGATCAACTCACTAAGAATTATGGAAGCTGCCTTTTTAAGATAAAGGGTTAAAAAGAGACATATTGTTCATTAAGGTTCCAAGTTATTTAGCATTTACATTAGCTCAATGGAAGATTTCATTTTTCCCAAAGGCATGGAGCTGACCCTTGAAGTTCAAGTATAAATAATGGACAGACATTACGAATTTTCATTAAAAATTTGAGGTAGAAATAATTTTAAGCTGTCACAAAATTTTCAGGATCATAAAAGAAGTCAAACATAGGTGACCATCCTCACAAGCTCTTTTTCTCTTTATTGCTCTCCCTAAGGCACCTTTCTTAGCTCAGAACACTTTAGCTGACTCTTTGCCCAATATCTACCATGTTTTAAATCTGCCAGAAAATTTTAACCTGAGGCATTAATGCAACTGATAGCTCAACCACACACATAGCTGAAGAGCCAAGACAGATTGGCCAAGTGTAAATTTTATATACAGAGGCATTTAAAGTAAAGCTGGGAAAAGTTTCTTTGTCTTGGGGAGAAGCTTTCAGAATGACCTATTCTGACACATCTATATGTGATATATCTATATGTGACATTCTCTATATCATCTCAAAAAGAAAGCACAAACCTGACATATGTTCAATAAAATTGGAATAGAATCTCCCAATCTCAGGTCAAATCCCTGAAGACAAATAATTGTGTTTTGTTTTGTTTTTTTTCTATTAGATTTGGGGAGGGGTGCAGTGTATATGTGGGAGTGTATATGTGTGTATGTATATAGATATAGATATAGATATACACTCATATATATATTATGGTTGTGTGCATAAGCACATAGATGTGTATGTGTGTATGAGTGTTTATGTATGAGAATGTGTGATGTGTATGTATGATTGTCTGTGTGTGTTCGCGCGCGCACGCGCGCGCGAGAAAGAGAGAGAGAGAGAGAGAGAGAGAGAGAATGCGCATCAGGGTGTGTGAGGTCAAAGATGAACACTGAGTATCTTTGGAAGATAACACCCCCCCCTCTAATATTTTTAGGCTGGTCGCTCATTGAACCTGAAGCTAGCCAATGAGCTAATCTCCTGTACCCCACCCCCAGCACCCAGCATTGAGATTACAGAATCATATGCCTGGCTTTTTGCATCGTTATAACATCTACACTAGGGTCTCCATGCTTGCAGTAGGTACTCTAATAGACTGACCCACCTCCCCAGCCCTAAGACTGAAACTCTCACATTGGGAATTCTAAGGAGCAACCCTGCCGTTTCTTTCCCTTTCCACTGGTGGGAGAAACTGAAGGAAGCACGATAAGGGTTTCTCAGCCTGGGGGAGGTAAAACATGAAAAGTCTGGTGTCAAGTCTCCTCTTCTTCATGGTAAGTGTCCTTCCGCTGCTCTGGTGGATTGAGGAAATCTGCATTTCAGTTATAAAAACAGCTCCCCTCACCCACAGTTCTATAGGCACTCACGTTGCTTTTTGTGTGTCTGTATGTGATTTAATATCATATCTGGACCTGTACATGGTTTTGAAGCTGCGATTTGTCAATTTTGCTCTTGACACAGGACACTTGCAGGGTTTGATGTGGACTTGTCTAAGAAAAAGAAAAAAAAAAAAATCTTCTTACAGGGCATGCCTTTATCAGAAGTCACCCCTGGGCTATTTACAGGTGCCATGGTTACAGACCTGCTAGACGGATGGTATTCACATGCAGGAAACAATGCAAGGAAAACAGGATTTGCTCGGCTCCGACTTCGCTGGCCCAAGAATTCCAGGAAGTGATTGTACTCCACGAAACCGTCTGTGCTGGGCTAGATTGTCGATAGCTTTTAAGGTCAAGTCCTATCACAGTGCGTTTGCAGTGGCCTTTGTAACAAGGCAGCGTGTTTATGAAGTCGAGTACACGCTGTGTTGTTTACCAGCCCATGCGGCATAAATGTGTGATATATTCTAATCCATGGCTCACACTGATGGCACCGGGAATCCATCACTGGCATTTCTGACACAAGCTTGGGATGGGTTCAAAAAGCAGCTGGAAGGGTGACCACGCAGCCCGCCGGAGCATGAGGACAGTCACGAAGCCCTGGAGCCCTGACAGGACAGGCGGGTCTGTGTAGAAGATGAATGTGGGGAGCACTCTGAGTTTATGTTATTAGATGTCGTGCTTCCTGGAGTGGCTGAGCCACCTCCTTGGAGGGAGAGAGGTGCTGGTACAGTAAGCGACTCCTCGCCGCCGACTCCGACCCAGTGCACGGAAAGAGGGGGGGGTGGAGGCAACAATGGGATTTATTTCTTCATAAGAGACCTGGGAGGCAGCCAGGCATTCCAGGGCCTTGCTCTGGAATTCTTTGATTTCTCTACAGTGCACAATGACTAGACTCATGGTGCCCCCGAGCTCAAGGATGCTGGAGTCCCATAGGGGACACCCGGACTGCTCACATGCACAGGCGGTGGCCCACCCTGCTCTAAAAGAGACCAAGTCATTGTAGCTTCTAGGCTAACCTAACTGACCAGACCCTGTGTGTACCCTTTCGTTGAATGAAGTTGGTCCCTAGAACATGCGACAGCTCATAGAGGATGCTGCAATGACGAGGATACTAAATCATCTTGGAGTGCATTCTTTCAGCCAAAAGCATCTGCTGTTACCCAGGCCAAAAAAAAAAAAATCATCTTTCTGGATATATTTAGGCGATGTCCACCAAGGTCCCACATCTTAAGGGGCAAATATGACAGCAGACGTGACTTTAAGTGCAAATGGACCAAATGAAACTCAGTGGGTGACTCTGGCTGGCAACCCACCAGTATCAATTTAACGAAGTCAGTTTAGATGGTCATTATGTGACTTCACTCCGGGCTGTTTCCCCTAGGGGGATGGAGTAGACAACCATCAAGAGAGATTTTCTGCCCGGTTCTCACATAATATAGCTAAGACGTGCTGTTGAAGATCTGGATTCCATCATAGGACTACATTTTAATGACTGGTGTTTATTGTATTTCTAGATCCATAGGTTGGTGCCTTGAGGTTCATCATTTCATTTACAGGGATGCTATGGACCAACGCTGTCCTTGAACCCCACAAGAAGGCTCTCTTTGTAGTAGGCTTGTAGTAGAACACTGGTGGGTGCAGACCTCCTAAAGTGGTGGTAAATTACCAGCAAATGCTTGGAGAACTCAGTAAAAAAAATAAAATAAAATAAAATGGATGCATCATGGTGCACAAATTGCAGAGATCATCAGAACAAGTGCCTTGAGACCTCTACCTCTAGTCTTTCCCTTGGTATCGTCACCTAAGAAGTTTCTGCTCCACCATTTACATTTGTAGACCTTTATGTGGCCTTTCTCTGATTTCCTTTTAATGGAACTCATTTATTTTAGCTCACTAGCATACAATGATGGAGAGAAAAGTGGTAACATTAGTTAATATACCAGGATGGCCCTTATATAACAGGAATCAACCCAGCTGCCTACGCAGCCAACATCCTGCAATACATGCTAAAGCTTTGTGTTGCTCTGTTTTATTTTTCCGTTCATTGACCATTGTATACACATTGACGATGAATATTAGCCATTCTCATTTCATCTCTCACTCTCCTGTCTCATTCCCCACCCTGTCCTGCAGGGACTTCTCCATAAGTCTTTGTTTTTAATCTACAAGGAGAGTGGCTTTGAAGACTGTGAGATTCCTTAGAAGAAAATTTCTTGGGGAGGAAAAGTAAAGACTTTGTAAGGAAATTGGGAAAGCATGAGAGAAAGAATCAAAGCATCGAAGTATAAGTCCTGGCACAGGACAAGTTTATAATCTATGAAGGACTTTGACTTTTAAAAAAGTGTCTCCACATTCATGAAATTCTTGGAAAAATTCTAGGATACTGATATTATAAATAAGGAAACAGGTTTGTAAAGCCTAAATGACTTGCTAAAGATATTTGGCAGTTGCATATTTATGTCTAAAAACAAAACAGATTTTTTTTCAGCCCTGTAAGAAGGATCGACCAGCGTGAGTGAAAGTACCTACAAGGAAGGAGGTGGGTGGAGAATACAGTCACTCTTGGTTGTCCTTGATACATACGTCAAACAGTCTGTCTTCATGATTTGGGTGGGAAAAATTCAAAAACATCTTTGTAAGAACATTTTGCAATTTTAACTGTGCAGTCTTAGTATTTACCATCTTAAGCCATGCATAAGAGGAAAAGAAACCTGCAATTATTTACTTGAGGAGTATCTTTGTTAAGAGAAATAAATGCATTAGAAATTATGGAAACCAAGCCAGGCGGTGGTGGGGCATGCCTTTAATCCCAGCACTTGGGAGGCAGAGCCAGGCAGATCTTTGTGAGTTCGAGGCCAGCCTGGTCTACCAAGTGAGTTTCGGGAAAGGTGCAAAGCTACACAGAGAAACCCTGTCTCGAAAAAAAAAAAAGAAAAAAATTATGGAAACCATATTATGTGCCCTAGAGATCTCAACATACTGTCGGATCATGTAAATAAAATGTCCAAATAATTGCTTCAATGTTTATACTACCAAAGTTGACAAAAATGCTAATATATATATATATATATTATATAGCTAGGAAAAGAGCTCGGAAGGTAAGAGCACTTTTGATTCTTCCAGGGGATCTGAGTTCAGTTCCCACCACCCACCCCAGGAAGTTTACAACTACCTGAAGTCCAGTTCCTGGTAATCTGACACCACCTCGAATAGCACTGTAGGGATGTATTGTATAGACAGACAGGCAAGTAGCACATACACATAAAAGAAAGTAAAAATTGAAAGCCTGGAACCAAACAACTGGTCAAAAGGTGGAGAACAACTGACTATGGGGTGGCCAGCCCCAGGTGATACAGCACAGCCCTACACCTGAGGCTCCAGGAGCACCAGTGTAAGGAGCACCACAGGAGAGGGAGCACAGTGTAAGGAGCATCACAGGAGAGGGAGCACAGTGTAAGGATCATCACAGGAAAGGGAGCACAGTGTAAGGAGCACCACAGGAGAGGCAGCACAGTGTAAGGAGCACCACAGGAGAGGCAGCACAGTGTAAGGAGCATCACAGGAGAGGGAGCACAGTGTAAGGAGCATCACAGGAGAGGGAGCACAGTGTAAGGAGCATCACAGGAGAGGGAGCACAGTGTAAGGAGCATCACAGGAGAGGGAGCACAGTGTAAGGAGCATCACAGGAGAGGGAGCACAGTGTAAGAGCCACTTAACCGGGGTGTCTGCTATGAGACACTGTGTTCTATATATGAAAAAGCAGCTGCAGCTATGAAATCCACAATACTCAACAATACCTGAAAAATGACACCAGTTAACATGCTGTGTAGGAAGGCCTCTACCCTAGATGAAGAGCTCCAGTCAATGAATTAGCGGCTGTTTAAAGAGAGAAAACCAGGCTTTTCCAGGGATAAGCTTCCTGATAGACCATCCAGTCTCAAGTGGTCAGTCCTAAACACATATACATATGAGCAACCTTAAGTGAACTCTGGGCATGGTAGTTATAAATTTATACACATATGTGCATGTGACAATAAAAAAGTAAGGGTAAAAGGTATACATTTGTTCAGTGGGGATCACAAGAGTTAGAAAGAAGAGAGGTAGGGCAGACATGGTGTAAATATAACACATATATGAAATTCTCAAAAGGAGATTTTTTTAAAAAGGCTACAATCAAAGCAAGTCTTAGAAAGAGAAAAGTAATCCTTGGGGGTGGGGAGGTGGGGCTTGAAATAAATGGCATAAATACCAACCTAAAATTTTTTTGCAAAAGAACAACATAATAAATCCAGAAAAGATGAAATAAAACAATTATAAAAGTAAATAAAAGTAGAAATCAAATTTCAAAGGCTTATAGAGAGAAACTTCTGGAAAGATTTACCAAAAAGTATGTGTGTGGAGGAAGGGCAGAGAATATTGAGAGAAACAGAGAGAAAAGAGAACAAATTCTGTTGTCAGAGACACTGAAAGTAAAATTTTCAATATTATGCATACTTTAGGCCAGCACGTTTATAAAGGAATTGTATGAGCTTTTAGAAAACACAGAAACAACTCAGGAGGAAATAGAAATCTCTACTATGTCAAGAGCACAACGGAATCTGTAGTTAAAAGCCAACTCCCAGAGAGAGTCTCATGTCAGATTTTACTGCTAACATTTCTTACATAAGCTTTTTCAAGACTAGAAAAAGACATACTATTTCCCAGCATATTTTATGAGAATTGCATAACCTTGAAGTAAAAATGAGCCAAGGACAGAACAAAATAGGAAAATCACAGGTCAGGATTAGTGTAATGAATTGATTTAACAAGTTAAAACAAGATTAAACTGTAAAATTACAACTGTGTTTGCATAATGGAAAGATGCCCCATAAAATGTAAAGATCATCAGTGATAAAAGAAATGAACTATCAGTAAGTAGGAGTCAACAACGTCTGTAATGTGAGAAAAACAATCTGCAAAATTTAAGTATGAACATCATATATGATAAAAATGTAAATCTTCCTCTTACGATCATGAACCTATCAACCACTGCCCATTTTTCCACTGTGTAGTAAAAGTTCCAAGTGCAGTGTACCAAAGGAAAAGCAAGGAGAAGTTTTAAATATTACAAAGAAAAAAATCAGTTTCTCATTATTATTTTTTTTTTAGCTAGAACCCAGTCTCTCACGTGCTAAGTAAAATTCTACTGTTAAGCTGTATTCCCAACCTCAACCTTTTTTAAATACATGGTATTATCTAGAGTGAAAATTCAAGACACCAGCAATTGTTTAATTTAAAATTATAAGAACTAATGTTAAGTCAATTACCAAAGTGTATTACTTTTCTCCATAGAAGAATGATCCAGACTCAATCATGGAGAAACCCACCAGGCTCCAGGACACAGTCCCAAACCTCTGCACACAGATGACCCTGGCTATACTCAGTGGATCTCAAAAGAAATCAACAAGGAAAGCCAAGAAAACAAAACAACAACAACATGACTATGGAGAAGGGATTGATGGGTAAGGAGTGGGCATAGGAAGAAGTGGGTGGGTTGGAAGAGGGGGTGTTATAATAATGAGCAGGTATGTTATACATGTATGAAATTGTCAAAAATAAACTAAATAAATTTAAGAAACTTAAAGAAAAGGGGTAATTTAGCTTCAAATTTTCCTTTCTAAACACATCTCTTCTTTATTCTGGAGGGTATGTAGTTTGGGCATCAATAATCACAAGTTCAATGCTTGCATTTAGTGTAAGGAGAGAGTCTGATTACAGGTTTCAAACAGTAGAGGTAACACACACACACACACACACACACACACACACACACTCACTCACACTCACACTCATACATATATTCTCTCTCACAAACACCCACATACCTTATCTTCTTTTAATTGATCTCAAACACTACCCCTGTCATAAGTTCCCAATATCTATGGATTTCTTCCTATGTTTCTATTCTGTTGATCTAGCTTTATTTATTTATTAATGTGCAGCAGCATCTTGTTAATATGTTTTTTTACTATAATTTTATAATACGTCTCTATTTCCATGTAACAAATTATTCTCATTTTTCTTACTTTGGAGCACAAGCATATTGGCTGTCCACTTATCCTTTATTCTTTCACATAAGTTTCAAAATCAGCTGACTGTGGAGACAGTACTGCAGGGGTATCGACTGGCAGGCCCATCTGAGCAGAGCTAGTGGCTTTATCATACCGATAGTTTTACTCAAGAAAGTGACATATTTACAAATTCCCACCAAAATCAAATGTGAACTTGGATTTTACTTAGGCTGAATGTGTGTACTCTGGAAGAAAACCAGGGAGTGACTGACATAAAAACTATGACATTGGCTGCCCCTGGGGCAGCATCAGTACAAGAAGCCATCTCGATTCTACAGATGAAACTCTGTTTCTAAAGCAGAGTAGTGGGAATGCGTTGACCAGCTGAGTGTTCCTCGTGTTTATATTCAAACCCCTCCATATGAATCAACAAATTCACTCCACCCTACTGCCCACTTCTGTTCAGAGACCCTGAAAACACCTTTATTCCTTTGCCAGTTTGGTAGGAAGTGTTTTTAAAAGCCTCATCTTAAGCTTACTCTGGGGGAATGGTTGTTTGAAAAGGTACAGAGGATAACAAGAGAAAAGGGCCTTGGATACCCTGGATGGGGTGCAGTAAAAAGGACAGGGCTTTGAAGGATGACTTGGTCAGCATTCCTCACGCATTGAGTTCTTTCACCTAACCCACTCTGGCCCACAGGACTGCCCTGTGTGGGAAATCCCGCGTCACTCACTACTTCCTCAGAACATTAGCTGTTCATGTAGGTTCTGAATAATAGAAGATTGAATGTTGATCACGAAAATAGAAGGAAGTGGTCAACAAAGGGGCGAGAAGTGGAATTCTGCTGCTGGGGTTTCCTCCTAAACATCTTCCCTTACACATGTGTTGATGTTCTTCTTGGTTAAATATTTGAAAAACACATCGTATTTTATTAGGTGTTTTTCCCCTAGAGAGAACAGTCTGTTCTCATATGAGGGAGAATGACAGTTCTCTCTACTTATTACATGGAAGTATCAGCTGACTCCTCAGAGCAGAGAGATGTTGTTGAGGACACACACACACACACACACACACACACACACGCTGGGGGTGAGTAAACCCATAAAGTAAAGCTGGTTCACAGCATAAACTGTACAGGAAATTAAAGACATTAGCTAGCTCCAGCAATGAGAAGGAAATGGCACACAATTGGGGATTTACAAGTAACAAGGGTGGTCTCAAAGATGCTTGCACTGTTCTATTTTATAATTGCTGGTTTTAAAACAGTGTATAAATGTTTTATACGCCCTCTTGTGTACATCACAGTTCTTTTTTTGCAATACATGTATTGCAATACATTTTTAGTAATGTTTTTACGGCACTTGAAGTTCTGTCTAGGTGCCTGAATGCAAAGATCTCTGAGGACCCCAAAGGAGCAGGTAGTAGAAGCAAGATGGCCACTGTGACAGGAGCTTTTCATAGTCCAATCTTTTTTTTTTTTTCTTTTTTTTTTTTTTCGCTTTTCAAGACAGGGTTTCTCTGTGTAGCTTTGCACCTTTCCTGGAACTCACTCTGTAGCCCAGGCTGGCCTCGAACTCACAGAGATCCACCTGCCTCTGCCTCCCGAGGGCTGGGATTAAAGGCGTGCGCCACCACCTCCCAGCCAGAGTCCAGTCTTTTAACCATGTACGTTTAGAAGAAAAGGTTAGAATGTGTGTCTCCACCTCCTCCCTTGGCCTGGAGAAGCAGAGTATCTGCTGAGATGCTCTATGTAGAGTGAAAAGGGCAATGGAAAGCCAAAGAGAAGTCACTGGGTTTGCAACCCAAGTGGACCACAAGAAGCAACTGGAGAAGGTGTGTACGGGGCAGGTGGCCAGCAGCAGCCCCCACACCGCCCTTTTCCTCCCCAAAGAGTCACAATTTGAAAATTAAACGATGCAGTCAACCTACACATAAATAAAAAAGTAGAGGACTGTGAGGGTGACAGCTATCGCAGAGTCTGCCTGTGATTGGGGGAGAGAAGCACAGGGTATCTTCAAAGTCTATGGCTTCAACTGGAGAAGAGGAAAACATGGAAGATTGTTAACAAAATAAATCACAAGACACAAAGGAAAAAGTGATGGTAAGAGAGGAGTGAGGAGGAGGAGATGGTCAGAAGGGGAGGAAGAAGGTTAAGTATGTTTAGGTTTGGATGGCTAGAAGGAAGAGAGGCAAGGCTGGAGAGAGGCCTCGTCTCCCTAACCAGCATTTCTCTTGCTTTGAGATTTATTATAATAAAAATCCATTTTATTATTAGAAGATTTCATACCTGTGTACAATGTACTATGACAATATCCATTCCCAACTTCCTCCCTCCAACTCCCCTTGGAACCTCTCAACACGGCTCTCTCCCAACTCCACATCCTCTTCTGTTTTGCTCTTGTTGTGCTGCCCAGGTGTGCATAGGTGTGGGGTCTCCCACAGCAATGAGACAACCTCCCCGCCCCAATACAAAGTGACTCTCCTTGCCCCAACAATCAAGAGCTTCTCAGTGGGGTTGCAGTAGTCCTTCCCTGTCCAAGATGGAAATTGTAGCTGGCTTGGTCCTGTGCAGGTCTCGTGTAGGTATTTACAGTTGCTAAGAGTCCGTGTGTGCAACACACATGTGTGTCCACAGATAACACTCCTCCCCATGCTTTGGCTTTTCAACCCCACTTCTGTGCTGTTCCTTGAGCCTTGGTGGGTGGGGATGAGGAGCATTGTACATGCTCTATCTATGGTTGAACATTGACTTCCACTTATTCTCAGCATCTTGAACACTTTTGAGTCTGCATTAACCACTATCACTGCCAAAACCTTGTCAGACCAAAACTGAGAGCATACAAATCCCATGGAGGAGGTTCCCAGTCCTTATAGGTATGCCGAAGCAGAGGAAACACTGACCCCCCCCACACACACTTGGTGCAAGAAGACATGTGGGTGGGTTTGTACAGGTGAGCCTAGTATCATCATCATTGTCGTTTTTATTATTATTAAAGCTTTGTTTGTATGGGGGATATATGAGTGTGCATGTAGCTGTGTGTGAGTGTTCATATGGAGGTCAGAAGACAGCTTCTGGGTGTCTAATGTCATCTTTTTGCTTGTTTGAGACGGGTTCTCCTCAGCAGTTAGCTGGTTGAAAGAGTCTAAGGAGTCGCCGTCGCCACCTTCTCTTGCCAGTAGGGGGCGCAGGTACTACAGATGTTTGCAGTGCTGCTTCAGGCTTTACATTCTGAAGGCCAGCCTGTCCTGGCAGGAGCGTTTATATGCTGAACCATGAACCAGGGCTCGCCTCCAGCCCGGCTGCTTTGAGTCTGAAGGGCATGCCAGGGATCTATCTTCCTTGCCTTCTTTTTCCTTTTCTTCTTTTTCTTTCTTTCTTTCTATTTTTCCCCACTAGTAAGTTAACAACGTATGTGAACTGGCATTATCAGAGTCGATTTAGACAGAGATCATCAGGCAGGGTTCACTCCAAGCCCTCCACCTGGCTCAAGGAGGAAAAGGATAAAAACTTCCCACCCTTTCACATCACAGAACTTGTGTCCCATAATTTTTTTTTTTTTTTTGCAATTTCCCAATATGCATATTTGTGGCTTTGTGAGTGAGTGGAAGGCTGTAATTTATGAGCTTTCCTCTTTTGACCCTCTCAGCTGACTGTATCAGCATTCTCAAATGTTATTAGCAAAAGAAAGGACACTATTTTTAGGGGTGACGATCACACAAAGTTAAATTCCGACCATCCCAAACATGTTGCAATTTTGCAAGGTTCTCTCGAGGCTGCTTCTTCGACACGTGGTGTCAGCTCAGAAGCCAGTGTTTTTGAAAACCTTGTCCTAAAAACAAGACCAAGTACAATGAGCTTGTGCTGCCTCCTCCTCCTCCTCTTCCTTCCTTCTTCTTCTCTTCAAAAGTATTCATGTGGACATAACCTTCTGATGAGTAATGGTTTATGAGGGAAAGGAAGAAAAGAAAAAATCAGTAGAAATAGAAGAGGAGAGAGATCCTGGAGGACAGGTGGTGTTGATGGGGGATCTTTGTCTTCCTGGGTCTGTTCACTTTGATTGGTGGGTGAATTGTCCTGGGTAAAGATCCGGTTGTAAACCCAGATACAACATCTCTGTGGATCTGACAGTGAGAAAATGAGGAATGGAGCCAGGTGGTAAAGTCTAAGGGAACCAAGATTCAAATGAGCTGGTTTCAGCATCCATCAGGCAAATCCAGCCTTGAATACTTACCAGTTCCCATAGATTCTCCCTAAAAACACAAATGATGGAGTCATCAAGAGAAGGGTATTTGAAGAAAAATTGATTTAGAAGAATAGATAGAATGAAAGTCCCAGGTTCTCCATGTTAGCATTGGGAACTCCTATAAATGCAAAAATAAGTAGTATTTTCTGTATAGTATCTAAAAACAGCAAAAGCATGACTTAGCTTCAACTGGAAACTGTGCTGCTGGTTCTGAGGATGATCACCTTTCTAAAGATAGAAGAATCATCCAGAATTACTCAAAAATAGTGGCAGCATATCCAAGGAAGCCTCTACAGAAAAAGACTCGCCCCACTCAAGTATAGGCAAAGGGTAGCCAACTCTGGAGGCTCACTAGAAATTACACTGTTGTCTTTGTTTCCTTCTTTGTTTAAAGTTTCCCTATTTCTGTGTATGCACTCATCTCCTCCTGTTGGTCTCTGCTTATACCGCCATCATTTCATGTTAGACTTACATGGGTATTTAAAAGAAAAGGAATATTGGCCCAGTATTGACACTGATAAATGTAGCAGAATTACAGAGAACCTTCAGGGATCTCTCCTGTCAACACCAGCTCCAGTAAAACTCACAGCTGCTGAGAAAAGGAAGCAAAGACCTTGCCATAAAGTGAAGATTTACTGTGCAACATGGAAGAGAGGCATGGAATTGGTACTTTGCAGCATGGATGCCCTTCATATACACACTTACTCAGCACATGTTAAAGAAGTGTGCCATGCCGGGCAGTGGTGGTGCACGCCTTTAATCCCAGCACTCGGGAGGCAGAGGCAGGCGGATCTTTATGAGTTCGAGGCCAGCCTGGGCTACCAAGTGAGTTCCAGGAAAGGCACAAAGCTACACAGAGAAACCCTGCCTCAAAAAACAAAAAAAAAAAAAAAAAAAAAGAAGAAGTGTGCCATGTGTTTTTATTTATTTTTTCATTTATTTCCCAAATAATGGGCAAAATTAGCTAATCCCCAGGAAGGAAAAAGTGGTGGGTGATGGAGGCTTTTTCCTTGAGAAGCTATATGAGAGAATTAACGAAGGTGCTAAGGCAGGGCCACATGGAAAGAAGTACTGAGGCTTTTCAGCGGCTTCAGCAGGCTCGTGGCAGTGTCTTCCATTCTGGCAGCAAACATGTTTAGCAGGAGTCACATTGTCGGTACTGCTGACATTAGATTAATGATGGCAGTGGAGCTCTAGTGGACAATGGCAGCAAAGTCGAGAGCAAAGACCACTCTTTGGGGGCTCCTTGGGCTCCTTTTAAAGCGGGGTCTTATTATGTGACTCTGGCTAGCTTAGAATTCACTATGGAGACACAGGCTGGCCTTGAACTCAAGAACTGAAGATGAAGACAACAGCTGATGACGTGAAAAATAGATAATAAAAACAGATAGCGAAGGTGCCAAGAGATAAGACCAGGGGAGGGAAGAAGACACATGAGAAGTTCATGGGACTTGAAAACTTTACTTAATTAGCGTTGGCTCTTCTTCTAGGAATTAGAGCATGGTGTTCCATGTAATACCCATCTCTCTAGAAAACAGTTATTAAACATGCTGTATGCTCCAGCCATTCAAGTCTAGAGAGTCAAAAATGGATAAAATAGTGGGAGAACTCCTACCACAGATCACAGAATAAAACAAAGGATGGCCAGAATGAACTTCGAAGAATGAACAAGGACTCATAAAAGATGTAGTAGCCTGGGGGCAGGCATGGCCATTAATGATTTCCAACTCAAATGGACCCCCACACATTGCCTGTGGTCCTCCAGAGTGGGGAACACTGCAGCTTGCTCTTTGAACCATCAACACCACCCTGAAGCTACTCACTGAGTTAGTTTTTGTTTCTCATGAGAGTCGTGGAAATATTCACTTATTTCTGTCTTTCTCACCTCACCGCATGGCCATGGTGAGTGCCACCACCCCTCTTTGAGGGAACCAAACCTCTCTTTATCCACATAGACCAGGACCCTTCCAATCTCACTTGGAACTTATGGTCATTATCTCCATCCTCTATTGGATATCAGTTAGATTTGGTGTAAAGAGCTCTGTTCACTGGGTTCAATGTGAAAAGCTTAGCTCTTCTCCATCTGGAACAGCAAATAACACACACACACACACACACACACACACACACACACACACATACACACATACACATACACACATACACACACACATACACACATACACATACACACATACACACACACACACACACACACACACACACACATGCATACACATGAACACATATTCACACACAGACACATATATACACATGTACAATACATACCTTTATTAAAATAATACACTCTCTTCCCCTGTCTGCTCTTCTATGGCCTTATTCATCTATTCCATGATGAATCTATAAACTCATTTCAATCCTCATCCTACTCAACCTCTCTGCCCCATTTGATGCTCTTAACCAGCTCTCTTGTCCAAATGTTCTCATCTCTGTATCTATAACTCTGTTATCAGACTTTCTCCTCTAGATATCATCTCTGGACTTCTCTCCCCTAAGTGTTTGTGATACCAGGTCAGACCTCTTTCTCTATCACATCGTTTAAGTGATTTTACTCATGTTAAAGCTTATCTTCCCACATTTCTTACTCCCACAAAACAGCAAGTTCTGTCTGATGCATGTCTACTAGTTTTAACCTCCTTTCTACACCCCAGAAACAGTCCCATTCACCTCCCACCTGGTGGCAAATAGAGGCTTCCTCATACCTCTGTCTCTACCTTGGCTAGCCTCCAGTTCTGCTTCCAAGCAGTGCCAGAGTGATCTTTCTAGGTGATAAATCTTATCTCTATGCTGCCCTTCTTAAAACACTTGAATGCTCCCCATTGCCTTGAGGATAAAAT
Organism: Onychomys torridus; assembly: GCF_903995425.1. Lineage (NCBI taxonomy): Eukaryota > Metazoa > Chordata > Mammalia > Rodentia > Cricetidae > Onychomys > Onychomys torridus. The sequence continues at coordinate 115,741,842 of NC_050447.1, forward strand.
CCAAATCCTTATAAAAATTCTCATTGCAACACAGTGAATCATTTAAGATCTGTACCCATCTACTTTTCTAAATGTCTTTTCCTCCTCTTTATCCTCTACACATCCACTAAGGGAAAATTTTCATCATCCTTCAACCATGGCATGATGTCCATGCCTCATGCTTCTTAAATTGAGACAACCTGTAATAACTTTCTTAAATATCTCTGCCAGGAAATATTAAATTTATTCTTCAAATTATCCACAAAATTAGCACTTCTCTGAAACGTTTTTTTTTAATATTCTTCCTTGATCTTCCTATCCTCCAAACACACCACATCCAGGTGAACTTGGTTATGGTTTCTTCCATGCACTTATAACATTTAATTCTTTCTGCTAATTATAGCCCTCAGCTGATTGTTTTATGGCCCTATGAAAGCCATGTTCTTTCTGGGAATGCAAGGACCTAAGACAGGTGTGGCATGGACGGTTATTGTTACCACCAGAGCAATAGTGATCTAAAGCCCATGAGTCGTCTCCTACAACATGGCGTGTGGATGGTGTCATCCTGCCAGAAGGGAAAAAACACATCTGATAACTTCTGAACATCTCTCTGTGTTACGACCACAGTTCCGTGAATAAACTCTGGGGGCATTGCTTCACAGAGCTGATGATTTGTTTTCTGAAAGCTACCCTGGGAAAAGCAGCAGGAAAAACAGCCTCTGTCTTGCCACATCGTGCATCATTATGAAGGGGACATCTTGATAGCATCAGGGCTCGTTATCATTCCCAGATACCTGGATAAACAGAGAAGCAGTTTTAGCCCTGCCCCACCAACTCAATCTTTTTTGAAAAGTGCTCTGGTTATCCTGGTACCTGAGCTTGCTGAGGGGTGAGTTCCCCTGACTTCTAGTGTAACGGGATGAAGGAAGTGTACCGTATTGACCTGATAGTTCAAAAGATCTTCCTGAGGGCCAAACAGGACTGTTCGGACACTGGTGGGATTTTATTTTTATTTTTCCCATTCTTGATCGTGTGTGTGTGTGTGTGTGTGTGTGTGAGGAGTGCTGTGTACTTGCGTGTATGCATGGATACACATGTGTATGTGTTTGTGGAGGTCAGAGGTTGAATTTAGGTGTCTTTCACAGCCATTTTCTATCTTATTTTTTGTCAGACAGGGCCTCCCAACTGAACATGGAACTCACCAAGTCTGCTAGGCAGTCCATCCAGCAAGTTCCAGCGGTCTGCCTGTCTCTATCTCCCCAGAGCTGAGATTACAGAGTGTCCCCAGCTTTTATTTTGGTGTTGGGATTTACACTCAGGTCTTCCTGCTTGCATAGCAAGTTCTTCATCCACGGAGTCATCTTCCAAGCCTGGAAAAGCCTTTTCTGTTCGAGTTGTGATTAAAAAAAACCTCATGAATTTAAATATATTAATATAATTGCAAATATTAGAAAACCAAGTTTGGCAGGGCCTCTGTGCCTGTAAAATAAACTATAAAAAGATACGCTTCTCTGTGCAAATAATACTGTTTGGAAAGAATTCAACTTCTTTAGGCAAATTATTCTTTCAAATGACAATTACATTGTTTGTTGTTTTGAGACAGGGTTTCATGCTGTAGAATAGGCTGATCTTGAACTTTAGACAACCCTGACTATTGGGGTTACTAGGCAAAGCCACCACACATGGCTTTTAAGCAATAACGTTAAGCCTGACATAGTGGTATACACCTGTAATTTCAGTTCAGAAATCTGAGGCAAGATCATGAGTTTTCAAGCCTGGACTAACTTGTAAGATAACATCTGAAAAACAAAACCCATAAGTTTATAATGTAGAGTGAAAGTTATGGGCCTCAGGTAAACAATAACATAATCTGTACTAAAATATTAGTAGTCCAACTTGAAAAATTTATCATTTCCTTCTGGAGACGTTTGGGTCTGGGGGTAGTATGAAGAAAAAAAAAGGCCAAAAAAAATGTTCCTTGGGTCTTTTTGATGGTTTGTCTCTAGTGTTTATTGTGAATTGAGGAATACAACTGCCTGATGCCTCATGTCCCCCTAAAAAAGGTACATAAAATACCTGTCTTGATTGTCCTTGGACTAGAAATAACTGACCAGGCAGTTGATCTAGTTTTCAGGGAAGTCACATGCTGGCAGCTGCAAATATCTAGATGTGCATTGTATCATTCACTCAGTAAATCTTCATTGAGCAAGAACGGCGTGTCTAGTGCAAGTCTTAGACCTGGGCATGAGCAGAAAACAGAAAAGGCAAATATCCCTTCCTTTTAAGGCTGATAAAGGTGTCAGAGGGTGGGAAATTGGTAAGTAGCTCAGAGACCAATAAAACAGAGAAGTAATGTCCTGTCTGAGGGTCAGGACAACTTTCCATTTTCAATGTGCAGCTAGGGGAAGATGTCACTGAAGGAGTGACCTCTAGTACACATAAGAGAGTGAGTGAAATCAGGAGAAAATGTGACCACAACCAGGGGAAACAGATCCCTGACACGGAACCCAGGTGTGACAGACCGGAGATGAGAGGACAATGTCCGTGGAACAACAAGCAGCCCAGGTTGGCCCTAGGCAGAGGTCTTTCTGCTCACTGGAGGAATTTCCATCTCTTAGTGAGCTAGGGGACACAGGAGGGTGTGGAAAAGGAGAGAGACACGGTCTAACCTGCCCTTTTGTCTGCTGCCTGGAGAATCGGTCTGTGGGTAGTTGTTCACGTTGAAGCAGGTTGATCTCCTCAGCAATCTGCATACTGCTTGGTAGCAGACAGGTACCGACAGAGGTGGTGAGAGGTGGACAGGCTCCAGATCCATCTCAGAGATAACAACCACAGGTTCTCCTACTGGAATGAATCTGGCTAGGGGTGGAGCATGAGAAAATAAAAGGAGTCGAGAATGCCAGCGCTTTTTGTCCTGGTAAGAAGAAGGCACAGACTACTCTAACTCCAGTGAGGACTCTCGTCCAATCTGGGGATTTAAAGTAAATTATTCAGTATTACCTCCTGTTTGCAATCAGATATATCCTTCCAAAAATGATATGTATCTTTCTGTTACAAAGTAGCATAATGTAACAGAACTGTTATATGAAAATCAATACAATCAAGTGATGCAGTAAAAAGTTCTTGAATTTCTCTATTAGCCTTAGATGCTCTTTTGATCTTGACAAATATCTATGGTATGGAATTGTGTTTTCAAAAAAAATTATTAAACCATGTATATTAGATCCTGCCTACAACCACCAAGACTTGGAAGGTACAAGCAGGGGGATTGTCCAAGTTTGAGGCCAACATTGGCTACAGTGTGAGTTCTAAACCAACATAGATTAATGAAACAGGACAGGGGACACCGTTTTTCAGATTGTATAAGGAGAGACATGGAGGACCTGAGAAATTGGCATGCACCATGGACTGATGCTTCTGACACCTATCCAGAGAATTCCCCACCATTCCTACTGCCTGGAGAATTGAATGAAGCTCATCTGATGTGCTTTACAGTAAAGTATTATTTTTTTTGTATGAAATTCTCTTAAGTTGTAATAGCCAGTGAATCTCTCAAATAGAAAGTACAGACAGACCACTATCTATGATACAATATCTTACCTAATTTTCTTGTTGTCTTGTTTGGGTTGGGTTTTGAGATATGATCTCACTATGTAGCCCAGATGGGCCTTGAACTCTTGATGATCCTCCTGCTTCAGTCTGGGATTACAGGCGTGTCTCTGTCTCTTCCTCTCTGACAAACTTTCTTTTCCCTTTAAATCCTATTCTCCAGCCTCAACTTACAAAGAACCTATAGTCTGCTAACTTTGTTATTCTTTATATGCCAAAACTAAAACATGAAAATGCTACTTCAACATTTTTCTAGCAAAGTCTGCTCTAATGGTCAATGGTAGGAGTCACGAGATAAATACACTATGGTTTCATTATTTTTCACCTTCTCAACTCCATTTACCATTCTAGAACATTCTGAAATGCAGCAACTATGCTAGAACTAAAAGTTTTTTAACAGTTAGTATTTCCTCCACGGTGGGGCAGAGCAAACAGTGGATGTGGGTTTACAGCCTCCCCTGCTCTCCTGGGATTTTAGGTATGCAGAGCCTTGGCCATCAACGCAAAGGAACAGCTCAGAGGTGGGGACGGCTGCTAGAAATGTCCCTTTGTTTAATTTTTTTCCTGTTATTGTATATGAAACTTTGAAAGTCTCTTGACTTTCCATTCCAGAGGCACACGCCAGCCAGGTGCCAAGTGTGACAACCATGTGAGGGATAGCTGTGACCCAGCTTGCAGAGGGTCAGAGTGGAGAAGGGCTCCTCTTGCCTACCCTCTCTTGTCAGGGTGTGCCTCCATCTGAGAGTGTGTCCTGGGAGGGAGGGCTCCCAGAGGGCCTTCCAAGGTCAATGCAAAGGGTGATCAAGCTGAGTGCTGGGAGGCGGAGGATCCGGTGGGAATTGGGAACTAGGGTTCTGCGCTCTGTGTAGACTTGCTCTGTAACCTAGGGCGAGCGTCTTTCGATTCTCTCAGCTCCCATTTCTTCATCTGCTAAACCAGGCCTGCCACAGACACTGGTATTATGTAAATACACAGATACCATCATTCCTTGAAAAGAAAAAAATAGTGCTTTGATTAGCCAATAGGGCTTTTCAGTTGCTTACAGCAGGGTGTGAATCACAGCTCCTGGGTCTCAGCCCACCTTCTGAGATCTTCTAGAAAAGGCTCCTTTTTGGCTTTGAATAAATACTTAATGCTGCTGCTGTGCTGAACCAGTGGCGAGGCAGGTTGGAATAATTTGTTCTTGTTTTATTTTCTGTGAATCACTCTATAGTGATGGACTCTCTCTTGTCTGGCTCTGCTGATGTGTCAAATAGTAAATCTTACATTGAACTTGCCAGATTCACTCTCTATACTTATCCCTACCCAGGTGTTCTCCCTGCCAGTCTACACCCCTGCAGTTCAACACACTGGTGATCTGCTACCACACTGTGATATCACAGAAGCCAACATATTCTTACTGCCACATACAGGCACTCCTGAACTTTTCCACAGACACACTACTTCCAGCTGTTATGACAATGGTAACCAGGAGCTGAAGAGGTGGTTTGGAGGTAAAAGTGCTTGTCACCAAGCCTAGGAACCTAGGTGGAAGGAGAGAAAGTTCTCCTCTGGCTTCCACAATCACACTCCCCCAAACACACACACACACACACACACACACACACACACACACACACACACAATCATCATCATCATCATCATCATCATCATCATCATCATCATCATTTAAAAATGGGAAGAAATAGGCAAGTGCCTTCCTGTGTTGGTAATGGTATCAGATGGGTATAAAACTGGGGGCTTTTGTTTCAATCCCAGGTCTGCCCCTCGTTAGCTGTGTCAGCCCTCTGAGCCTCCGTTTCACAGTTTATAAAATGAAAATGACAGTTCGGGTCTCACGGACAAGTAAAGAAGATAGCAACGTGGAACAATATATTATAATATTGCTGGGCACATAACCACACAATAACCACAGTCCTGTAATTATGATCGGCTGCTCAGTCTCCATCAGGCCCAAAAGACCTGGCAGATAAAGGGTACATCGTGATGGGGAAGCAGGGCAGAGTCAGTAGTGTATTTATGCAGGCCACTGTCATTCTCCTGTGGCTGGCAAATCCTTAGGGTTTGCAAGACCTCCTGTTATAGGGCAAAGGGCTTTAACCACCTCCTTGCTAATAACTGTAGTGACCTCTAGTGGTACCCATTTTTCCATGGTGGGGGATGTTACACCCCTGTGAAAGGCCACTTCTAGCTCCACCTTTTACTATTTTGCTTGTAAACCTAAAATTCAGAGATTGGTTAAGTGAAAATGAGTCTTATGCTGAGTTGACTGACTTAGTAATTTAAATTTTGCCATATTAGAGTTATTCTAAAAATCTCTGGATATTGCACACATCTCATGAGCCAGGTATTGTGCCAGCTGGGCAGAAAAGAATTAATAAAGATGAAAAATTGGCAGCCCCCCGTGAATGCACAAGCAGATAGTAGAACAAACAAAAACTGTCTGTAGTTTAAAATGTACTAAAGTAGACAGTGGCCATATGGGAACTGCATCATTTGACCCTTTACAGAATATGGGTGATTTTGCTTTCTCAATATGATAAGAAGACTCTGGAACTCTGAAACATATCAGAATAAAACTGACATGTTGACAGGGACACAAAAGAATGCTCACCTGGGTTGAGATATTTAACCAAAAGAGAATCACCAGGGGTCTGGAGAAGATGGCTCAGGAGTGACTGCTTTTCCAGAGGACCTGGGTCTGATCCCCAGCACCTGCATGGTAGGTTACAGAAGATGCTGGTCCCATGGGCTCTGACATCCTCCTGGAGACACTGCACACATGTGATGCACAGACATACATGCAGGCAAAACACTCACACACAGAAAATAATAAAATAAAAACATTTGAGAATATATGAATAAAGACAGAGACAGAGAGGGGCCAGACAGAATCACCAGGCACAGTGACTTGAACCTGTACATTCAGGATTCTGAAGAGCGAGGCAGGAGAATTGCTACCAGTTTAAAGCTAGCCTATACTACATACTCCAAAGCTCCAGGCCAGCCTTGGCTATGTAGTGAGACCCTGTTTCAAATAATCAAGAGAGAGTAAACATGAATATTAAATCATGAGAACTGAAAATTCAAAAACTACTTAGTCATTTTAAATCTGTTGTCTTGCTTATTCAGCAAGTATATGTATAATTATTTTTGGCAATTCTAATTTGAAATAAAAAACATTTCTTTATATGAAAGCCAACATTAAATGTGTAAGTGCAAATGATTTGTATGCTTTCATATGATTCTAATATAAGGAATTTTACAAGGAAGAGAAATGCTTTGTCACTCTGTTTCAACTTGTGGAATATTGTTGATGTTCAAATAGTTGGTGTGTAAGGAATAAACAGCCACATAGAGAATGCTAGTGTTCTCACATGAGGCCCAAAGTGTACTCATTTTTATGTGATAGTTATATGGAGCTAAGGAATATTTTCCAGCACAACTATGTTCTACTTCTTCATTTGGACTTCACAATGATCTTTAGTGATGTTAGCCCAACAGTCTAATGGCCACAAATAACTCTCCAGACTTGGTAGGGATTTGAAAATTCAAATAGCCTAAATCAATCAAAAGTCTTCAAAACCTAGTTCACAGAAGTTCAAATTTTTCTCCTCTCACAACTACGTAGAATATCTGTGGCCTCCTAAGACAGAAGGTTCACATATGGGGGCCTCATATTCATTTTGGAAGGCTGTACCTGTCCCTTGGTAAGAGAGGGAAGATCTCAAGTTCCCTAGTTGAGAAAAGGTATGTCTGAGTTTCCCTTGGACAACAGGGACTGATGTGGCACTCTCTTTTGGAACTGGTGAATATGTGCATCCCCATTGGATGGAAAGCTAAGCACTGAGACCCTCTCTGGCACTTGTGGAAGATCTCTGTCCCCGTTGGACAGAAAGGGTATGTCTAAAGCTCTCCTTGTTCAAAGCAGAGTAAAGGTAAGAGATTTGACTCAAACACAGTGTCTTCTGAAAGAACGCCAGGCCCCCTCCATCATTAGGAAGTTTTATTTCCCCTTCAGGGTTTATAGTTAAAACCACTATGGCCCTAGGATCTCCTTAGAGCTCAAAACTAGCCATTTAGAAGCACATCAAATGCCTGCTTTTCAAAGACTATAGTCCAGCATGCTATTTTTATTCTTTCTTTTCTCATGCTTGTTCATTCTTCATCCTGTTGAGAGCTCATTTTATTTATCCTCAGCTGGCAACCAGCTTAAGAGACTTCAAATCTTCTGTCCTGCTCATTTTCAGGCAGAGCTGAGGGATAAGCTATCGCCTGCGCTGATGAAGTGTGTGTCTTTGTGTTTCCCACAGTCAGATTTAATCACTCCAATTTAAATTTTATATTTAAAACTACAATGATAATCTTACCACCTTTCACAGGAAGTAGTCTTAGTAAACACCATATGCTGACTTAGGCACAGTTGGACAGCTAATACATTTTTTTTGTTGCTGTTCTTATTGTTGTTATTTTCTTGCAGTGTTGAGGATCAAATCCAGAGCCTCACAGTTTTATCCCAGTTCTAGATTATACTGATTATGTTGGCTTAGTTATCTGCTTAAAAGGGTCTGGAGAGATGGCTCAAAGGTTAAGAGCACTGACTGCTCTTCCAGAGGTCCTGAGTTCAATTCCTAGCAACCACATGGTGACTCACAACCATCTGTAATGAGATCTGGTGCCCTCTTCTGGCTTGCAGTCATATATGCTGTATACATAATAAATAAATAAATATTTTTTAATTTTTATAAAACAACAATAAAAATATTCTTTTTAAAAAGGATTTATTTGTTCTTATCTTATGGATACGGGTATTTTGCCTCCATGTAAGTGTATATACCACATGCCTACAGTACCTATAGAGGCCAGAAGAGGGTATCAAATCACCTTGGAACTAGAATTACAGACAGTTGAGCACTGTGTGGGTGCTGAGAGCAGAATCTGGGCTCTCTGCAAGAGCAGCCAGGGCTCTTAACCACTGAACCATCTCTCCAACCACTCTAAACATATCTTGAGTTAGAAAGAAATTAGTTAAATACACAGGTTTATAGGTAACCTTTAAAGATGAATAATCAAAGCTGTAATATATTAACGCATATCTTTTTTAGTCCAGAAAAAGTAATTAAACCTAATATGGTCTTCATCAGAAAATGCTTAAAGCTGATTAGATATGTAAATCTAATTCTGTAGAGTTTGGTGGTAGATTTAGCCCCAAAAGAGTTTCAAAACTCTGAAACTTTGCAGCTGCTTGTGGTAATGTCTTCTTTGATACATTTGGTTATATCCACATGCCACTGGTATCTTCTCTCTTTTTAGTTCTGGTGAACAGGTTCAAGGCCGTTTGTCCCTTGTTAATTGTTTAGCTCAGCAATTTGCTGCCACCTAGTGTCCTGGGCAACGCGTCATCTATTCAATCTGAGTGTGATGGAAGAAACGGGTCCAACTATGCAGAGACCTCATAATGCAAAACGCTGGAACTCCAGGTGACATGATAACGATGCCCACTTATGCCATTGGCATGATATCTAACCCTCATTAATGTGTGTCTTACAGTATGAGTGCGGAGTGAGCTGGTCAACTTATGCTTTCAAATCCAACTGAACCACTTCACACCTCTCCTAGCACCTTAGTTTCAACCCCAGTAAGTTAATGAGGAGAATCCTCCTAGCTCAGGCCTGATTAAACAATTTAGTTCAAACACTCACAAAAGATTTGATAGAATTTCAGAAGGGTTTCCATGGAATTGGGTCTACCGTTTTCAGGGACACTTTGGGATAGCTGGTCTTCCTGTAGGCAACATCCCTCCCAATTTTCTTTGCATAATTAGACTTCCTCCACTCCATGTTCCTATTTATATACAGCTACAGTTGGCCTATGGAAGTCTAGTTCTTCCTAAGATCTGACAGCAGTGAGCCTGTTCCACTTACAGCTGTTCTGAAGACTAGAATCTATTTTGGGAAATGAACATAGCACTGTTATATAAAGTCTGAAGTCAGATTGATAGGCATTGAGGTGGGCAGAGTTATCAAAACCTGAAAGTCGGGTGCTTGGAGGGGAGGGATGTATTATCATGAGTGAGGTAGGAGGATGGGCGTGTCTGGGGTGACTGGGTGATGGGGTGGCAGTGCCAGGCCCCACTGTTGCTCTCATGAACTGAGCCAGCATCCTGAAGAACTTAGCTCTCCTCTGACCTTCTCAGAATACACAAGCATGGTTTGTCAAAAGAAGTCCCTACCAGCCACTATCTAGCTACAAGCAAAGTTATTTCTGTTTATTTCCCTAGATCTTACTCAATCAGAAAGCTAGAAGGAATGGCTTCATCAAATCAACCAAAAGTGAGTTAAGAGAATAAAAATGAGGAAAAAATGAAGAAAGGGAAGGAAGGAAGGAGGGTAAGAGGGAGGAAGGAAGGAAGGAAGGAAGGAAGGAAGGAAGTTAGGAAGGAAGGAAGGAAGGAAGGAAGAAAGGAAGGAAGGAAGAGGAAAGGAAGATCAGGGTCAGTGTTATATCCACTCTAGGCTCTGTCTCCCTTCTTATCTCTCCCACATCCCTCTAGTGATTTTACCATAATTCTTACATTCGCCCATTCTCCAGCTCTGTCATGCACACATATCGTCTTCCTTTTCTTTCATTTTTTCAAGAAACATGCTACAGAATCATGTTCCTGGTAGCTGAGCAACACACGATCTTGCGGAAGGTGGCACTTCTGAAGTCAGTCTGTCCTTGCTAGATTTACAGATTGCTTGTAAATGTTCCTCGCCTGTCCCCGACATGTCTATGGGCTTCAAGTGTTGGATCCATGATCAGAACAAGCAAGACGTGCACCTTCCCTCTGTAATTCTGAACCCTTCCCTTTAAACAGCCCCCTTTCTCGGTGTAGCCTCCAAGTGAGGCTGTGCTTTCTCCTCTGGCTCATTAACTGCTTAGCTACGTGAAGGAAGACCCCCGGATCTATGCCTCTTCTGATTTTGGTGCTCTTATTTTCTGCCTATGTCTCTGATGGCATTGTTAATTCATTCTTGATGAATGAAACTACAGAGCAGTGGTGATGAAAAAACAACATAAATGGTAAATCCTAGTATAAATTCATGCCTATTTGGTTGGGGAGGCAGTCCTTAGTATCCCTGGGGCTGTTTCCAGGCCCCCGAGTGGAAGCAAAGCACACCCGATGCTCAAGTCCCATATAGAATCACATGGTATCTTTATAGAAGATGCATACCTGCTTCTGCATAGTGGGAAACCATTGTTAACTTACAATGCACCACACAATGTAAACATTATGTTGACAGGTATGTCACCGGGGGAATGATAATAGTGATGTTCACAATTTCCCCAAACTAGCTCTAGTTGGTTAACTTCATGAATGGCTGCCGAGGACTGACCACATACCTACATCTGATATATGTGTATCTTCAGCTATAGATAGGCACATATTAACACAAACGTGAGAGATGTTGAGGCCTGGGATGTGAATCTGTAATTAAATACAAAGGCAATGAAAGTGCTTTCTCTGAAAAACACCTCAGAATAAGAATTTCCTCTATAAAAATATAGCTGGCAATTTGTAAGACCAGTAACAAACATTATAATAACAATATTGTCTGTTCCAGTTTTTAAAACCATTGCTGACCCTCAGTTACATATAGCAGGCTTCAAACATTTGTAAACCCTTTCATCAATATAACCAAAGGCTTTTTACACTCTCGTTATTTTAGTCAATATAACCAGACACACACTCTTCAGGTACAACAGTGACTCTATTGAAGTGTTCTTGGTAGGACGTTAAGAATAACCCATTCTGTAAAAAGATGAAAAGTAAAATCCTTGAGCCTAGAAGAAGCACACATTCCAAGAGTGTGAGCTAAGAGCTAACAGTGGGGTGTAAGGGGAGTTGAACATGGGCATTGTGTTGCTTTACTGTATCTGCGAGCATGGAATAGGCAAAGAAGCCAAGGCATTATCACGTTTTCTGATAGCCAGCCACACATAAAATTCACTGAAGTGGTAATTTTGTAAAACTTTGAAAAGATTGTTGGTATTGTATGCTATTTTAAACAACACAAAATTTCTCTTCATACCTCTGACAGCCTTAGGTTGTAAATAAAAAAGACTCAGAATAGCACAATGCATATTTCTCAGTTTTGATCATGAAACTTGTTCATCTTGTGACTGTCAGCCGCACACACACAAAATTATGAAAATAAACTAAACTAGGTGGTTTTCCTATTTCCTAATAGGTCTACTTTCTGAACCTTCTCTTCCCTGCTCAGCCAATGATAGCACAGTTACAGAAAAGCCACTTTCTTGGGCTTTCTGTTGAACTTTCCAATCTTACTACATAAACCAAACTAGAAGTTACTTCATGTCTTGTTTCACCCAAATAAGACATAAAGACTGATCTACATCATCCACTGGAGAGAATAGAACTGAACCAGAATGATGGATTAGCAGCCTGTGACTCAAGGCTGACCACAGATGAACAACAGGAAATATCCACGAGGCTTATCACGCTGCTTATGGAAAACACTGCATTGGGACTGACTTACCTTGACAATAGCTTCTGCTCTGGAATTTCCTTCTTCTGTGATACATTGTATGGTGCCCTTTAACCAGCCAAGAAAGACAGGCTCTGCTGATAGACTGTACGAAGTGTGAATCACCAAAGGCTACTTTTCTAGCTATGTGGTTTGTGATTCATGAATTTTCCCCACGAATTTGAACATTTTAATCATAATATGGATTTTTTTAATACCTGGCAGTCCTATGTTAGAAATTAGAGATAATGTACAAAACGTATCCAGAATACACATTTAACCATGACTGAGAGTATTTGGGGAGTTGGACTACAGAAGATTGAAATGGAGTAAAAGATTCTAGTAAGGATACAAGGAGACAAAGGCTGAGGGCTGGGACACATTAAAAATCCTGGCAGTAAAACCTTTCCCTGAGATCCAACAGGTACCATGGCCAGAGAAGCCACATGTTAGAGACTGCAGAGTATGAGACATCCAAAATAGACATCCCGCCAGTCTGTCTGGTCTATGAAACAGTCCCCAAACACATTCTCACAACAGACTCTTTAAAAAGCAGTTCTCAGGGGGAAAGCATCATTCTGCAAACCTGCTTAAAATCAGTTTTGAGAACCACAATGCAGTCTTGGCAAACCCAGCTCTCGTCACCTATTCAGACTAGCTACACAGGCAAATTTGGAGTATTATTTATTGTTTCATCTAAATTTGGCCCTTGGAGAGAGAGATGGCTGCACTGCTACTTATTCATTAGGAACACAGAGGGAGGGGCTTTTATGCTGATGTTCCGCTTTACCTACTGACCCTCAAGTGTTACATTTGAAGCAAGAACTGAAGTGACATTCCTCTCCATACATTTTGGCAGAATCAAGACATCTGCCAAGACTGAGCCCATCTCCCCTTCAGCAGCAGCTGCACAGAGCTGTGCTCCAGAACCTAATTGGTTACTAACAGTGATGTACTTGGCGTGTAGATTCACAGCTCTACACCAACAATGTTAAATTCATCAGACAGTGTTTGTCACTGTATCGGCAAATGAATTGACTTTTCAGACATCTATTAAGCACCTTTTCATGTAAGTCACAGTATAAATGATATTTAATTTTTCAGTTATCTTGCCCCAAACTCCAAAATCATGAAAAAGTTGTTTATTATACCTCAGAAGGCTTTTGGCAGTGGCCATAAAGGCAGAATATAAAATTTCAACACTTCAAAGAAAGGAAAAAATATTTTGGGAGTCTATCAGTATTCCCTTTGATGGGGTTAGAAGTAGCTGTTGGGTAGGTCAACATTTCTTGGCTCAGACAGAATAAAATGCTTCTATATAGAGAAGAAAGGGTAAGCTTAATGATATAAAACCCAAATATATCAGTCAAGGGGTGTGTACTTGTCTAATACCAACAAGGACCTAGGTTCAACTCCCAGCACCAGAAACAAACTACTAAAACATCTTGACATCAAAGGAATCTCTTAAAAGTGAATCACTTAAAAGTGAATAGACATGTCATAGACTCAGGAAAAATAGATTCACAGCATATATTTAGCCAAGGATACACATCTATAATATGTTATATTATTATATATATATATATATATATATATATATATATATATATATATATATATTATAGTTATTACAAGTCCCTCATTTTAAAAAAATGTGATAAATATGGGTGATCATACACACATTTCACAAATAAGTATAGTAGCAATCAGTAAGTACACTAAAGCTTTTAGCATCACTAGTCATCAGTCATACAGAATCTAAGACTGCTCACTAGAATGTCCAAATTTAAAAGCTCTGACAATATCAAGTGTTGGCAAGGATACAGAACACCTGAAACTTCCAGACACTGCTGGTCACAGAGGCACACAGTAAGCCATTTTTAAAGAACTGACGTCCAGCAATTCCTCTCCTACATACACTCATGTGCCACTTCATGAGAAGGGTACATTTGGAGCATTGCATCCATAGATGATATTGTCACTGCGAAAACACATAGAGAGCATTTAGGCCGAGGTAGACTATCTTGGCCAGTTGGTCCACACAGCCTATAGTGGATAGCCACCCCAGCATTGGCCTGGAAGTTCCCACCCCCACTGAGGCTTCAGTAATGATCACGCCCACAAGGCGGGGCAGAGGACGGAGAGGAAGACCGAGGAGCAAGAGGAGGTGGCTCTCTTGGTTCCGGGACGCTGGACGCTGGAGGTAGACCGAGCAGAGTTCTCCAGAGAACACCGCTGGACTGCCCTATACCTTTGCCAGACCCTGCAACCTACCCCTTCATTTGTAAGTTACCCCACAAAATAAACCTCCCTTTTAACTACGTGGAGTGGCCTTAATAATTTCACCAATATCTGGCGCTCACATGGGGCAAATTCCAAAGGCCCAGGCGGCTCCCTCCCTCAGCCTCCTCCCGGCTGGCGGGCACCTAAACCCGCCAGCAAAGTTCCATTTAACCAGGGGACGCCTACACGGTCCCATTCCCGAAAAAGGGAACAGCTAGTCCGGTCTCAGTTCCCTAGCTTAGCCCCTAGACCAGCGAAAACCGCTGTGAGTGAGGCGTTCCCACTCCTCCCTGAGTGCCGGCTCCCCGCCATCTTGGCTCCTGCCTTCAGCTGCTGCCAGCCAAGGTCGCTAGCAGGCCTTGCTTTGGAGCTATACCAACGCCTCCTGCTGGCTGAAAAGTGCTACTGCACCCCCCAAAACCACGGAAAGGTAAGCTTCTTTCAAGTAAAAGTACTTGATAATTTTACACCTTAAAACTGACTAACAAATTTTGAGTAATTCTTGTAATATGGCTGACAACATTACCTCACAAGAATTTAAAAACCTTTTTGCCTGTATGATGAATGACATTTTCCTGGAAATATACAACCTCCCTAAGACATATCTGGCCTGTACCATTTTGACATTCATTGTAATAATTCACACAGTGTTCAAACACTGGTTTAATAGTAAGAACAAAGATGAGTCATTATTGGGACTGATACAGGCTTTAAAAGATAGCAATGAAGGCTTACAGAAAAAGATTCTCTCTCTGGAATCTGCTAACCAGAATTTATAAAACAAGCTTGTACCCAAAATTGCTTTTATTGATAATAAATATGAGTATTTAATGGATAGAACACTAACTCTCCAGAGTGAAGTTGTAGCTACTCAGACACTATATAATGAAGAAAAAATATCATTACTTGATAAGGTCCATGGAATCATGTGTTTCAGAAGAACATAAAAACTTCCATGATTCCATGAAAAATCTGGAATCCCTTACAAGAGAGGAGGTTTACTCCCTGGAACGGACCCTAGGAGCTCGTTTACAAGCCCTGGAGGAAACTCTCAATAAACATGACAAGGGACCTAATAAGCAGAAGGGCAAGACCATACAGGTTGTAACATCTCCAAATGGCTCTCATACAATGGCTTATCCTGTTATCATCCATGAGAAGCCAGCAGATGACACACACCCCGAGCCATATATGACATATACATTACAACCAATTTCAACAAGGGACTTTAAAAATATAAAGGAAGCAGTAGTTACATATGGGATACACTCCACATATGTAAAACAGATGTTAAATTCGTGGTCTACCTCACATAGAATCATTCCAGATAACTGGCATCAGTTAATTTCAGCTGTTCTAGAATATAGCCAGCAGTTACAGTGGAAAAGCTGGTTGAGAGAAGAGGCAAGAAATTTAGAACAACAAGGTAAACTCAGAGGTTTTGAGATCTCCCAAGATCAAATACTTGGTGAGGGATGTTTCGCTGACAGGAATGTACAAGCCATTTATGATGAGCATACAATATCCCTATGCCGTACAGCAGCTCTAAATGCCTAGGAAAAAATTCCAGAACCTGGAAAAGCAACTGAGGTATACACAAAGATATTTCAGGGACCGCATGAACCCTTCACTGATTTATTACAAAGGCTGAACACAGCTATAACAAAAGCTGTATCAGATAAAGAATTAAGAAAAGTATTAACTGAGTCCTTGGCATTTGACAATGCTAATGCAGAATGCAAAAGAATACTTACACCATTAAAGATCAGATCAGCTCCTTTGGAAGAATGGATTCAGTATACTAATGGTGTTGAATCTTTTAACTACAGTAATGAGGCTTGGGTAGGAGAGACAAATCCCAGAGGTGAAAGAAGGCCCCGTGGTACCAAATGTTTTAAATGTGGTACACCAGGTCATATAAGTAAAAACTGTACATGGGGTAATCCTAGAAGTAATACTCCTTCTAGGAATAGCCTAAACAGGTGACCCCAACCACCTCCTGGATTATGTAGAAGATGTGGCTAAGGCCGACATTGGACCAGTGAGTGCAGATCAAAAATAGATATACGAGGCAACCCTTTACTGGCGGGAAACACCTCAGGGGGCCTCTTGCAGGCCCCCAAATAAAATGTGGTAAGAACATTCCCGGCCACTGTGGAAGACATTCCTCTCCAGGACAACTGAATAAACCAATGCCTATTGTAAAAACAAATACTGCAATGGATGGTAAAACAGCTCTAATAGATGAATCACAGTTTACAAAGAACACAATAAAACAAATATTTTGGCAGACTTCCATAAATGAACAAAGACCAAAGCTTAGAATTCGAATTAATGGCTTGGTTCTGGAGGGCCTGGTAGACATAGGTGCAGATGTGACTATAATTACACAAAAATCATGGCATCCAAATTGGCCTCTTCAAGAGGTAGATGTCCAACTTTTAGGAATTGGCACCCTATCTCAGATAAAACAGAGTTCGAGATGGGTTGAATGCATAGGGCCAGAAGGACAGAGAGGAAGGCTGAAGCCATATGTAGCGAATGTAGCAGTAAATTTATGGGGCCGATATCTGTTACAACAGTGGAATACCCAGATTAAAATTCCTACACTCTCAGAAAAGGAATACAGGCCAATGCATGTTTCTAGGAATAATATCATAACATGCTATAAAAACCAGTCACCAACCATTCAGGCTGTACACAAACACAGCACAACTGCTGTTGAACTCTCAGAAGTACCAACTGCCTTACCTTTAAAATGGCTAACTAATAAACCTGTCTGGGTTGGACAGTGGCCTTTGACAAAAGAGAAGCTACAAGCTTTAGAACAGCTGGTTCAAGAGCAGTTAAATGCTCAACACATTGAAGAATCTACCAGCCCTTGGGATTCTCCTGTATTTGTTATTAAAAAAAAAGTCTGGTAATTGGAGAATGCTGACAGATCTGAGAGCTATTAATAAAGTAATTCAGCCAATGGGATGCCCTTGCCCTCTCTGCTACCCAAAGAATGGCCTATAATAGTTATTGACTTAAAAGACTGTTTCTTTACCATACCATTACAAGAAAATGATAGAGAAAAATTTGCCTTCACAGT
Organism: Onychomys torridus; assembly: GCF_903995425.1. Taxonomy (NCBI): domain Eukaryota; kingdom Metazoa; phylum Chordata; class Mammalia; order Rodentia; family Cricetidae; genus Onychomys; species Onychomys torridus. The sequence continues at coordinate 115,759,338 of NC_050447.1, forward strand.
TCCTAATTATAACAATTCTCAGCCAGTCAAGAGATATCAATGGAAGGTCCTCCCACAGGGAATGTTAAACAGCCCTACCTTATGCCAATACTTTGTGCAAAAACCATTGGAGATAATTCGTGTAAAGTTTCCACAATCCATAATTTATCACTATATGGATGATATCCTATTAGCTGATCCAAAGTTAGACACATTAGAAAGCATGTTTGAGGAAGTAAAAAAAGTTTTGCCTCGCTGGGGACTGCAAATTGCTCCTGAAAAAATACAAAGAGGAGATTCTATTAATTACTTAGGATATAAGATAGTTACAAAAAATTAGACCCCAAAAGGTACAACTGAGGAGAGATCGATTAAAGACTCTTAATGATTTTCAAAAGTTGTTAGGAAGCATTTCCAACTTATTGGGTATCATGGGAATACCCAAAGATGGACTACAAAATTTGGCTAATACTCTAGAAGGGGACAAAGAATTAAATAGTCCTAGAGAATTATCAGCCGAAGCTGAGAAGGAATTGGCTCTAGTAGAAAAGACAATACAAGAAGCACATGTGGATCGTGTGGATCCAGAACTTAAATGCATTCTTGTCATATTCCCTTCCAGACATTCCCCCACAGGTATTTTGATGCAGAGGGAAGATATTATATTGGAATGGATATTCCTACCACGTAAACCAAATAAGAAATTAAAGACTTATATAGAAAAGATCTCTGATTTGATTCAAAAAGGTAAATTAAGACTTCGTCAGTTGACAGGAATGGACCCAGCAGAAATTGTAGTACCTTTAACTAATGAGGAAATTTCATCACTATGGAAAGATAATGAATACTGGCAGAGAGCCTGCAGTAACTTTTTGGGAGAGATTAACAACCATTATCCCAAAAGCAAGAGGATAGAATTCATAAAGGAGACTGAATGGGTCCTTCCTCACATTGTATGACATAAGCCAATTTCTGGAGTCCTCACATTCTATACTGATGCAAATAAATCAGGGAAAGCAGGATACAAATCAGGAGACTTAAGTAAAGTGGTACAAAGTCCATACAGCTCTGTACAAAAGGCAGAACTGTATGCCATTCTTATGGTACTGATGGACTTCACAGAACCCCTCAATATAGTCACTGACTCTCAATATGCAGAGAGAGTTGTTTTACACATTGAAACTGCTGAATTTATTCCTGATAATACAGAATTAACTTCATTATTCATACAACTGCAGGAAATCATCAGAAAAAGGGAACATCCTATATATATAACACATATCAGATCCCATACAGGTCTGCCAGGACCTCTAGCACAAGGTAATGATGAGATTGATCAGTTACTAATAGGTAATGTGCTAGAAGCCTCAGAATTTCATAAGAAACACCATGTAAATAGCAAAGGTTTGAAGAAGGATTTCTCCATTACTTGGCAACAAGCTAAGGATATTGTGAAAAAATGTCCTACTTGTTCCTTCTATAACCAAACTCCATTACCTGCAGGGAGCAATCCAAAAGGTATACAAAGAAATAAAATTTGGCAGATGGATGTGTTTCATTTTGCAGAATTTGGAAGATTAAAGTATGTACACCATACCATTGACACCTATTCAGGATTTCAGTGGGCAACTCCTATGAGTTCTGAAAAGGCTGATTCTGTGATTACACACCTATTAGAAGTTATGGCCATCATGGGAATACCTGTACAAATCAAGACAGATAATGCCCCAGCATATGTCTCCAATAAAATGAGACAGTTCTTTGCTTATTACAATATAAAGCATGTTAAGGTATACCACACAATCCCACAGGCCAAGCAGTCATAGAAAGATCCAATCGAACTTTAAAGGATATGCTAAATAAACAGCAACAGGTAACAATGACTCCTAGAAATAGATTGCATAGTGCTTTATTAACCTTGAATTTTCTCAATGCTGATGAGAAAGGAACAACAGCTGCGGAGAGACATTGGACGACAAACAAAACTCCTGAGCTAAACCAACCGGTTTATTTCAAAGATGTGTTGACCTCAGAATGGAAACCTGGATATGTCCTACGTTGGGGAAGGGGTTTTGCTTTTGTTTCCACAGGAGAAGAAAAGCTATGGATACCAACAAAATTAATAAAAATTCGATTTGAACAGGAGAAACCCCTTGATGAGGAGAAATAAAAGATCATCCACCAATGTGACATCTCCTCAGGTTGTAAGAAAAATTTAACAATCAAAGGTTGGGGTAGGCTTCTGTTTTTGTCTTTCCAGGATAATGGAAATACCCATCTTCCAGAAATCATAAGGCCTTGGATATCCGGATGTTTACAGCAGAAAGAAAGAATCTATTGGTACCAATCTACACAGGCAATCTCTGAAGTCTCCAGAAGGAAGATGGGGCCCCAACAACAACAACTCTACCCAATCCAGAATGATGCCATGGTAATCATTATCATACTACACTTCTTGCCAGAATTTCAGACAATCTTACCCATTACTCTAAGAGTTGCTGCAGAATCTACAGTTAGTCTAACTGAGATTTAATTATCTGAGCTTTCTCACAATACCCAACAGAAATACCATCGCCCCCTAAACAGCAGGAAGCAATTCTAAGAAAACGACACCCCTTATTCCTTAGGTTTCATATTTCTCAGGGTTATGGATTATGGTTCTAGGGTTGGGGGTAGAAGAAATGGTCAAACTCAGCACTCTCCTTAAGGAAAGAAAATATGTCTCAAAAAAAAAAGGGAAAAGAAGAAATGGAATGGATATGTATAAGATATTATGGTAGTCTATCACATACATTAGTAAACAAATTTAGTAATATAGCAGCCTTTGCACTGTTATGAATTCTTATATGTTGATACAAATATAAACTTTTTATATTCCTATTTAAGATAATTTGTATATTGATACAAATACAGAACTATGTTTGTTATATTGTACACATATTTTTACTCTTATTTGAAATATTTGTATATTGATACAAATGTGAATTTATGTCTGTCATACTGTATGTATGTTCTACTTCTGTTTAAGATATTCTGTATACTGATATATATTTAGGATTATTATCATATTGCATATTGCACTATACATTCCTACCTCTGTTAAAGATATTTTGTGTATTGTCACAATTTGAAGTCATTGTCCTTTTACTGTACAATTGCTTACAGACTGTTTGCCTTATTTATAGGAAGCCTTAGTCCTTAGGTTGTTTAGGTAGATGAGACTTACAGAGTTATTGTCACCTATGCTTGTCACCTCTATAATTATGTTAGTTAGGTTATCCAGATTTATAAATACATAGGTCAGATGGACAGGTAATCTTCAAACACTTCATGGACCTAAAGAATATGGCATTTAAATAATTTAGAATTCTGTTGACGTGAGACACAATTGCTCCTGGCAGCACCAATTTGATCCCGAGAGAATGTTGGGCTTCTAAGACATTTCCATTTGGAAGTTTGTCTTCTTGGCACAAAATAGCCTACTGGGCAAAGAACTGCCCTTGCCTCAACTGCTGACAGTACAAATGCTGTCCTTTCTGGACAAGCGGGACACAATGAAAGCGACCACCATACTTTGCCAAGACAGGGTAAGATGGTCTTTCAGAATTCCTGCTTCCGAAAATGGTCTTTCAGATACTCTAGGCCTGTAGCCAATTTGAATGCACCAACGATACTGAGAAACATTAGGTGACTGTCCAGGCTGCTAGCTGTCTCTGTCTACTCTTGCAAGACTCCCGAAAGTTGCTTGCGTCCTTCTCCCATTTCTCAGGTATTATTATATTCCTTCTCAGGTCTTTGATGAGGTTGGAGATTAGCAGTTATAGTTACAACTTAGTATATATACATATATAATATCTTAGATAGAATATATTATGTATTAGACTCAGGTTCTTTAGGATAGGATACCTTTTGGAATGATCTTTGTAACATGCCACCTACCCACGCTCTAGACTTCCCTGGATTTTACTATGTGTTTTTTGCTTGATATTGTTTGCACTTATTGTAATTCCAACTTATCTAAGTCATTATCCCTCATTACTCCTGGACAATATTTGATAACCATCTCTTTGTGTATAGTCTTGTATTAGGTTAGAACTTTCTTATTTAGACAAAAGGGGGAGATGTAGTGGATAGCCATCCCAGCATTGGCCTGGAAGTTCCCACCCCCACTGAGGCTTCAGTAATGATCACGCCCACAAGGCGGGGCAGAGGACGGAGCGGAAGACCGAGGAGCAAGAGGAGGTGGCTCTCTTGGTTCCGGGACGCTGGACGCTGGAGGTAGACCGAACAGAGTTCTCCAGAGAACACCGCCAGACTGCCCTATACCTTTGCCAGACCCTGCAACCTACCCCTTCATTTGTAAGTTACCCCACAAAATAAACCTCCCTTTTAACTACTTGGAGTGGCCTTAATAATTTCACCAATAACAGCCTATGGGTGAAATCAAGCAATGAGTAAGTTTGAGCTGGATGAGGTTGCTACCAGCAGCACACAGAGCCCCATTTTTCAGGAAACTTCTGTTTTTAATAAATCACAGGATTACTCTACGAAGTAGAAATACCATATAATAGTAAACAAGCATACCAGAAAATAGCCACATTTAAATCATTATCAAGTGCCACTGCTGTTGTGACTACATGTGCTGGACCTTTATATTGTCAGCAGCTTTATTTATGCCAAAGTCACCACAAACGCACTGCAAGGTCATAAAGGATACAAAGGCTAGGGTATAGGGCAGTAGCAGTTCCATTATAGTCTTACATGCAATCTATTGTTGACCAAAATGCCATCGTACCACAAACAACTGTACTTATCAAGGAAAAGTGGAACCATGTCTACATAAAAAAATGTGGCTTGCACAAACGTATTCATTGTACTCTATGATAACCCCAAACTGAAATAGCACCAATGTCTCTCCGTGGGAAAATGAATATATGACTTATGGTGCATTTGTATGATGAAAAACTATTCATTAGTAAAAAGAGGAAGTATGAAAGTAATCACAAAAGCCTACGTGAACCTCAAAAGCATTGCGCTGAATGAATAAGGAAAGCACAAAATACTGTACATGGTTGGACTCCATTTACATGAGTCCAGATTCAGACGAAAGTAACCTAGGGTCATTGACGTCGTTGTGAGAACTTGGCTGGAAGGAAACACAGAGGTGTTTCTGTGGTGGTAGAAGCACTCTAGAATGAGTGGAAGACCCCCAGATGTCAATCCTTCCAGACTTTTCTACTAGACCTCACTGTATACTGTGGACTATACAAAAACCAACACCCAAGGCTACTGGAGAGAGATAAAATCAGACAGACACTGGCAGGTGACAGTCACTGGCTAAAGAACAGAATTAAGTGGATTTTAAGTTGGTGTAGCTTTCAGTCAGAAGGCGAGCATAGAATGTCCCTGCAGAGCAGCAAGAACCTGAAGTCAACTGTGCTGGGTCATTCGCTGAACAACACAGCAGCTTGGATGTAAGAAAGGAGTCAGAGTGACTTAGCCTAGACAATCATGAATTGTATAGCAGCCCACATCTTCTGTTAGCTCCTATTCCATGCATATTCACCAGAACAATCTCTGGCAGTTCAGCTAAGACTGAAAGAATTGACTGGGGTTTCAGCTGCCTCCAGCTGCAGGACAGACATGGTGCAGTTTATGTTCAACCAAGTCATGTACCCAGTAATGTGAAAAATTAACATTGTAAGTGACATTATAGAATATAGCATTTGGCACTACATACCATTTGCTCAAAATGTAATCCGAAATTATTCAGTAAGAAAAATGCTCACAGACACCCAGATCGGGCACTCGATAAACACTGATCCTATGATGGATGGTCTAGATACGGGAATTAGCAAGCAAGGAACTTTAATGAGGCTGTTACAATCATGCTGTAGATTGTAAAGCAAAGTATGCATGATTTTAAAAAGAGAGAAAAACAGTAGACACAAAAAATCTGGGGGAGGGAAACTAAATGCAAATTTTATAATCCAAGAAATATATAGCTGGAAATTAAAATGGATTTAACAATATGCGGGAAATTATAGAATAGAGAATGGGTGACCTTTAAGGCAGAGAAAGCAGCAAATTTTCTAAGCTGGAGAAGATAAAGGGTGGAAGACAGAACATAGTGAGCAGCGTCCCAGGGGTCACTAAGCAGGCATCAAAAGGTCCAGGACAGCACACTTGGAACCCAAGAATAAGGGGAATGATGCTCGCACAAAAATATTCTCAGGAAATAAGAGCTGAAAAACTTTCATATTTGGTGAAAGAAAAAGGTGTAGATTTTACAGTCTCAGGCAATCCTGATACTAAGTGGCAGTGAATGGGTGCTCCTTCTTGAGGTCTCATAAAGTCTCAGTTTTTCTCTTTGATTGAAAATGTTCACAATAAAATATTGAAAGCTGCCATGAAAGTTCATTGAAATGAGCACTTGACATCTGCGTATTTCATCGTGTGTTAGTAGTGTTTCAGTCTTTAAAGTAACTAATTCTGGAGTGTTGGTATGTATTTAAACTTTGAGCATTTACAGGAAGGTATACTATTCGACACTGTTATGATTGCTTGGCATAGGTTAAGTGTAGTCTAGGGAAGGATGTGGATGATTGGCACACTGATGTGGGGTCTACTCCAGAGCCACTGGTCCACTCCTCAGTCCTCTCAATATGTAAAAGCTACCTTCTGGATAAATATGTGCATCCAATAAATGTCAAAAGAAGAAGAAAGAAAAGATGGCTGATGAGTCAGTACCCTTTCAATCCCTCTCCTCATCATCTGCGAGTGGTCTGTGCTTTATCTCAAGAGTGCATGAAAAGGATCCACAAGAAAGACAGTCCACATCCACATATAGGCAATGAAGAGTGTTCTTCCAAAGTAAGTGTTTCATCTCTCCCACTGTATGTAAGTAAACCCCTGTATGCTAGGTAAAATCAGTTTCTTCTTTGCAACATAAATAGACAAGAAAAGAAACGGTGGGCTGGAGATGGCTCACAGGCAAAGGTGCCTTCTGTAAAGCATGTCTGCCTGAATTTGAGTCCTTGTAGAAGGCGAGAACTGACTCCCTCAAGCTGTCCTCTGACTACATGCATGATATACTGTAACATGCATAGAACAAGAATACAACACACACACACACACACACACACACACACACACACACACACACACCACAATTATAATCAATCATTTTTAAATTTGTTCTATTATCAGCTTAATACAGTACAAATTCTATCCTAATAGTGAAATGTTTCACTGAGGTTTGCCCTGTGATTGAGTAAAACCAAAACTTATTATAAGCCACAGTCATCCTAGGGTCCCCCCTACTATGTACCTTCCCTGGTTCTGTGGGTTGCAGTCTGATTGTTCTTTGCTTTATATCTAGCATCCACTTATGAGTGAGTATGTACCATGTTTGTCTTTCTGGGTTTGGGTTACCTCACTCAGGATAATATTTTCTAGTTCCATCCATTTGCCTGCAAATTTCATGCTGTCATTGTTTTGTTTTTTGTTTTTTTCTGCTGAGTAGTACTCCATTGTGTACATGTACCACATTTTCTTAATCCATTCTTCAATTGATGGGCATCTAGGTTGTTTCCAGGTTCTGGCTATTATAAATAATGGTGCTATGAACATAGTTGAGCATGTATCTTTATGGTATGATTGAGCATTCCTTGGGTATATGCCCAGTAGTGGTTTGGCTGTGTCTTGAATTAAATTGATTCCCAATTTTCTGAGAAACCGCCATACTGATTTCCACAGTGTTTGTACAAGTTTGCAATCCCACCAACAGTGGAGGAGTGTTCCCTGTGCTCTGCATCCTCTCCAACATAGACTGTCATTAGTGTTTTTGATCATAGCCATTCTCACAGGTGTAAGGTTTTGATTTGCATTTCTCTGATGACTAAGGATGTTGAGAATTTCTTTAAATGTCTTTCAGCCATTTGAGATTCTTCTTTTGAGAATTCTCTGTTTAGCTCTTTAGCCTATTTTTTAATTGGATTGTTCAGTATTTTGATGTCTAGTTTGATGTCAATCGTTTAATTTAAAAAAAAGAAAGAAAGAGAGAGAGAGAGAGAGAGAGAGAGAAAGAAAGAAAGAAAGAAAGAAAGAAAGAAAGAAAGAAAGAAAGAAAGAAAAAGTCCATTCCTCTAGACTCTTGGTTTCTGCTATCTGTGGCTATCCTTGGGGATCTCTGGAAGAGGTTAATGGTTCTGCAGTTCTGGGAAAGCTGTGGCACATAGAGAAGCAAATTTTTCTGTGCTAATCTTACTGGTCAAAGTCAAGGACAGACTTCCAGTAGGGTCTCATTTGAACTCAATAGCTTTGAACACTTTCAAATCAGCATTGCAAACTCTTAACAATTTTTCTTTTTTTCTCCCCACAGGGAACTGACATTAACAACCAGGTGGGTTTTAAAAGACAGGAAATTCCCCAAAGAGAAGGTGATGTGCTGCATTTAAGTTCACACAGAGCTGACATCATGTGGGGGGAAAAGCGGGGAACCACCTACAATAAAATGTTATGCCTGTCCCTGTTTTCAGTCTCCTCCCACACACCCACTGCGTCTGTTGAAACTTGTTATTGCTAAAGCACTTTTTTTTATTATCATAAAAGAGTTGCTGTTCTAAAAGAGAATATTGGCACCCAAATTCAGCTGTGCTACTAAAGCACCTAAATTATGTTTGGTGGTTTCTTTCCTGGGCATTTGATATTATCACTAGTATGAATATGCCAAAAGTGGTGCTTTCTTCTTGCCACAAATGGAGAAACATTACTGGGGATTTACATTAATCTCTAGAGACAAAGACATAGAATACATCATGAAATAACAAAGGGGACAAAGCAAAGATCTATTACTAAAAAGAGGGAAGTGGTCAACTACTAATAGTATCACATATGTCACACTAAGAGGCACATCTTCTAGTTTAGGGTGTTTTAATGGCATAAACAGTTTCAGAAGGATATCTAAAATACAACTGTAAGTTTTTAACACCTTCAAATCTGCAAGAACACATAACAAAGCTACAGGAAAAAGAACTAGAAACATCCACAGCTCATGATTCCCCAAGTCTTTGAAACTATGAGATTAAAGACAATGTGAATTCAAGACAATAGAGTGCTGACATACTGAGACCACAGGGCAGGAGACAGCAATCATCAAGACTATGCAGTCGTAGGTTTGTGAATGAATGCACAGGCTCTATGCCTTCTTCAAGACGTCTTACTTATTTGGCTTTGCAGTTAAGGGAGAAGTAAATATTGTGCAAACTGGTTTGGAAATAACAGTCTTGCATCCTTGATCTGATTTTCCTTCTTAGATCATTTATGTAATCTTGCCAGTTTCATTGACATTAGGAGATCTCTGTCCTCTGGATAATCAAGCAAGAGACACTCCTTCAACACTCTGCTCTTTGTTCTGGAAAACTCACTCTACTAACAAGAACATGACACACAGAGCAATCATAAAATTACATTTGCAGGCTGGAGAGATGGTTTAGAGGTTAAGAACACCTGCTCTCCCAGAGGTCCTGAGTTCAATTCCCAGCAGCCACATGGTGGCTCATGACCATCTATGATGAGATCTGGTGTCCTCTTCTGGTGTGTGTATACATAATAAACAAATCTTAAAAAACAAAAGATTTATATTTGCAATGACCCACCACAGCATGAGAGGAGAAATACAGTTACTGAAAGGGAACAACTTAGCTGGATCTACATTTTGCAGAAGACAACACAAACAAAAATCAAGCCAATTGCTCTCCAGTTTCATGGCAGAGCCAGGAGAGCCCAGGAATGGATGACACTGGGTAGTCAGGAAGATGCAGGCCAGGGCAAACACACATGGTTTTGCTATGATTAGATGACAACCAGGCTGTTTCCCTCTGCCTCCATTATTGGTTAGAAGAGGTGATTCCTTTAATAAATGATAAACAAGAAGCTTGTATACTGGAAATAGGAAACCCAGAGAAAGGTGAAATAAAATAACAAGAGTCAGATTAAAAGTCTGCACAGTACATACCAACATTTATTAGTTCTCAACTGACAAGATAACAATATCAGGTTTATACATGATACCGAAGCAGAGATTAGAGAATCCATTATCCAGAGAGAATAAATCAAGCCAGAAATAAATGACCGTAGATACTGACGTGTGAGTGATTTTTCACATGTCATAGAATGCTACTAACTGCTAAAATACATAAGGGAGAAGGGAGAAAAGGAAGAGGCAAGGGAGGAAGTACACTAGGAGAAAGGGAGAAAAGAGAGATAGGTAGAAATGAAGAGGAGACGGGAGGTCGCTAATGATACAAACATGTTTGTATTAAATTCTCACAGCCTCTGGGCCGGATGGAGTCTCTATTACCTTTCTTATGACCCAATTCCTGAGGTCGTTTTCTCAGACTCATTTTCATCTGAGCCACACAGGAGTGCATGAAAATATTTCCGTGGGCTGAGCCTGAGGGTATCAAAAATCATTTCTGCTTTCTGTCATGTGAAACTCAGTCATAAAGCATTCTGCACTGCAAGACTGAGTTATAGTGAGCAACTGAAGTTTTTCTAAACATTAAACAGCTAGCTGAAGCTCTCCAATACATAAGCTTGTCTTTGCAGAAAGATTTCTAATATCCATGCCAGATCAAATATGGGACAGCATCCATGAAACAAGATTGGGTCACAACACAGATGAAACCATAAGAAACTAGAAGGGATTCTTGAACATAAAAAGTATGAGACCTAAAATGAGATTTTTTCCCCACCAAAATAAAATAAAATAAAATTGAAGAACTCTCTCAGAAGAAAACCAGGAAAATGGAAACTAAAAGTGAAGAAAGGACAAGGTAGGACGGGATACAAGCCAGGCCAGGTTCTCTGAGCCATGATGACGGCTGCTGGAGAGATGGCTCAGCAGTTAGGAACGGGTGTTCTCCTCACAGAGGACTCAGGTTCAACTCCCTGCGTACGGTGGCTCACAACCACTTGTAACTCACAATCACTCCAGTTCAAGGGGGTCTAATGATATCTTCTGGACTTCTCATGTGTCAAGCATTCATTTGATACAGATACTTACATGCAGGCAGGACACTCCTTAAAATAAAATAAATCTCAAATAAAAAATGTGATAGTGTTTCAACAGAAACATTGAAAACTAACAGCAAGTGATGTCTTCACTATCCTCAAAACTTTTAGTGTGAATGTATACGTAGCCAAATGGTTAAACAAGTATAAAGGAATAAAGAACATTTCAGAATGAAGTGTTCCCATAAAGTGTATCTTCTGTAGATCCTCATTCTGGATCATGGCCAATTAAATGAAGTTACTAGCAAAATGTTAAACACATGATCTAAGAAAGAGATCATCCCAAACAGGAGGAAATGGGTGACAAGGGTCTGTAAAAATGACCAGGGGATGTCTCAATACAAGACTATACAATGAGCCTAAAGGAAAAACAGAGACAGAAAACTGAATGGAAGCTGGCAGAAAGTCTTGTATTAGGAGAGTTGGACTGTTCATGAAAGGAGACTTCTATCATGCAGAAAAATGTTAGAGTGATGTCATCAGAGCTAGTGGATTATGTAGTAAATCTTAAGCACAACATCAAAGAACATTAATTAAAAGAATAAGACTATTAACTACAAGCAAGATAGGAACCCATTCTAGGAGAAATATGACCACAACAGCCAACACTGAGTAAATATATACATAGTTTCAGCTATCCATTGTTTTATAGTGAATATAATTGCTTAAAATAATACATATTTATTATTGTGAAATCCATGGTCTAGGAATTCACGCATGGCATAGCTGGATCTTCTGCTTCATGGTTTCTACCAGGTACAGTCAGGGTGTCAACCAGACTCTGAACTCTTTTCTAAATGCTTGCCTCAGGAAGTATCTGCTTCCACATCTGCAGGGCAGCTGTTGAAAGCCCTGTTTCACACAGCATTTTTATCAGGGGATACAGGTTCCACATCCACTGGGCGGCTGTTGGAAGCCTTGCATCACACAGCCTCTTATCTGGGATGGTGGTTCCATACTGTTGTGGAATATTATTTTAACTATGCAAAGATGTGTTACATTTGTTTATGCTGTGAAAGATTACTTTAACTGTGTAAAAATGTGTTATATTTGTTTCTGCTGCGTTCGTTTAATTATGAAAAGATGTGTTGCTGTTTCACTTTGCCTGCATAAGGCACCTGATTGGTCTAATAAAAATCTGAATGGCCAATCTCTAGGCAGAGAGAGGGATAGGCATGGCTGACAGGCAGAGAGAATAAATAAGAGGTGGAATCTGGGCTCAACAAGAAGGAGAAAAGAAGAGAAGAGAGAAAGAGACACCAGGGTCATGCAGGCTGCAACCAGGCAGCAGACACAAAGTAGGACATGCCGAAAGAAAAGGCAAGAAGCCCCAAGGCAAAAGGTAGATAAAGAGAAACAGGTTAATTTAAGTTAAAAGAGCTAGCCAGAAATGAGCCTATGCTAGGGCAAGCATTCATAGCTAATAAGAAGTCTCTCTGTGGTTTGGGAGCTGGTTGGTTGCCCCAAAAGAAAGCCCGATACACCAACCGCACTGCACTATTTGTCGGGTAGAGGCTCCCCCAGCTCTTGACCACCTGAATCCCCTCAGTATGACAGTTTGCTTCATCAAAAGCCAGAGAGCAGACTCTCTCAGCCAACTGAAGTTCAAAATCAGTGTGTCTTAATCACATAAATGTCATCTATTGAAGCTGTGAGTTCCAGGAGGTGGGTGTCATGGGGGCCATTTTAGAAGCTGTGAAAGAGTCGGAGGTATGAAGGTCACATTTCTGTTTTCATAGATTGAAACCTAATGTTTTCCTGGGTTTCTAGTGAGGAAGCAGAGAAAGTAGGAAACATAAGAGAATCAAAACATGTAATCCATTATACAAGAAATCAACAGAGAGGGTCTACGAGTTAAACCATATCACCCTTAACATACCTGACACTATCTCATCTTGGAAGCCACACAGTGTTGGGATGGGTTAGCACTTGGATGTGAGCAAATGCCTACCCAAGATTGATGGGAAATAGTAATAAAAAGTCATTAAGAATATGAAGAGAAATCTATTCAAAAGATGAAAATGATTACCTTTCAGGAGAGGATGGGGAAGAAAACAATTTTTGGTATTATTTTGGCAGTTATTTCAATATAAATAAATATTAATTAAGCAAAAAAAAAAGATGAGAAGAAATCAGCATCCCTTCTGTTGATATATTAAGAATAAAATGAGCCGGGCGGTGGTGGCGCACGCCTGTAATCCCAGCACTCGGGAGGCAGAGGCAGGTGGATCTCTGTGAGTTTGAGGCCAGCCTGGTGTACAGAGCGAGATTCAGGAAGGGTGCAAAACTACACAGAGAAACTCTGTCTCGAAAAACATATATATATATAAAATATGCAACTCCCCTTGCAGCAACAATTAAACAAATTCTTTTTTTTTTTTTTTTGGTTTTGGTTTTGGTTTTTCGAGATAAGGTTTCTCTGTGTAGCTTTGCGCCTTTTCTGGAACTAGCTTTGGAGAGCAGGCTGGTCTCAAACTCACAGAGATCCACTTGGCTCTGCCTCTCAAGTGCTGGGATTACAGGCGTACGCCACCACTGCCCAGTGAACAAATTCTTTTTTAAAATTAAATCATCCCAGTCTCTAGAGAAGATTTTTTCCCCCTGAGCAACATTAATAGAAACTTCACATTTCTCAAATAAATTCAAATGGACTAGGTTTAGATCACTAAAGGGAAATTTTTAATGTTGACTGCATTGATTGGAGTCAGGCTTTTTGTTAAAGCCTTTTTTTTTTTTTTTATCACTCTCTATTTTCCAGCTTCTTTTATGTCAGCAGCATTGACATTTTACTTTGTAACATGTAAAAAAGTATCATCACATATTCATTTTCATTCCCAGCTTTCTTTTGTAGGGACAACAGGCTTTATTTCAATTTTTATTTGTGGGTATGTGTGTGTGTGTGGGGGGGGTGGGCATCCGTGCTCACAAATGCAAAAGAGATACTGCATATGAATATTTTTAATTTTTTAACATTTCCTCATGAAGGCAAAAGGTCTTTAAAAAAGAATCAGTTACTATATATGTTGCAGTTACTACATCTTCACTTTTATTCATGAAATACTTTTCATCTTGGTAGTTCAAATGCTTTCCTTAGACTGAAATTATAAGATAGATTTGAAACACAAATTTTTATCTACATATCTTGGTGGGAAAGATTCTTAAGAAGTCTGGTTTTCTTCTCATGAATAGATGCTTTATCAGAATGGAAAGAACATAATTGTTTTCTTCTTTCTTGTGTAATTTAAAATTATTCTTACAGGAAACTGGATATGTGTTTTCACTTTTAATTTTTTTTATTTTATTAGTGTTTTATGGCAGTCTTGAATTTAACTATGATTAAATTTTAACTAAAACTAACTGCACCAGCATTGCATCAGACTGGCAGGGTGCTTGAAAAGAGGCTGACCTTGAAATAAGATCCTGTCGTTAATGTGAAAGAGAACCAAGGTGACATCCTTGCTCAAGGTCACAGGCCTGATTAGTGATAGGATTGAGAGCAGGCCTGATCCCCTCACAGATTCTGCCTCCTTACCATTCTCCCACCGTTTCTTCTGCTAAAGAAATAAGTATGCATTGTGTGTTTCATTTTTATTTAAAATTATGGCCTTCTATCCCAGGAAAGAAATAAAACACAAGCCCACACAAAACTTACACACAAGGGTGCATAGCTACATTTGTCTTAATAGCCAACAAATGAGGACAACTTAACCATCCATCATCAGTTGATGGATGGTTAAGTAACATGTACTATATTCATTTTATCAAATATTATTCTACAATTTAAAAAAGGAGCATGTTACCATGCGGATGAATGAACCTAGAGGAACATGAGCAGTGAAAAAAGTCAGATGCAAAATCAATATACTCAATGATTTCATTTTTAAGAAGGATCCAGGCCAGCTGGCAAATCTAAGTGACAGAAGGCAGATATGTGGTGCATAAGACAGAGGAGATGTGAGGAGAACTGAGATGGTGATGGCTGAGAGGTGTCTGAATTTATTTGGGGCCCAATGATACTGTTCTTCAGCTGACAGAAAATTTGCATTTCTTCAACATATTCTATGCAACAGACATAAATAAGGTTATTGGATGTCTGAATCATCATTTTAGGAGCCTACTCCACTAACAAGAGATTAAAAAGGTAGGTATAGTAGAAAATAAGTAATATGAAGGAGGAAAGACGGGTCATGGGAAGGGAGGTCCAAGTGGGGAGAGGAACGGGAGGGCAGGACAGAGAAAGGGTTCAGGAGGGTCAACTAACTCTAAGGATATTTGAAAAAAACATATGGAAACCTACTTTTTATAAATATATATGTAAACATATTCATATATATATAGGTTTATATAACAGAGTTTAGTTGGAGTCACCCTATACAGGGGATTATGCTCAGTGCCAGAGTGGATACCTCCCCTGGAGTCAGTAATCAGAAGTGTCCCAGAGACCCCCAAAACAAAACATGCTATCACCATAGCTCATGTTTTCACACCAGAATTTGATGATAAGGTATTGTTGCTGAAAATATCATGTACATTGTTCCTAGGACCTGAATGAATCAAGTCAGTGTTGTCAAGGACACTTCCTCCCTGCTGGATAGCTCTTATAGAACTGGAAGGTACTATGTGGGCTTATCAATCATCTTTCCCAACTGTGATCTTCAAAATAAATTAATAATAATTGTTTTATAATATAAATAAACAACATGTATATAAATATTATATTATACAAAATACATTATTATTATCAGGGTAGCAAGATATGTCATGGGTACAATATCTGCTTTCTGATTGGAAACACATTCCTGGTACTATCAATCTGGCCCAGAACCCATGGTTAGGGAGCTCACAAGCCTCGGGGATGAAACCACTACTATTCCTCTGCTAAATGAACAAGCTGAAACTGCCCCCTAAATGTGTCTCTACACCCACAGATGAGTACACACCTCAGATTTCATCAGAGTTCTTTCTTTGTTTGGTGGATCGTGGTTTGCTGTGGGATGTTCTGTATGTCAGATGTGTTGATCTGATTGGTTAAAATAAATAAAGTGCTGATTGGCCAGTAGCCAGGCAAGAAGGATAGGGTAGGCAGAACAAGGAGGAGGAGAATTCTGGAAAGTGAAGGCAGAGAGAGAGAGACTGTCAGCCACTGCCATGACAAGAAAGAGATAAGGTACTGGTAAGTCACGAGCCACATGGCAAAGTATGGATTAATAGAAATGGGCTAAATATAAGAGTAAGAGCTAGACAATGGTAAATGGCCAAGCAGTTTAAATAATATGAATGTCTGTGTGTTTATTTTGTAAGTGGGTTGTTGGACTAACAGGGCTTGGCAGAGGCTGGAGAGAAGCTCTACAACTACAGTGGTTAATGGGAAAACTTCCAATTGCTCAGAGTACAGAACCTAAACAAGGATGGAGTGAGTGCTCAGTCACAATGGAACATCTCTATCAGACCCAACCCAAGGCAAAGGACCACCACAGTTTAAGGGCAGAGAGATTATAAGATCCAGAGGTCAGGAAGGACTGGAGCAAAAGTGTCATCTAGACTGCAGCAATTGTGAACTCACAGCCGCTGTGCTTGCCTGTCCAAGACCTGCACATGATCAGACCAGCACACATTCTCACATGGAGTGGGAATGGGTTCACACCTACCCCAACTGAGGAACCATGGGCAGTTGAGGACTCCTGAGAGTCATTTTTATTTAAGGGTGTGACTTCTGGTAGGTCCACCATACCCCAGAGGATGACCCCCACACCCAGGACTTGACTAATTAGAATCCATGGGTTAGTAATAATTTCTAAAAGAAGTACCCAAAAGGGGAGGAGGGAGTGAGAGTGGATCTGGCAGAGTTGGGGAGGGAGACTGGGGGTGAACATGATTAAAAATGCATTGTAAAAAAATTTCAAAGATTTTGTAACAATATATTTTTAAAACAAAATAAAAATCTATGATGGCTCCACACGCTGCAAAGATACCAAAAGCCATAGAATCGGACACTATAAGTTGGTGAATTTTATGGCATATTGTTTGTAACTTTATAAAAGTATTTAAATTGTAGTTTTGCTGGTGCTTATTTTGAAGAGAATTTAGATCTTGCATCAATTATTAAGACAAAGTGACAGACACATGTAAACAAAGACCAATGCAGGGGCAAGAGAGGAGCTGCTGATTAAAAGAAAGTTAATGCATTTCGCTTTCTAGTTATTTACTTATTTATTAGGTTCACACTGTAATCCCATCTAAGAAATAATTCAGAAGCCAGATTGCTGTGAAAAGAACATGCTCACCAGGCCTCAAATACAAAGGACCATCTGACTTGATGTCAGAAGGCATGATGGATGCCGGAGGATGAAAAACAAACAAAACTAAAACCCCCCAGAGTGCACTGGGGTGCTTCTCCTGGCAAACATTTCCAGGGGGTTACAAGGATATGTAGTTAACATTTGTTCATCATGTTCCAGGTGACAGATAAGTAAGGTCATGAACTGTCTGACTCACCATCCCAGGAACCCACTCCAGTAATCCTCAAAATATAATGGACTTGATAAAAATCTGTTAAACTTTCAAAGGCAATTAATGATTTAGAGATTGGTTTAGCTCCTGTCTGTGTGTCTGTGTGTCATTAAACTCCAAAGAGCTACTTAGCCATCATCTTATTGAATCCCTCATGCTCCAGTCACGGGAGAGCAGGAAAGGGAGAATATTTGTAAAAGGGGAAATAGTTTAAAGCCTGAGTGAGGCCAACACAAGCCTATGGACCATAGTGAATATTTGGGCCTGATTTTTTTTTTCCAGATGATTCACAAGACTAGCCACTGCTTCCTGTTTTATTTCACCTGGCTGTCAAGACTCCCTCGGGTACAGTAGCTGCTTTATTCTTTTGTACCTGAGCTTGGAAAGTGCGTTTCTCTTTATTGCATATGCTTTTGGTGCATGTCATCTGAAGACAGAAGAGAGATTAGCTAGTAACAGCTTTAGCCCCTGGTGCACTCAAGTGGGTAATATCAACTCTTTTAAGTGTGACCTCTCTTCTGAGAACAAAGCTCTTTGCAAATACTATCCCAGTGAACTCAGAACCCCAGGAGAGGCAAGCAGACAGGCAGTAGTAGTAAACTATTTCATACCTGAGGGAATCAAAGGAAAAGAGGCTCTCCAGCTGAGGTGTGAGGACATTTGAACTCAACCATTGGAAGAAAATGGTCCAAAATAATTTGAAGGTAAGTTTGCTTCCTGCATATGGATGACACCTAACACATTCCACAGAGCCTGGATATGAATGGATAAAAGGAATACAAGACACTCCTAGGAAAGATGGAGGAAAAGCGTTACTATAAATACAAGACTTCAGCCAGAGGTGTCTGGAAGGGTCCAGACTGAACATGACCATGAAAAGAGAGTTCCCGAGAACCAAGAGACAGTGAGACCATGTAACCAAAGGCTGGAGTTATTTAGGAACCAGAGAAACTTAGGGAAGGGAAGGGAAGGGAAGGGAAGAGAAGGGAAGTTCAGGGGCTGGAGAAGTTCAGGGGAAGGGGCAGGGGAAGCACTGAAGAGCCAGGACTCTGTAATTGGTAATGCTGAGAGAGACTGGCAACCAGAATCTACTTTGATATGTTAAATAGGCACCTCAGTTAGCCACTTGCCCTGAGACCTCACAGGGTGTATCCTGCTTAACTCATAGCCTCTCACAAGCTCCAGCATTTTAAATGCCCCCTTCCTTGAGAAGGGCACATTAGAGCAGAGGCCTTCTTGACAGATGATTGCTAATGTGATTTTGGAAATTTTGTCTATCTGTTATTGATGCATTAATAGGATAACTGCCATAGGTGCATTGCAAAAGGCAAGGTCTTCAGAAATTGCCAGGGTAACCATAAAGTGGAGCATGACCAGGCATTTGTAATAGATTTGATAGGGTTTGAAACCAAAAATACACGTATAGTTTTATATATATAGTAGATGTATATACATTTGTTTGTTTATATACAAATTAACAATTATAATATTTAAAAGGCATTCACATACATCTACACACAAATGAGCTCCTAGAGTTTGAATTACAGTTCTTTATTAATTGATCTCCATGTGAGGACAGTTTTGGTTACTGGGGTGGAAAGAAATAAGTAAATAACACAGCTTCTCCCTAAGGAGGTTATGGTTTCAGCCAACAATGGTTTTCCTTGATGAAAACAAGCACTTACCTGATCTTGGTAAGTTGGAAAATCACCTTAGTCCTTGGAGGTAGGTGCCTTAAAATTCAGACGCCTTTCCAGGCAGAAAGAGAGAGGGGGAGAGAGAGAGAGAGAGAGAGAGAGAGAGAGAGAGAGAGAGAGAGAGAGAAAGAAAGAAAGAAAGAAAGAAAGAAAGAAAGAAAGAAAGAAAGAAAGAAAGAAAGAAAGAAAGAAAGAAAGAAAAGTCCAGAAGTGAACTAAATGAGAGTACATTTCATAAGGGCAAGGTAGCCAACCTGGGAAAAGAGCAAAGGTCCAAAGAACTAGCCATCAGTCTTTCTGATTTGTGCTTTTTATTGAAGCTGGGATGGGATCAGAGTGACCAGGGCTTCTGAGTATGACACTCCGGACTCACCATTTCGCGTTCTATCACTGTTGACCTCAGCCTTTGCTCAAGGCCTGTTCTGAGTGGCCCAAGCCTCAGGAGACGTTTGAGATGAAGTAGAGCAAACTGCACTTTCTACCCCAAGTTTGCAGTTCGGCTTGGGGTCAGCTGACAGCTTCCTTTCCATTGGCTAGTCCATCCTAGCTAGGACAAGCCTGGGCTGCTGCGATAGTTCATTTGTAATGAAAAGCAGCTTGAGGCTGGTTTGTTGAAAAGCTGCCTCTGCAATATTGAGGCTGGATTCCACAATCTGCTTCCTCTGTCAGTTCTCACCCCTTCCCTCCCCAGCAGCCATTGCCTAACTCTGGGATCCGGGATAAGTTATTGGACCACTATCTGCCTCCATTCTATTATCCACAACATGAAGGCAAGCATAGTGTTCATCTCCCCAAACTGCACAAGAATGAAACGAGGGAACCTAAGAATGAAGCGAGTGAATGAGGAAAACAGCACATAATGGGCCTGTGGAGCACAAGCGGTGTGTCAATCATCTCTGCTGCTGCTGTTGTCAGTGTGACTTAGTTCATATGAGCACTGTCTGCACATACTTACAGTATGGAAATGGGACCTGCAAGACACTCATCATCCTTAGTTTAGCACCAGCATCTTCTCCCAGGGATATTAGTTTTCCTTCTTTTTTTCAGTCTGTTTATTTGATTTATATATGTTATTGTTGAGGAAGGGGAGGCTGGCACCTACAGGGCACATGTATGCCACATTCACAGAACTTTCGGGAATGTCTCCATTCCCCCTGGGTTTCAGAGACTAACAGCCACATTTTTATCTGCCATGCCACTCTGCTGGCTCCTCCTCCTCCTCCTCTTAGCAAGAGCTCAGGTTTGGGATCTTACAGAAGTGCCAGCAGAGCCTCCTAACCTTTGGGATATGCTGACTCTTGGAAAGTGGAGTGCTGAGTGTCCAACTCTGCCCCATTAGACCACAGGTACTGAACTTCAGAGAGCTGCTGCTGCAGAAGCTCCTTATAAACACAACAGGACTTTATCAATGCTGTTGGAACCAGTGACAATGAAGGAATACAAGGCAGCAAAGTCTGTTTTGTGGCCTCTGGTCCAGCATCAGAGACCCTGGGAAATTGTAGCTTCAGGGGAAACATCATTGACATCTGTGCATTATCTGAATGAGCTTTTATGATGGCAGGAACAGAAAGAATGGGAGGATGTTTCCTTCGAGTATGGCAAGACCAGCATCCTACCCTGCTCTTTAGGTACTACATTTGTGTGAAAATGGTTTCTCAGAGAGATAGGCAGTCGCTGCAGGAGACAATGGCATGCTAATGATTCCCTGGTCTGGGAGAGTTGGAGAGAAGGGCTGACTTCTGCAGAGCCAAAACAATGGTTGTTAAAAAGCACTGTTTCTCCACAACATTATAGTCATTGTGACACAGGTTTTGCTTTTCAGCAGTATTTGGCAGGGAAGAGAGATTGAAGTCATTTCTCAAAGGATTATACTTTAGTACTTTAAAAATCTAATTTTAGGGACCTGGAGAGGTGGCTTAGAGGTCAAGAACACAGTATGTGATGCTCTTACAGAGAACCCAGATTCTGTTCCCAGCACCCACATGGTGGCTTGCAATCATCTGTAACTCCATTTTCAGGGTATCTAAAATGTTCCTCTGACTTTTGCAGGCACCAGGAACACACATGATACACATACATACATGTAAGCAGAATGCCCATACACATATAAATAAATAAATAAATAAATAAATAAATAAATAAATAAATAAATAAACAAATAAACAAATAAATAAATAGCAATTCTAGTTGTAGGGCTGGCAAATTGGCTCAGTGGGTAGAGGCACTTGAAAACAAACCAGAGGCACTTGGTTTTCCCTGGGGTTCATATTGTGAAAGGATAGAATCAACTCCCAGAAGATGTCTTCTGACCTCCATACACATGCTATTCATAATATACTAGTACCCCCCACAATACATGCAAATGCACAAACACACACACAAAAAAATTTTTTAATGCAAAGTATAAAATAGTCATATGGACCATGTTAATTGATGTGTAATTCTCAATACCCAAGAAATGGAGCCAGTCTAAACATCCATCAGCAGATGAAAGGAGAGGAAAATGCACACATACACATGGAATGTCTTTCAGCTGTAAAAATGGAAATGTGAGATTTGCAGGAAAACAGGTAGAAGTAGACATTATTATATTAAATGAGATAAGCCAGACTCAAATGGACAAACATCACATGTTTTCTCTCAGATGCTGATCCTAGACTTTAATTTTTACATATATGTATACTGGGAGATTGGGACATAACACAAAAAAGCAGACAAAGAAATCTCAAGGCAGTGGGGAAGGAACGGAGAGAATAACACAATATCCGTGATATGAAAGCAGAGGAGGATTATGGGTAAAGGAAACCCATGAAAGGGAGACAAGGGGTTGGGGGAAGGATATTGGGGCAGAATTTCGACAAGAACAAAGGATAGATGGGAATGGCATAATGAAACCCATTGCTTTTCATGCTGATTTAAAAGACTCTGTTTAATCATTCAATGTCCCATTACTTAAAACTATAACCATTCATTGAAAAACTGAAGAAGTAACAAATAAATGGCAATGCTTACTCTTTAAATCAAAAGAAAAAATTCCAAAATATCCATACTCTCTAGCAATATTTCGGTAACATTTTCACAGATAGAGAAGTAATAGTAAAATATGCATGGAACCACAAAATAACCCAAATAGAGGAAGCAATCCTGAACAGGAAGGAGTAGGGGATCTAACACTTTGCCATGTCAATAGTATAGCACAGACACATATACCAATGGGAAGGAAGGCATCCCACCCATATTCAGTCAGCTAACTAAGTCTTCAAAAGAGTGCCAAGACTGCCCACATGAACAAAGATTAGCTTTGTCAGTGCATGGTGCTGGGAAAACAGAATAAACACAGGTGAGAACAAGGACTCTTTGTCTTGCTCTTCACATAGACACCAACTGAGATAAATTAACACAGAAGCATAAAAGCTAAACTTACAAAACAACTAGAAAAGAACACTGTGGGGCACTCCTGACTTTGGGAGGAGAGGTGAGATTTTGGATATGGCATCAAAAGCACAGACAACAAAAGCCAAGGTGAATAGGAAGAACTATACCAAACTATAATGTTAACCAAGCAAAAGAACAATAAACAACATGGAAAGGCAACCCACAAAATTGGAGATATGTTTGCAAATCCTTTATCTAACAAAGGACTGATATCCAGAATATATAAGGAACTCATTAAACTAGATAGTAAAAGCAAAAACCGTGCAAGTAACCCAATTATAAATGAGCAAAGAGCCTGAGTAAACATTGTCCTCAGGAAAGAAAACAAAGCCTGGGCATGGTGGACCATGCCTGGAATCTCCTAGCACTTGGGAGGTGGAAGTAGGAGGAACAAGAGTTCAACTACATGGCAACATCAAGGTCAGTCTGAGCTACATGGCATCCTGTCATAAAAGACAAACAAAGATGACTGAGGGGGTGGCTCAGTTAAAGTTCTTGCCTTGCAAACACAAAGACCCATATTTGATCCCTGGAACCCACACAGAATGCCAGATGTGGTGACCAGAACCCACATAGAATGCCAGATGTGATGGCATGCGCTTTAAATTCCAACATTGGAAAGGCAAAGAGGAATGGATCTCTGGGGTTCACTGGCCACTAGTTTCTCCTAACTGGTGAGTTTCAGGCCAATGAGAGACACAAAGAAGGCAGGATAGCTGCACAGCAGGTGCAGCAGGTGCAGTAAATACAATGGATGCACTGGGTGCTGCAGACAGGGCAGGCACAATAGGTGCAGCAGCTACAGCAGGTGTAGGGAAAGATACTCAACACCCTTAGCCATTAGAGAAATGTAAATCAATGCCATAATGAACTACAAAGCATATCTTAGGTTAGTTGTCTTCAAAGTCAAACAGCAACAGTTGAAGTAAGCATGCAACAAAATCAAACACACATTTTGGTGGGGATGTAAATTAGTACCCGCATTATGACAATAATATGTAGTTTCCTCAAAAGTTAAAATAGAACTACTACACGATCCAGCAGCCCCACTTCTGAGTATGTACCCCTCAAAACCAACACTATTCATCTCAAATAGATTTCTGAACTTCTATGTACATTGGGATAATGAATCAATTAATGAAATGCTCATGGATGGATGAATGGTTAAAGAAAATGTGATATGTAGCACAACAGGATACTATTTGACCTTTAAAAATGAGGAACTTCTGCCATTTGTGGCAACCTGAGTGAACCTGGGGATCATTGCACTAAGTGCAATAAGTCAGACAGAGAAAAACAAATGCTTCATCATCTCGCTCACACTGCCATCTTAAAATGGCAGACACAGAAAAAGCAGAGTCATTGCTGGGAATAGTGGGGTGACAAAAGAGGGCATATGGTATAAACTTTCAGTTCTAACCTGTGAGTGCTCTCTAGAATTCAAGCATGCAAGTTGACTGTAGTTCGTAATAATATGTGGATATATGGTGAGTGCTACGAGAGCAGGTCTTAAAGTATAAACAAAAGAGTAAATATATGAGTGATGAGTGTGATAATTAGCTTGAGTAGGCAACATTGTCAAAAACATATGTCAAAACATAATCTCTAACCACATCCTACATATTTGTCCTTATATCCACGGATAGGTGTAGTCTACACCTCTCATCAAGAAAACTTCTTTGTGACAGGAAAAGACCATTGTGGAAAACCACAACCAATCAAAATACTGAGCTATAGAGCCCAGTCCCTATGGATACACCTATGCTACAGCTCCTGCACCTAAGGCTCAGGGATCGCTGCAGAAGAGGCAGAGAGATTGTAAGAGATGGAGAAACAGGGAATTTGCTGTGAGATTCTATCTCCTAGGAATGTCAGAAGCCACTGATAGAGTTTAAACATAACTGCCTAAACATGAGCTGAACAAGAACAACAACAGATGTGATATCATGGATGGGGGGAAAACCCAGGAGGCCTCAACTCTATACAAAGATCTACAGGCAACTACAAAATAGTCTTCTGAAGGGAAGAGCCCATTAATTGGTTATCCAATACTAAATGGTCAGCCCTGAAAAGATTTACATACAAGTAACATTATACAGACTGAGCAGGCTTTATTTATGTGTAAAAAACAAGAGGCCATGGATTTGAAAAAGAACAGAGGGGGGAGACTGGAAGGAGGAAAGGGGAGGGGAAAATAATGCTATTCTATTATCATTTCAAAAGGTAAAAGAAATACTTTAAAAAACATAATGCATATCCCAAAAAATATATTTTTGTCAATGATATCAATCTCAATAATGCCAAAAAGTAGAAAATTATTATTATGTTATTGTAATTTTACCACAACCAATAAAGTCCAGACACTGAATGTGTTAAGTTTTTCTGTAGTTTTCTGAGTGACATTGACATTGAATTTGTAAATGAATTTTTATATTAGAAAAGCACCTGCTGTCACAACACAAGCATAGCACTCTAGATAAGTCGGTGACGAAGTTGTATATCACCAAATGGTTTAGACTATGAATTACTATATGTACTATAATTTTGTTTATTAGTGTCTATTAACTACACTATGATATTTTTTCCAAAGAAATTCTAAGTTATAAATGGCTGCTATGTGGTAGAATTGTAAATTGTCTCTAATTTTCTGATTTATTTGTTTATACTGTCATGATTTTTTTCAAATATTGCCAATGCACAGCCTAAGCCAAAGGAGTATTTCGAGTAAGATGACGGAATGCATCTATGTTCTGCCTCTTACACCTGCTCCTCCAGATAGCACCCCACAGCATCTGTGTACATGCTAAATGGGGACTATGTATTATTTCAGACAATGTGATCATCTTTTCACTTTTCTTTATCAACAGCTAGGTTTCATTTTAATCAGCATTCTTCAGTGTTTTGCTCGAGTCATGCTTACCAAAGCCACAAAGTCAAGGTGGACCTTCGATAAAACTGTTCAAGGCAACATTTGTTTCCATACTCAAGCTGACTCAATCTGCTTGGTTAAACTTTCTCACCCCTGCCAGCTCCCACCTTCTTCTCTCCATTCCCAGAGCATACGGTCTACATCGTCCATCTCACTTAAGTCAGCAAAACCTGCCTGAGAAGAGGTAGCTGCTGGAGATAACACGCCACAGACTCCCTGTGTCAGTGTAATTATTGGCAGGAATGGCTGACTTTATCAAAAACATAGTGTGCCGTTCTCCTAGAGAGGCGTCTTTAATCTTGAGAAAGCATTGCTCCCATTGTGCAAAATTACAAGGTTAATGTGGTCACCTTGAACGCAAAGTTGAATGCTACACAGTTTCAAATATTGTGAATTTCAAGGCCACCTACCTTTTAAATCGGGGTTGTAAATAGATGAGACTGGCAAAGCCAAAAGTATAAAGACCTAATTGATAGCACAGGCTAGATGAGTCCAATCTGCCCATGACCTATTGTTGTGCACCAGGCACCTGTCTAAAAATAAACAGCAAAGACGTTAAGTGGACGAAGTTCTTTCATGTAGAGCCCATATCATCCAGGTGCTGAGATCCCAGAAATTATCAAAAGGCTGATGATTTTCACACAGTAAAGAGAAATTAGAATTCAAATATTTATTAAGTAGCCTTGAGTAAGTCACTCACCCAGAGTCAAGTTCCCTGGACTGGGAATAGGACCCAGCACCAAACACTGCTGAAGCCACAAGAAGACAGCCATAAACACAACCCATCACCTGTCCATGCTCTGTAAAGGTAACTTTTGCTCGCTCTGGGCCCCATCAAGTGTCTGAAGGCCTTTTCAGAATTTTAGAAGCCAGTGCCAGCAGCAGAGCCCCACCCTGTCCACTGACTGCTGATTTCTCAGCTTCCCCTGGGTACATTCTGAACTTCTAAGCTCAACTTGCAAATTTCTTGGGGAAGAGTGTTCAAACTGGTCATAAATAGCTTTTTGTACTTCACACTAAGAGGGTATACAAATTAGAAAAACATGTTTGCATCAAGATTCAGTGCATGGTCCTTGCTCACTCACATCCCTCCTCCACCCAGAGGATCTGGAAACACTCTGGAGGAAGGCACGGTTAGCACAGGAAACGCTGGCTTGTGTGTGTGAGCTGCAAGTAGCTCCGGTAATCACGTCCCCTCTCTTTGCCACCAAGCTTATCTCTATCTTTGGCTGCTTTGCCATCTGTTCTGGTAAACCTTTTGGAAGGAGACAGATACAAAGCTCTTGCTCTGAGGCTTTCAACTGGTTCCTCATAAAGACAGAAAACCTTCATCTGAGCTTAGAGGATGTGAGTATACAAATGCCACACCCTACCCCAAAAGACAAGTTGCACATACACACACACACACATATGTAACACACACACACACACAACTCATGACACACATATACACACACAACTCATGACACACACACAACTCATCACACACACACACACACACACACACACACACACAAAACTCATGAGCACCACTGAGTCTTCCCTCTTAATAACTCCCATGTTTTGTTGTTGCTTATTTTTTGTTTCTTTGTTCATGTGTTTTTTTTTTTTATTTAGTTTTTTCTTTGAAACTTCTTTTTTTTTTTTTGGTTTTTCAAGACAGGGTTTCTCTGTGTAGCTTTGTGCCTTTCCTGGAACTCTCTTGGTAGACCAGGCTGGCCTCACACTCACAGAGATCCGCCTGCCTCTGCCTCCCAAGTGCTGGGATTACAGGCGTGCGCCACCACTGCCGGCTTGAAACTTCTTGATAAGAGTGACTCCCTCCCCCTGGTATTCTAATTCTTCCTGTTGGAGTATGGGCAATGTGGAAACTTGAGTCAGCCCTGTGATTTAAGAGCTGTCATGTTGGAGAAATATAGAATGCATGACCACCCCCAAAGCTCCCAGAATACATTCTTTCTTGAGCGCAACCAGAAAGTAAAATTCTGGTTTAGGGAGACTCTTCCATATTATGAGGTCTAATACATTGTGCTGGAGGTAAACAGTTAGGTACACCTGACCTGCAAAACCAGTTCCATGATCACAAAACTGGTGGCCAGAGCCTGGCTTCCTCCAGCTGTCACTTAGAAAGCTGAGAAGACACAGGCAGGTGAGCACTCTGAGGGAAAGGCAACAGTACAGATCCCATGTCTCCTTCCGATTCGTACAAGTTCGTTTTGACGCCACAACTTTACTTTCAATTTTAAAGCAAGTTGCTTATGATTTCTTTTAGGAAGCCATTGTCTCACATCATTCAACAACTGTGTAGGCAATACATGCCTGCTTCAGAGAACACGGGTTCAAAAGACATGGTCTAAGAGCTTACAGTGACTGTTGAAGCTTTCCTTTCAAGGCCTTTATGGGGGTGAGAGAGAAGGGGGAGGGGGAGGAGAGAAGGAGTAGGAGAGAGTTAAGGAGAAAAGAGAGGAGAGGATACTCATGAGCATGTTGTGCCTAACCTTGACCTAGATTTTTCAGCAAGCACTCTATTTTCTCTTCAATTTGAAAACATCAGCCCAGATGTGATAATTTGTATATGACATACTCTCCAAATTTTAATTTATAAAGTTATTTTTAATAAAAAGATTCAACCTCTTTGAATGGTAAAAGTGAAATGTATCACTTTAGCAAAAAAAAAAAATTAAAATGTCAGTCAGCAAACTGCAAGCCTTGAGAAAGAACTCTAATTGCTATCTGCCTTCAAGTGTGATTATTAATATCTACCAGGTATGTTTTCTGAAATGAGAAACCAAATGTGTGTTTTATATCATATTGACTGTTTTTACCTGAACACTGTTGCTTTTTGTTTTTCAGCTTAGCTTAATTTCTCTCCTTACTGTCTACGGATAAAGCTACACACAATTGAGTTCTGGGTTAGATTTTCTCCTAGTGGAGAGATAATACTCAACTAAATCCATTTTTCTAACATATTATTGTCCTTGCTATTTTTTCTGCCATTTACAAATGGCTAATATCTCAATCTCTCTCTCTCAATCTCTCTCTCTCTCTCTCTCTCTCTCTCTCTCTCTCTCTCTCTCTCTCTCTCTCTCTCCTTTCATTCCTCTTTTATTCACCTCTCCTCTCTTGGAATGTAGTCTCTGTGTTATTACTGCTCATATTTTCTTCTTATTTAAACTTATTTTTGTATGACCCCCCCAATGCCGAAATTGAAACGGAAAAACAATTTTTGTGTCCCTTCGGTCCCTTCCTCCTTCCTTCCTCTGCTTGATGTGATTGGGAATTTGAGAAGTCGATTTTATAATTATCACTCTATTAATCGTGCACACATTAAGGTTATGGGCTTCTCTGACATACTTGTCATATTCCATGCCCACCTTTCTGAAAGTTACGTGTGTCTGAGAACTCATTTCCTTGCTCAAACATACTGTCACTTTTCCCCCGTATCTGTGTTGTGAGGTCTCCCACATGGATCAAGTGATGGAGATGCAGTCTCATGTTCCTGACGCTGGTGCAGCACACACTCTGCCTCGGTCCCTGGTGAGCCCTTTCAGCTAGTGTCTGACATTCACGAAAACATTACTTTTTCTTTCTGGGTCTGTCAGCAACAGTCTCTCCTTCTGGTGCTCAATTAGGAATTTAAGTGTGAGCTGCTTGTCTCCTCCCATGTGAGCTGCTCATGTCTGCCCATGTGACCTGCTCCGGTCCACCCACATGATTCAACTTCTACTTTCCTTCTTTTTCCTGTTTCCATCTTTCTCTCCCTTGATTTCAGGAAAATTCTTTCTGCTACTTCAGAAGTTTTATGTTTTCGGGTTATAGTGTCTTCATTCCATACATCGTGGTTTTCATTTGATTGCTTGTGTTTTACATCTCTACATATGCAACTCTGATTTTAGAACTTCATAACCAGTTATTTTGGGTCATGTATGCAAATTCCAAGATATCCAGAGAATCCAGTCAAAGCCATGAGATACTTTGCCGGTGTTTCTTGAGGGGAAGCTATTTTGAGGGAAGCAGTTGCTTGTATTCTTTTGAGAAGTTTTGTGTACCACTCTGAAGCACCAAAGATGCTACATTCTAACCAGTGTTTACTCACAAACATGCAAATTTCATACAGCTTAGCTTAAGAGAATCCTTATCTTTTTTAAGACTTGTAACCTGCTTGTTTTCAGAAGCTAATTATGACTTCCCAATTTGGCTTAAAGCTCTTGTTATAGTGTCAGGTTAATAATTCTTCAAGGCTGTACTTTGCTTTCCAAAATATCTATGCAATATTATTTCGTCAGTGCTGACTCCTGTTTGTGAGGAAGAAATGAGACATAAAGGTAATCCTACGGTAAATTTTGTCTGTGATATTCTATATTCCATTGTGGGTGTGAAGTGAGGAACTCTGCCTACGTGATACTTTTTTTTTTCCATTTCTCTCTTCAGTAAAAATCATCAGGCAGTGTGTGCATTAATAATTCATATGGTTGACAACTAAAAATCCACAATGTCCAGTTAAATTTGAAAATGACCATTTGAAAATATTTGTATGCCCAATATCATATTTATGACAAACATACGCTAAAGGAATATTGATTATCTACCTAAAAGTCAGCTTTCTTGGGGAATACTGTGTGTTATATCATAACCCTGTGGTCCAATCCTGTTATAAAATTTAATTTTTCTCAGTATAACCAATCACCCAGTGTAAATTAACTGATGATGGCATGTAAGTCAGTATTCAATTCACAGCCATAAAGAAATTCAACTGGTGATGTCATATCTTGCCAAGTAGGCGGTGTTTGCCCCCAGCCCTTGCTTCCCTGAGATTTTGGATGCTAGACACATTCTAGCACGTTCTCCCTCCCTGTTCACCAGGGAAATCTCTGTACAGAATGAATTGTGTAGGACACTTCTGTCCCTCTCTCCAGTCTAAGCCATCAGCACACATTTGCAAATTTTCCAGATGATGAAGAAAGTCTCAGGTACCTTTTTCTGATTTGCAGGTTTCATGTTGCTTATTTCAGATGGAGAATATAGGTATATTCAATGTTCATAATATAATCATCCTGCTCTCATGTGGACAGGGAAAATAATTGTCTTGGTCTGAAACAAATGAAATTTTGCTCATGACCAGAAGTTGCACTGTGATCTTTAATAGTCAAATAAGCCTAACTGTGGTCCTTATAAGATGGTATTATGAATGGACTATTCCGGGTATAACAACAGAAACACTTTAGAAAAAGGGAATCCTATGAGAAAAGCCATTTGAGGCCACTTTAACATGGGAGGCTAAGTTGGATTTGCTTAATGAAGATCTTAAAATAGAACCCTAGGGACACAAAACCATAACTTCAGCAATTGCAATAAAGCAGCTTCATAATGGCCCCTTTCTCTTTCCCAGTCTCTCTTCTCCACGAGGACACATGACAACAGAGCAGCATTCTCCAGAGTTAAGTCAGACTCCCTGCTCATTGTTTTGATTACATGCTCATTTGTGATGCACAGCCTACTTGTATTTATATCATAAGGATTATGAGAAATGCATTTTCTGGATAATTCAGTCTTTTCACACATTTATATTTCATGTTAGAAAAATCAAATCTTGACCTGAATATTTCAGATTCATTCTTTGTGCTTTTCAGCAAATATTTCACTCAGCCACCTGACCAAAGCAAAGAAGATTTAATACAGTAAAAAAATTTGAGTTTTGTATTTTTAGTTCAAAAGGAATGTTGTTAATATCCTAACATTTCTGTAGTAAAAGACATTACTTTTCTTTACTTTGTGTGTGAGAGATACAAAATTTGAAATATATATTTACATGCACACATTGTATACACATATGTTACAAAGACAACCTGAAAATTATCTTGAAGCCCAGGTCTGTAGAATAAGCATTGTCATTTTAGGATAAACATATAAGAATATGTCTATTCATAGAGAAAATGTAAATGTGAATGTACATGAGCACAAAAAGAAAATAGTTGGTTTAAAGCAGTGTATGTTGCTGAAAAGCCACCTTATAAAGAAGGTACTGCCATTATGCTCGATGAGGAGACGAAGAAGCTGAGAGTCACCTTGCCCAAGTTGGCATGCGTGTTGGGAAGTAGTGAATCTAGAATTTAACATAAAGCGTATAATTTCACAACCCACAATACAGAAGACACTGCTTTAGAACAGACATTCTGCGCTGTACAATGGCCTAACCAACCAGTTTCTCATGGGCATCCTCTGGGATGGTTAAGTGGGTTTATCAACTGGTGTCTTGCTAGACACAGGAGATTAGCTAGTGTATCTGTGAGTGAGTTTCCAGATAGTTAGAACAGGAAAGCTCTGATCCCATCGATGTTTGACTCCATTTTTGGTAGGAACATTGAAACACTGTTAGGAGGTTGTAGGGCTGAAGAACTTAGAGCCTGTTGAAGGAAGTGAGTCCCTGCGCTTGTGCTTTGGAGGAATCAGTCTTGGCCCTTGGCCCTTCCTGTTGTCCATGCCCTGCTTTCTGGCCACCGAAAGCAATTCTGTTCTTCATGCCGTTCATCGTGATGTTCACATTCTTGACCTCACTATATGCCCAGAAGGAGTAGAGTCGGTCAGCCATAACATCCGAGACTTCTAAAACATAAACCATGATGAATTTTTCCTTGTGTAAAATAGTTTTTCTCATATTTGCCACAAGATAAAAATTGAGCCACATACCCTCTCACAATAGTACACAAAACATATGTATTCTCTCCAGGATTCAAAGTGAATCTGTCCCTACATTATACTTTAACTTACAATTCCACTTTTTTCCCCATAAATACAATGATTCTCAAGTTTTCTTATGCCTCACATAATTTTTGTGTGTGCTTACCTCTTTCATATGACTGAGAGCAATATTTGGATGTCGAATTTAATGTTTAACACACATTTCCAGTATATACTTTTTAAGATTAAATTGGGCTGTTCACTTACAAGCATGGATGAAAATAACTTTTCTTCATTCTTGTTCCATTTAGAAAAGTCATTCTTCAAATGTATCACCAGACAATTTAAAAGAAAAAATAACCTCTTTCCATAGTGTATCATTACCACCATGCAACTTCCACAAAATCCAATTTTTCAGAAAGCTACGCCATCCAGTTTGTGAATTGATGGTTCTCTTTAAAACGCTGCTGCAGGGTCACTTTGCTTCGTTGTGGCCAGCAGGCGGAGCTCACATACAGATGACAAAGATCTCCCTGGTCACATAAGTCCTGGGAGGATGTGACATGTCCATTTTGTTCTAACGATATTTAACGGTTTGCCTGATAATCACCAGGATTCGGGTGCATTGTGATTCTTTGTCAAAGCTTTGGGAAAGGCACCTAAGCAATGACCATACATCTTTAGGACAAGTCATGTGCCATGAGAGGGGAACCCTAACACCATTCATGTGAGTCTCTCTGCATCTGGTCTCCAGTCGTGCCGTTAAGGTTTTCTTTACACCTTCTCCCTGTGTTCTTTGTCTCTGGAGGGTGCCACATGTCAAAACACTGTCTTGGGCTCTTTTATCCCCATATTTCATTTCTCTTCAAGTACCATGTGTTCTTATTGGTAAAGCTACTACAATAGAATTCAAGCCTCATGCCAGTGATGTTTTCTCTGTTTTCCTTGCTACAGCCCAGGTTTTTTGTTTGTTTGTTTGTTTGTTTGTTTTTGTTTTTAATGTTTCTATAAATGGAACTACCTGGTACTATTGTACTGTCTTGTGTCCAGTAGAAGAAAAGTTCTAACTCATGTTTAGTTATTCACCAACATTTCAAAGACAGGTTCATATTGAAAGATAGGAAAAAAATGACAACACAAATACAAAAATGTTTGTACATAGAAAAAAGTTTAAAATTTTTATAGCAAATATGAACCATTAAGGCAGCTCCTTAAGACTTCACACAGTTTGTTAAAAATAATAAAAGTCAAACTGGAGGTGGTAGCACATGTCTTTAATTCCAGCACTTGGCAAGCAGAGACAAGTGGATCCCGAAGTTCAAGAAAAGTCTGGGCTACAGAGTGAGTTCCCGGACATCTAGGGTTACCCAGAGAAACACTGCCTCATAAAACCAAAAATAAATTCATAAATAAGATAAAATTTAAATTAAATTAAAAATTTAAAAAGTCTAACAGTAAAAATGACCAAAGAGCAGGAATGGAATTTATAGAGTCACAATTATGGATATAGTTTAATAAAATATTTGATTTAAATGATTATAAAGTAAATAAAAATTAAAATGACCCCTGTCTGAATTTAGAAAGAGTGGTTTAGTGTTGGCAGTGATGGTAGGGGGACAGCAAGGGTCACAGTATAGCCACACACATGACAGTACTATTTGCCCACACTGGGAACAAAATTTACAATAGGCAGCAATAATACTTGCTTTGACCTAGAATACTTCTCTGGAAGTTATTCAAAGTATAGTGTAAGGGTCCATACATATAAAAAGTCCATTCTTGCATTATTTAGCCGAGTAAAAATCTACACAATATAAGCAGCCAACAGTGCAGCATAAATGAAATACGGTATTTTATTCTATATAAATAAGAAAAATAAAGGCTGCTCATCTTACTTTTGATGTTTGTTTTCTCCAACTACAGGGCAACCTAACTTGAACATTGTTTTCCTCTTTCCTTCTTTCTTTCTTTCTTTCTTTCTTTCTTTCTTTCTTTCTTTCTTTCTTTCTTTCTTTCTGTTTTGTTTGTTTGGTTTTGCAAGACAGGGTTTCTCTGCGTTGCTTTGCGCCTTTCCTGGATCTGGCTTTGGAGACCAGGCTGGCCTTGAACTCACAGAGATCCGCCTACATCTGCCTCCCAAGTGCTGGGATTAAAGGCGTGCACCACCACCGCCTGACGGTTGTCCTCTTTCTTAGCATGAGAAACCACCATTCTAAGTGAGGTCAGTCAGAACTAGAAAAACAGAGGTTGCATGTTTTCTCTCATTTATGAACGTTAGCTTTGAATCTTCAAATATGTGTGCTTCATTTGTAGTACCAAGAAGTCAAAAAATCACTAAGGGTCCATGGGAAGGCTTTCAAGAAAGGGAGATATAAGTCACTGGTATAAAGGTTTAAAAGGGAACAGAAATGGTTAAGTGGAGGTGGGCAGGGGAGGGTAGAGGAGGGATAAGTACCACTAAAGACCTTTGGAAAAAGTCATATGGAGGGGTTAAGTGGAAGTCAAGTCTCTTATTCGTGGAGCCTCCTAGGCTGTCGGCTGGGTCGAGATGAAGCTGAATATCTCCTTCCCTGCCACCAGCTGTCAGAAACTCATTGAAGTGGACGATGAACCCAAGCTTTGTACGTTCTACGAGAAGCGTGCATGGCCACGGAAGTGGCTGCTGATGCGCTGGGTGAAGAGTGGAAGGGTTATGTGGTCTGAATCAATGGCGAGAACGATAAGCAAGGTTTTCCCATGAAACAAGGCATGTTGTTTCATGGCAGAGTGCGCCTGCTATTGAGTAAGGGGCACTCTTGTTATAGACCAAGGAGAACTGGAAAGAGGAAGCGCACGTCTGTTCAAGGATGCATCGTGAATGCCAATCTCAGTGTTCTCAACTTGGTTATTGTAAAGAAGGGAGAGAAGGCTAATCCTGGACTGACAGATACTACTGTGCCTCGTCGGTTGGGACCTAAAAGAGCTAGCAGAACCCGAAAGCTTTTTAATCTCTCTAAAGAAGATGATGTCCGCCAATACGTATGGTCAGAAAGCCGTTAAAGAAAGAAGGTAAGAAGCCCAGGACCAAAGCACCCAAGATTCAGCGTCTTGTTACCCCATGTGTCCTGTGACACAAATGCCGCCATCCTACTGCTCTGAAAAACAACACACAAAGGAAAACAAGGAGGAGGCTACAGAACATGCTAAACGTTTGCCCAAGAGAATGAAGGAAGCCAAAGAAGAGCGCCAGGAACAGATCGCCAAGAGACGTAGGCTGTCCTCTCTGAGAGCTTCTACTTCTAAGTCTGAGTCCAGTCAAAAATAAGTCTTGAGGTTGGGGATTTAGCTCAGTGGTAGAGTGCTTGCCTAGCAAGCACAAGGTCCAGGGTTCGATCCTCAGCTCCACAAAATAAAAACAAACAAACTAAAAACAAGTCTTTAAGGGTAATAAATAAATGATCATACCTTAAAAAAAGGAAGAAAGAAAGGAAGAAAGGAAGGAAGAAAAAGTTATATGGAAACCTAGTGCCGTAGAAGCTCCCATATGTGTGTGTATACTGTGTGTGTGTGTGTGTGTGTGTGTGTGTGTGTATAAAAAGTTAAAATTGAGTTACCCTATAGCTGTGCAACAATGCCCCTAGACACCAGAGGCTAACACATAAAAATCCCAGAGCCAGGAATGGGTTGCTTTCTTTTGGATTTATTGACCAATGAGTTCCCATAGATCCTGAATAGAATAGCATAGACTATTGCCAATGCTCTTGATCACCATCCAGAACTTGACAGTAAGATTGTATTAGTTGAGACATCACATACTTGAGTCACAGAAGATGGAGAATTCAAAGTGATGCTGACCCCAAAGCTTCCTTCCTACTGTTGTTTTCCATAGTGCTGGAGGTTGTATAACAGCTACCAGAGGAGAAAAGTCACAGCTACCTTACCATGCTGTGAACACTGTGAGCAACAAAATGACTGACTTGGCAAGATTTGCCCACTGGTGCAGCAGTGGCACAAACATGGAATAATCAACCACTTTCTGATTGATTTAAGTCCCATTTCACAAGATGACAGCCACACCTGGTACCAATTACCAGTATGAATTTATAGGTAGACAGGCCATAGGCCTAAGGGAGAACCTATTACTATTATTTTGTTAAATGGACATAGTATTAAACCGATTCCTAGTAACTTATCATTATACACATAGATTAATGCATCTCACAACAATTAACTGAGAATCATCTTTTTGCAGTAACTAATGCAAAGACTCACAAGTTGCCAAGACACAGACAATCAGAGGCAACAGCATACTTCATTCTAAACAGAATATATATACCTCATGCCCTCCTCCTAGCACTCAGGGATCATGGTGGAAGAGGGGATGGAAAATGTGTAAGAGCCTGTGGTGGTAGATGATTGAAATGCAACAGTCCCTTCTGGACACAGCAGGGCAGCTGCACATATGAACTCACAGTGGTCGTGACAGCATGCACAAGACCTGTGCAAGACCTACACAAGCCCTAGTGAGACCAAATTCTAGCATGGAGAGGGAGTTTGTTTTGAAATCCATCCCTTGAGAGACAGGTAGTTTTCCCTTAGAGTCCAGCCCCCAGTAAGTCAACTCCACTCCAATGGAAGCCACACATCCAAGAATACTTGGGCAGCACAAACAAACGGGTCTTGATAGATTAAAGAGGGGCACAAAGTTTAATGAATGGGCAAGAGGGGTTCTATCTAGGAAGAGTTAAGAAAGGGGTGAATAGATTCAAAATTCATGTTACAGAATTCTCTAAAAACAAGTGGAAAGACAGGGAAATTATGGTGAGTTGAGGAGGGAAAGGAATCCCTCACTCTGGACTCTGGCTGAATTATCTCATCAGCTGATACACGACATTCACCACACTTTATGTGGAAGCTGCAGACATTGAGGAAAAAATCTTTTTATATAGAGATATGTTGTTAAAATAGTAACGAATGAAGCCTAAGGCCTAAATGAATGGCCTGGGGGGGGGGGTCTCATTCATCTCCCACCCATTTTCTGAGAATCTTACAAACAGCAGTAAACATATCCCACATTTCTGCTAAAAAAAAAAAAAAAAAGAAAGAAATTGAATTACAACAATAATTTTCGAACTATGGACTTGAAAAATTACTGATTGAGTGTTTATAGTCAGGTGCATTTATCTCCCCCCTCCCCACACACACACACCAGCAACCATTTCTCACTGCTGTGGGATATTCTGTACGTCAAATGTGTTGCTCTGATTGGTTAAAATTAATAAAGTGCTGATTGGCCAGTAGCCAGGCAGGAAGTATAGGAGGGACAAGCAGAGAGGAGAATTTGAGGAACAAGAAGGCTGGGGGAGAGACACTGCCAGCCACCGCCATGACAAGGAGGATGTAAGGTACTGGTAAGCCACAAGCCACGTGGCAAAGTATAGATTAATAGAAATGGGCTAAATATAAGAGTAAGAGCTAGACAATGGTAGGCCTGAGCTAAAGGCCAAACAGTTTAAATAATATAAATGTCTGTATGTTTATTTTATAAGTGGGTTGTTGGAATAACAGGGCTTGGCAGGGGCTGGAGAGAAGGTCACCAGCTACATCTCACCATTTTGCCACCTTAGATCATCACAGAACTTTCTAAATTTTCTTGAAAATTGAATCAAATCATCTTATCTTATTTTCTTTTCTTTGACAATGATTTTTTTGAGATTGAAACATGATGATGCATATATCAATAGTTTGTTATTGTTGAGAAATATTACCTTGAAGATACACAGAAACTAATTTTATAAGCTGATGGTAGAAGTTTTAGTTGTTTTTAATTACTGTAAAATAAAACTGGCTCTGGTTACATTTGCACAAAAACTTCTCAGTGAATATATGTTGTAATTATTTTTGAGCAAACACTTCCAAGGTGAAATTTCTAAGCAGTTTTGTATATGAATATATACTATCATTAAAAATGACAAACATTTTTCTGATGATGTTATAACACTCCTAGACACAATGAGTAGCAACTTCAGTTCTCCCTTCTTGCCAGCATTTGATGTTGCCAGGCTCTTTAGGCCTTCCTACTGTTAAGGTGTGGGGTCACTTCCACTGTGTTCCACCAACATGAGTTGAAGCATCATTGCTTGTTACTTGGACCATCTGTGTCTCCCTTTTTGTGAAATCTGTTCAAACTATTTTCCCATTTTGTCCGGGGTGTTCAAAAACTTATTATTGACTTCATAAGAGTTAGTTAAAATGTGCTACCAAAGAGTCTTTTGTCAGACATATGTATTGTGAGTGTTTTCCCCAGCTTGTGACTTGACTGTTCATTTGCTTAAGTGTATCTTGAAGAGCACACTGTCACTTTAGTAGAATGCCATGTACCATTATTTTCCTTTTAAGATTTGTAGTTTGTGCATCATATTTAAGAACTATTTTCCTCCCATGAGAGAAAATGCTCTTATGCTTGCTTTTGAAGTTCCCAAACTTTCAGCTTTCACGCATATATGAATGTTCTCTTTCTAGTTAATTTCGTATGTGTTGTCAGGTAATTTGGAGATTAATCTTTTTATAGTGTGCCTAATTGTTCTGCCATCATTCACTGAAAAGGCTAATTCAGTTTTCTGTGAGTTCCCTGGAAATATTTTCTGAAAGTCAACCAACTCCAAATGCAAAAGTCTATGTCCTGACTTTTCACTTGCTCCCCTTGACCTGTATGTCTATCTTTATGCCAAGAGTCTTCAACTGAAAATGTTTTGCCTTCTGCGTCCAGATGCATTGTTGGATACTAAAACCACCTGCTGCCTAGGCTTCCTCAAGTTGGAAGGCAGTTCTCTTGAACCTCAGCTGTCATTGCAACTAGCAAGAAATACGAGAAAGCTGACTTCTTCACAATTTCTTCATGTATAACATAGGTGGGTTGGTACAGACTTCTGAGTACCAATCGAATGATTTGGTTGGATGATAATGTGAAGTTCTTGGGAAGACAAATAGGAAGACAGAAGTTAACTGTAGTTGATGTTGGTCCCTTTAGGCTCTGCTCCAATAGCCAAAAAGGGATATTTTAAAGTGTGTTTGCCATTGGGATTTTTCACCTGAATTTTGCATTCCTTGTAATCTTATTTGCACTTTGATTCTGCCACTCAGTTATGTGATAGCTCTTTGGTAAATCACATAATTCCTCTGGATCTCAATTTCTTTTTCTAAAAAGTAGTATCACTAGTTTTTCTCTGTAGTTACTCAAGGTAACTATTAGGTCATTGGAAAGGCATAATTTTCATAATTTCATGCTACATAGGTCTTCATTGGATCATGGTGTTCATATCTATAGTTCTCCATAAATAATAATGCTAATATAAAAGAATGAATATTGAATGCTGTTGTCAGGTAGATATAGAAACCCTAGATCATAGGTATTGGAAGAACAAATGTGTTATGATGAGCACAAGAAATAAAAGACAGAATAAAACAAACCACAGAAATATGACTGCTGTGTGGGAAGAGTGAGCATATTAGTTGCTCACTATGGGACGTACAGTACTAGGATGGAGCAGGGAATACTGCTGGAGGGGAGAGCAGATTGCTGTAATCTGCTCTCATCATTGTGTTTATGGGACAGTCTGTCATCTTATAGATAAGAGCGCCCCACCACTGAAAAAGTTCCAGGCAAGGCCAGTCGTCATTAACAATGGTGCTTGGTGAAAGATTCTATGCTGGCTCCTGAGCTCTCGGTGAGGGGCTATAAAATCTATTCTAACTCCACAATGTCATGATTCTATGAAAAGCTTGAAGAACTCTAGAATCTTTGTAAGCTTCCATCATAGACCAACTCTCACAGTTTCTGAAACCAAAATGTCCTATGATTCTGTGACTCTATGACTGCCTGTCTTCCATCACAAATTTAGATATCAAAATAAAAGAAGCATCAATTTTCACTTCTTTTGGCATCTCTATTAGAAGAGTTTTCTAGTTCCACTAGTTCTATCTCCCACCAGCCTGCCTCCTCCAGAATAATGCAAATCAAAAGATTAAAATGTCTTAAAAGAAAGATGCGCATTTTCTTGTCTTCCACACTGAATTAGCTACTTCCCACAGAACCCAAGGCTATAGCAAAATCAGGCCATTGTTAGAAGAGATCAGGATGTTAACAGGAACATTAAAACATAAGAATCACAGCATCATGCTGAATACTACTTAGTGGCTTGGTGCATATTAATATCATCCAATATATCAACTTCAAATAAGCTTGTCACTGGTAAGGTCCACTTATATTGTGTTTTATCATCGATTTTGTATTTTCAATGGTATTTTATTAATATAACTCCAAATATTCAATAACAATTTTGTGCCATGTTGCAGTCATCAATGGCTTTAAAAGTGAATGGTTTGTGTTTCTGACTAGTATGAGAGACAAGGTTCTAAAGAATTTCAGTAAATGCAGAACTTAACTGACATGTAATAATGAGGCTTATTGTGTAATAGGATACATTGGCTGGATTGTGGACCCAAAACTCTACCCCTCATTATCTGTACACATTTTGCCAAGTGACTTTTGAGTTTCTACTATTAATATGGAATTATTTTCCATTCCCTGTGCCTTGCTTTGACCTCTAAGTGGAAATAACAGCAAGACACTTCTGAATCTACACCATGCAAAGTGTTTGCTATCTCATGGCCCCTGCTATACCATGTGACAGGCCCAATCTCATCCACTAGAAGAGACAAACCAACAATCTTCAACATGTGAGTACAACAAGATCAACATAGACTTCTTCCATCAATTTCATGCCTGAATCCATATGCATAATACATAAAGGATGGCTTCAAATAAAATCATACTTGTTTTTAGAGTCTCAAAAACCAGTTTTGGGGACTGAGTGATGATGGTTCAGTGAGGAAATACCTGCTGCACCACATGAGGACCTGGGTTCTATCTTCCAAAGCCCACATAACAAACTGGATGTGGTGGTGGTGCACATATGTATTCCCAAGGCTAGAGAGATGGAGTCATGCTACTCAGTAAGTTTCAGGCCAATGAGTGACCTTCTCTCAAAACTGAGCTGTATGACAACTGAAGAAAAACATTCAATGTTGTTCTCTGGCTCTATACTACACATGTGTATACATGTGCACAGGCATGGATATGGACTCAATTTTAACCAAAACACATTTAGGTAATAAATCTGTGATCAACAAATATGTTTGTGAGCATATTTATAACACATACATGCTTTATCACTCACACAGTTGAGGTCAGGCTGTGACCTGCTCTGAACCACACTGTGAAGAACAGAGGCCTTCAGGTTGTCCCTTTCCTCGATGACTCCATTTTACAATGTTAATCCCACTGTGAGTACAAATCCAGAGGGAGAATAAACACTATTACATGCTCTATACCACACAGAAGGAACAGCTTCATAAATAATTCTTTCCCCTATAAACTTATCAAAATAGACTTGGACAAATGGGCATATTAAAATGTCAGAAAAAATAAAGAAGCCGGAGAACTCTCCAAAACCACCATTCTGGGGACAGGTAAGACACCCTCCCCTAAACTTCCAAAATAAGAGGACACCCAACACTATAGTAACTCCCACTGACTGATATTTTGACTATCTGGTGTGTGCCTCAAAGAACTGACAAGAAGAGAATGCCCAATTCTCCCCAGGGTTTCAGCTCAGCTTGTTCTCCACTGCTGATGCAGCCTACTCAAATTGCCATCCATTTGTCTGCCCAGACCTAGTTCTGCGCTTGCTTTTATGTTCCTGATGTCCTGAGCCATGCTTCTATGACCCCCAAGGTCTGTACCATCATCTCTATGATTCAACTCAACCCCAAGGTCCAGCTCAAATCCAAGACCCTGTATCATGACTCTGCAATGACTCTAGCAACTTCCCAACTTGATGCATTCATAATCTTACCTAACTGATTCCCCGATGCTCAACATCTGGATCAGCTCTTTGTCCTACCTCCAGGAAGGCATCTTGGATCTTCCTGAACCCTGCTGTTTCCCCTTTAACCCTATTGTACAAAGAGATAAAATTACCCTGTGATATGTAATGTATGATTTGAGAGTTATCATTAGCTGCAAAGACTGACAGAGAAGAACTTGTGTTTACCAATGGCCAGCTATCAAGGGAAATCAGGATTACCTGAAAAATTGTAGCCCAGAAAACTAACATAGCTTGCGAATTTAATGTAATTCAGTAAATTCTGACAAATTAGGAAAACCCTACCATGTCCATACATGTCTCTAGCATGGCATTTACACCTTCTTTTGAAATTTCCTGAAAATAGTTTTTAAAGGATATTAAAGAAATCAACAATTTTAAAGCATAAAAATAATTTCTTTATTTTTTAATCTCAAATATCAACAACATAAGTTTATAAAGTGTTTAAACTCAAAGCATCACATTATTATTATGTGATGAAGGGTACTTGGGATTTTAACTCAGAACTTCATGTATACAATGGAAGTACTCTACAAACTCTCCTGAAACAATTTAATGTAAAAAAGCCTAATAATTCACATAAACTATTAGTTAAATAAGGATAGGAATATATTTACCAATAACTATAAATAAAGAAATCACACTGAATCACAAAATACATGATTTCTAACGTAGTCATCATAAACAAATTTTAAATGTACAATATTGATGTCATTATGTACCAAATTCTGGAAATGGAAGATCAAACACTAAAAGGAGAAATATGTCAATTAGGAAGTCACATTTCTCAGGATCTAAAAGTACTGAGATTTCCAGTGCAGAATATTGAAGTATCAATTAAAAAGATTGTGAGTTGTTAAATAAGGCAGATGGTTAATGCACTGATATCAGACATTATAATCAAGCACACCATTTCAATTCTTATCTTGAGGATTATTGTAATTGAAACTGTCTGGGAAAAATTCACTTTCTTCCAATCCAAAGTTTTCTGCTTAAAATACTAGGAAATAACATTGCATAAAAGAATTTTTAAATACCTGAATAGAGGGAATACCTTTTATATTCAGAATAATTTTGGATAATAGTTGCCACAGACTTGGATATATACGTGTGTGTGTGTGTGTGTGTGTGTGTGTGTGTGTGTGTGCCAGCATATAGACTTTTTCTTTTATTTAAAATAGATTATTTTCTCATACAATATATCCTGATTATAGCTTCCCCTCCCTCTACTCCTTCTAGTACCTCCCTCCCTTCCCTCCCTCCAGATCCACTCCCTTTCTGTTTGTCAGTAGGAAAGAACAGGCTTCTAAGAAATAACAATCAAAATAAAATAATATGAAACAAAAACTTTCATACTGAAATTGGATATGGCAACCCAACAGGAGGAAAAGAGCATTGAGAGCAGGCAAAAGAGTCAGAGACCCACTCATA
Organism: Onychomys torridus; assembly: GCF_903995425.1. Lineage (NCBI taxonomy): Eukaryota > Metazoa > Chordata > Mammalia > Rodentia > Cricetidae > Onychomys > Onychomys torridus. Next base: position 115,802,999 of record NC_050447.1, read on the forward strand.
GACAGGAGTTCCATAAAAATGCTACACTATTAGCTGTAAGATATACCCAGCGGACCTGGTGCAGACCCATGTGGGCTCTGTGCTTGGTGCTTCCTTCTCTGTTAGTTCACATGCACCTTTTGAGTTGATTCAGAAGGCCATGTTCCTTGGGTGTCCTCCATCCCCTCTGATTATTACGGTCATTCTGCCTCTTCTTCAGTAAGATTCCCTAAGCTCTGAGGGGAGGATTTGATGGACTCCTCCAATTTAGACTCTCTTTCTCCACATAGTATCTGGCTGTGGATCTCTGCATCTATTCCCATCCAACATATAGATCTTTATACAACTTGAACTAGCCAATTTTTACATGTTTAACAGGAAAAAAAAACTACTCAAATGAATGGCTTAGGTAGATAGAGCGAGATGATCCAAGACAGACAGACAGACAGACAGATCAGAGACAGATATTGAGATACTGTGTTTATTTGAATAATCTGTCCTCCCCAGAACTGAGCATCTGAATACTTGGTCCCCAGTTGGTGATGTTGTTTGGGTGTGTTGTTAGAGGGAGTATGTCACTGGGAGTGGGCATTGAGAGTTTAAAGACTTGAGCCATTTCTAGCTAACTCTCTCTGGTTTGTGCCTATAGTTCAAGATGTGAGCCCTCAGTTTCCCATTTCTGTCACCATGCCTGCTGCTTGTTGTCAATTCCCCCTGCCATGACTCTGACCTCTCTACAAGGTGTGTTGGTTTGAGTAAGAATGGCCCCCATAAACTGCTATGTTTGAATGTTTATTCATCAGGAAGGGGTGCTACTTGAAAGGGATTAAACAGTGTGTCCTTGTTGGAGCAGGTGTGGCCTTTGGGAAGAAGTGTGTCATTGAGGGTAGACTTGAGGTTTCAAAAGCCCAACCCTGGCCCAGTAGCTTTCTCTCTTCCTGCTGTCTGTAGATCCAGATGTAGAACTCTCAGCTACTTCTCCAGCACCATGCATGCCACCATGCTCCCCACCATGAAGATTATGGATTAAACCTTGGAGACTGTAAGCAATCCCCAATTAAATGCTTTCCTTTAGAAGACTTGTCGTGGTTGTGGTGTCTCTTCATAGCAATAGAATATTGACTTAGACAAACTGCAAGCCCAAATAAACTCTTTCTTCCATAAGTTGCCTTAATTGTGGTGCTTTACCAGAGCAATTTGTATTAGCAATAACTAATACAAATACAAATATAGATTTTGTTGCAGATACAGCTTTGATAACTGGCTGATAGTATTGAGATAATACTGAATATGACCATGAAAAAAACTTATAATCAATTAAGAATGAATTGAGTGTACAATAGGTTGGCTCTTGGTTAAACCTAGGAAGGGTAGTAGAATTTAAGCACCTCACCAAATAAATGCAATGAAGCAAAAAGTAGGGCTTTTATTATAGCTTTATTATTTTTTATGTTCATGAGTATTATGTGTGTGTATCAAGTGTGTGTGGCAACCTTTGAGGTCAAAAGAGAGCATCAAATCCCCTGGAGCTGGAGTTACAAATTGTTAGGAGCCACTATAAGAAATGAACTTGGGTCCTCTACAAAAGCAACAAGTACTCCTAACCACTGAACCATCTCTCTATCCACTATTGTAGCTAATTTTTATATACATTACACCATGAATATCATTAACTGATGAAACAAAAACTAAGATCTATAAATATATATGGCTACCAGCCTTATAATTTACACAAGAAATTTCTTTAGCTTGTGACTGCAAAGGCTTGTATAATCATTTTAAACATTCAGCCATACTAGAAAGCACTACAATAAAAAATCTTGAATTGTTTTCAAACATGTCTGTTGCTAGAACAAACATAGTCATACACACTTTTTGTTTACTCTGTAGAGGGATGGCTTATTTTCCTTGCAATTTTCATTCTCTTTATGTGAGTTTTATACTTGGATTGCATAAGAACCATTTCCAGTGAGAAGAAATTCTACCTTACAGCAAGAACTAAAAAATGCCCTAGCAGCACATGAGGAGTTAGGAATTATGCCTCCAGACCACAGATGAGTGGACAAAAGTTCACATTCTCTTTCTTCTTCAACCTTCTGTCTGGTAGAGGTGCCAATAAACAATTGAATGACCATATGCTTAATGCTGCTGGAAACACAAAAAGAGAAAGAGCAAAAAATGTAGTTAACTCTCAAAAATTCAAGTGCTTGCTAGACCCTGAAGATAACTCAATAGAAAAGGAACAAGAGATATGAGTCATTGAATTCAAACAAAAATTACATAAGGCTATGGAAAGTAGATCAGCATCATCAACAGCAAAATGAAAAGCAGTGGGATACAATATTTGTCCTAAATTGGGGAAAAACTAAAAGGCCTGGTAATAGTCAGTGTCACCCACAGTGTGGGAAAATGAATGTTCTCATAAAAGGCTATTAAGTAGGTTAAGTGGTATTAATACAAGGTTGTAGAACATAGCTTTGTCTGCATGGATAGGAAATATAACTAACTGTGGACTAAAAAAGGGGTTTGTTTTAAAAACAACATCTGTGAGGATAGATGCTGTCATCTTTATATCAGCTACTGTTTGACAACCTTCCTACTTTCCTACTCCAGGTGCTACATTCAATTCACCAGAAGAGAAAAGTCCAGGGTTTTGAGGCTGAGCCTTTACCATAACAGACCTTTTAGCAGGTCCCCTTGAGTCTCCTCTGTTGGAAGTGGTATCCATAGCCACTCCCAGAGCAAAACCATTGAAGACTCTCAAGAGATGCACAGGCTAAACATTCTGGATAGAAAATAGCACTTGACTAAGACATAAATTTGTGTGTGTATAAGTTTATATGCAATATTTTGGTAGTACCAATCAAAATGTAAGTGAATAGTACTTATTTCAGAAATTCAGGTCATAAAATATTTTCAGAAATAGTGCAAAATATATATAATTTTATAAATAACCACAGAACTATTTCATATGAATGTGTTGTGTCCCTTTAGATAATTTTAGATGCATAGTCATGCCATAATTATGAATATAAATTAGAAATAATTTATAAATTAAACATTAACTAATAATGTATGATAGACAGCAAGATGTCATACATAATGAATGCTAAATTGATATTGAAGATTGTTTGGGGTTTTACTGCAGAGGTTTAGTCATACTTACTTTATCCATATCAATTGATAAATATCTCCATGAATTATTGACATCTGCATAGTGAAAAAAGCTTTATAACAATAAAAACGAACCACCTTGTTTGTCAGTGTTAAAAGACACCATTCAGAAAGGAACTGTCAAGTGTTAAACTATATGTTCAATGTCCCCTATGTTTCCTTAAAGAATTAAGAAAAAAAATAAATTGAGGAATATGATTGCTAAAACAATTTACATTTCAATGTGGTCCTGTATGTTTACCTTTCTTGCTGATTTTAGAATTCACTTCTTTTCTCCATAGTTTTAGTGTGGAAAGCAGAGAAATACTGTGTTTTCTACTTAACTTGTTTAGAGTTTTTAGCACTTTTAAACATAGTTTTTATTACTTCATTTTGAGACAGGGTTCTGTGTAGCCCAGGTTAGCCTTGACTTGGCTATGCAGCTAAAACTGGTCTTGAATTTGCCCTTCCTCCACCTCTCTAGTGCTGGGATTACAGTTATGTGCCTCCACTGGCTTGTGACCAGACGACTTGATGTATTCATCCATTAAAAGAAGTTCTCAGCTGTTATCTCTTGAAATACAACTACTACCTTGTTCTCTCTTTTATTCTCCAGCTTTTTACAAGGTTGCTGAGGATCAAATTCAAGTCCTCATGTTTGAGTGGCAAATGTTTTACCAACTTAGCTAACTCTCTAGCCTTCTGAGCATTGGCTCTTGAAGCTTCCACAAAGAATATCATAAATCTTCTTCGATATCTCCACATTGGCAAGCACTGCCATTACAGTACCACTTAACAGCCAGGGTTTCAGGAAATGTGGCAGGCCACATCAACAAATAGCAAGCATTCTGGATAGCTGCTATAATAGAGAAGCAGGAATCACAGTGAAGCCTCATCTCTGATTATATTTTTGTGAGGTCCCTAGTCTATTTCATGTGCATCCATACCAAGTGGCCAGTCACACGTGCTGTGCTCCTCGGAACTGTTACCACCTTAACTCACTTCCTTCTTCAGAGGAAGTTGCTACAGGAAGTTGAAAGCCTGATCCAATCTGAGAATGCTCAAGCTGCTTTCCTTCATTCTGTGCAGCCTATGACTAGGTTTGAAGTTTCAGTTAAGGGCAGGTAGAGAGGAATGAAAAAAGAAGGTAAGTGTTCTAGTATCCTCTTTATCCTCTATGATAAAGATAACCAACAGCAACTTGGGGAAGAAAGGATTTATTTCACCTCATGGTTACAGTCTATCAAGACAGGAACTCAGGAGAGGAACTTCGGACAAAATCTGAAGCAGAATCCATGGAGGAACATTGTTATTGGCTTCCTCCTCAGGCTTACAACTTCCTTCTTTATATCTCCCAGGACCACCTACCTAGGGATGGTACTGCCCATAATGGCTGGGTCCTCCCACCCACTCATAAAACAAGAAAATACCTCACAGACTTGCACACAAACCAATATGATGGAGGTGTTTTTCAATAGAAATTCCCCTTCCCAGATAACCCCAGCTTGTGTCAAGTTAAACAGGACAGTGAGAGTGACTGTAAATTCACACAGGAGAAACCTGCTTACAAAGGTCAGAGCGTATACTTTGAGAGAAAGTGCTATAGTTGGAGAAAGTATGGGTAATATATTGTTTCTTTTTTACAAAACTTTTGATTTCACATCATGCATTCTAATCCCATTTATCTCCTTGTACCTGTCCCCTCGAATCCATCATCTGGTGCTGAAACCTCCCCCCAAATCAAACCAAATTTAAAAGAAAACCCCAAAAACAAACAAAACAAAGAAACAAGACAAAAAGTAAGAAAAGTCTTGTCGTGGAAGCTATAGTGTGGCCCACTGAGTCGCTCAGTTCACCCTTTAGTCATCTTTGCTTGCAAGTGCTCATTACCACAGTCATTGGTCGGCTCAAGGCCTCTGACTTGTGCTATACCAATGATGGACTCTCTCTGGGCTCCTCTTGGACATCCTGTTGTTGTCCTGTATCATGTGGAGATCTTGCTGTTTTGGATCTATAGGTTTGTCCCCGTCACATGCTCCACAGTTCATAGATTTCGTGAATGTTGGGGTGGGCCAACTCATAGCCCTCATTCTTGGCCTAGGTGTTAGCTAGGTTGATTGGCCCACCAGCTTTTCCTCATCATCACTACCCAAGTGAGCCTTGGCTAGCTCACCCAATGCAGCCTGCAACAAAAAGCAGGGCTAGTTCTCGGACTCTCAGGGCCTCAGGGTCACCCACACTCACATCACCAGGGTCAGCTCTACTATTTTGCCCAGGCAAGATGCAAGGCCCTCTCTCCTGGTTGCTGTAGGGGGTATGGGAGAATGGGGGAGGGGGTCAGCTCTCCTGCTCTCACGCCTACAGGGCTCATTCATTTTTTTCCCAGACTGAGGACTGAACCAGGGCCTTGTGCTTGCAGGCAAGTACTCTACCACTGAGCTAAATCCCCAACCCCTAGGGCTCATTCAACTGCACCCCTTGACAACAGGTCAGCTCTTGTGTACTGCTCAGGCAGTGTGCATGGCCTGCTCTCCTGTGTGCTGCAGCTGGTGAGAGGCAGGGCTAGTTCTCTCACTCTTGTGATACTGGAGCCAACATTGTCACCTGCCACAGGTATGGGGGGGGGGGGCATCTTTCCCTTACCCATGCTACCGTATGGCAGACTGGGGGCCAGGGTCAGCTCTCCTGCTCTCACTCCCTCAGGGCTGACTCATCTGCACCCCAAACAAGAGGGACAGCTCTGGCTTGCACACTACACACACACACACAGAGAGAGAGAGAGAGAGAGAGAGAGAGACAGAGAGACAGAGAGACAGAGAGACAGAGAGACAGAGATAAGTGAAAATAAAAATAAATCTTAAAAATCTACATGAAGACATGTCATTAAAAGTTTATTGGCCATTAAACATAATGAGAGCAAAGAAATCTTTACTCATCCAGGGGAAATGCAATTCACTTATGAGGGTAAATGCTGATATTAAGTTCTAGGGGATAATATAAAACCATATAAAATCTAAAGAAAAATTACATTATTGATTTTCTTTAAGTAAAAGACAGGAATTTTTAATCAAGGAAACAGTTTGGGGACAGAGCACCCACAAGCCTTCACCACAGTAATGCCATGATCAGATCAATGCAAGCAAAAGATAAACCAAAATAAAGAACTCTGAAAAAGACATGCTGAGCAAAAGTGATGACAGATAAGAGTTGGGTTCATGTTAGTGTAGAGCCATGCTTGAACAAACAAGCAGTAATAGGTACCCTGTGAACAGACAAGGGATGATGGTGTGGCGGTTTGAAAGGAAATGGCCCCCAAAGGGAGTGGCACTATTAGGAGGTGTGGCCTTGTTGGAGGAAGTATGTCACTGTGGGGGTGGGCTTGAAATCTCTTGCTTAAGCCTACTTCAGTGTGACATCTTGTCAACTTCCTGTTGCCTGCAAGATGTAGCCAGCACCACATCTGCCTACAGGCAGCCATGCCCCTTGTCATGATGATAATAGACTGAGCCTCTAAAACTGTAAGCGAGCCGCCTCTTAAAATATTTCCTTTATAAGAGCTGCCCTGGTCATGGTGTCTCTTCATAACAAGAGAAAACCCTAAGTAAGATAGATAGGTACCTTGTGAACAGTCAGTGGCTGATGGGTACCCTGTGAACAGACAAGTGCTGTACAATATTATTTTAACTATGTAAAGATGTGTTACATTTGTTTATGCTGCAAAATACTACTTTAACTATGTGAAGGTGTATTACACTTGTTTCTGCTGCTTTTATTAATGATGTGAAGATGTGTTATGTTTGTTTATGCTGCATTTGTTTAATTATGTAAAGATGCATTGCATTTATTTCACCTTGCCTGCCTAAGGCACCTGATTGGTCTAATAAAAAGCTGAACAGCCAATAGCTAGGCAGGAGATGGATAGGCGGGGCTGGCAGGCAGGGAGAATATGTAGGAGGAGGAATCTAGGCTTGATAGAAAAGCAGGAGGAGAGAATGAGAGAGAAAGAGAGGGTCATACCTGGGGCCAGAAGCCAGGCAGCTACCAGTCAGACATGGAAACAGCAGGAAAGTAAGATACATGAAAGAAAGAAAGAAAGAAAGAGAGAAAGAGAGGGGGGAAGGAAGGAAGGAAGGAAGGAAGGAAGGAAGGAAGGAAGGAAGAAAGAAAGAAAGAAAGAAAGAAAGGAAGGAAGGAAGGAAGGAAGGAAGGAAGGAAGGAAGAAAGAAAGAAAGAAAGGCAAAAAGCCTGAGGCAAAACATAAAGAGAAAAAGCTTAAAATAAGAGCTAAGCTAAGGCCATGGGTTCAAAACTAACAATAAGGCTCCATGTCACGATTTGGGAGCTGGTTGATAAGTCTCCATGTCATAATTTGGGAGCTGGTTGATGGCTCAAAAGACAAAGCCTGGTACAGACAAGGGGTGATGGGTACAGAGCAGGGTACCACTGTCACTGCTTTGACTAAATGAAAGTAAAAAAAATGGAAGGATGTAATTAGGAAGGAGATGTGACAGGTAAGAAAATATAACGTACTTCTCCAACTTTTAACAACAGAGATAAGTGACACTATCTCTTCTTTTTCTTCTTCTTCCCTTTCCTCTTCCTCTCTTCCTTCTTTTTCCCTTTCCACTTCCTCTCCTCCTCTTCCTTCTTTTCAAAAATGGACCTAATCCCAAAACATTACTTCCACCTCTGATGCTTCATAGTATTTTTCTTTTAAAACAAATCTATATGATTGAGCTAATACTAAAGATAGCTATAACATCTATGATTCACCAGTCCCGGTACATCTCAGTGTTTTATGATATAACTTACTAATCCTTGGGACATCTTTTATCTTACAGGTCACAATGACAAGGCACGGAAATTCAAAGCGATGTGTTCATATTCCTAAAGGGAGTTTATATGTTGAGTCCCAGTAGTATTTTGTTCATACCCAGGACCAGCTTTATGGTGAGACTTCATTTGTCTCCCTCTGTTAATGAAACTAATCAACTTCATTTTATATGGAAAAAAGACTGTGTGTGTCCTAATCTCATATTTATAAAAATGATTTCTTTTAACTAGCTGCTTTTCTGATGATTTATATGCACAGCAATCTTCTGAGGGTTCAAACTGAGGGCTGTTGTCATGTTTCATACACTACATTTTCCTATGTTATTTTAATGTCTGTAATTAGTGCTTATATTACATGAAGTAGTCTGTGAAGGCATGGCTTCAAATTTTTCAAAGGAATCTAGTCCCCTTGGAGACTTATAAATGAGCAGCTATTTAAACTACTTTTGATAATTAAGATGAACCAATGGGGCTGGAGAGGTGGCTCGGTGGTCAAGAGTTCTCCTTGCTTTTCCAGAGGACCTGAGTTTGATTCTGAGCACCTATGTCTAGCAGCACATAACCATCTGTAACTCCAGCTCCAGGGATACTACACTTATGCCCTTCTCAGGTACCTGCACTGATGTGCACGTACCAACATGTAGACACACATCTACATATAAATTTTAAGAAATAACTCTTTAAAAATATTTTTAAAGATGTGTGAGTAGGGACATTTGTTTCTGTAAAAATACACAATTAGCAGCATAGTACAAAATGCACTGAACTATATAAAATTGTGTATAATGTATGGGGAGTTAGTTTGAGTCAGACAGAAAGATATAGAACTCATTTTCCCAAGATATTAGCAATCTCTTTTAATGTTATACAGTAGATTATTTTATTTTATTTCTGATTGTTTCCAGTGTTGATTCATTATCATCCATAACTATATTATTGACATGGTTAAAACTTGTATATTCTTTCTGAATGGAGATGGAGGAAGAGTGGATGGGGAAGGGGGCAGATGGGAGATGGGGGGAGGAAATGGGAGGAGGGGAGGGAGGGAAAACTGTAGTCAGCATGTAAAATAAGTGAAAATAATGTTAATTAAATAAAATAAGTAAATTTTTAAAATGCGTATATTCATTTGGAGAATGATGATGGTAAAGATATATTTGTGTCTGTCCCTTAGAGAGGTTCCCTGACAACTCTTGATGTTAGGTGTTGTGTGGGTGTTTGGGGCTAATGTTAAGCATCATGTGGGTGTTTGGGCTTTTTCACTACCTTTTTCCTTTGTCGATGATTGCCTAAAACCTGGCTCTGGAAAATCTCTTGAGATTGAAGAAAATAGGGCTTTTGATATGGACTCATTTTGCCTGAAAAGCAAAAAAAACAAAACATGTTGAAGGGGAGTTGAAGGAGAAGAAAGGAATTGATTACACGCTGACCTGTGGCAGCTCAGGTGGGTGGATTTGCCCAGCTGCAGGAACATTCCCCTTCTGGGAAGGGCCTGCCTCAGGAACACCTTGTTCCTGCCCCTTTTCTAAACCCAGAACTTACTGCTCCATGTGGGCTGCAGAGTTTATTGGAAATGTAGTCATGTACCCCTTATAAATACACACTGTTATTGAGAATTTGGGGGATCCTTATGTGGACTGAAGCATTACTATCGCTGCTTAGAGAATGTTTCATTTCTCCTCCACCTCCTGAACCCCTAGTTGATCAAATGAGTAAGTGCATAGAACTTTGAGGGCCCCAGACTGTAGAAGACCCTTCAGTTCATCCTGGAGCACTGTGAGGCTTAGAAGGAGCCTCTAGAAAGAACTAACCTACACTCCTCACCATAGGCTACAACCTACACAGTCAGGAAGGATGAAGTGATGGATGCTGATGCTTAGCTTGCTATCTCCCCCAGTCCAAGGAATGGTGCCTCCCAAAGATAAAGTGAGTTCCAGCTTCAATTAACATAATCTAGAGAAACCTTCATGGGTGTACCCAAAGGTTTGTCTCCTAGACAATTCCAGATCCTGTTGAGCTGGTTGATAATAATAACCATTACATATGCATGTGTATCCCATGACATTCTTCTGTAAACCTCAACTAGAAATAATAAACATATAAATTTGCTCCATTGTGACCATGTGACTTAGATGGCCTTGAATTGCCTCTTCAGCAAGCTAGCTTCCAAATCCTCCTCCTCCTCCTCCTCCTCCTCCTCCTTCTTCTTCTTCTTGTTCCTCTTTGTCCTCCTCCTCTTCTTCTTCATCCTCCTCCTCCTCTTCTTCCTTCTTCTTTTCAAGGTTGAGATTAAACTCAGGGCCCTGAGCATTTCAAAAAGTGTTCCTTCCACTAAGCTTAGTTTTCCAAGCTTCACGTGTTTGAAACAGTCCAGTCCAGGTGAAATTGCCTTGAATAAAAATAAATAAATAAAATTAAAAAAAACTCAGCTGATAATCATGTGTGTGTGTGTGTGTGTGTGTGTGTGTGTGTGTGTGTGTGTGTTGCTGTTGCTGTTGTTGTATTAAAGGTAAAAGCTTAACATAACCCATAACTAGAATGTAGAGAAAAGCTTCAATTGTTCTTTTAGTTATAATGATGAAATTAAAAACAGAAGTGAATTATTAAAGTGAACTGAAAATAAGCATATTATTATCATTAAAGAACAAAACAAAAAAGTAGTGTCCTGTTAATTCAAGGGCTCACATGGTCTTTAACGAGGAATGTAGAACTACAGAACACTGATGCAATTATGTAATTCTACCAAATTACCAAATTTACCAGTAAATAAATTTCATAGACATTTAGTTAATAAGACACATGCTTTCTTAAGTTGCATCTACAACATGCCATTAATAATTCAATTTCCCTGGTTACTGCAGATAACAAGAATGTTTTCCATCTCTGTTGAAGGTTTAATGCCTTCACCTATTTTTACAATTGAAGACCTGAATTCCACACAACTCTCTCTCTCTCTGTCTCTCTCTCTGTCTCTGTCTCTCTCTCTCTCTCTCTCTCTCTCTCTCTCTCTCTCTCTCTCTCTCTCTCTCTCTCTAAGACTGGAGATTGCCTATGGGCTATAAACTCTAGTATATTTGTCTGGAAAGCAGACTATGCACTAGATAGCTTATCTTAAAACCTAAAAGTGTTAGGCTGAAGTAAAATTAAAAGTTAAAAGCATATGTGGAAGCACATGCCTGTAATCCCCACACTTGTGAAGCAGGTACAGGGAAATCAGGAATTCAAGATGATCCTCAGCTATATAGCAAGTTAGAGGCTAGCTTGAGCTACATGATATGCTGTCTCAAAAATAAAATCAAGAAAACAAAAATTAAAAAGATTATAACTGAAAACATTATTCAAATCTCCAACTACTTAAAAATGATGTGAGCATTCAGAGATTCCAGTGGTATTTCAACTTAAGTGCTGAATTTCAGTTAAACAAAAAATCTAATTTTTACCTTTGGAGAAAGAGGGTAGATATACGCCAAGAAAGGAATGAGAGTACTTTCTTTGGGATTAGCAAAATTCTAGGTGATGGGAGGTGTGATGATTTGGATAAGAATGGCCCCCCGTAGGCTCACAGCTTTGAATGCTTTGTCATTCGTGTGTCACTATTAGGAATTGTGGCCTTGTAGGAGTAGGTGTGTCCTTGCTGGAGGAAGTGTGTAACTGAGGGTGGGTTTTGAGGTTTCAAAAGCCCAAGCCAGGCCCAGTGGCTCTCTCTCTTTCTTCCTGCTGCCTGTGGATCCAGATGTAGAACGCTCTGCTACCTCTCCAGCACGTCTGCCTGTGTGTTGCCATACTTCTCACCAGGACAATAATAGACTAAACCTCCAAAGCTATAAGCCAGCCCCAGTTAAATGCTTTCCTTTAAAAAAGTTGCCGTGGTCATTGTGTCTCTTCACAGCAATGGAACACTGACTAAGACAGGAGGAATGGTAGAGACACATGACACCGTAAGTGTGGGACAGTGTCCCTGATAGAGTCTGGGTATATATTCATGTTTGCTATGATTTTTAAACTTTTCTGTATGCATAAAGTTTCCAGTTTGTTATAAAATATCATATATAAAGTATTACTTTATATTTAGAAAATATAATAAAGTATAGGGAAGTGTCAATTATTTTAAATGCAGTTTTAAACTCAGTATCTGGTGGGAAACCCATGTCTAGACACACAAATCACCCACGTCTGCTGCAGAAACAGTCTGCTGAAGACAGAGAGGCTTTGGGAAGTTCAGTGCCTATTTCTTGAAAACTTTCTGATGAACCTAACTTCTGCACATCCAACCTTACTAAGACAGTTGGCTTATTTCCTCTGGCTATTTAAGAAGTAGATTTTGTGTTTAGGATAACCGATTGTTGGTGAATTCCTTTATAACCATAAAAACAAATAAATATTTCATTTTTAAAATATATTTATTTTTATTTATATGTATATGGCTGTTGGAAGTACCAGTAGAGGCCAGAAGAGGGTATCAGATCACTTGGACCTGAAGTTATAGGTGGTTGTAAGCTACCCCACAAGGGTCTGGGGGACTGAAGTCTGGTCCTCTTTAAGAACAAGTACTCTTAAGCAACGAGCCATCTTTCCAGCCCAAACTGAACATTTCTAAGTTGTTTCATTTTCAAATTATCACAGCTACTTAATTTTTTTCATGTTTCCTTTGTGAACACAAAGTCAAGCTCGCTTACCTTGCAAGTCTGATGCAAAGGGAACACCACCTACTCCCTTTCCAGGCCACAGGTAGCACTGTCTGACGGCTTCCATCCAGATGTGTGAATGCACCTGTCTCCTTTGTTCTAGTTGCCTTTTGATATCACAGCTGTTGCTCAGCACTATCCTCCACACAGAACTAGCTGAATCTTCAGGAGTTCAGCTGGGCCTGGTTACAAAAGATCATCATAGCTGGACTTGTGGATGGTGGACATTCTTTTCTAGGTGAAGCAGGTATCACCATAGAACCCTCACCTGAGTCTCCAGCCACTCCTTCCAGCCAGTTGTATGCAATTATGCCCTAATTGCGCTTGGTCTCAGGGAGGGATTAGAGTATATAGGCTGGGGGAAGATGGGAGAGAATCTCCATCTGCACAGCCACAGGGAAGTAAGTCATCCATGTGCAGACCTCTTGAGTGCCACTGTTTTGGGGTCACCCACACTGTCAGTCACCCTAATCAACCCACTGGTTCCCCAGTGGGAAGTTTGGGGAAATAGAACCTTGGTTTGCCATGGGCCTTTGGAGGGGAGTAAAATTACCTTGTCCCAGCCAAGATGAAAACCCTCTCAACAGCTCAGGAAGACACGGCTGGGGGAAATCCTCCAGTAATCCAACTGTTACTCTCAAAGGACAGTTTTCCACCGTGGTTGGTTGGTAAACAACTTTTAGTCCTGCTGTCCACACACCATGTGAACTGAATGACACCAGGATGGCAGTGTGGGTCATGCTTTCTCTCCCTGGAACCCAGAAGCTGCTAGGAAATGCACCTTGGTGGTCTTTCTCATGGCATAGGATGGACATAAGTTCTACTTGTCTGTTTGTTGAAACTAGCAAAGCCTATTAACAATGCTGTGCTAATATTTTTGTGCCACTCAAGGCCTTTGAGGATTTTCTTCACCAGTCAGCCTGCATTTATGTCACTAAGCATTGAAGTCTAATCCTTTTAACAACTCATTCTCATATTTACTCTCTGGGGAATAGTTTTTCATTGGGGAACCTAAGGTTCTATGTGGAATTCGTATACTGAATTATTGAGTCATATTTGTGAGAGATGTGTTCATTATGATTCAATGCTTTTTTATCCTATGAGAGATACCCAGGTTATTAGTATAACAAAAAGCCAAGACTAATAGAAGCTGCTAGAGGTCAAAGAGGCAGAATCCACAGAAATATGGAGGAAGGTGATGGACCCTAGAGCCTAAAAGAAATGGAAAACTGAAGGTACTGAGGGTCTGTGAATGTGGGGTGTCAGGGAAGAGTGATAGGCAGAGCATGAGGCAGAAGGTGAGTGAAACAGCCTCACTGTGTTGCTGTGGATACCGCTCTGTGTAAATAAAATGCTGATTGGCCAGTGGCCAGGCAGGAAGTACAGGTGGGACAAGAGAGAAGAGAATTCTGGGAACAGGAATTGGAGGCAGAGAGATTGCAAGCCACTGCCATGAAAAGCGAGATGTAAGGTACTGGTAAGCCATGAGCCACATGGCAAAGTATAGATTAATAGAAATAGGCTAAATATAAGAGTAAGAGCTAGACAACGGTAGGCCTGAGCTAATGGCCAAGCAGTTTAAATGATATAAATGTCTGTGTATTTATTTTATAAGTGGGCTGTCTAACAGGGCTTGGTGGGGGCTGGAGAGAAGGTCTCCAACTACACTGTGTCCTCTGCTGTCACTGTGGAGCAAAAACAGGTCCAGCCCAGGACCAGGTAGAGCTGGAAACTCCTAGTGGCCCATCAAATGTTGTCTTAGGATTTCTACTACAGTGACAAAACACCACAACGAAAGCAACTTGGGGTGGAAAGGGTTTCTTTGGCTTCCACTTCCATAGCACTGTTCATCACTGAAGGAAGTCAGGGCAGGACCTCAAACAGGGCAGGAACCTCGAGGTAAGAGTGCAGAGGCCATGGAGGGGTACCACTTACTGGTTTACTCTGTCTGCTTCCTCGTGGAACTGAGGACTACCTGCTCAGGCATGGCACCACCCACAGTGGGCTGGGCCCCCAATCACTAATTAAGAGAATGCCGTGCAGACTTGCATACAGCCCTATTTTATGGAGGCATTTTATTAATTGGGTTCCCTCCTCTCAGATGACTTTGGCTTGTACCAAGTTGATATAAAACTATGCAGCACAAATGTGTTGACTTGGGAAATTGAATCAGTAGTTTACAACGAAAGGAAGCTGTACTTGCAGGGATGTTTTAATGATGGTGAGGAACCTCAGTGGCTGCTAGGGTACTGAGTTTGCAGGACTGTGGTGGCAAAATACACTGTAGGTACTGGGCAGTGGGAGTTAATCCTGTGATTCTCTCATGGAGGAAGGACCCATGGAGCTAGATCCAAGGGTAGCTGGGCTGGGAGTGGGGAGGAAGCAAGGTGGATGATCACAGCTGCATCCACACTGTGGATGAGACCACAAACAGGTCTGCAGTGTGCACTCGCATATGGGTGTGCATTTAACATAGGAGAGAAAGTCTAGAGTTCAGAGGGGCCTACAAGGTAGCTCAGTGACTAAGTATGCTTGCTGCTAAGCCTGATGACTTGAATTCCTTTCTCTGGAACCCACATGGTGAACAGAACCGATTCTCAAAAGGTATCCTATATGTGTGTACCCATACATACCATGTCATGGTATCTATATGCACATAAATAAATGTGAACTTTTTCTATCATTTTGTTCTACTCTCCTGCTTTTTTGTGTGTGGGATGTAAGTATGTATATTCTACATGTATGTGGATACACATGGAGGCCTGAAATTGATGCCAGTAATCATCCCTGACTGAGACAGAAGATCCCTGGAGTAAGCTGGATGGCAAGACTAGCCACGTTTGCAAAGTTTGCATATGATTGAGAGACCCCAACTCAATGAAGAGGGTAGAAAAGTGATCAGCGATGATTCCTGACATCAACCTCAGGTTTCCATGTGTGCCCACATACATGCAGTATATACATCCTCACATCCCACACATGAAAATAGGAAAAACAAATAAACAAATAGGAGCCTGTCACCATGGTGAACGTGGAAGCCCACCTACTGGAGGTATAGCATCTTGGTTAGGAAGGAGCTGCAAAGGGAGGTGACATCAGTTTTTTTTCAAGAAGTTTAGTTGATGAACTAAACCAGGAGAGCTGGGAGTCAGTCAAGTCATTTCTCCATAAGCCATCATGTTTGCAAGCTTCCAAATGTCAAATATGTCACCTGACCATAACTATCCAAGCTACCCCTTGACCTTGGATTGTCCACATTTGCCCAGATAAAGGGATAGAGTCAGTAGCAGGTACTTTGAGGATAGATGGAGCTAGCGAATAGATGTGGGTGGTTAAGCAACTGTGTAGTGAGGCTGATTGAAATAGATGGGCAAGCCATGTGTACACATTAAGAGTTCTTTAGTCAGCACTCCCATAATGCTGCGTCATTAGGCTGATGGCCTTGCTTCTGTACTGAGGCATTTCCTATGGTGTCCTGTGAAAACACAAGGGGAAAGTAAACAAAAGACAGCGGCTCCCAAAAGGCTTGTTAGCCCTCACCAGATTTCTGCTATTTTACCGCCTCATTTCCTCAGACCACCTCCCTCTTTACCCTGAGTATTCATGCACTGCCCATTTTTTGCTACATTGATTTGAAGAAGGATTACAGAGGTTTCCCCTCAACTGATGTTCAGTGGTAAGGTGTGCTCTCTGCTTCAGCCTGCTTTTCTTACTAATGTGCATGGCAAATATCTAGGGAAAAAATTAAATGATAGCATCTGCCAGGCGTGGTGGTACACACCCACAGTCCTAACTACTTTGGAAACTAAGGCAGGGGGATCACTTGTGCAGAGGAGCTCAGGGCAAGGCTGAGTAACATTGTGAGGTGATATCTCAGATAAAGCTCTAAGAAACCAGTCCCATGAGAATGATATTAGCTTTCATCATAAATTTTGAAATATTTTGAGTGTTGTGAGAGTGCTGGGCTATTGGATATAAAGTTTATGACTTAACACCCTGCAAAGAAGGCTGAGACTATGAAAAGGGACAAGTGGACCGAAAATCCCTATGAGGTGGGCAAAGACATGTTCTCCTCTGTTTTCTACTCTGAGCAATAGCAGAATGAATGTGAATTCTAAAGACTATGTTTGATGTCTAGCTCAGTCCTGCTTGATCATTCCTGTGGCTAGTATGGGGCATGCTGGGGACTGGGAGCTGGGGCCTTTCCTTCTGTAAGCATGGGGAGTCTCTTGGTGCCCTTTGCTTCTGTGTCTGCATCTGCTCTTTTCATGCTCTGCATACCCTCTTATTTCACTGAACATTCTCCACATGTCCACTTCAGTTGAAGACTCCCCTTTGTCACGTGTCTGGATCTGACTAGGGAAGAGTTGATTGATTTCTCTGTGGCCTAGTTCCTGCCACTGCATGGGGTCTCAGAATGGGCATGTAGCAACTCTTGTGGGTCATGCTGTGTTAGTTGACTGAGAAATTCAAGGAAATCAGTGTGCCCAAGCCACACCTGCCCACACATGTTCACTGCAGCATTATCCACAAGAACCAGGATATGGAAGCATCGTCAAATAAGTAGATAAAGGAAATGTAACACTCACAAACACAATTCAGCCTTGAGAGGGGATGGTCCTCTCAGCTGAGACAGCTTGGGTCAATGTGGAGTATATTATGTTGTCTCATAAGCCAGGAACCCAAGCAAATACTGTGCAAATGAACTTATGCAGAACCCAAGAGTTTAATTATAATGACTAGAGACTGAGGACAGGGAAGGACTTGGGAAGGATAGGAACAAAGGATGTAGAATAAGTTCTGAGACTGTTGCACACTGAGGTCACAAGAATCAATGCCACTGTAAGGGCTAGAAGTGTTGCTCAGTGGTAGAATGCTTACCTTGTATGCAAAAGACCTTCGATTTTAACCTCAGCACTGCAAAAAAGAAAATCTAAGCAGTATACAAGGTGCTGCATGTGTCAATCAGTTTAGTCTAATCATTTTACATTATAAGCACATACCAAAATGTCATTGTTCCCAGGAATATACACGATTAGTACTGGTCAATTCAAAATAAAATTTGATGACAACAGAAAAAGTCGTGTATAAATAACACAATATACCCAAGAGAGAACACTTTGACATTTTTTGATGCATTTCTCCCCTCATTTGGCTTGGGTCCTTGCGTGTGAGGAGAAGATGTCAATCCCCTGGTTTTCTCTGCTGCAGCAGCAAAGAGCAGCAAGACAGGCACCCCCAGAGTGACAGGCTCAAGCTGTGCAGACTGTTCACCCAGGCAAGCAGCAGCAGAGTCAGCCCTGCCACCAACAGATGTGTTCCAGGCCGAGAACAAAGCATGATTTCCCCCGCCCAACACACCCTCCACCTCAAACTCCAGTTCCTTCCAAGTGTGGCAGAAGCCTAGACTGCGTTACAAGATACAAAGCCAGTTTCAACCCGTGATTCCAGAAACAACAGAGTCCTGGGACACATATAAACAAGTGTCCACTTTCAGAAAGAGAGAAGCCATCCTTTGCTTAACCATGGACTCTGGTCGAGGGCCAAGGGGTCAGAAGTCCCTGGAACATGCCAGAAAGTCTGGAGGGTGTATCTGAGAACAGCTGTGCTGGGGGCTGAGGAGGCTTATGTGTATGAGCATATGCTTAGCTTAGCTTGCGTGTGTGGCTCTGGATTAAATTCTTAATATCAGGAAAGAAAAGGAGAGGAGGGAACAGCAAGTAGAATAAATCAAGTAACCTTAGCAAAGGACTAGTTTTAAAGAACATCTAACCAGACATTATGGCAGTTTGATACGTTTCAGGGTGAATTGTGTTGGGGTAGTGATAGCAGGAAATGTGTTACTTCCCTATGCTTCTGGTGCTAAGGAATTGTCACCTGAATGATTAGGTGTCTACCTAGCATACTCAAGGCCCCAATTATACTCCCAGGAGTCCAAAATGTAAAATTAAATATATAAAAAATAAGATTGAAAACATGATGTTTAGAAGGGAGACCACTGAAAAAAGCAGAATGGGATTCGATTCTTCTCAAAGACCAAAGAAATACATGTTTTCCTTCCATTGCCAAAGATCATTCCCCAACCTGGCATACCTACCTAGGAGGGCATGATCTGTTATGATCTGTTAATGATCTGTTGTAACAAAGTGCCTCCTGTAAGCATCCCAGCAGAGGAACCAAATTAACAATAGCAGCCATCACAGAAAACATACCAGAAGTAGAGTGGAAACACCAGAGGGCTGGGACTATGCACAAAGTGGTCAACCAAGAGAGAAACCCAACTTCCATGGGGAGTGTACTAAAGAGGGCTTCACTGGAATGTGGAGCAGAGGGGAGACTAGAAACAGGTTGGGGAGAGGCACAGGACTTGAGATCAAAAGAGCCACCGGTGGTGAAGAATAATTATTTTCCCAGGGTTAAGTTGAAAAGGCCAAAGAATTAGAAGAGGATCAAAAGACCCAATAAAGAGGATGAGATGAGAGAGAGAAACAAGAGAGTAGAGGAGCAGCCACAGGATACAGACAAGGACAGGACCGTGCACACCAAAGGCATGCTGCAGGGTGACTGTGGAGGAGGAGTATAGGCAGGAGCTGGAGGAAGCCTGTGTGTGAAGGGGGTTCCTGAGATGTGGTAGTCCAATCATTTCAGCAGGAGAATGAGTTAGTGGTGGGTAATAGTTAAGGAACCAGAATAATATTTTTAGCAAAACTTTAAAAATCAAGTGATTGCTGTCAGGAAACTCACACACACACACACACACACACACACACACACACACACACACACACACACACGTTTGTAGGTAGGTAAGTATTCCAGGTTTCAGTTACTGAAAGCAGTCACATGGGAGGCAGTGGTGGAAAGCATTCTACTTGACCTTGCCCCAGGTTCTTGTGGTTGGAATGTCAGCTGGCTCTCCACGTCCACTGCTATTTCTCAGTTTCCATTAGTTACCAACTTAGAAGCGAAAATAGATATAATTATCAGAGGCAACTTGGCCTTATATAACATAGTCTATTTGTAATTTGTTACTTCTGAACACAGACTGATTTTAGTTAAGCTGTGCTCCCCACCACCATTTCTTGTCTTCTTGGACCTGAGAAAATACGGGAGTTTAGGGGGACAGGGAGTAAGCGGGTGGACCTGGGGTCCCATGTGATGATGTCACCGACAGGGTCTCCTTGGCTGTGGTTAATGAGTCTGGGAATGATGCATGTTGTGAACTGCAGACACCACCTGTTTCTGTAGGTCATATGAACAGTGCAAGTGGATGTTGTATAAACATCAAAATGTATAGGATGGACACTATGTGATTGGTCATTCCTACAATGGGAGTGTGGCCACTACAGTGTGATGGATGGAGGTTTCTTCAGGTGCTGCTGATACTGGCTGTTACCACTGGCAGCAACAGTACTGGTGAACAGCCAAAGCACCTGTCCACTGGCCAGACAGGGGAGGGAGTGAGGTCAGAAAACGCACAGTGAAGACTGGTGTCTAGAAGCAGAACACATCTTCTGTGGTGGCTATAGCCAGTCATGATGGTAGCACATGGTTAGACAGATTACAGGGTAAATTGTGTAGGGCAGGGACAGCAGGAAATGTGGTGCTCCTTTATGCTGCTGGTAAGGAATTGGCAGGCCAGGCGCAGGACCTCAGTCACCTCCAGCTGTGCCACTAAGGGTGAGTTAATAGTATTTTTATTCCCTACTTCAGCGCTAGTATCTACCAAGCAGAAGCAAGGCAATATCACTCACAAGCTTCCTTTGGCCACGTGTCTGGAGGAGGCTGAGCCACAGCATTTCTCTGGGATGTTTCAGCACCTGCCAGTGATATTCATCTGTGTGCACTGAGTGGGAACTGCATGGGTGTCTGCTTTCCATCTTGATACTGTTACAAACCCACAGATGACCCTCCATGCCATTGGTCTCTGAGATCAGGATCCCTGTTCTTCCAGTTTGTGAGGGTAGTGCCATGTGTTTTTGCCAGACTGCAACACCCATCCCCAGTATGGGGCATCTGGAGAGTCGAGTCAGAGTCACTCTGCAAAGCCAAATTGGGTTCATAAAGGAGTCGGTACCCACTGACTCCAGTATCTGTGGGATACTAGAAGTGGAAATATGTAGTGGTTTCTGATCCTGAAAGTAGGACGACCTCAGAAGTAGATCACATCTCAAGTTGGCTCTTGGCTCCAGAACCCTGTGGATTGCTGGGAGATGATGGGAGAGTGTGTGTGAGAGTGTGGTCCAAAACAATGCCGATGTGTAGGCTTAGGTTACTTATGAGGATTGTGAAGCTTTCTGATGGCTGGGATGTTGGCACCTGGGCTAATGACGTCTACACCCCCATCCCTCTACCCCCCACCCCACAAAGGAGGCTCTCCTCCCCCAGCTATAAGGCCAAAGCCATGGATGCTGGGAGCTTGCTCGCCTCACTCTGCTGTTTTCTGGCCTCTGGGTCTTTTAAGGTCCATGTTTTTCTCTTGCTGATGCCAAGTGTTCTCTCATAGTTACTCACATTAAAATGCAGCTCTATTATTACTTTTTTCTTTCTGGAGGGACAAGTGAGTGCTGTGCATCTCTATTCATGTCCTGAAACACCCAAGAACCAAATATTAATGGAGTGTCAATTTACGTCCTCACTAACATCTCTTGACTCCAGAATATAAAATAATATCTACCATAGATCAGTATGGAAGAACCCACCTAAACTATGTTAATATGGTGAATATTAAAACAAATCACCATATGTATTTCCTGATAAGAGTTAATCCTGAGATTCACCAATGGGGGAAAAAAAAAACAGTTTCACAATTGAGCTAAATTTGAAGCAAGCTTTAATTAAATATTGACCAGGATGGGCTTTGGTCAGGATCACTCCCTGGAATTCCAGATGAATGGCTCCAAGACATGTGTTGTAGGGCCTTTTAAGGACAACCTATATAGCCACCATATTTTCCCATATGGATTGGCTATTATTTTCCAAGAACTACAATTTCCAGCATTCCAAGAAGTTACTTGGTCCTTGGGCAGGTGGGCCTTACAGGTTAACTTGAACTTTGAGTCTTACAATAAAACATGGACTGAAAAAATACTGTAATTTCTGCTATCACTCCCAAAGTGAATAATCTAAATTTTAAGCACAAGGAAACATACAAATCCAAATTAACAGCCACTGTAAAAAGAAATTGGCATTTATTTTATAAAATTGTCAAGGTCAAGAAAGACACAGGAAAAGACATGAAAATATTCCAGAGTAAGACTATCGACAACTAACTATAAAACTCACCTCAGTTGGGTCCTGAAACAGGAAAAGAAAATAGCCATAAGGAACACTTAAGGGAAACCTGATGAGGTTTCGGTAAATGCACATGGGCCTGGATAAATAATATTGTACCAGACGGCGGGGAAGTTAACATCCAGAAATGGAGAGGGTGTGGGATTCTGGTACGGCTTCTGGTTTGCTCTCAAACCAACTTCTGTAGAACAAATCCCTTGCTATTTTAAACTGAGAGATAAAATGTAATTTACCTGCAAGTTGTCCTTAAATGCATTTCTTCTGGTCATTGGTCTAATTTACATTTTATTTGTAGAAAGTTAAAATCCTACAACCAATAGTGAAGTGCTCAGGTCATAAACCCAGTCTCTCTAAACATATATCATTACTTCCATGATTTACTGTTAAAATTTCCCAGAAACCAATAGCCAGAATACATAGAATCTACCTTCCTTGGAAAATGGACTTTCTTTCCCTTATTCATGCCTCAGAATTGCCACCATTACCTTTTTAGCTTGTTATAAAAATAATTTGATCAATGGCTAGACACATTACTAAAGATTTAGAAATAAATTAAAAGGTGGTCTTGAGAGGATGTGTTATCACTATACTAGTGTACCTGTTGAAGCACAATTTAAAATGCAGTGTTCTTTACATATAGAAAAATACAAATGCTGTCAGAACATTTATTAAAAGAGAGTTGTTATTTACATAATTTTAGATATCAAAGCATTTCTTAAATGGATGTTTTTGAGCCCTGCTTATTCTACTCAAAAGGCTTTACTGATATGAATGTGTTTTTCCTCTTGGATTTTTCATGAGAAAGAAATTCGTAGAATTTAATCTAATATTCTCTAATTGGTTTTTTTTTTGTGTGTGAGGAAAGAGAATAGGCTTCTGTCTTAGGGACACAATGGTGTTCAAAGAATTGGTAGGATATATCTGTATGGAGCAGCTTTCTGGAAGAACCAACGTGCAGAGAATTCTGTAGCTACTACTAGGGATTTCAGAAAGCCAAGATGCCATTCATTTATGAAAAAAAATGTAATTGAGATTATGCAACTTAACAAGAATTCATTGAAACTTATTTTAATTTTTCCAACATAAAAGCATTGATTCATAAGTTGTTTTCTACTCATTATCTGGCATATAAAATAAAAGACAAAATACAGTTAAACAAAACATATTACCTCATGACCCTGTTTAATGTTTTTTAGTGACTTATTTATTTATGTATGTGTGTGTGTGTGTGTGTGTGTGTGTGTGTGTGTGTGTATGCCTCATGTGTCAAGGTACCTGAGGGGGGCAGAAGAGAGCACCAGATCTCTTGGAGTTGGAGTTACAGGTGGTCATGAGGTACCTAGTGTGAGTACTCAGGTCCTCTGGAGGAGCAGCAAGTACTTTAACCACTGAACCATCCTTCCAGCACATTTATTTATTTGGGATAAGCTCTCACTACGTATCCCAGGCTGGCCTAGAACTCACAAAAATCTGCTTGTCTCTGCCTTCTGAGTGCTGGGATAAAGGAGTGTGCCACCACATTATAATCAATGGCAGAGCTTTTCTTTGTTTTAACTGCCCAGTCCCCAAATAATCACATAAACACTTATATTAATTATAAATGCTGGGCTTTTATAATTAATATAAAATTAATTATATGATAGGCCAAATAGCTCAGGCTTGTTACTAGCTAACTCTTACATCTTAAACTAATCCATTTCTATTAATCTATGTATTGCCACATGGTTGTGGCCTTACCAGTCTTCTGGCATCTTGCTCCTTCAGTGGCTGGATCTTGTATCCCAGACTCTTCCCTCTTCTCCTTGTTTCTCTGCTTGGATTTCCTGCCTGTCTGTAGGCCAAATGATATTTTTATTAACCAATGCTAATAAAACATATTCACAGTATATAGAAAGACATCCCATAGCAATCACATCTAGCTGCTGCTGCTTCTTCTTCTTCTTCTTCTTCTTCTTCTTCTTCTTCTTCTTCTTCTTCTTCTTCTTCTGCTTCTGCTTCTGCTTCTGCTTCTGCTTCTGCTTCTGCTTCTTCTGCTTCTCCTCCTCCTCCTCCTCCTCCTCCTCCTCCTCCTCCTCCTTCTCCTCCTCCTCCTCCTTCTCCTTCTCCTTTTCCTCCTCCTTCTTCTTGGAGATAGGATTTCTCTGTGTAAAAGTCTTGCCTGTCCTGGAACTCATTTTGTAGATTAGACTGGCTTCAAACTCACAGAGATCTGCCTGCCTCTGCCTCCCAAGCACTGGGATTAAAGATGTGTGACACCACTGCCCATCTTTTTGTTATGATTTAAAATTCTGAGAAAATTATCAGGTCAAAAAATTTTTCATTATCCTACCTCCCAAGGAAACTTACTTCTCTTGCCTTTTTTTACTTAACATTGCTGCACAGTGAGATGGACACTGTACTGAGCCTCAGGAAGAGACAAGGTATATGTTTCCTTCTATATGCTTTAGTTTATTACGTGATATTACAGCTATGAATAAGTTTCCTGCCTTCTATTAAAACCATTAAAGGATTTAAATATATGCTTTTAACAGTGATTTATAAATAACTATGACTCTGACATTGTGGGGCTGCTATTTTCGTCTTCTTCATGCCCATGTGTTTCCATATAGCCACAATGTTATTTTATACAGCTGTGTCTTCCAATAGTTTTCTGTTATATAAAGCATATCAATGACACAGGAAACTAGGAAATCTGGCACAAATGGCAGTCCCTGTGCCCGTCTTATTTCCCACCCTCTTGAGCTTATTCAGAAAATTGGATATATGATATCTACTTCTATGAGAACTGACCCTCCTCAGCTGGACTTTGGGTTCCCAAAATGGTGCAGATTCAAGGCTGTGGAGGCAAACACCAATAGACACCACTGTGCACAATACTGGTGTGAAATGAAGGAGCCAGTGACAAATCACAGAGAAATCTGCACTGTGGTTGACTGAAATATACAAATTGATATTTGCTATGGGATTAAGGTAAGGGGCTTCAAACCTTGTTAATAACCTGTCATGATAGTTGCTGGGCAAAGGGAATGAAAGATACGCCAGTACTAGCCAGTTAAAATTTCACTTCTAGGTATTAATATTCCTAATTACATATGAGCCACTTTTATTATTTTATTCCCTTTGACAAGTTTTCTTTTGAGCAAAAATTGATATTATGTGTAAGGATGTTAACTCTTCATTGTCCCACACTTAAAGCTTAATATTTGTAGAAAATTTCATCTTATACAGGCAAATCTTTTAGTATTGTCATTTATTATAGTTGCTGTTATTTTGCTCTTCAAATACATATCTAAACGTTATTTAATAATCACATAAAGTTTTCTGATGTTTTCATTTTTGCCTTCCATTTAAAAGTTCATGTAGAATGATTTGGATAAAATAAAGACATAAACAGGAACAGAGCTCACTAGCATCATAACATGAGATATAGCAAGACATGAATGCCACTAGTATACTTGTGATATTATTAATTTATTTCCTTTTCATAACTTCATAGCATTACTAGCTCAAAGGTATTTGTTGTACCTACATCCTTTCTAGACAATTACATTAACTAAAATGGAGCTGGCAGTTGTTTGAGGTTGTTAGTTCTGTTCTGTGTCCTTTCTCACTCCCTACCCTGTACACTGTGTTCCTGGTGATGGATATTTTATGCCTATAGGAACTAAGAGTACTTGGATAGGACCTTAATGTTTTGTTATAGGAAGTACTTCTACATCTTAGCATCCTGGTAGAAGATATACAAAATGGCAGAAAGAAAGGGCTCCTCTCTCTGGGACTTCTAAGGATGCAGGACTCCTCTTACTTTGGGAACCCTAAGGATGAAACAGGGGCTCTGATCAGTAAATGAGGAGGTGGCTAAGAAAGCAAATTTAATACTATTGAAAACATTATCTGTAAAAACTAGAAAAGAATGACTGTGGTCAAGAAAAATACATGCATAGCTATACATACATGACAGTAAGCTGATGAGGTTGCCACACTGAACAACTCTAGAGGGCACAATCTATTGACTTCTAAACAAATGGCTCTGACTGGGGCTCTGCCAAACTGTGGGACTGAAGGCAGCTTGTAACTGTAGTTTAAGCAGTGCTTTGGGGATAATAGAACTGAGAATTCTTCTTACTTTTTATAAAGCCTTCAGTGTCTTCAATTACAATAGAAAATGCACTTCTGGTGCCTTAAATGTATGCTTGAAGCTGGGTGTGGTGGCACACACCTTTAATCCCAGCACCCAGGAGGCACAGGCAGGCAGATCCCCAAGTTCGAGGCCAGCCGGTCAATGGAGTGAGTTGTAGGACAGCCAGGGCTACACAGAGAAACCCTGTCACAGAATAAACAAACAAAAAAAAGAGTAAAGTATACTTGAGGGTCTGGCAAAGGGCTCAGCAATTAAAACTATTTACTGCTCTTGCAGAGAACCTGAGTTCAGTTCCCAGCAACCACATGTAATGGCTCCCTACAGCCTGTAATACCAGCTCTAGGGGATTCAGCATCCTCTTCTGGACTCAGTGGTCTCCTGTACTTATTTATGTGCACACATGTGTGCCTGTGTGTGTGTGCACATGTGCACACACACACATACACACAAACAAATAAATAATTAAAAATAAAGTAAAATATTTTTTAAACAATGCTTGAAAGCCAACATGATTAGATGGTATTTTGAAATCCCAAAGAAAGTGTGAACAGGTAATATTTGATCTGGAGAACTAGGTCCAAACCACTTATTTGTTTGGTAATTAAACTAGTAATTTAAACCAAATAGTGACTGGGGAAACAAATTTAGTCAATAGGTTTATGAAGCCAGCAATTCAATTATTCACATAATACATGTTGAATGCTTATAAGTATAGAAATAAAAAACACTGACATATACCTAAAATATGATATCACATACCACGATGTCCTATAACACAAAAAATGTGCAATTGATTTTATAACAGGTCCTGTCACATAGTAACAGTGTCCAATAAATATGCATGAATGCTTGTTGAGTGATGAATAAATGGATGTTATATTAACTCAGATGTCAAAGCAAAACTGACATTTAGAGTTCATATGCAATTCATTTTATCCATCATGAATGAGCTAAAAGGAAGAGAGATAAGAGGTTTACTTCAATGCTGCAGTTGAGCACAACTTGCACACAACAAATAATGTATGATGAAGTGTCAGACATGCTGTAAGAGTACATTTGAATGTATGACAATTACTACTGGACTGCTTCTCAAGCCAGCCAAAGTTGGTTTAGACAGCTCTTACTTGACAAAGCACTTGTCTAGGCAAATTGTTGTGTGCTGTTTAAGCTTACCAGGAAGCACATTCCCAGGAGTGGGGAAGCCCATCCTTGTCTCATGCTCAAGTATGTTTGTATCCTCCCTAACCACCTGTCCCAGGTCAGGCTGGCCTCTGGGTTTGGAACAGGAAGAGGGGAGAACCTCAAGCAACAAAAGGTGTTGAAAACACTGCACTCTCCGAAATAGTGAAAAGGCAAACCATCTCCAACAGAGGTTCCTGCTGTGAACACCTTGAGCTAGCTATACTTAAGTTCCTTGTTGGTGAGGACAAACAAAACAACTCACTCAAAAGACACCATGTTTGCTTGAGAACATTCTTAATTTTATTTTCTTTAATTTTATAAAATACATTTTATAAGATGATAAAATACATTTCATAAATTCTAAACAATTGTTCTTTATGTTGTTATAAACAAAATTCTATATTAGAAATGAAGGAAACATTTGCAGTTGATTAACTCTTTGTATATATGTGTATGTATGCATGTGAGGTTTGTTAGGGAACAGTTGGTTATCTGTTATGTTATTAAATCAAAACAAAATAAAAGACATAGATTATGTCACTTTCCTTGAAAAAAATAAATGCCTGCAGTGGGAATGACAAGCTGTAATTTCATCAGTGGCAAGGCTCTCATCCTGAAGTCCAACGTAATGGCTTCTTCTCCAGTCAGTTTCTGCTGGATATTTGTAAACCCCAAATTTGATAACACTATCTTTGTTTGCATTCTCAGAGAGGTTACCCCAGTCCTTCCTGTTGAATGAATAAGTAAGTACCCGACTTTATAATGTGCTATCTGCCTGCTGCTCCTATCTATCTACTACTTACTACTTGTTCTTTTACTTGCTGTATGCTTAATAAACTCATTCATTTGAAACAACAAAAGCAGCTATGGAGATCATTTTCAAGACTGCACAGATACCTTGGAAGTATGAAGTCTTGATTTCCAATCCCTACAACCCACATAAAAAGTTAGGTGTGGTAGCTTTATCCTGTAATACTAGTGATCTTGAAATGGGAAGCAAGAAGTCTCATACAGTGAGAGAAGACTACCCTAGGCAAAATATCATCAAAGAATAGCAACTTTAGTCTTCCTGGAGCAAGCAATGCTTAATGGAGACAGCACATCCTGTATGTTTGGATTGGATTGTCCCTGCAAAGGCTCATTTGTTAAACAGTCCAATGAGGCTACTGCCGGTGGCAGAGACTTTAAGATGTAGGACATACTAGGTGATCTTTAGATGGTTGGGGGCATGTTCTCGAAGAGGCTTCTGTTACCTCATGTCTTCCTCTTCTCTCTTTCACCTCCTAGCCATCTGGGAAGCCAGTTTTCTCCACTGCTATGGCCCTATATACACACCAGAGGCCAAAAGCAATGGGTTGACCTAGTTTGGGCTAAAACTTTTGAAACTATGAGCCATGGTTGACATTTTACTCTTTATAAGCTGTGGTGATCTATTGTGTTTCCCAATATATTGTGCACCCTAATAAAGCTTATCTGAGGATCAGAGTAAAAAGCCAGCCACTATATTAAACATAGAAGTCAGACAATGGTAGCACATGCCTTTAATCCTAGCATTTGAGAGGCAGAGATCCATCCGGATCTCTGTGAGTTCAAGGCCACACTGGGAACAGAGCCAGGCATGGTGACACACACCTCTAATCCCAGCACTAACCATAGGGGTCTGGAGGTTGTACAGACAGACAGGAAGTGATGTTACTGGGTAGAGAGAGGAAGTAAGATGGCAGAACAGAAAGGCATATAGGTATGGGTATACAGAAAGTAGGTCTCTTTGGAGACTGAGGTGTCAGTGAGGTGAGGTTGGCTGTGGCTTGCCCTATTCCTCTGATCTCTGTTTTAACCCCAATATCTGGCTCTGGGTTTTTTCCACCTGGCTCTGCCTCCTGAGTGCTGGGATTAAAGGCGTGCACCACCACTGCCACCCCCGGGCTTTTATTAATAAGTTAATTTAGTAATTTGTCTTACAATAAGCTGACTAGTTCAGATGTTTGTTGCAAAGCCTATAAACACAGGATTACCGCACCACTGAAAGGGAGAACTGGGGACCATGTATAAACCTTAAGATGTTTGAGCTAATTCATACAGAATAAGGAGTCACCAAAGACCACTGTTGCCCAAGACTGCAAAACTCTCTGTTTTGAAGATTTTCCAACTGACTAAAAGATAACTAAAAAGAAATACATTTTTGAATGACCTAAGCTTGTGTTTACAAGCTGTGTGCTAAAGGCAGTCATCATGACCTTGGGGAAGATGACCTTTTGCTGAATTCTAGCATGTGAAGTATTTATCTCAACAGCTTACTGAATGCTTAGAACTTTGTGTCTTCTTCAAAACTGCTAGCATATTCGTCCCTCTCCAGTTTCCTAAGTGTTTTTTTTTCCTATTGATGTTTTAATTGCCATTTTTCCCCCAAATTGTGCTTCTCTAGATGAAGTCTAAATGGTCACTCGTCTGCATAATTTTTCAGGTGACAGAGCACAAAGGGTCCTTTTAGTTTGAAAACAATGCCAGTGAGTTCCACAAAAACTGACCTCAAGTCATGCAAGACACAGAAGCTCTGGGGAGAGCTCAACCCTTCTCAGTTACGCACAAGCCTCTGTTTTCCATGCTGGTGGCATCAACAACATTGAAAGCTGTTTTGCCTTTGGTAAAATAATTCCTTGAGACACCACGTATAGTTTTCTCAGAATCCAACAGATTAAACTGGTATCCACCTTTAAAACAATAAAAAGGAAACTAAGCAGGAACTGAAGAAATAACTCATTTGGTACAGTGCTTGCTCTCCATGGAATTCATGCCCAAATTCAAGTATGGCAGGTATAATCTATAATCCCAACACTGGGAAGGCAGAGACAAGAGGATCCTTTGTGCTTCCTAGCCAGCCAATCTATCTGAAATGAGAACACCAGGTTCTGTGAGAGACCCTAAAAAAATTATGTATAAAGCAATTGAAAAAGACTCCCAATATAGACCTCTGACCTCAACAAGTACATGCACACACATGCATGCATACCCACACACAAACACACTCACAACATACACACACACACACACACACACACACACACACACAGAGACAGAGAGAGAGTAATAACCATTTTTACCCCAACAATTCTACAAAGCTTCCTTATCTTTGGTGAATTATGTTCACTCATGATTGGCAGGTCTTCTATATCCTTGGAATAGTCAAAACATGACCAAATAGTCATTATGTCTCTCAACCTTTAGATAACAACACTCCCTCCCAGAAATAACCCATTCAAGATCTAAATGACAACATAGTCAATAACTCTCAAGAACAAGAATGTACAGAAAATGCCAGAACACAATTGTGGGGTTACTGTCTGGTACATGAGAGGCAAGACCCAAGGAGCATGTGATCTTGTTTACCATGGAACAAGAAAGAACTTAAGAAGTAGACCCTACATTAATGAGTGAGGGTAAAGGATTTCAGGCAAATTAGTGATGAATTCAACTTGACTGGTGATTTTATCCTGGTATCACTCAGAAGGAGAACATTCAGGAAGGTCAGCATGGGTTCTTGTGACCCTATTAAAATAAAGATAGCAAAAATGATGCAGTTATGGGGAGAGAAGGAACAGAAGATATGCATGAGGAAGGAAAGTTAACTGGACTTAGTGATTAGCTGGTTGATTCTGGGTAGAGATGATGCAGAAATTCAAGATGACTCCTGAGTTAGGTCTCCTGGATAATGTATCATCCTCAAAAGAAGGAGAAAGAACAGTCTTGAAACAACAATAATAACAGCAAAAACAGCCTTTACTCATCACTCACTGAAGCAAACTGTATTATCTTATGTCTGAAGTGAGCCCAATTCTGAACATGAAATAAGTTGGGCAAGTCTAAGACCATGCAGGTCAACATCCTTCCCATTGACATCAAGGTATATATGTGTCTGTAGTTCAGAAGAGGTCAGTGGTTTAGACTCAAACGTAAGGGTCCTGAAGATAAAAGCTAACAACAAGTGCCATATGGTGTTAGGCACTATTACTGAGGACTTCATCCATTTAATTACCATATGAGCCATGTGAGGTAGAAACTGCAATTAATTATGTTGATAAAAGAGCTGACTTTTCAGAGGTCACATAGCTCCTTAGTAGATGTGCAAGGATACAAAGACCACTGTTTTAATTCCCAAGTTTTCAGGTCAAAGACACAAAGGAAAGGGCTGTGGTGAAAACCTGGACCACACTCACATCCTGTTGGGAGAGGCTCTAAAAGGATATTCAGTTACATTTACACTCATGTAGTGATGCTCAACAACCAAACAACATGACCTGTAGGGAACTGAGATGAAAATTTAGTTTAAAGTTCCCTTTGCATGATTTTAAACAAGGAACTTTAGCTCCATGACTCTTGATATTTTCCCTCCCATAATCCACCATGTATATAATATCACCTGAGAGGATTTGCTAAGAGTGAAATAAAATGAGTTTTATTGGAGAGTGCCACACATAGGGAGAACTATTAGGCACCCTACTCCCACCAGTCTAAAATAACCTATTCTTTTCTAGAAGTAGTCATAATCACAAAATACCAAGGAATGGATCAGGCATGGGTAAAAGTTAGACCCTGTGTGTCTTTGCAAAAGGAATGTGTTTGCACAGGAAAGGCAAAGCAACAATCATTTGTATCTGCCCCTTTGTAGGAATGAGCATTTTATTTGCCAGTATTCTACAGGGAATGATGAGATGTTCTCTCTCAGGCCAGTATTATATGATACTTCTGACACTATGTCTTTCAAATGCTTTACCAGATAGTAAACATCTGTATCTATTTTGTATTCCCTCATCATTGGGAGTATTGTTGCTGTCATTCATATTTTAAGACCTTGAGCTTTATAGCTTTGCAAATTTTCTCCATTTTAAGTGCAATTGTATAAAACTTGAAAAGAAAACATCTTCTCCCAAGAAACACACAGCTCAAGTTGCTTTTATTGAAGAGATGGTTTTATCCCTCAAGGACAGAGAGATTGCTTTCCAGTTCTTCCAAGACACTTTGGAGAGTTTAACAAGTAGCTGCTGAGTATAAACAAGGAGCTTCTGAGTATAAGAAGTCTATAAAATGTTTCACAAAAATCAGTCAGCTAGTGGGTCACTTTGGATATTACCTCAGTAACCTGACTTGGGCATTTGTGGGAGGGGCTGGCTCTTATTGAGCTGGATATGCTACACCTTCAGAGATAATAAAGAAATCTCAAGCTTTTTGAGGTCTTATTTTTACATGGTGAGAGGTGGCCTGATAACAAAAAAGCTTGAGAAAATCTGCAAAATTATAAAATACATGGCTCAACTCTTCTTCATTATAGAAATTGGACATCATGTGTCTGATTAAATTATAACTCAGTATAAACCGTGCTGTAGGACCAGTCAATACTGTCTTCTTGACTTGATTTCCAAGACAAGAGGCATCAAATCCCTACTGCATACCCTATAATTTAGGCACTAATCTTTGACATGGCATTCTAGTTACACCTACACAGAGCCTTTCAGGCTTCCAAAATGCCACTGTTCCAGAGTTTAACAAATTTAGGCACACAGATCTGTATTGCTAGGAGAAAAAAAAAAAGCACTTGCTTTCTTCCCACTTCTTTCTATAAGACGAGTCTTCACCCTCATGCTCTTGGCTCACTTTTAAAAATTGTTGTTATGGGTATTCTCAGTTAATTGAAAGTCTTGCAAAACTTAATAAGAACACCTTCTTTCCTAAAGGCTACAGCAGCCTTTATGCTGATGATGCCTTCAGAAACTGCCTTCATACCAGCCTGCTGCATATCAACTGAGACTTCTGTTATTCATACATTTCCCAGGATTATGTGCTCATTATATTAACAAAATCCCTATTATATCAGAATTCAATTGAGATTTCTGCTTCCCCTTAGGATTTCTCAGCACAATGAATCTTTCTGCAGCTCTTCATTAGACTCACCTGGAGGATTTTTACATTACTAATGCTTGAGCTTCTCCCCAGAAGAAATGACTCAGAATCTTCAGGGGTCATGTCTGAGTTTGGTACAGTCTCAAAATTAAGAAAGTGCTCTCAAGGTGCAGCTGGGGTTTAAGCTGCTGTCTAGTCCTTCAGAATGTACTTGAATTGGTTTGTCTGGGTCTGCCTCCTTCTCTCCAGAGGATGCCCCAGGTTCAACACAATGGCAAGACTGCAGTCAGCTGCAACATACAAACCAGGCTTTTATGGTTTACAATTTGCAGATCACTAAGATAGATATGCTGCTCTGCAATGGGTCTGGGAGTCTGCACTGCTAACATGCCTGCAGCTAATACCAACACAGTTCTGTAGACCACTTGAAGCTGGAAGGATATCAAGCATTATTGATTATTCTATTTGATTCTGAACTCCATCTGTAACCTGGGATCTTGAGAAATAATGATGCCTGGGCCTAACTCATGAGGAAATTGAGTTGGACTCCTTGGAAGGAATCAGAGTCTTGGAGGTAGATCCTCCCCATCTAGATTTTGAAAGAGCTCCTTGGGGAAAGTCTGCTATGCTATATAAGAGGTGGTACAATAGAACATCTTTGCCTGCCTTATGACCAAAGCAATGGTGAGAGCATGTTCAGCTATAGCATATTAAGCAAGCCTTGAATGTTCACATCTTCTTAAACTGGACTCTCTGGATTTGAAGGTCTAGGGTGAGATTCTTCACTGTTAACAAGCTTCCAGGTGAAACCTTGATGCTCCATGAACCACTTTAAATCAAGTTCTCCTTGTTCACACTGATTTCATTAGATATTTTTTAACCAAAAAAAAAAAAAAAAAAAAAAAAAAAAAACTTTTAATAATGTATTTGAGTGTAGATGCCTAAGAAATCAAGAAGGGGTTTTCTAATCCTCTGGAGGTGTAGGCAGTTCTGAGATACCTAACATGGATGCTGGGACTTGAACTTCAGCCCTCTGCAAGGGTAGTAAAGCTCTTAACTACTGAACCATTTCTCCAGCGCCCCACCCCCATTTGCTTTTACAAGATTGCAACTCAAGGCACAGTGATAGAGCCTGTGAGAGACAGGGGTGGGAGAATGAGGACTTCAAGGTCATCCTGGGCTACATGGCAGATTTGAGCTAGCTTGGGCTACAGAAGCCCACATCTCAAGAAAGCAAAACCAAATTAAATAAACAAGTAAAATAACAATGTATGGAGTTGGGGCACTGGCATTGTGGCTAACTGGGGTAACACCCCTGGGATGTTATTTCAGAGCAAATGATGGGAAAGATTTGAGAAAAACATTGAAGAATGTTTTGGTTCCTGCTGAAGATATATGAGGCATGTAAACCAAAGTTGTCAAACTAATATCTATATACTCTTTTCCTAGAGTGATCTGGTGGTTTTGTCTCTGGCTGGACTGATCACCTCTGAACTCTCAATTGCTCCATTCAGGAGATAATTCTTCATAACATCCTAGCTTCCTGCCTTCTTCCTCAATGCTTCCTTTGCTTCTACTTCAATGGAAGGTCTCCTCCATCTCTCTGAATCCTTCCTTTGTCCTAAAGTTGTGCTTCTTCTCAAGGACTGTCTGGTCATTCTAACCCCTATCCCCACACTGAGTATCTGATGCACCAGCCTGACTCCATTTTAGGATTAGAAGCCATCTTGCTACAAGGTCAAAATAAGTTCATTCCTGTTTTCTGTAAAATTTAAGTTTGAGCGTGTCTTGATTCATTTTCTATAATTTGACATATTCTACACCCTATGAAATTTGACTCACTTCCTGACCATATCCTGACCCACCCTGATAAGATGTTCTGTCCAATAATTTTAAGGTGTTTAGTCCAGTTGCCATGTAACCAAAATTCCTCTGAAAATTCATCAACCCTTGGAAATCACCAAGCCTTACAAATTTGGGGCAATAAAAACCCTACTTCTCCTGTGTTTGAGAGGGCTGAACTCTCAAATCCCACATTTAGGGACACTTGCTATAAATTTGGCCAATTTGGGTAGTGATCCATACTCTCAATGAGTGGGATTAACATACAGTCATTCTTAGTGCTTCAAGCTCCAGATATAATGTTGGGGAGCCAAATCTGTAAGTGTGGCCACTCCCTTTACACACATGGTTCCTACTCTCTTTTAAACATCTAGTCTTGATATTTCCAAGAATTCTTAAGCTGAACCCCTTTGTTCTGATTCCTTCTTGTACTTTGTCTGGACTTTTCCATTGCCTCTTAAGATGTTTTCAAGAAAGCCAACATGTGACAGCTTCAGTGTGTGTATCTTCATTCTGTTCTTTCAGCATGGACCTGTACTGTACAGGAGCCCTTCCAACTCCTAACCCTGTCTGAGGTAAACTGGGCTCCTCCTCCTTCTTACACCTTTTTTTCTGCTGCCTCCTCTGTCTGACTGTCTTTACCTTTGACAAACTTGCTGCTAGCTCCTTCAAAACACCTCCTGCTGTTAACACTTCTTCAACTCCAGCAGGAATTGACCAAAACCCCTGCCTGGATCATTGCCAAAGCACTTTAACTTTTGCATGGGAATTCTGTGTTCCCTAATCTTCTACTTCAACAAACCTAGAACTGCTGTGCCTCCTTGCGCCGCCCCCCCCCCCCCCCCCCGCTACTGCCCCATACCTCCCACTACCTCCCCTTCCCCTAGAGGAAGAACTCAGGGTTTGGGGTTGATTTCTTTTTTTAGCACAGTTTAATGAAATTGCAAATGGGCTGCACTGAATGATTGCTCACACAGCCTTCTTTGACTTGCTAAACAAATCCAGCCTTTATTTGCTCCATTCTCTTGTTCAATAAACATTTATTTGTTTAAGCTCAAATGGATTGCTTTGCTTCCCTAGAGACTGACAGAGTTAAAAGATGTCGATTTAGAAAATAGAAAAAGAAAGAAAGAAAGGAAGGAAGGAAGGAAGGAAGGAAGGAAGGAAGGAAGGAAGGAAGGAAGGGAGAGAGAGAGAGAGAGAGAGAGAGAGAGAGAGAGAGAGAGAGAGAGAGAGAGAGAAAGGAAGGAAGGAAGAAAGAAAGGAAACCAAACACTTATATATTAGTCTGGATTCAAATGTAGAAATGACATTTTTGTAAAGTGACACTGTAGCTTGTCCTACTGTATCTTGAATCCACAATTCAGTCCCCAAACAAAAAGCATAAGCGCATTTCATTATAAACGCAAGATCCATCTAAGTCCAGTGGGGTGGTTTCAATGGTAATATTATTGACTCAGGCTTTACAGGGTTCTGCAATCATTGAAGTTTGAACAAAGCCAAAATTTCAAGCTAGGATCTCGAAGTGAAACCAGAAGCTAATGGTTAAGAGAATAAAAATAGAATTGACAATCTAAATGTGTCAACAGCCATGAATACTGATATCAACAGATTTCAGGTGCTATGATTTTTTATTCCAAAGGTGAGTAGTTCTTTTAAATTTTTAAACATTTAAATGCTTGGGTATATGTGTGTATGTATTATACATACATTCTTTTTTAACATGGAAAGAAGTTCTTTACAAAGATTAATAACATTGTAGTTCTAGTGCACTTTAAATGATGCTCATGGATAAAAGACAGAAGTCTCCAGAAAGGCAGCAGCTATCTTCAAGGAGGATTGTGACTTGGGGATTATGATGATGTCTGTGGATCTGGTGGTGACAGTCTACAGAGCTGTCTGGCACAGAGCTGTGCCATAGCTAAGCTTTATAGGAACCATCTGGCAGCAGTCTACTTGAAGATGTTGTAAGAACATCCATGCGGATTGTGAAGAATATGGAAGAACAGATCAGTTTAGTCTCTGAACACAAGATATAGCTGTTCTGAGGTGTGCTCATCCATCATCCCTTGTAAGATGTATTGTTGTAAGATGTAAGATGTTGTAGATGTTATTCTTTGTAATGTGAGTCCAGACCAGAAGAGGCAAAATAATTTGTGGAGTAGTTTACCTCTGGCAATGAAGGAAGTATAGGCTACAAGATTCCTGTTGAAGCAGTTTCTCCTCCCATACTGGTTGCCCTTAGAGCACTGGGCTAGCCCCTGCTACAGAATGCACATATATAATCAGGTTATGGACATTTGAAGCCTGCGAGTTCTTTCAATGCAGGAATTTTATTTTTAATCTTTTTTTAAAACAATACTTAGAGCTTTGCCAGTGCCTGATTTTTGTAACTCAAAGTGGTATAATAGAGTTTTACATCATTTACCCTAGCAATTGTTCAATATTTGGCAAATGAATTCTCTATCAATTACTTCATCCTTTTACCCCCTTTACCAGGGATAGACATTTCAAGAGGAAAGTTAATGTTTATTTCATGATTTTCATGTTTGGTGATGTTGATGAATTGTTGGGGCAGCTGATTATTTAGCTACTGCCTTGGCACCATAGGGGTTTTCCCAGTATGTATCTACCACTCAGTCCTTATAGAGGTAAAATAATAATAACTCTGTGCCTTCTAACAACTGAGGTTTGGCGATATTTTGAATCTGAGAATGTTAGTTCTTAAATTCACACTAAAAGTCTAAAGAAGATCATAGTCAAAATCAGATTGGACTTGATAGGGGATGCCAAGCAAGTAGCAGAGGATAAAGGGACATAAGTCCTTCTCTTTGCAGACACCCTTTGAGACACAGGAATATCAAAAATCAACTTCCTCTGGCACAATTGACATGATCAATAATCAGTAATACCCTAGTAGGCAAGGATTTTAAAATTTTGAAAACGAGATGGTTGAAATACTATAATGGAAAAACTGCAAGTTGCATGTAACTCACTGGAGTCCTGGCCTCCTGTGGCTAGGTGAAAAAAAAAATCAACCAACACTGCCCTTTCAGCAAATGACCAAGATTCACAGGTTGCGTATAGCAAATTATAAGGTCAAAGAAGAATCAACAACCAAGGCAAAGAGCTGACTGGTGAATGGCTAACAATAAAGATGTTCCTTATATCTTCCTGAACCAGAGCTAACAACTAGAAGATACACTGGCAGTGTAGTTATTGTTCCTTCCTATCTTAGATACACCTTAAGTTCTAGGCCACTTACAGCCGACTCGAAGGTGAAAGCAAATAAAATCTATAGTGTGTGTGTGTGTGTGTGTGTGTGTGTGTGTGTGTGTGTATGTGTTTGTGTGTGCTTTTCAGTTGGTCCCAAGGAGTGGAGCAGCCTTTCTGTCCCTGTCACCTGGAGAGAAGGGCAATTTACTGCCCCTTCTATAGAAGTAAGGTACAAAGCTCCCAGCACCTGGTTCTTTCTCATTTCCTATTGTGCCCATCTTGACTTCCAGGGTGCACAGCTTTTATCTGAGGCTATTAAAAGTACAATTCTCTCTCTTTCTCCTTCTTTACTTCTTCTGATTGTAACAATTGTCCTGGAGTTCCTATCTGAGTGCATCTTAACATTCTTTATCATGATGAACAAGGCCTGCAGAAAGGAACTCTGTGCCCTGGAGATAGATTTTACCATAGTGCTAGTAATGACATTGTCCAAGGGATGATGTGAGAGATCTCTAACTCAGCTTAATATTCTGTTTCAACAACAGTTCTCTCCAGACACAGCAATGCCACGTAACCATTCCAAAGGAACATTTTCACTTTCTGATGTACGATTCAGTGACATTTTAGCTTCACTGCCACTATAATTTAGCTTTAAAAAAAAATCTCGAAAATGTGGGGGAAAACTGTGCTTTTCTTTGCTTCTTCCTGGGCAAAATAGTTCAGTTTTCATAGGCTATGCCACTATTGGATGTCTTATTTCCCCTCAGCTACTGTACCAAGGCCAGTTTAACTTCCAGCATCTGTGTTCAGCTCAGCTTGTTGCTGTTAAAAACAATTACAGCAAGTATTGCTGCATGCCTGTAAAGCAGTTTGATAGGAGATGATATGTATTTTAGAGTTAAGAAATACGTGATGCTGGCATTACTATTTTCAAAGGGAGTAAAACACTCGAAGTCCATTGAGTCTTCATGACTTGCCCTTCCAACATCTCAGGATTTAGCTGAAGGAAATGACACAGAAAGTGGGCACTGAAATCAATTAGGTACTACACTTTTCTTCAGCTTTTCAAACATACTGCAGTAGAGTAAGGAAAATCTGTGGCTGATATATAAGCACACCAAAGATCCTTATTGTCACCAATGCCGGGCTTGCCTTTTGGATATGCATCTGTCTTTAAGTCATTTGTTTCTGTAAGTATCGTCCACTCTTCTTCCTGTAAGTAACTAATTCATCCATCAAGCTGGACTCTGGTGGTGTCTGTATTGGTCTTTCATCAGCCCCATTTCTGTGCAGTGTAGATGTTAGTTCCTGTCTCCACAGTAACAGTGTTATACAGCACCTCAAAAAATAAAAAAAAAATAGAAGTGTTACAAAAAGGAAGAAAACAAATGGAGGGAAAGCAGGGAAATGGTAGAGAGTAGAGGAGAATGGACAATAAAAACAAATGTGAAGGAAAATGCCATAATGAAAGCCATTGCTTCCTAAACTAATTTGAAACATATAAATAAAATAAAATTTTATACAAGACAAAACAAAATGTAGTTACTGTCACTCAGCAGTTCTACTTGGGTATAGTCTCAAAATAAATTTCAGAAGGAAAAGTAGTATCTTTTTGGTATAAAAAATTGGGTATATATTTATGCCTATGTTCTCAGCAACATTATTGATGGTCAAAAGGTAAAAGAAACTCATGTCCATAATGAGTGAGTGGGTGGATGGATGGATGGATGAAAAAATACTGGAATATTATTTGGCCTTAAAACTGAAGGAAACTCTGACACATGCTCTAACATAATGATCTTTCAAAATATTACACCATGGGGCTGGAAGTGCCACCATAGTGGAGTGAGTGGTACCCTGGCATGAATGATGCCCTGGCTCTCATCTCCAAAAGGAAAAAAAAGAAAAGAAACATCACACTAAGTAAAACAAACCAATTCCAATAGAGCAAATATTATATGGTTTCACTTTTATGAAGTACTTAGAGAGACCAAAGTCAGCCTCAGCCAGATGCCATTAGAGGCTGCCAGAGGCTGGAGGCAGGAGGGGGAGAATTCCAATTTTGTAAGATGAAAAGTTCTAAAGGGACAGAATTGCAGTGATGGTTGCTCAACACAAAGTGTTCTGTGGCACTGAGGCTGTGTAGCAGTTTCCTTTCAGACTGAAACATTCTATCCTGCAGGCAAGCTCTTTACCACAGAAGGTAAACAACTCAAACTGCTTCAGGAAGTCTCTGAAACTGACCAGATTTTTACAAGCGCCTCCTTCCGCAAGAGAAAAGCTGAGGGCCGCTTTCAGATGAGCCAAGATGCAAAGAAGACCCTGAGATCACAGTGGACACCTGGAAGAAGCAGAGACCTACTGAACCGCCTAGAAGAGACTCTGACCAACTGAGCCACCATGGAAACCTGTTGAGCTGCCTGCAGGTTGTTCAGTGTGCTCCAGATTGCCAGCTTTCTGAACTGTTAGCCACACTAGAGTGGACTTTGGTGATGCAGCTGTCTTTGTATTATTTCTGCTCCTCTAAGTAATCACAATTAAACTCATTGGTTCACCAAGTTGGACTTTGGTGATCATACTTTGGACTGTCATGGGATCCCTATCTGGGTTGAGTAAGTGTGTGTGTGTGTGTGTGTGTGTGTGTTGTGTTGTCTTATGTTGTGTTTTCCCAGGAAAAGTTACTCACACAACATTGAGTGTGTGTGTGTGTTTGTGTGTGTTGTGTCTTCTCAGGAAAAGTTTGTCGCACAACATTGAGCTGTACGCTCAAAATGATTATGAATGGCAAAGTTTACATCATGTATATCTTGACACAGTTAAAAAATTAAAACCCAAAAAATCTCCAGGAAGCCGCCTACCCACCCCACCCAATTTTCTGGTCTTTGAAGTCACTATGGATGTACAGAGCATCATGGGGACGATCCTAACTCAGACACAATTTGGAGGAGGTGAGATAATAGTGGTCTTGATTCCCAAACACCTGGATATGAATCTCTACTCTGACATTTATAATAGTCACTCTTTCTCTTAACAGCATGTCTGACATACCCTATAAAGTAGAAAATAGAGTGAAATGGAGAAATCTTATAATGCCTGATTTTTATGATTTAAAAAAAAAAAATGTGTAAAGTTAGAGGAGGAGGAGAGTAGGGCCATTTAAATGACCAACTATGTACAGAAGTTTAAGGTGGACAGTCAGAAGCTGACCTGGTTCTTTTCTCTTCTGATTGACTAGTCATATAGGAGGTCCTCCTTAAATTTACCATACTCTGACTACTTAACCACTTACAAAGTTACTTTTTCTGCATTTACGTTTTATTTTCTATCCCATGGAAATAACAGTAATGGCCTCACAGAAGGTGGACTGAGGTAGGTAATGATGCTTAAAGCAGTGGACCTTGCTGTCTGTTACTCAAAAGAGGGAACACATCCTCATAAGTATTCCATGCCCTTGGTCTTCATAGTTTCCTATGCCTGTAAGTGAAAATCTGAATGCCGTAAATATTCTGAACTACTCAGTCTGGAATGGGACAAGAGTTCCCAAGACTTCAGATGATCCTTTTTATTCATAGGCACATTTTAAGCAACAAGACATTAGCTCATGAGGCTGTGACAGTATGTTCCATGCCTAAATATCTTCACTTTTTATAAGAAGTCAGAAAGTCCTAATTACGTCCCATTCATGAAAATTCATGTATTGGGATTTGGATAAAGTTAGAAAGGTGGTGGGATATTATGAAATGGCTTAGTGGAAAGGTATTAGTGTCACTATCTCCAGAAAGAATAGATATATTCTTGGAGGACCCTGGTTAGTCTTTTTGAGGTTATTGAAAAGAACAAGCCTGGCCCCTCCCCCATGCTCTGACTTCCTGTTGCATACACACTCACCATGATGCCGTCCCCTATCTAATGCAACTAGAGATGCCCTCATTAAAGCTAGTGCCGTGTTTATAGACTTTTAGCCTTTTGAACCGTGAGTTAAATAAACTTCTTTACAAGTTATCCAGCCTTTGTTATTTTGTAATACTAACAGTAATACATGGAATGTCTGCTATCTTAGAAACAAAGGCTAGAGTTTTTAACTTTGCCACTCCAAAGTGAGAGAAAGAAAAGCCCAGAGCTGAAAAGTGCTGTGACTAAGGCTGAGAACAAGGATGGCTCAGTCCTTACACTTCCCATGAGTCCTGTTACCAAGGGCACTCTTAAGCCTTGTCTCTCTTGAACATACTTCCTGACTAAAAAGCCCATGAACAGAGAGCCAACAGCCACACTCAACAGAAAAAGCATGGGTCTCATGCTTCTTTCTGATCTGGAATTTTCTACTGCAGTGGATCTCAATCTTCCTAATGTTGTGACCCTTTAATAAAGTTCCTCATGTTGTGGTGACCCCCAACCATAAAATTATTTTCATTGATACTTCACAGCTGTAATTTTGCTACTGTTATGAATCATAATGTAAATATCTGCTTTCCCATGGTCTTAGGCAACCCCTATGAAAGGGTCATTTGGCTCCTGAAAGGGGTCATGACCCACAGGTTGAAAACCACTGTTTTACACCTTTTCAAAGGACCAGAAGCAAGTGACTAGTCCATATTTTCTCACTGTCTAAGAGTCTGAGAATACGTTTTCTACAAAGCAACTCAAGCTGTCATTACCCTCTAAATGATTTTCTTTCTTGAAACTTTAGATAACACACGGCAAGTATTTTAACTGTGTCTATCCCTCACCTTCCTACCTCTGGATCTCAGGCATCGCTTTCTCACCCTTTAGAATAAAAAAAGATGGAATGCTCCAAGAGATGCCAAAGCCACCACATCCTCTCTGAAGAGCAAGTAGCACTGGTGACAGCCCCAGCCCCAGCCCCAGCCCCAGCCCATGAACCTGTCAGCCTGAGAGGATATCTCTCCTGCCATAGCAGCTTCCCAGGAGTGTGTCAGAAGCATTCCTGTGTCTCTCTGTTGCAGCCCAGTGGGTGCTTCTTGGCTGTGTCTCCCCACATATGTTATCTTCGTGGTGACTGCTCCCGGAAAGGATTGTAACTCAGGGGAATCTCTTCACGGATTGGTGTCTGGCTTTAAAACAAGGAGCTCTCAAACATGTCAAATCAGAGAAGCGGAGGGTGGCTCTATTTTTGATGAGCATTTTCCCTCTGGGTTTGTGAAGGTGTCCCCTGAGAGGACTCTTCCCTCCTGCATCCATCAGTTTGATGGCTTGCATGTTGGAAAGCAACCTGGTATCCTTTGGAAAACAGAGACACAGTTTAGTGAGGTTCAGGTTGAATCCAGAGGGAGGGAGGGAGGGAGGCAGCAGAAGGCGGGGGGGGGGGCGTGCAGCGCTGTTAATGTACACAGCATGTAGCATTAGTTGAATGCTTCTGTTGGTTGCCATAGGAATGAGAAGACTTTTGATTTGAAATCACAGTTCCTCTGAAGCTATGTTTAAATTGCTATACTGGATTCTTGCTGTTTAACACTACCAGCTTTTGAAATCAAGGGCTCTTTAAAAAATGCAGTTCAAATGTTTTCCCTGACAAAGGAGGTTGTACCAACCTCAAAAATGTCACTCCAAGGCCCTAACAGCTGAAGAACAGAGACTTCTCTCAATTACTTTGCACCACACACTTCCCAAGCGAGTAAAGTACAATGCAATTCCATTATTTGTCCTTCCAAGAAGAGTCTGTAAGATCCACGGGGAAAAAAAGTGTGGAAGGGACAGCTGGGCATTCAAGGCAATTGTCATCGTGATGATGTGGAAGCACATTTGAAAATCAAACAATTGGTTTGTAATGAATAACCTTCGACATCATTTTCAAGATTACTTGTTTAAAATATGGTGGCATGTGTGTGTTTTTTCTATCCAACAGTCTTCTAATACTTTCTGATACAAATGCAAATTTCTGATACGAGTGCCCAGCCTTTAAGTTCAATGTTAAATACACCTTGTTTCACAGGGTCTCTCCTTCCCTTCACCCATTACGAAATAGACATATTTTACACCTAAGTCAAAAAGGATTAGAGAAATTAAACACACTGAGAATCAGAAACTGTGCACAAAACCTTCCTAATGACATCTGAACTGGCATCCCCTGTTATGACTTATATATGAAGTGTCCACAGAAAGCATCATTTATAA
Organism: Onychomys torridus; assembly: GCF_903995425.1. Classification (NCBI taxonomy): domain Eukaryota; kingdom Metazoa; phylum Chordata; class Mammalia; order Rodentia; family Cricetidae; genus Onychomys; species Onychomys torridus. Next base: position 115,847,351 of record NC_050447.1, read on the forward strand.
AAGGCATGGTCGCCAGTGAACAGATCCTATCTCTGAGAGGTGACTGATTCAGCCTGGACCTAAGCCAGTGATGAATTGATAATTTGATTCCATTAATGAACAGTGGTGAAAAATGGGTGGGACCTGGTTGAGAGAAATAAGTCATCAGGGCCATGTCTTTGAATAGCATATCTTCTCCCTGGGTGTCTCTTCCTCCTCCTCCTCCTCCTCCTCCTCCTCCTCCTCCTCCTCCTCCCCCTCTCCTTCTGTTTCCTCTCTCTTCCTTCCCATCCTCTCTTTCCCCTCTTCCTCCTTCTCTCTCTCCCTTTCACTTACTCCTTACACCTTTTCTCCTTCCCCATATGCTCCTGCCACCATGAGCCCAAAAACATGGAGCCAACTGATACTGAGTTGAAACCTCTGAAAATGTGAGCTGAGATACACATTTTTCTCTTTTCACTTGTTTATGCCCGGTGATTTGTCACAGGGACAGAAGGCTAACAAATACACCACCTCTGCCCTCAGTAGCTGAGATCCTGGATATATCTGCTCATTTACAAATACAACCACTTTCAATGTACATCTTAAGAAGAGGAAAATTAAGAAAATATGGCTTCAGCTAACTTTTAATCTCCTGAGAAAAATAATTGATCTACATTATTATATTCCCAGCAACTAGTACAGTGTGAGGCACATAACAAGTGAAAATCATGTTCCAATTAAATCGTGATGAATAAACAAGTAGTGATTGTGTGTTAATATGTTTACCTGCAAAATAAATAGAATTTTCATTTGTTGAGCCATTTTCCATAAAGCACCCACTTTGCATCAAACATCTCCATATATTATGAGATTTAACTTTGTCAAGGGATAAGATGAAGTTTGTGAAATTCTGCTGTAGCTCATTACTTGCTATTGCAAATTTCTCTCAGGAAACCTGGGTAGTAAGATGAATGCTGAATACTTTTGGTGAAAATATCTTCAGATGGCCCTAGTGCTCCCTAATTTTGCATAACCATCTAGAGAAAAATGTATTTTCTGTGAGGGAAATTAACTATAATGACTAAGGCTCCTCAGAGTTATACCACAAACTAGATGCATGCTAGATGCTTAGCATGTATTAATTTGTTCAATATGTGTATATGCACAACTGACCTTAGCACACATTAGAGACGGAAGTAGTACATGGTAAAATGGATTTCATTAGACCTGATTTGCAATTAAAATGATGGGGTAATGTTTCATCATATATGGTAAATGTATTGGAGTTTGGGTGGATGAAATGGAGTCCCTCCTTCCATAAATCTTTGTAGCTATTTATTGGCCAAAAGGTATTTCCAAACAATATTTAACCTCAGCATGGTGAGGTGACCTTGATTTTTGATCCAATGAAGCATGGATTGAAGCTATGACCCCTCCCGCCTAAAGTTTGCTTGCTCTACTGGTTATGAGTATCAGCACCAGATTTCCATGCCAATGTTTTTCATTACTTCATTGTGTTGTCTCCTGAATGATTGAATAAAACACGTTTTTGGGGGTTTTGTATGCAGCCACGAGAGTTTTGAGTTTATGAAAGACTTCGTTTTTCCTTTACTACTAATATTTATGAAAGATGAAAATTCAATGAACACCAATAAATTTTCCTTTGTTTCAGAAATAAGGTCCACCTCCCCATGGTGTTAACCACCGTATGAGCATAACAGAACACCTAGATCTAGAATGATGAATTGGGAACCTGATGTCTTCAATGCCTTTGGGTGGCAGAATACTAAGAGTATTTGTCTCTGAACAACAAATTACAGGACTCTTTCATGAATAATAGTATTTGTTATGCAGTGATGAGAATCTATAGCCTTGCATATGCACACAGCGGGGAGTCTTACATATTAATAGTTAGACATATAGACCCTGTTGTAGAATTTGAAAGTTTGTTTAAATCCCAAAATAAGGGAAATACTCACCAAAATTCCTTTGAAGTACTACTTTGATACTCTTCATTTTCCCTGCCTCCCTGTAGACTAGCACTGCTGGGTTCAGCATGATTTTCCTAAGGTGTATTGAAAGCTCAGAGCCTATGAAACCTGTGGGGTCCTTCAGAGTTGTGTCTCTTAGAGATCATTATTCTTTTTTTTCCTTCAGCGTGTCTTTTGATGTTTTTTAAGTTTCTATCTTAGTTTTAAGAACAGGAAAATGCAATTTAACTTGTAATTAATTTTTAGTCCCTCCAAGAGAATTGAAAATAAACTTTAAATACACAGAGAATCCAGGGCACTGTGATTTCATCCTAGTGGAAGTCAACTGTTGTGTGTATCCTAAAACTCACATTTCAAATACTCACTGATGACACATCTGCCCCTAGACGTTCATCTTCATGACTGCAGAATTAGAGAATAGGGAGATGTGGTCAGTAGAGAAGCTTGACAATTTCTCATTTTCTCAACTGAACATGTCCCCATTTTCCTACTTTTAGACCAATATCTAGAGACACTGAACTAGATATGATTTCTGGCTATTTTTTCTACAAAGCAGAGATTTGCATATCACAAGCAAGATGAATATAGCAGAATATATTTGGCAGAGGGAACGATGGTATTTGAACTCATGTTATTTATGTGTTGAACTGAGTTTTCTCCAAGGTAGTCACAGAGGGAAGAGGTTATTTTTAGAAGCAGCAGCAAGAGCAGCCAAAAGCACTTGCTCTGTCTAGCCTTAGCCTCCTCCATAACTTCCAAGCCAATTTCTCTGAGGGGGTACTTCACAGTGCAACCCCAAGAGAGGACTGGCCAAGGAGGACTTTTCAATATAAATGTCCCCAAAGAAGATTTAAGATTCTGCCTCCATAGCTGGAGATGGCTCAGTGATTTACAGTAGACACTGCTCTTGCAAGGACCAGAGTTTGATTTCCAGTACTCATACTGGAAGCTCACAATCACCCATAACTCCAGCTCCAGATGATCTGACATCCGCTTTTGGCCTCCACTCACATGCACTTGCAAACATGCACCCACATACTCACACTCATACCCACACTCACACCCACATCCACCACATTTTAAGTAATAAAGACTGGAAGGAAAAAAAAGAATCTGCCTTTGGGCCATCCAGATATCTTCAAGCCGTGATCTTACTTGTGACATTTACAGACTCAATGCTCTCTTCTGACAGACAAATGCTAACACATTATATAAAAGAAAGTCCCCCAAATATGTTCACGGGCCTATGTGCAATAAAATTCAGCTCCTCCTCCTCAATATGAAAGTTCTTTTTCTCTGTCTGTCTTAATTCTCTGCCTTTTTATTTTAGCTTCCAACTATTATCAAGCCTTCCTCCAAAAACAGCAGTAGAAATTAATTTGCTCTTATGTAAAAATAACTGATGGTGGCTAAAAGTATTTCTTCTTCCAGGGAAATTTTCATATGAATAAGGTCTCCAATAAAGTGTTTGCAGAACCATGCTATTTGATGACTGGCTGTTCTTTTTTATTGATTGAGAATTTCATATATAATGTTTGATCGCAGCCTCCCCCACTATCTCCCGTTCCCCCCGCCCAGTTCTTCCTCTATCTCCACTACCACTCTTCCCTCCCAAATCCGTGTGTTCTTTTCTTTCTTTTGAACCCACTGAGTCCACTTGGATCTCCAGTATGTGCATGGCTTAATGAGAAAATAAGAGAAAGATTTCTCATGAGTCAAAGATTAAGACTGAAGAGAATGATTTGTCAAATAGAGACAAACCACTGTTATTCCTCCCCCCTTTGCACATGTGCACACATATTCACATATGTGTGGGTATATACTTGTACTTGGGGATGCACCTGTGCGAAGGCCAGAGGTTGACATCTGGTATCTTCCTGAATCATTCTCCATCTGACATACTGACATTGGATCTCTAACATGAACCCAGAGCTCACCAATAAGCTAGTCTAGTTGGCCAGATTGCTACAGGGATCATGTCTGTGCTTCATGAAAGCTGAGATTACAGAGGGACTATCATGCCTCCCCAGAATTTATATGGGTACTGAGGATTTACTCCTCTTGAGTACTTTTACATGATGAGTCATCTCCCCATCTCTAAACTACTGCTCTTGAACTGTACCTATTTGGGGGTCAACTCAATAAAAATGGATAAAGCTTTCTGTATAGTCAGCCTAAGTATCTATGGGCCCATCTATGAATTCAATAAGCTATGGATCAAAACATTCAGTGAAAAATTGCAAGTGTACCAAATATGCACAAATGTTCTTCGTGCCATTATTCTCTAGGCAATAATAACATAGCATGTACACTGTATTAGGTGTTATGGGTTACCTAAGGAATATTTTAAGTATACCAGGGGATGTTTGTAGGTTGTGTGAAATAGTCCACCACATGATGTAAAGGAATTGAGCACTTGAAGATCCTAGTATTTATGAGGGTCCTGGAACCAATCTCCCACATATCTCAAGGGAGTGGGGACTGAACTTGTGTAGAAAAACTAGCATTTTACCTGAGGCTTCCACCTAAAGCCAAGACTTTCAGGATGTTATTTTACTTTAAGAGAGATTCTAATATTCCCAAGTTTAGATGGTTTATTAACCAAAGAGAAATATCCCCAAGATTTCATGCAGGCCAAAGATAGAAATATATGAAGTCTAAACAGGATGTTCTAGAGAGTTCTACAATATAGTGAGACAACTGAATAAATAAGGCCATTGTACAATTACAATGAGAAGAACCTCAGCGAGTAGATTAAACCTTGCCTGAATCCAGGGAAGAGCAATCAGATGGTATAAGAAGAACAGGTTACTTACTTGCTGTGGTCTTCTCTTTCTCAATAATTGGCTTTTAGAGCTCCAATAGACTGAGTCAGTAAATGCCAAAGGTAAATTAATACAGCTGACATTTCCCCTTATACCTGGATTCCATATGCATTTATCTGTTTCAAATCAAGTCTATAGTTCTTCATTTTTTATGTGTACTGCAGATCTATCTTCTCACCACCAAACTGGAAACAGAAAGATAAGTACAACCCAATCCAGATGGGTTTAGCCCTACATTCCTATACTTTCATATGTTTTGATTTCTGTGGAATTTTTAAAATTAGTCTTACTTATAGGTCACATAGATACATTGGCATTGCCTGGCTTAGCTTGAACTTGGGGGATGTTTTTCAGTTAAACAGTTCAGTGCCTCATGAATGTTAGCCCAGAACATCACTACCTACTCTGATTTTATTGTGTGTCAGAAGAATGGTGTGACATACAATGGGATTAGTGATGCTTTTAAGCAGGTAGTAGTTATAAAAACACAGCTGAACTGAACGGGTCTTGATGTTGACATTGATTTTAGAGAATTACTATTTTCCAGTGTTTACGAGTCATTTTCTAGCTGGACATGGTGGTGATGCCTATTATCCCAAACCTCTGGAGATTAAGACAGGAGAAGTTCAAGGCCAGTCTAGGCTATATGGAACTCAAGGTCAACTTAGACTACACAGGGTTTCAGGTTAGCCTGAACTACACAACTCAACAAACCAAGATCTAGGAACACAACTCAGTGGTAGAGTGCTTGTCTAACATGACCCAATCTTTGGTTTGATCTCCAGCACTGCAGGAATTGCTATACTCTTAACTGGTCAAAATTTAAATATAACTTTTTTTTTGACCCAGCTGGAGGAGGTGACCCAATCTTCTACCAACACCTATTTTGGTTCCTTAGGTACCATCAATAATAATGGTAATTTCATCATGTGCATGTTATGTATGTAATCTATGTCTGTGTTCACCCAGAGAATGAAACTACCTTTTGAAAATCTATTTCAGAGCCAAGCATGGTGGCACGAACCTTTAATCCTAGCACTGGGAAGGCAGAGGCAGGCAGATCTTTGAGTTCCAGGGCACCCTGGTCAACAAAGCAAGCTTCGGGAAATCCAGGGCTACATAGAAACCCTGTCTCACAAAAGAAAGGAGGAGGAGAAGGAGGAGGAGGAGGAGGAGGAGGAGGAGGAGGAGGAGGAGGAGGTGGTGGAGGAGGAGGAGGTGGAGGAGGTGGAGAAAGAAGAAGAAGAAAAAGGAGAGAAGAAGAAGAAAATCAGTTTCAGAAACTGGTTAGATTATATTTTGAAAATATAATGATTATTTATAAAGTCCCTTTTTGTGAGCAAATAATTATTTCCTTTCCAAATTATTGCTTTTTAAAAGTTAAAATACCACCCATCTTTTATAATCATAGCCCTTTCACATCACATCCATCATTTGGGGGAGAGAGAGACAGATAGACAGACAGACAGAGACAGAACATGCATGCAAGCAAATGTGCCACAGCATGCATGTGGAGGTTAGGAGACAATTCCAGGTGTCAGTCACCACAATCTCTTATGTTTGAAGCAGGGACCCCTTGTTGTTTGCTGCTGTAGGCCAAGCTAGCTGGCCTACAAGTTCCCAGGCATCCTCATGTCTCTACTTTACATCTCACTTTAGGAATACTGGAATTACAGCCATGCATTACCACATCTGGCTCCTATGTAGACTCTTGGGATTCGAACTCAGGTCCTAATGCATGAACAGCAAGTACTTTACACACTGAGTCATCTCCCCAGCCCCAACACATTGTAAAGCACTTCAAGTTTCCTTTGCTTGGTCAGCTCTCCAAAAATACTGAATCCCAAACCTACTCTAAGTCTCAGGAAGCTGATCTATTTTTCAAATGTCCTATTTAGCATCACCTTCCTCCATCACAGGCTCATTTACACTTAGCACAGTTTCTGATGTTTTTCATCTTAATCTCTTTCTCTCCTTTCCCTCTGTTTCTCCCCTTTCTCTCTCTGCTCTCTCTCCCACTGTGTCTCTCACCTATGAGTCATTATAATTTCAGTAGAAGCACAATAGAGGGTTAGAACCTGTCGCCCACACCCTACTGTAAGTGAAAAGCACCAGAAGACAGCTTTCTCTTCTTGTAAATGTCAAGTGTTCACCTGTCTCTATTGAGGGCTGAATAGAAATTCAACCTCAAAAACCTAAGGCCTGGGGTCTGAGCAAAGCCTAGCACCTTCAGAGATCAAGGTGACTCCCAAAAGGCCATTGGATTGGTCATTCCGCTTTGTTCTTCCTTCAGGTTGATCTCTCTGCAGCACTAACTCAGGACATGGTTTGCTCAGATATGGTGGGAGAGCCCACCCCATTACTGATCCACATAACAATCAGGAAAGCACTTCCTGGTTTCTCACCTGGGGGTCAACCCCCTAACCCACCAAAGGCAAGGTAGCATGAAAGACACATGAATGGATGATTCTCAAAGTTAGCAGACACTCACCAGCACTTGTCCCTTGGCTGAGCTGTGTACACAGGAAGGGGAGTCTGGTGATCTCTCTCCCAAGTCTCTGTAAACATTTCTTCTCCTGTCTTCACTACCCGTCATGATTCTACACACTACACTGTGCTAGTTGTCACTTCTGCTTGGTCCATACTAGGTGGGGGAAGGTTGCAGAAAACACACACTAGGGTGTGACTTGATTATCATCATAGCTTTTGTAAGCACATCTCTAAAGTCTTATGCCTACAAGTCTTCCCTGGGAATGTGGTAAAAAGGATGTCAAACCAGGCTAACCCGAGGAACCCAACCAAAGCTGCTTTTCATGATTGAGATAATCCTGCTGCGTTCAGAAAAGAGAAGTGCATTTAGGCATTTTGAAGATCTGACCACGCAGAGAACAGAAAGAGGAAGTGTGAAACCCAGCTGGCCTTCTGTATTTCTCTCCAGAAAATAGCTCACAGTTTTAATTGCCCACCTCATTTGGCAGCTCAAAAGGAAAGTGGAGGTGCACCAAACCCTACTGGAGCAGCCTTCAGGATTAGAACATACGCCACACCTTGGAGAGCCTGGGAGACAGGAGAATCATTTTAAATGCAAATTAAATTGAGGGGGTAGCAGCAAAGAACACATAAAAGACGGTAAAACAAAACCTTTCAATTTTCTTAAATTAGCAGGCTAATGTGTTCTGAAGAGCAGCCCCACTCAGATCCCATCTTGGGGGGTAGCATTCCATCACAATATAAAACCGGCAGATCCATCATTTTTCCCTCCACTCTGTGCTCTTGACTGGAGATTGAAGGGAAAATTAGAAGCTGTTCATTTGGGCTCGCAGGCTCAGCAGCCCTGCTAGCAGCCCTGCTAGCAGCCCTGCTCAGCTTGCTTTCTGCTCTCCCCCGGCATCCTGTTGAAGGAGGGCAAGAGCTGGTAAGTGACTGTCTTCTAACTTTGACAATCTTCCCTGCGTGTGTCTCTCTGGCTACCTTGCCTTTGCGGGGCTAGGGGCTCGTCTCCCTTAAAATCTGTGTTATAAGCGTCTTTCAAAATCTGGGAAATTTCAGACAGCCTTTTAAGCTGTTTCTAGGGACTGATTCACAGAAGGAAAGAGTTATTTTCAGTCTAGATGCTGGTGACTGTTTCTGTGTATTAATTATAATGGAAATGTTGAACGTGCTGCCCAATTAAATGGCCTTTCTTCATCATTCAACCCCATTCAGCAATAAGGTAAGAACAGGTGCCCAACATGGTCTAGACAACTTAGCCTTCTCCACTGTTTAATCATTCACCATGTTATTCTGTTCTAACTGCAAAGCAGACTGGAATTTGAGATTGTGAAAATAGATTATTGAACCATAATTCTGATTTTTAAATAAGTATAAGATTTCTCTGCTTAAGATATGGGTGAATAGGCTGTGAATGGCCCTGGATGATGTAAAATCTCCATGTAGGTTTTGATGGTTCCCTGCCTAAGTTTTACATGGGAAAGTGGTAATTTCCTTCCTTCGCAGAGGAGAGAGTGGAGGGGCTGAAGCTGGCGTCACCTTCTGTTGCTAAGGTAACATGTTCTGGCCATTTTATCTGATAGAGCGAGTCCAGTGGACAGAATACATTATTCATCACTGATCTAATCAGATAATCAAAACTGTTTACTTTCGCTGGGAATATTTAGTAAGATCAAAGGCAGCTGGTTAAAACTGCTCATTTGGACTATCCACAGCTCTTGGTTTTACGGGGTTTTTTGCAGTAAGTATAATTTGCTGTTAGGATACCTTTGGCTATTTTTTAAAAAGTTTCCTTTTACCAGGCTTGGCTTCTTAGATGAGAGTGTGTTGTCTTAGAAAACAAGTGATTTAGCCTCCTGATTTAAAGGAAATTGTCTTACTCCTCCTTAAAAATATAATAGTGCAGCAATAGAGGTATCTTATTTGTGCCAATATCAGGGGGAAATTCCATGGGCTCCATGCGAAGGGGCTGGCTGGTTTTCATCCCGGGCTAGTGCATGCTATGGGAAACATTGCAAGGCTGTGGTGTTTGTCGCCGCTGCTCAAACCACAGTTCTGTCTGTACCAAAGCAGCCTATACTGGGCATAGGCAGATGAGCTGGTAGTGCTGTATAGACTGCTGATGGGAACTGCTGAAGAGTAAGGAATTCCAGGTATTTGTGGAGCAAACAAGCCAGACTGTATTGCAAGGTCTCTAGGAGAGGAGGCTCAGGTTCCCAGGGGATTCTCTTACTAGAAGGGACATCAGAAGCCCCTGGATCAATAGAAGAGCAACCTGCAGGATGGATGGCACCTTCTAATGCCATTTATCAGGCAGACTTTTAAAAACTTAAAGTAGATGAATTTAAAAGTATACCTTTTGTCAGCTAATATCCAGCAGAGAGAAAACAGTATATTACCTCTTTTTAACCTGGATCATTGTTGTTTTTTTTTTCTTTTTTTTCTTCAAAGTAGAATATATTATTTTTAATCAGTGTTAACTAAAGGTTGCATCTTCTCATACAATACAAAGGCTCCGGCAATGGGGGCTTTGAAATTAAAAATGTCAGTCAAATGTTGGCATATGATAATAGAGTACTCTTTTTTTTTTTTTTTTAAATTAAAGAACAGACATACTTGACAGCCTGAATACTGTAGGTTTTTTTTCTCTCTCTCTATAGATATCTACGTGATTAGCTTCTCTCAAAATTCTGTTTTGAACATCGATAGTATGGATTATCCCAAAATGGATTATTTTCTGGACGTTGAGTCTGCTCATAGGCTCTTGGATGTGGAGTCAGCACAGAGATTCTTCTACAGCCAAGGAGCTCAAGGTAACAAATGGAGGAGAGGGAAACCCCCACCCACCCTTGGGCTGCTTTGCTATAAACAGTTCAGCATCAGCTGTAACAGCTTAAGCTCTATCTTAAAAGTTGATCAAATAATATTTCCAAATAGATAACATTTACTAAACGGCTGGTGGAATTTCAGAATGGACTAAATAAATGCACTCATCTTGGGGGTGTTAACAAGTGTTGGGTGTATACCTCTGAGGGCTAGGTTAGAAAATGAGTCCCACCTCCTTGAGTCCGGAGGTTAAGCCTAAGAGGACTAAGGGATGTATTCCCCATACAAAATTGTAGGCAGGCAGCTATTGCACTGCTGGAGATCCTCGGGCACCCTGACCTAGCTGAGTGCCCTCCGGCTGGATTATGGGCTTCTGAGATAAGTGTGGCACTTGTGTAACTGCCTGATCTATTCTCGAGATCTTGGTTGCTGCCTGGAGAACCCTCAGTGCACGTTCAAGGGTTCCCCCACACACACACCTTTTGTGAAGTGTGGCAGTCTGTATGTTTTCATTACCTAGTTCAAGGTAGTTGATTAGGCTCTCACATGCTAGCTCTTCTGTCCCAGGTTCCATTTAGAATGTTTACCATCGGTAAAGTAACAAAAGAATCCCAAGTGTTTCATCCTCTTGATGGGTAGGAGATTTTAAAAAAGAAAATCAGAGTTTGTGTTTTTCATAACATTTTAAAGATGTTCAGTCAAATGATGGTTATGCCCCAGAGCATGCAGGGGACACACTGAAAAGGAGGACAGTGGTCCTATTTAAACAGGACAGAAGCTGAGTTCTTGGAAGTCACAAAAGCAGAGATGAGAAGGAGATACACTGTGCTGTAATCTGGCATCTTTCACTGTTGCACGACAGGGAACTCATCTTGGGCACTGATAATAATCTCCCTGGTTTTCCCAAGTGCTCTTAAGAATTGTTTGTGCATTGCTTGTGGCTTCCAGAAACTTTGAGGGCTTGTGAGCCTCCTTTTCTATTTTCTGGGTGTGAGCCTGTGCTCTGAAAGTCAAGAGGGGCTGGATATTATCTGCAGGATTTGTTTGGGTGGGCAGACTCAGCAGCATAGCTTGATTTGGCAAAAAATGATACCATGGCAAATTCCCATCCTCTAAGAGGAGGGTGACAGCATCTCTACTCTCTGCCACTTTAAGAGGTCTGAGAATGTTGCTAGGAAAAAGAGTGAGAGGCTAGTTAACTTCTCCAGTTTGTTCTGGATCTACAAGTAGGTTGGTGGCTAGAAGCAGATGTGGAGCTAGAAGAGAGAGAAAAGAGGGTCTTCCACCCTATCATGAGACCTGACTTTTTACATGTCCACATCTGCCCCAGTGCATTCCATTCTGAGTCTGGTTCCATGGCAGGTTCACCCACCTGAGCTTCAGAGAAAGAAAGGAAGTAGCAGTTGACTGTGGAGGGTAAAGCTGTCTGTTCACTTTTTCTTGAAGATGATGGACTCTTGGCTTTTATGGAAGGAAAGCAGGCAGGGTGTGTAGGAGGCTTGAAGATTACAAGGCAGCCTGGCAGCTACAGCAGATGGAGCTCTGGGGGTGGAGTGGTCAGGACTGTCACCAGCAGTGACGGAGGTTTAGACTCCAGAGTTGGAATAACTGGGTGACACATGGGAGGTGGCAGCATAAGCTATGGCTTCTCCTTTGGGTCACGTGTGCCTGTGGGTGAGGATGATGCTAACCCAATCTAGGAATCCTAGATTTGCAGAAGTGAGAGTGGGCTCCCCAGACATCAGCTAGGCCAGGATCCCCAAATCAGAAATCTAGGTGTGTCTGAGGTCTCGGAGTTTGCAGTTAAACTGGAGTGTCAGCAATGGTGACAAAGCCAGCCTCCCTCCCTAGGGACTGGTATTTAAAACTCAATTAATACAGTCCTTTGCAAAATGGTAACAGTGACAGATTTCTAAGTTGATAAGCTCATTAATGAGGCAAGGTTTGAAAGGGCTTAAAACAACGTCTGCCATATAAAGCACTGTGCATCAGCAAATCAATAAAATAGATATTCCATGTTAAAGGCCTTCCTTTCTCTGATTGAGAGTCCACAAGACAGCTAAGGCTTTGCAAATAAGAAATCTTAACTTACAGTAATTCAATGTCCTGTTTCTAGTGAAAGACAAGCATACACACATGCATTCACACACACACACACACACACACACACACACACACACACACAGAATGTTCAGTAAATATAATCACTAAGATTTTGTGTCTTGTCCCAGAAAAACTTACAATAGGACAAACTTCAAAAATGGTAAAAGTGCCGGGTGGTGGTGGCACACACCTTTAATCCCAGCACCTGGAAGGCAGAGCCAGGTGGATCTCTGTGAGTTCGAGGCCAGCCTGGGCTACCAAGTGAGTTCCAGGAAAGGCACAAAGCTACACAGGGAAACCCTGGCTCGAAAAAAAATCAAAAAAATAAAAGGTAAAAGTATGCTGTGATGTATCCCCACACACACGTACACACTGTTTCACTTTATCTGAAAACATGGTCCCAGGTCCCCCAACACCTTGGACCATCACCATGGAGTCTCCTGCTCTCAGGAGCTCTGCCTCCACTGTAACTTGAAACTTTTAACCGCAGTGCCTGCCCCACCCCCCACACCTGGCTCACTTGCAGCAGCTTCTGTCCACACTGTATGGGTGCTGGGTCTTCCCAAGACATCAAATCCCTAGGCCTTCTGAAAGATTCCACATAAATGGCGAGTGGGTGAAGGCTGAACAATTGAATCCATGTCAAGTCTCTGAGGACCAGGGCAAGGAGGGGAATGTGAGGGCTGCTTCAAAGGCGTGTAGAGCAAAGAGGGTTAATCTCACTCCAGGCAGCTCCCTCGATCCCCCAGTCTAGCCCAGCACAGAGCACTATGAGGAAGGTCTGAAAGCCTGGAGGTGATGCCCTTCTGAAATGGTCTAACTGGGAGTTTCACACAGAGTTCACAATCTAGAGCTCAGGTTCCATAAACTTGATTGGCTAGGCTGTTGTGTTTATTGACTTTGTCATTTATCCATGTGGCTATTGCTATAGATTGAACAAGAGTTCTCAGAGATAGAAATCCTTTAAGGAGGAAAGAAAAAAATCTGAGGGTTCCTCTTCCTCCTTTTCTGTGTGATTTACTTTTTTGTATATACTATTTATAAATTTCTAGAAAACAACACCTTCTAAATCAATTATAGACAAAAAAAATGTCTATCTAAAGCAATAGTTTTAGAAGTATGTTTATGACCCACTCATAGATATTTTTGTTTAATTTTTCTTGGAAAATGAAAATGTCCTGTTCTGAAATAGAGGAGGGTATTCTAGCTAGTGAACAAAAGAAGAGTCTAGGAAGATTGCTTAAAGGGAGTGTAAAAAGAAGTCTCCAACTTTTCAAAGTACTTTTAGAAGTCCCTGAGACTTGTCAAGTCTGTTTCTGCTAATGAAACAGCCTGTTTTCTCCAACATCCGTTTCTCTTTGGTGTTGAATGCAAGATAGGAAAGATTAGCTGACTGGGAATTCTGCTATCCAGAGCATGATGTGTTGTGAGGACCAGGGTGGGGGCAGCAAAGCCCACAGGCCTCCTGGTTGTTCCCTGGAGGCACATGATGCTCCCCTGGTTAGTTTGGGAGTTCTTCACCCTCAGAAAATCCCGACAACATGGAGGGAACTCTGTGGAGGCCAACTGTAACACAAAAGGAATATTCTAGAAACCAGAAGTGCATATGACTTCAAAGATCAGACGGGTCACACCATGTGGCATATTTCAGGTTGGCCCATCATTAGGTTCCCACCCCAGCTTCTGTGATTTTATAGTTTCCAGATGAACTGAAAGGGACATCATTAAAAGTGTAATAAAATGAATAACATGGGATTTTCTGGTTGAAATGAACATCAGGCAAGCTCTTCTCTAAGCTAAATGAAATAGAATCTGAATGGCTAAGTCTCTAGAACACCAGTTTCCAACAGGCTTCTGGGTTATTCCACTATGATGGGTCATCTCAGAGTGTTTTCTACACAATTGGTGTTAAAGTTTAAAAAGAAAGCATTGTATCTTGTATAAATTAGAAACACCCCAGGAAATTTCACAAGGTCCTCCATAACTGAAGACCCACTGCAGCCATAATCATAATCTCTAAAGGGCAATGCCCCAAAAAGAATCTTTTTAATTGCTTCCAATGGACAATCAGAGCTGAGATCTGAAGGCTGACTATTTTATATAGATTCATAGTATATCTTGGTCTTATCACATCCTATAGCTATTTTATTTTTATTTTATTGTGGGGAGAGGTAAGTACTGGGGATTGAAACCAGGGCAAGTACTTCACCATTAAACTATGTATACAAAATCCATTCTCCTGTGGCTATTTTTGCCTGAATACCTTTCTTAGCCACACACATATACAGTTGAGTGTTATGAACTATCCTATGTTATAACTATTTCCTATCAGCAATGGAGGAGATAGATAGCACAGGCAAGCACTCCACCACCGAGCCACTCACTTAACCCCCATGGTCATCTCTTTTAAATGGGTTCAAACCATCAAAAGTGGCAAATAGACATCAAGAAATGAACACAAATCAGAGACTGCACTTGATGTATTCCTTGCATGTATTCATCCTCAATAAAACACAGGGAAATGAGAATTGCAGTTATGCACATGTTGCATACAAGAACGTTTAAGATTGAGGGCTGTGGCGGTAACTTGGAAAGTGCTTGTCATACAGGTCTGAGGACACGTGTGTACATGAGGACACAGGGCTCCTATCATTGGGATAGGATCTCGGGCTTGCTGCACAGACAACCTTGCCTAATTTCTGAGTTCCAGGGCTTAGTGAGAGACTAAGTCTCAAAAACTGCCAATGTAAATGATGCCTAAGAAACAGCAACCAAGTTTGACATCTGACATCCTCAATCACATGCATATATATGTGAACACACATACACGCACAGGTACAATTTAAGATTGATAGATTGAAGATTCTTGAAATTTAGATAGCATTTAGATCCATTTAGATATCAGCAAAGTTAGGATCTGAAGTATGCTCAACTGCAAAGCCCAAGCTATTTTAAATATTGCAGTGTTCCTTGGTAGAAAGCGGTGCCTTTTCAGCTGGCCAGGTGATCACATCAACCAAGGAAATGAATGAGGGTAATGCTGATGACCAGATCACCTTCCCAAGTGGGGAAACTGAGGTTCTGAGCGATTCTATTCCATGCCCCAAACACACGGCTTCTAATGGGAGGCTGGAGGGGGAGCGTGATCTCTTGCCTCACTCAAGTTCTTTCCACTATACGACAGCTACTGCTTCTTCTCTTTTTAACTTGAAGACCATCAGCATCCCTGAACATTTAAATTACCTTCATCACGTTAAAAGTCAGTTGACTAAAGGCCCCAGACAGTCCCATTTATGGCTCCCGATGACAGTCCCCTCTCTCATCGTTTACATGCCTCCTGGCACTTGAAGCCATTGACACTTGTCACACAGGGCCTTCCCTCTTGACTGCATTGTCTTGTTCAACAAAGGGAAATGCCACTTTTGACAACTGATGAATGCCACGGCAAGCTTCTCAGATTCTCTTGAAGTTGTTTCAGGAATAGAGAAAAAGTCACTGAAACCCCTGCCAGCCCTTTCACCTTGCCAGTCGCCCCATCTCCACCTTTTGTTAAGTGCTCCTCTCCCTCCCCCACAAAATCCCCCAGCCACCATTGGCTTTTGAATCTCCAGCTTTCAGTTGAATGCACTCGAACCATCTAACCTTTATACCTCTGGGATTTCTTAGCATGGTTCCAAGAGACAAAGACATTTGTTATCACTCAATTAGTTGCAAGCCATGAACAACAGTTAATTAACAATAGCATTTTCCCTTTTCTGAGCTTAAGGTGAAACCTAGCTTCAGCATCACCAAACAGTGAGTTTTGGCTGGTGTTTCTAGTCTCTGTCATAGTACAGGATTCCATTTTTATTCCATACCATACCCCTCCACTCACTTGGTATAGCCACTCGTGAAAATCGCAGTCTTTCTAAAGGCTTGGGTTCTTCACAGAAATGGTTGGCTATCCAGAAACCCCAGGGAGGTTGAAGGATTAAATAAGGCCTGGGCGGTGGGGGAGAAATCTCGTCAGTCAGTCATTAATACTATCCTTTTATTTAAATATCTCTCTCTCTCTCTCTCTCTCTCTCTCTCTCTCTCTCTCTCTCTATCATTTAGTTACTAATACTGCTGTTTGCTACTCAAATGCCTTCTATCTATCTCAAGTTCAGTGGTCTCCTTAAATATCACTTTGTTGGGCAGTGTCTTCCTTGGTATAAAAGAGACCATTACAATTTATTAAATGCCTCTACTGACCTGGTGGAACAAGGATCCTTCAGTCTAAACTTTCAAGGAAAAACCAGATTCAGAGAAAAGGCTTCCAGATATGGAAAACACTGCTCCTCCCACCCCCCAGTTCCTTTAAAGTCCTAAAGTCTTCAGTTGGAAATGGAAAGCACTTAAGACTGAAGGCAGGGTGCGTAAAAAGAACAATGGGCAGGATTAAGATGTAGAAAAGGAAGTGAAGTCCTCAACTCAAATGTATCTGTTGTAAAACAAAATAAATCCTTTAAAGAATCAAAAGAGAAAGGGACATATTATAAGGAAAATTTATATATTATTAAACAAGTATAGACTTTGAAACCAGATTTCCAGAGATAATGAAGATTTTAATGCATAATTGTCTATAGTGACTGAGTTTTCTTCTGTCTGGAAGTAGTTATGAAGCAGGTGAACCCTGTGTTTCCCTGTGATGAACTTACCTGAGACCAAATCAAAGGATGCTCTGACTGTATTCAGAAACCGAGTTCTGAGCTTTCCCTGAATTCCGTTAACCTCTACTGCCCAGTCCAGGCCTTACACACTTTGACCAACTGATCCTCAGTACATCCACCATTCACAATCCCGTTTCCAACCAGACACAATAGAAGAAACTGTAGAGACCCACCAAAGTCACCTGCTGGAAATACACTGTGAGAACAGCTCGCAGGGTGCAGGCCATGTATTTAAGAGTCTTACTCGTTCATCTAGTAGCAGGCCATGCTCTTTCTCCATCCTTGTCCCCTGAGACCTCAGCTGTGGTTCTTTCCTGAAGCTGGAGGTCTGGTTTTCTGGTTTTCTCCAGAAAGACTATGGTATAAACAATGACCACAAGTCAATCAATCCAGTGCCCATTTAAGGCATGGCTGTCACGTGGATTATAACCTTCTACATCATACTAACACCTTCCTGTCTGCCCCTTAGAATCCTGCTAGCTAGTGCCAACACGATGATATCAGTCACATCTTCCCACAAAGTGATTCCTTCCTGTGTTTTACTTGGTTCGTTATCCAGGTGACTTGGTTCGTTATCCAGGTAACTTAAACGCTAACTTCTAGACCCCATCTCAGAGAAGGGTTTCATATGAAAACATTACAAAATCCTTTTGTGGTGCTCAGATCATCATCCTCAACAAATTCCTGTTGGGGCTGGGCTGGGGTGGGAATTTGTTCTTTGTGAGCCTAGCAAGGAAGTTGCATGCTGTGCTTCACTCATGGATGGCAAAGCAATGACCAAGCCTGCCCTCCTGACCTCCCACATGTTCCATTTTAAACCTCTAATTGCTCACACCCAGGCTCTCCCAACCTGTGTTTAATACAGAGAACATTGTGTATGAAGGAGAGAATGAAAGCAGATAAAGAGAGGAAATATATAGACAGCCAGTCTTCCAGTCCCACAGATTAGAGGGCCATGCAGTCCAGCCCCAGCTTCTGAGCATGCCTTTGGAACACCACAGCCCTGCTCACAAAGGAGCTTTTGTGGAGGCCCTTGATATTTGGGGTACCTTGCTCCTAGTAGCCATCTGTCTTAACACATATTGAAGTTTATATTTCCTGTGTAGAGCAGAGGGTGAGAGGAAGAGAGAATCCGAGATAATGAGGCACAGAAAGGAAGAAAATGACATGAAAATACAAGACAACACTTCCAATCAATTAATAACTCCCACTATCACATACGGCATATGAAAGAGTAGATTAAAATGCAGCCCACACTCAGCTAGCATCAGCCATGACCCAATTAGCATAAACAATTCACAGGTGCTAGGGGATGAATTCTCACTCCTCATTTGCCCAAACAAATCTGTTTTCTCAAAAAAAAAATTATTTTTTTAAAGAAAGAAACCCTGCAGAACCACCCTCTGTGACTGTACAGCAGAGGGAAGGAGGGGAGACTAGCACACCAAACCTAGCTTATAGTTGGTACCATTTTCAATATGTTCAATAATTTCCCCGTGAGCCATTAGACACACAGACTTGAGCAAAACTCCTGAATGTACATTGATATGTTAAACTGGGACTTCGAAGTACTGTGTCTAAATATAGAAATGATCCTCAAGATCTATTTGTTTCTCAATCAGAAGAGCAAAATCAGGATACTATCAAAGCCTTTGGAAAAAAAAAACACATAGAGCCAATTAACTCTGTTTAAGTCTATGAAACTATTCAGTTTATATATTTACTTCCTGTCCCTTTTGGATGCATTGGAATATTACAATGATAGCACATAATAATCTATGAAAGGAATCAAATAGTCCCCCACCTTGACTACAAACTGTCATTGTGTTTTAGAATTTTGTCATTACCCTCCCACAGTCCTGAGCTCAAACAGTGACTTCTACTTCCTAGCTTGGTCATTAGACCAAGAATTTAGTCTCTTTTGCTTCCCTTCTGCATTCCCAGTGCAAATGATAATCAGGTCAAGAGTTCTCAACCCAAATGGCATTTGGAGGATTAAATGAAACAAAATAGCACTTTGCAAACTGTGGTACAACATGTGATTTTCAGAAAAAAGCAGGTACTCTCTTATAATGATAGTGTATTTATTCTGTTGTGCTCTAGGAAATTTTAAATAAAAATACACCATTGAAACAGGAAAGTATATGGCCAGCACTGCATTTTTGTTGACTGTGGCTGAGGAAAAGCAACACACGGAAATAAGCAGAACAATAGGCAATGAATTAAGATCATTTACTGAAAAACATTGGCTAGAAGCACAAACAGCACCTAGTCCTTCCAAAAGGCATAAAAGTACTATAGGAAGACGAAGTTTCTAAGCAGCGAACAAATAAATGTAGAAAATTAAAATATTAAGCACCTAATACCCATATAATTAATGTCACTCTTATATTAAACCCCCTTTAATTTTATCATACCTCAAAAGAAAGTGGTGAGGCTGCATCTCTCCAAGAGAGATCCCACCCCATCCCATCTCTTCTTGAATGTTGTTTATTTCTAATTCAAATTTCTAAGCACTTTGGAAATGTGAGACAGTCTGAAAATAGAAAAATAGGAGGAGGGGTGCAGGAGCAATGGCTCAATGGTTAAGAGCATTTGCTGCAGTTACAGAGGACCTGGGTTCAGTGCCCAGAATCCACATGGTGGCTCGTAACTATAGCAGCCAACAATTTCCCATAACTCCTGTTCCAGGGGAATCAGATACCCTCTTCTGATTTCTGTGGGAACAGCGCATGCACACAGTGTACTTTCATACATTCAGAGAACACACACACACACACACACACACACACACACACACACACACACATCAATAAATCTTTAAAAAAAACACAAAATAAGAAAAATTATAGAATTGATGTTGAAACAAAATTACTAACAGATTCCAAAAGACTCCTCTGTGTGGTTCTGATGTTGGGCAATATTAGCCACCTGTCCATTTATTAGGATTTTACACCAAAAACTAGCACATCAGAAATGCCAGTGTGTTTCCAAGTTGACAGTCGAGATGTGATGCCTGGTAACGTACATTTCAGTTGGACTGAGTGAGGACAGTGAAGCATCTTCTAGGTGGTGTGAAGTGACATGTGATAGGGCATGGGCATCTGGAGAGAGGGATCAGTTAGAGTCCTGTGTTTATTACAAGGGGCATAGATGGAGAGGTCACAGTGCAAAGACACAGTCTCAGAAGAGACTAGATGAGTAGGCAGATATCCAAGTGCTCAAGACTTTGTTTGCTGAACTAAGGAATTCCAAAGCAGATATTGGGTCTAATAAAGAGCACAGAATAGTAGGGATCTGTGCTCAAACGTGTTATCACGAAGCTCCCAGACCTGAGGACTGATGAGGGAGAAAGACTGAAGCCTGGGGAACCACTGGCTACTGCAGTGATGCAAACATGACTGAGCTGCAAACAAACTGACTGGATTCATAAGAGAAAGGGATCTGGAATCATAGAGAAGATTCTCCCTATATGTGTGATAGCAAGACAGATGGATACTGTATGTATCCAGTGTGGTATGTCAAGACATTCTTGGATATTACCTTTGGATATTAGAAGTTATTCACTGAAAGATGGATTATAAGAAGAGAGCCAACATGGAGGAAATTAGTTTAGAATGTACTGAATTTAGAGAGTGTGTTGGATCTAGTAACACATGTAATCATCAATATGAAGTAAGTTCTACAGACACAAATCTTGGTATAGAGGCCTCAGAAAGCAATCCAAAATACTCAGTATGGCACAATAGTTCTTGAAAATTATTTATTGACATCTTTTGCATGTGTTTCTGAGTTATATTTCTTCTGAATCTTAATCTTTCCTTTCATATTATTTAGAGGACTGGGAGATAATCAGGAAACACTCTAAATTACAACTTGGACTATAAACACAACATTTTCTCTGTATCACTAATATCAAAAATTAATAGCCTATTTTAAATACTTATATGAAGCAAAGGTTTATAGTTGCCAAGACAATTTCAAATTCTGTATTGGGTTTTCATCTGAAGAAATGTTCTGAGTTAGCACAGAGATGACCATCTAAGAAATAAGTCCCCAAAATAACTCAAAACAAATTCATTCACTGTGTAGAACTGTGGCTTGTCACAGGACACTGAAGAGGAAGAGAAAAAGAGGTTTTGCTGCAGCTGGTTAAAAATAGGCCTTACTTTTCTTGTGGACCAATGTAGCAAGATCTTTTGCTTAGTTAATTAAACAGTTTGGTGACTAAGTTGGCCAGAGAAGATGGCACTTACCTTAGACAGATCTTATCTTATCTTTGAAAAGCCAGACCACACTGCAAATACCTTACAAGGATGACTTCTACATTGAACCCATAACCCAAGTTCAAGAGCCTGGATATGTACACTGAGGTTGCAAAGGAAAACAAAGGAGAAGAGACCTCACAATGTAACCGGGCCTTTATTGTCTCAATGGACCCACAAAGGGGAAATTTCTGGAGTATTTTTATTACACCATTTTTCAGATGATCAAGTAACTTTTCCAGGCCCCACAGCTGTGCAAATAAAGTCATAATTAAAACCTTAAACCTTTTGATACTCCCCACCACATCTTCTAGGTCAATGTTCTATGGTTGAGCATATTTACCTGTGCAGATAGTATGAGCAGACAAATAGAATTTAGAGTGTTCACATAGTTCATGTTCAAAGGCAGAATGCCTCAAGAGCTGTGTAAGAATGTGATGCCACAGTCATTTTATGTAGTTATACTGCAGGGAGAGCTCTCTACAGGGACAATTAATCTTTCTTTCTTAGGAATCTATCACAGAGGGAGGAGAGACCTCTGTACTTAAGTTTGAATTAGACAGGAAACCTTCCTAAGTCTCCATGGAAATTTCTTAAAACACTCATAATTCATTTTTTCTTCTCACTACCAAATGTAGTGCATAATAGTTATAGAAAATACAGACCATCAAGCCAAACCAAACTCAAGCATCACCTAAAATAGGTGCTCCTACAGTCTGTGCATATGCTTACATTTCTTTCATGCACATAAACACACAGTTGTGTATGCTTTTATTCTAAATGAAGGTCCACAGATTACCTTTAATTTCTCTATTTTAACTTAAAAATTAATAATTGTTGATTCTCACGGTGAATTAATAATCAGACACAGTTTGAAGGAAGGGAGAGAGGTCCATTGTACTTTAGTTTTGCCCCAAAAGCAACTTTGCCAGCTGGACTGTGTCCCTGAATCAGTTCTTCTGTTATTTACTAGACAGAGTGGCTGACTAATACCCTGTGATCTGATTACCATCAGCAGCCCATCTGTAGACACAACAGAATGCAAATAAAATATCCACCTAATCTGCCCTGGGTGGGTCTTCCCTCCAACTCATCCATCAAAGAAAGTCTGTGGTCCCTGACTTGCCAACAGCATTCTTCTTGTTCAAGAACACACCAGCAGCTACCAGGTCTTTCTAGTGTCTTACTCAACAGTGTAATTATGGCAATGATAGAACATTAAAGCCTAAAGATGCTATATTCAACTGGCTCGTCTTACAGATGATAAAGCTAAGCCTTGGGGAAGAAAGGAAACACAAGCATTGCTTATTAATATCTAATATATACCAGAAGCTATGCATGCATATTTCACTCAAAACTACAAACTTGTCACTAGTTAGATATTATTGCCCCAAATCAGATGAAATTAAAGCTTAGAAGGAAAAATATATCTAAAATCAACTATAATGCCAGGATTCAAACATAAGTCTTCCCAGCTGTGTAGTTTCCTACATTCCTAGGGACTAGATGGTTGGGGGTGGAGAGCAGTGGGTATTTAACTAGTTAGCACAGATGGATTGTGGCAGAGGAGTTCGACAAAACCCAGGATCCCAGTGCCTAGGCTGACTATCCTAGTCAGGTTCCTGTTGCAGTGATAGACACTTTAATCAAAATCATGCTTGGAAGAAGGGATCTATTTGATGGTACATCATATAGTTCACCATGAGATGAAGTCAGGGCAGGAACTCAAGGCAGGAACCTGGGGGCAGGAACTGAAGCAGAGGCCATGGAAGAACCATGCTTACTGGCTTGCTCTTCTATGGCTAGCTTGACTTGATTATTAATACAACCCAAGGTCACCTGCCCAGGGGTTACATCATCTACAGTGGGTTTTATTCTCCCATATCAATCATTAATTTAAAAACAAACTGCCCCTCAGGCTTGCCAACAGGCCAATATAATAAGGGCATTTTCTCATTTATAGTTCCTTCTTCCCAGATGGCCCTAGCCTGTGTCAAGTTAACAAAAACTAACCAGTACAATGGTGTTCCTATCTCTACATGCTATTGTCTTCTTGCAAAGTGACTCAAATAACTCAAGCAAACAGCCTTTACTTTGAGGTGACTTCCAAATGAGCAAGGCCAGCAGTTGGCTGCATGAGACTACTGCCAAGTATGTCACCTTTCTGCACACTAAACATGAATCAGGGGTATGAAAATCTGAAGACTTTAAATTATGTCATTAATTACCACCTCTATTTAAAACCAGCCATGTAGAAAATGCAAAATTGAAACCATAAGACTTGCTGTTACCTATACTGTTGAATGAGACTTGGAAAGTGACATATACACCTTGACTAGGCATGGCCAACATTGAAATAATAGACGCTGCTTAAGCCTCTGCTCAACTCTATTCAACATGCAAAGCCCCAAACACATTTTTCTTTCTGTCTCTAGCATGTTTTAGCAGCCAGCCCCCAGCCACTCTGCACAGTGCCTACTTTAAGAAACCAGGAGGACAGGAAGCAGTGAACATTTGTTGCCCGCCCACCATTTGTCAGGCTCTGTGTTAGGTGTTTTACATTTATTACATAATGTTTTATCCTCTCAAGGCCCAGTGAAAGAGTTCATTTTATTTCTCATTTGCACATAAGGGAACCAAAGCTTAGGGAGCTAGTTTTTTTGTTTGTTTGTTTGTTTGTTTTTGTTTTTTAAATAAGTCTGATAGGCACTAAGCTTTGGAATTATGCCAACGTTTAATTTCACAACTATAGCCTTGCCTTGGACTATCAAGTAATAATAGTATTCCATACTATTAGTCAAAGTTTATCAGGAATATCCTTTGCCAAAGAATTCATAAGGATTATGTGTTTGCATCCTCATGGAGACTGCAGCGGGGGTGCTATGTGGTATCCTAGATTCACAGAGATACTAATTGGTATAAAATCATGAAACTATGAGTATGGGTACAAATGTAGGTACAAATTCAGGAAGGCTGACCTCAGCCCTGTATTTGCTCAGCAGTACTTCCTGTTTTCTGAGTGGAAATACAATATTGTCATCATCTTTCTTATCTGTTCATGCAAAGTGAAAGAAGACATTAAAGGCCACAAGTTCGGCAGAGAGAAACAAAGAGGGCAAAACTAATTCTCCTAGTGGTACAGAAGTGTGGGAGTAAGCATAAAAAATATTTCAGCCACAGAAATTAGGCAGTTTGGACATGCAAAAATGTAAAGAAAAAAAAAACAGAATGATTTTCCCACCAGAAAGAGAAACAGGTTTTGTTAATACGTCTCATGTGAATAAGGACTTTTCAAATTAGGTACAATTTTTCATACAATGAAACAGGCCCTCTGGGAGAGAACTGCCAGGCTGGTGTTAGGGTAGTTAACTAACAGTCTTGCATGCATCTGTATGCAGGCATCAATCCAAGAGAAGATAGGTATCCAAGCCTTAAGGAAGACTCACCAAGTCACTAGAATCATATAGCTATAGAAAGCAGGGTTAGCTCAGTGCCCAAAAGTGGCCTCTTTCTACTTCATGTGGTAGCAAGAGTTTGGACTTTGTGGTTGTCCAGTTCTACTCAATGACTCTAAGGTGGACAACACTGTTCTAAAATCATACAATGGGGAAGATTTGAGATAGCCCTGGTAGAAAGATCACATGTCTAGAACCTGGGAAGAAATGGTAAAAATAAAGCTGCCATCCCTTCTCTGTTATGGACCCTCATAAATTTAGCAGAGAGAAAAGGGAACCAGTGTCAGAAATGTGTGAAATAGACAGCTCCTTTAGTGACAAGCTGAGGAGTGAGGATTAAAAGGCACCAGTGACATTTCTGCATATTCTGAGTTTCTAGAAAAGGCTGTTATGCATAGCAAAGAAAAATGTTCCAGGATCTACATGCTAAATTTAGTGTAACAAAAACCCAGCCATGGTATGTTTTTGTTAAATCTGCTTAAGATGTAGAAATAACTTTGGTGGCCTGGATTGGTATTGCAATTAATGACATCCATGTGCATTGCTCACATTTTGTGTTTTCTATGGGATAATATGCCACAGTGACGTAGTACCAGGTTAAATGGTGAGGTCTAAAATCTCTTACATTTCTACCTCTTGTCAGATATGCCAAGAGGTGAAGTGTGTTTCCTTCACAAAGCCTAGACCCCCAATCTGCTTAAATATATTATACAAGATTAAATTTTAAACAAAATGTCAAGAGCCTTCAATTAATCCAAAACAAAATTCTCTTAATATTATTACTGCTTGTCCACAGACTCAGGGCTTACCTAACAATGATAATTTTTTCATATTTTTTAAGAAAGGATGGGCCCTCATCTCTATCTGACCTCTGGAAATGACTATGTTTTTACTGGATTTATTCTCTTGTCTTTATTATTTCCATAATTTATCTATCATCAATTTATCGCTCATCTATCTATCCATAATCAGTTTAGAGGGATGTGAATGTGTGTGTAGATAATTATTTTATAACTACAGTGCATTTATCAGTCACAGTAATATTTTAACTTAGCCTGCTCTTTGCCTTTCCCTGTAAGCTAACAGGGACTTAAAGCACCCTTCTACTGCAGGACAGAATCCAGGCCAAAGGTCACATCAACCCAAGGTTGTGGTGCAGGACAGCCCAGTCTAGGGTCAGATCTCTTCTGCTTTTTTGAACCTGGAATGTTTCTACAGTTGCCCTTTTTGACATCATCATTTGTGAAACACATGGTTCTTCTTTCTTTCTTTCTTTCTTTCTTTCTTTCTTTCTTTCTTTCTTTCTTTTTTTTTTTTTTTTTTTTTGAGCTGAGGATTGAACCCAGGGCCTTGTGCTTGCCAGGCAAGCACTCTACCACTGAGCTAAATCCCCAACCTCTTCTCTCCCTTTTTAACAGACCACTCCTAATTCAATATTGCCTACTATATTCTCAAGCTTGCTCCTTCTAGGCTAGAATAGTCCAAAGGTAACATTACATTTTTCTCTGGGTGTCATATGTGGAGATACTCAGTATGAATTGTCCTTTACCAGGAGTGGCCATTTTCATTGCCTAGGCAAAATTCTGTTCAGTTTGTACCTGGAAACCAATGGGTGTGGGGGAAGGAACTTTAAAGCATGAAAATCTCCCTGCTCCTCTTCAAGCTTTCCCCTGGATTTAGCACCTCTGTTGGTTTTTTTCCCCTTGATCTTTTCCCCCTTGCTTGATGTTTATAGTAATGGTTACAAAATGATGGTTTTACAACAGCCACCTCCATATTGAGTTAGCTCTCAGCATTCCGCTGGGGAAAATGCAAGAGTCCTTCCTCTTCCTGCACTCATTCATTCATTCATTTATGCATGCATACATGGATAAATGTTTATCAGCTCTCATTCACTTACCATTAAGACTCACAAATGTCTACTTTTACTGTACATCTTTTGTTAGTGGATGTCATAGATTTTCTGTCTCCAAATTATCCCAGGTTGGATGTAAGCCTCTTCAACCTGACTTTTTATTCCTGGGTTTTTCCTGTTTTCATTTTAACATTGATCAAGGCACAAGAACTGCTAGCAATTACTTTATTCCTTGCACACATTCCAATACAGTTACCTCATTATGTTGTCAGAACAGGGTACTTTAAAAAATTAAAGGTATCTAAAAACCTATTTTCAATAATAGAGAAACAGAAAATTAAAAGCTAAACCCACACATAGAAAAATAGAAAATTTTTAAATACATAGATATAAATTTATATGGTACAGAGACACATGCTGGCAAAATACTTATACTTGTAAAAATATTAAAAGTATAGATACTAGAGATAGTTAAGCTAATATCCCCAAATTAATGGTCAAATAAATAATAAAAAAATCACAAGATGTTAGCATAGTGTAATATGAACATTCCCCAAATGGTCTAAGTCATTAATAAATAATTGGCATCCATTTATTTGTTATTAATAGTATGTTTTCACAAACATTTAATACTTATCTTAAAAAATATTGCTCAAATTAACTTGCATATCTTAATTAGCTAGAAGTATTCCATAATATTATTATTTAGTGATAAATGTACACATCTTCATCTCATGAATAAATACAAAATGTGTATAATACAAAGCTTTTTTAGAAGCTTTGCTGAAAAGTATCATTACCACTCAGAATAAGATGGGAAGTTTGTTTTACATCCCAAAGTAAACTATGCTTCTTAGTGGCCTAAAAATGATGTACCTAGGGCACATCAGCCTTTGTCACAGAACTTATCCTTCAGCTTCAAATAAATGGGTACATTCAGTATTTGCTCTTTTAGAAAAATGGATTCTTTTTTTAAACATTAAATCTGTGAGATTCATTAATATATTTACTCATAGCAGTAATCTCTTATTTTTAATGGTGTATGATACTGAAAATATAACAGAACCTAAATTCTAATACTATTTTTATCTATTCTTTGAAAATTTCATATATGTATATAATGTACTTTGATCATATACACCTACTATTACCTCCTTCCAGCTCTCAGCTACTGCCCACCATACTTTTTGTCTTCACAACTTCATATCCTTTTTTTCTTGTTGTTATTGATAATTTCTAGAGTTCAATTAGTGCTGCCCATATGAGCACAGGTGAGAGGCCATACACTGAAGTGTAAGCAGTCTACTACTAACCATATTCTCAGCAAAAGAGATACACTTCCTCCCCAAGCAGCTACCAGTCCTCAATAGCCCCTCCAGTAAGGAATATGTCTGGGAGTCTCTCACTCTCTATGCTGGAATTTTTATTGCCTTAATCTTATGCTGGGAACCACAACTACTGTGAGTCAATCCATACAACAGACACATAATGTTTGGAACTCAACATTCCATGTCTCTCCTCTCCATCTGCCAGTTCACACATTTTTTATGCCCCAACTTCCACAATATTTCCATCTTGAATGGGTGGAGATTAATATAGATGACTATCTGCTATGGAGCATTCACCATTAGTTATACACGGCATTTTGACTACTTATGAGTCTCTACATTAACCACAAACCACTGCACAAAGAAACTTTTCTGACCAAAGTTGAGGGCAACACAAATCTACAAGTTTAAACACAAATATTTAGAAGACAGTTTCACAGCATGATCTCATAGCAAACCCCCAAGAGTAGGTTTTTTCCCTTGGGTCTATGGTTTTTACAGTCATGGGCTACTGAACAGAAATAAAATCCCTCCTATGGGGCAAGCCTCATAGCCAGCCAGAATGCAGTTGTTACTTATATAACCATTGTGTCACTATTACACCAATGGGAATATCATGCCAGGCAGGTCAGTATTGCAGCATGCAGGTCCAGCACTGCATGAGATAATTGATGTATTTTCTCCCCCATCAATTTGTGTCACCTTCTGGTACTACATAAGTTCATCCTTTTCTTCCTATATTACAAAGATATTCTTGTCCAAGTCACAGGACTGTTCGAATGTACGTCTGTTTTTAAGTCTTCTATTATCTATTCACCTTACATTACTTTTATATTCTGTGCTGGCATGACTCTTCATGTCTTATACTATAAATCCTATAAATTCCTACTCATTTGTCAGGATCATGCTGACTAATCTCCCTTTGTATTCCCATGTGCATTTTAGAATCAGTTGTCAATTTTTCTTTAAAAATGCTTAGATTTGTTTGGAATCACATTGAAACTATAGGCCAATTTTAAAAGGCTGATGCCTTAACATTGATTTTCCTTTAAATTTATGAAAGTTATCATAGTATATTAATCCCATTTTATTCAGGTCTTCTTAATTTATGTCCATGAAGTCTCATAGTTTTTATGTAGAATTATTATTCATTTTTGTTAAAAAGTTTTATAGTTATTCATGTATTTCAATGTCATTGTGTATGGTACTTTAAAATTTTTATTTTCAGGACATTGAGATGGCTTGGTGTATAAGGGGGCTTGCCATCAACCCTGACAAGTTGTATTCAATCCCTGGAATACACATGGTGAAAAAAGAAACAACTCACACAGGTTTTCCTCTGACCTCTGGAATCATTGTGGTACCTTGTGCACCTTGGCACAGGCATGTTCAACCCCATAATAAATAAATTAATTAATTAATCAATTAACTAATTAATTAATTAATTTTAATTTAAAATAATACAAATATATCCAGTGATATTGTGAAATTTATTTATTTTTAATACCCTATATGCTCTTAAGGATTCTGTGTATACACAATTATAACAAATATGACTATCAAAATATTTGTTCTTGCTTTCAGATTAATTACATCTTACACTTATTTTGCTTTCCTTATTTATTTATTCAGGACCTCTAGTGTAATACTAAATCCATGTGATGAGATTTTAAAAAGAAGAGTCAACATAGTTGGAACAATTTTTAAAATCTAGCAATTCCCATCTCATCCTTCAAACTAATTCAGTAGGTTCTTCTTGGGGCACATACAAAATCCACAATTTAGTAATGGTGATACACACCTGAAATGCCAGCACTTGGAGGCTGAAGCAGGAGGGTGCTAAGTGTGTCAACAGCCTAGAACACCCAGGAAAACTATATTTCAAAAGAAATAAAGAAACAAAGGTCAAAGCTCACCAGATTCTGATGTTATGGTATTCTAGAAGTACATGCTGAATAATATTTTTAAAGGATAAGTTTTACTTACCTCAAGTACATTCATAGTAAGAATATACTACCCTAATTTTCTTTGTCTTCCTGTCTCCATTCTATTCTGTAGGAGCAATGGATGTATAAAATGTTTCTTTTGAGACCCTAGTATATTACTTGTATTTCTGGCTCCAGTTCTAGAAATAATACGCGTGAAGGTTCTGGAATTTTAACTGTTTGGCTGTAGAAAAGACAAGAAAACATTGTACTTTCCTGGGTCAGCAGACATATTTTAAAAATAAGCAATTACCATTTAAAATTTCTATTTGGCAGTTGTTGAGGTAACAACTGAATTAAGTTCTCTCATATCTACATAGGTCCCCATACAATCATATGGGTGCTGTCACATGATGGAAACAATATGGAGGATAAATTCTACAGAATTTATCTGTGAAATACATGTGAATACTATGAATCAAAAGGGAGACTAGCAGGTAACATATTATTTCCTAAATATAATTATATAACAAAGGAAAATGTCTCTTAAGGCTGAGAGACAAAAAGTGCCAAGGATTTTTATGGAAAATACCAGAATAACTTTCCTAGCTGTGATAAAGACCATGATCAAAATCAGCTTGGACAAGAATGAAGACAGGGCCATGGAGAAATGCTGCTTACTGGCTTGCTCCCCCTGGTTCTTTTTTTTTTTTTTTTTTTTTTTGGTTTTTCGAGACAGGGTTTCTCTGTGTAGCTTTGCGCCTTTCCTGGAACTCACTTGGTAGCCCAGGCTAGCCTCAAAATCACAGAGATCCGCCTGGCTCTGCCTCCCAAGTGCTGGGATTAAAGGCGTGCGCCACCACCGCCTGGCAGCCTGGTTCTTATAGGACCCAGAACCACCTGCCCAGGTGGTGGCACTGCCTTTAGTGGGTTTGGTCCTCCCAAATCAGTCATGCATCAAGAAAATGTCCATGGTTGGGGATTTAGCTTAGTGGTTGAGCACTAAAAAAAAAAAAAAAGAAAGAAAGAAAGATAAAAGAAAATGTCCTACAGATTTGCCTATGGGTCTTTCTAATGGAGGAATTTTCTCAATTGAAATTTCTTCCTCCCAAATGACTCTGGCTTGTATCAAGTTCATACACACACACACACACACATATTCTAATCATGACAGTAACACAGTAGCTACAAGTAACTATAGTGTTGAAACTGGGCAGGGCCTTTTCATGTTGCATGTGATCTGAGCTTCACACTTTACAGGTGATGTGACAGAGATCATCCATTGCCAGTGTTAGTTAATAAGATAATGCTAGTCATCGATGGTACCCACCACCCTTGATTCCCATCCCAACGTTCTTCTGAGGCCCCCCAGCCAAACATTTCATGTAAAGAAGGTATGCATATGAGACAGATAGAGAATATAGAAATACTGTAACAATGTTACAATGAGTTCTTCATGTGTGATGAGTGGGGGATGCAGAAAAGAGATTGACTTGGAAGAGGATGGTTAGAGCCAAAGAAAAATGCAAGAAAAGAGGGAGTGTGGAAAGAATTTTAGAAACATTTGCAAGACAAAGAAGAAAGCATATTAGGGAAGGTGAGAAATGGAAGATAATGATCACAAATGAAATATAATAATAACTGAATTCAACAGTATGCAGCAAGGCATAGTATTTGGTTACCATTTTCCTTAAAAAGTGAATCTATTTAAAAGTACTTGAATAATAGAATAGTCTATAGTTAACTTATATGAAAATGTATGTAGCTGGGTGTGGTAGCAACATCTGCACTCCCAGTACATAAGGCAGATGCAGGAGAACAACTGTAAGTTCTAGGCCAGCCTGATACACAAACAAGTTCCAGGTTAACTAGGGCCATAGAGCCAGACTCTGTCAACAACAACAATAACAATTAAAATCTCTATGAATAAAGTTAAACCTAAAGCTACTCACAGCATTTGGTCCTTAATCAACATCTAAAGTATTGAATGAGTAATAAATAGGAATTTTTCACAGATGTATTTTTCTATATCAAGAATAAATATGTGGAATTAAAGAAACACTGGGAAATCTCTGACTCTCTAATCTTCCAAACAACTTTATCATTGTTCTTCACACATAGTTCATGAATAACATAAGAAAGGAAATCCCAGGCATTTTAAACAAAAAGCCCTACATTAACTCATGGGGAAATGGTTTATAAAACATTCAGGGGTGTTTGAGTTTCTTTACTTTCTGTTCCTTCTGAAAAACCTAAACCATCGTGTCATGATAATGTGCTAAGGATCCATTCACCTTTTCCCCATTACAATGCAGTCATCCTTTTGATAATCTGTGTTTCACTGAGAATACACAGGATAGAACAATCAAATATAATAGAGAAGTGAATGTAGCCTGTGCCTAGAGTCCGGCATAGTGGTGTATACCAGTAACTGCAGCAACCAGAAAGCTGAGGCAGGTGGATAAAGAGTTCAAAGCCGGAGAGGGCAACAGTGTGAACCCAGGGCCAGCCTGAGCTACATAACAAGATTCTGTTTCAAATGCATAAGTAGATGGATGGATGGATGGATGGATGGATGGATGGATGGATGGATGGATGGATGGATAGATGGATAGATACATAGATACATAAATAGATAGATAGATAGATAGATAGATAGATAGATAGATAGATAGATAGATAGATAGATAGATGTGGTACACCAAACATCTACAATTAGCATATCAGTCAGCCATCTATATCTATCTTTCATCCTCAAATTCAAGCAATATTGGAAAATACAGGCGGGAATTACATCTGTACCATACATGCAAAAACTTTGTTCTTGTCATTATTTCCCACACAATATAACATAGCAACTATTTACATCAATTCTACATTGAATAAATTATTAAAAGGGAACTGGGTTGATCTACAGGTGAGTTAAAGCATACAGGAAGACATGCAAATATTTTATATAAGGATCTTAAATATTTTAGGCTTTTGGTATCCACGATGATTCCTGGAAACATCTCCCATGGAAGGCATAGTATCAGAATCCAGGGAGATATTAACTTGGTCCCCAACTTAACCACTCATTAGTTACTTAATTGTTTTTCATTCCTTTCATCTTTCCTTCTTCCTCTATCCCTCCTTCTCACTCCTCTTTTATTCAGAAGCATCTTCTGAACATTTCCTATGTGCTAGGACTGCTAGTTAATTTTTATCAACTTGACACAAGCTAGAGGCACCTAGGAAGAAGGAACCTCAATTGAGGAACTGCCTCCATCAGATGGCCTGGGGGCATTTTCTTGAATGCTAACTGATGGAGAAGGGCTTAGCCTACTGCGGGTGGTACCACTCCTTATCATGCAGTCCTGTGTAGCTAGAGTTTTCCTGCCTGGCCCACAGTCAGGACAAATCTCTCTCACCTGCCAGGTCCATAGACGCTCAGACCCAACCAAGTAAACACACAGAAACATATTGCTTACAAACAGTATGGCCATGACAGGCTTCTTGTTATTTATTTCTTTTATCTTAAATTAACCCATTTCTATTAATCTATAAGTTGCCATATGGCTCATGGCTTACTGGTACCTTACATCTCATTTGTCATGGCGGCAGCTGGCCAGACGTCTCTCCACATCAGCCTTCCTGTTCCCAGAATTCTCTTTTCTGTTTGTCCCGCCTATACTTCCTGCCTGGCTACTGGCCAATCAGCATTTTATTTACACAGAGCGATTATCCACAGCAGTCCTGTTATATAAAGTAACTGAATGTGAGCTTGAAGGCAAGCCAGTAAACAACATCCCTCCATGGTCCCTCATTCAGTTCCTGCCTCCAGGTTCCTGCCTTGGTTTCCCTTGATGAT
This sequence comes from Onychomys torridus, assembly GCF_903995425.1. Lineage (NCBI taxonomy): Eukaryota > Metazoa > Chordata > Mammalia > Rodentia > Cricetidae > Onychomys > Onychomys torridus. The sequence goes on from NC_050447.1 coordinate 115,880,916, forward strand.
GGAATGACTTACTATAGCCTGTAAGCCAAATAAACCTTGTCCTCTTCCGAGTTCCTTTTGGTCAGTGTTTTAGTGTAGCAATAGGAAGCAAACTAGGGCAGTAGGCTCACAGCAGAAATATATTCTTAGGGGAACACGAAAAGTTAAAAGAGACTTGCAGGGTAGCACATTACCACAGGGGCAAGTCTATCCAAAACGAGTCAGATATGGGCCATCTGAGTGGAGTCTAAGGAAACAGTGGGAGGGAAAGGTTGAAATTAGGCTTGGGGGTTGGGGGAGCAGGCAGTGAGTGATAGGATATGCAATTTCAAACTAACATGTAGAGAACTTGTAACACGAATCCTGAATGGACTTTTTAATTAAAAAAAAATCTGAAACCAGATATTGGGGTAAATGCTGAAAGATCAGAGAGACAGAGGAGCAAGCTACTGCCACATCTCACCTTGCCAAATCCACAAATCCTCTGACTGAATGTTTCTGAGTCCTCAGCAGAAAGGGCTCCAGCCAAAAAGGACTTTAATTCACATTTCCTCACACCTTATATACCTTTCTCCACCCAGGCATCACTTCCTTCCTAGGGATTAATGGCTTGTGTGCCTTCCCAAATATTGGTAGCAAAGGCATGAGATCCCAAGTGTTGGGATTAAAGGTGTGTGACTCCCAAGTACTGGGATTAAAGGTGTGTGCCCCAACTGCCTGGCTCTGTTTCTTTCCTAGACTGAATCAATCTCATGTAATCCAGGGTGGCTTTGAACTCACAGAGATCCATCTGGATCTCTGCCTCCTGAGTGCTAGGATTAAAGGTGTGTGCCACCACTGCCTGGCCTCTCTGTTTAATCTAGTGGCTTGTTCTGCTCTCTGATCTTCAGGCAGGTTTTTATTAGGGTACACAACCTATCACTACAAGAACTAGCTGACAATTCAAGATCAAGTAGTTAGGGAAGTAGTTCAGTACTGGAAGAGGAAAGGAAGAGATAATATCAAGACAAACAGATTATGAAATATTTCAAAGAGACCAAGAAAAAAGATAGATCTAACTGTTAGAAAGACATTGGTGGACTTTTAAAATGACTTTAGTAGAGAGATGACATTAGGAAGCAGGAGATGGAATGAAAGAAGAGAACAGGAAGTAAGAAATGGGAATCTTGGGGTGCTGGAGTTCCATAGGAAGGTCAAGCAAAATCACAGAGACTGTGTTTGAGGTTAGAGAAGCAGGGAGGCCAAGGGTAATAATGAATATGTGAAGGCAAGGGTCCAGTGGAGAGAGACTGGGGAGCCCAGAGGAGGGTGAGTATAAAATGAGAGGGAATTGGCAGCTGCAGTACAGAAGAGAGTGCCTTGTAGAGCCTGGGTTGGGAGACCAAAGGGCAGGAAGCCATACTGAGCTCTCCTTTGTACCAAGGAGGTCAGGGTATCCACCTGCTGGAGTTGGGCACTTATTAGACTGAAGAATAGTGACATCAGGGCAGAAAAAAGATCCTGTGTGATAAGATTCAGAAAAACAAACACAAAAGAGTTTAGCCCATCAATAGTTTCAGTGGTGGTATCAAACAGGCTCTGATCACACCCCCAGAAAACCTTCTGGCTCGTTTGCTGTGTTTTGTGGAGTGTTACAGTCAGGCAGTACAAACGTTCAAAGGAATCCAGGCTGCTTTGATCGCTACCTCTCCTTCAGCAACAATGGTGCAGAGGTGTCAAAGAGAAGTCCAGTGCAAACATCGTGATTTGTGTTAGATGTGACTGAAAGCAAAAGCCGAAGATTCACAGAGTAGGTATTTATGTAGAGAGAAGCGCATCCTACACCTTAGTGAATGTAGAAGAGGCCCATCCGTTCTGTGAATAAGCCTGGTTTACATTGAAAATATCAATTACAAAAACCCAGCCTACCAAACTTGAGCACACTCTCTCTCCCACCATGTCCCACCCTAAGTTGTAAGGGGTAAGATAAGAGAGCTTCCAAAGAAGCCATTACCAGTTTCGAACTTTATTTGGGCTTCTGGTTGGGAGGGACAGAACAGAGAGGTTATCCTGGAAAAGGTAGGTGTCCTACCCCAAGGCAAATGAGACAAGAGTGACAGGCTCCAGGAGTGGCATCAGGGAGCATAAAAGCTGGCCTCTGTGGTCCTCCAGCAGCTTCAGGCTAGAGAGTCCCCTGGGTTGTGGAGACTGTATCCGCCTGCGCTTGAAAGGAGAGTAAGTGTATTTGGCGGGAGAGGGCACAGTGCTGACTGGGCATCTTGGCTTTAGAGTCTTCCTATTCGCATTAGCCTATCTGTGCCAGTGGCTGAAACAGGGCTGCGGCAGGAGGCGGGGTGTTGGCCAAGAGCGCTGACCCTTTGGCCCAGCGCTGGGAGAGGAGTTAGGGGGAGCCCTGGGCACAGACCAGGGCTAACCTGATCTTGCTCCAGTCCACCAATCCTTAACGGGTTTTCTTTCTCTCCCTTCACCCTTTTCTCTGCTCTCTTTCTCATTATTTCTCTTCCTCTTTTTTACCCTTTTCCCTCTCTCCCCCACCCCTCCTGCCCTCTTCCCCTCCTCTCCCCTCCCCCTCCCCTCCCCCTTTCTATGTGTGTGAGCCTCCTCCCCTCCTCTCCTCCCCCTTTCCGCCTCTCTCCCTCCCCCTCTCTCCATCTCCTTCTCCTCTCAGCTCGCCGGGCGACCCTGCTCCTGCCTCCCACATTAATGGCGGCTTCTTCGGAGGATGACATAGACCGGCGGCCCATCAGAAGAGTCCGCTCCAAGAGCGACACGCCATATCTCGCAGAGGCCAGGATCTCCTTTAACCTGGGGGCAGGTAAGGACGCCCCTCGCCTTCGTCTGGGTGTCTGGCACCTGCTTCCTTCCCTCCCTTCCTCCTGGGCCGGATCAGCCCCCGCCCCTCCCTCCCTGGTGCCCCCTCCCTGCGCCCTCCTGCCCTGCGGGCGCCCTGCTCTCACACTCGCTCCCTTTGTGTCGCCCGCGTGGGGAAGGCGTGTGTGTGTGTGTGTGTGTGTGTGTGTGTGTGTGTGTGTGTGTGTGTGTTGCAGAGGTGGGGGAGGGGAGCGCGTAGAGCCTTACACCCAACCAGTGACACCCACGCGGGCTTTCCCCTTCCAGGAAGAAAAGAAAGTGTCAGTGGTAACAATGACCCCAAGAATCACTGGCGGGGAGGGAATGCCGCGCGGCTGTGGGCGGAGGAGATGGCAGGGCTTCCTGGATGAGGCTGTCGCTGCCGGCAGGGTTACTACAGGGTGGAACTTGTTGGTGACATTCAGACGCCGGCGATTTTGTCTGGAGGGTACCACCTCACTGCTGCGGGGAGGGGGCGGGGCTGGCCGGGAACAGCGGCTGAAGGCCAAGTTGGTGGTAAGGAGGAAAGCGTGGTATACAGCAAGCAGTTGGGTGGACTCCATGAGTTCCAAGTGGCCCAGATAGAATTAAGTGAAAAGGGAGAGTGGGATGGGGGTGAGAGGGCAAAGAGTAAGTGAAGGGACCCAGAGATTCAGAGTCACTATGCTTCAGGTGTATGTCTCGGGCACCCCGGGTCACCTAACAAGAGACACCAGTCTGTCCTTTCCCGCTTCTACTCCAAACTCACAGCGGAGTTGCTCTCTCCTAAGAAGTTTTCACCACTAACTTCACAGAACACTTCTTCTGAATGGCTCCTAACCCCCAGCCCTACCTGTGTTTCTTTCTCTCCATGCTGCCTTCTCTAGGCAGAAAGAGTGGGAGCTTTTCCCTTAAGGCTCAATTTCAAAATAAGTTTTAAAAATCAGACAGCACTTTTAAAAAATTAAGAACTGAACTGGTGTGTCTGCGTGTGTGCTTGAAAGCGCATTTTGTGCACGTGTGTGTGTGTGTGTGTGTGTGTGTGTGTGCTGGAGCAAAGAATAAGTGTGTGATGTCCTGTGGAGAAGAGTTTAGACACAAGACTGCTGCTTGGAGAAAGAGATTCACTGAGTCAGCAACTTTTTAATGGCTAAAATACTGGGAACTGATTGGGCCAGAGAAACAAAGTATGTTTTCTTCTTAGTGATTTGACTCTTCAAAGGATGTGTATGTGGTCACTTCCTAAATGGTTGTCCCTGGCTTTGTAATTGGAAGGGAGAAACCTTCAGTGTGGAGGTTTGGTCATTGTGGCATGCTGTGGTAGTTAATAGTACCTTCCAGGTCCAGCACATGTTTCTGAGAGGTCTTCCAAAGAACTGGAAAGTGCTTCTTTTAGGATGAACATTGTTCTCCCATACTAAAGATTTTAGGAATTGTTGGTGTCTTCAACTTAGTGGAAAAGAAAGTGAACTAAAGTACAGTTCGTAAAGATTGTTTGCCTTCCTGGTACTGCTATAACCAAGTAATAGAATAAAGCACTAAAGAAGGGTCTCAAGTTCCAGCGACTACTCAATTAATTACACTCAACCCCAGATTCAAACCAATGACTTAATCTTTTATTCTGGTTAAATTGCTCTGGAGTCCAACTAAAAGACTGGTTCGGACATAACATGTCTTCATCTCATCTAGAAATAAACAGGCCAGACATGGACCCAGCCCCCGCTGTGTCTCCCTAAAGGTACAGAGAACAAGATCAACACCATTTAGAGAAAATGCTGAAGGCCTCTAGCAGCAGCCACAGCGCTGAAAGGCGGGCTGAGGAGCTGTCCTGGCTTCCTGGTGCTGAAGTGAAAGATGGGGAGCAGAGACATGGCTGCCTGGAGGATGGCAGTGAGGGGAGCGCTCCTGTGATGTCTCTGAGGGAATCCCGGGAAAATACATTCTCCAAAAACATTTCTATTCCTGGCCCCCACCACCCACCCACACACATTGCTGCCTGTTTACTGTGTCTAATGTCTACCGCTCCATGCTCAATAGGACTTTTTTCCCCTCTCCCTCTCTCATGTTAGACTGCCTGTTCACTCCTGGGGCTTTCTTTATTTTCCAGCTGGTTTCTGGTTGCTTTCTCAACAAAGTAGATTCACTCACAGATGTGCCTTTCTACTGTGTTTAAAAGTAATTGTAACCCCTGATTTAAAGGAAGAGACAAAGCAAACAGCCTTGTTTATCTCCTTAAGCAGAAAGCTGTAATTAAGCTATTAGTGTCGTTATCAGGGCTGCTGAACAGGGGAGCCTGCGCACTCTCAATAAATTGTATAATCTGGGCCTAGCAAGATTTGCCTCTTAACAGCAGTTTATAAACAACTAGTCCAGCAAGCACTCCTCTGTTCTTTCCTCCTTCCCCCAAACACAAAGTTAGTCTTTGTTATTTCTGAATAAATTCTCATCCTTTTAGAGTACTTCTGTCAATTAGTTGCCTCCCCAAACCCACTCATTGTGTGTAAGTCCATCTTTAATATTTTACACATTTTACAATGCTCGAAGGAGATACTTACACACATGTATTCATTTTTCTTGTTGATCATGAATTCATTTTGGATACAAACTCCTTCCACTAACCCATATAATTGCTGGATAAATAGGACTGGATATTTTGAAAACTAATCAAATACTTTAGCATTCTTTCAACTATACCCTGTCCCTGACAGAACTTAAGAAGATCATTTTGGAAACAAGTCCAAGGTTGAGTGCAAGATATACTTCTTCACCTACACCCTCACAGCAATTAGATAAGAGTATTAAAGCATAGATCTTTCACAGCTATGTCAAAATACCAACTTCAGTTGTGTCTAGACTGAGAGAGAATAGAAATTTTCTGAGCCATGTCCTTTATTTAACCCAAATGGCCCTTCCTGGGTTTTAAGCTACTGTTCAACATTTCAGAGTTACAAGCATTGATAGATGGATGCTTGCTAAAGATAATGTCAGTGCTAAAGAATTTGAAGTATCACTGTAGGGCATTTAGACATCAGGTCTTATTTTGGACAGTGCAGGAGGAGGGTTGCTTATTTTCCCTAAGAAGTTCAAATTGTTGAAAGGATATTGTATAACAGGGAGAGGGTTTGCCCTGTCAGTAGCAGTAATGAACATCACTATCCTTTAGCTTGAGAGAATTCATCTTCTTGCCTTATGAAATCATTTACTCACTGAATTGAAGAGGCAGGCACCATCCTTATGTGCCCTCCACTTACCTGTATATTATATGATATAGAATATTTGGTATGAAAGTAACACTAAAACTGAAGTTCTATATAATTATGCACTGAAGTGAATGAAGGTGTTATGTGATGGAAAATAATTGAAGTATGTATAAAATATCTTAAAGAGATGTCAAGTACAAAATTCTAGCTTCCTTATGGTTAATTTTAGATCATCTAACCCACTCCCCCACATAATATGTGACACATAAGAAGATATGTTGTGTGTGTGTGTTTTACACACATACATGCATATGTAAAGGTGCATGTGAAGAGGCCAGAGGACATTGAGTGACCTCATCACTCTCCACCTTAGTCCTTCAAGATAGGATTAGTGAATCTAGGCTTGTAGCCACCTAGCTCCAAGATCATCTAACCACTCCCCAACCCTCATAGCTTTGGTCTTACAAGTGAACATGCAACCATACTTCTTATCTTGGTGCTAATATGAACCCAGGTCTGCGTGCTTATGCACAACAATCTCTTTCTCTCCAGCCCCAGGAGGTGAGCTCTTCATTGACACTTCAGAATTGCTTTTTATCTCTGGGTATTTTAAATGAATAGCATGGTCAACCTCAGCATGCTTATATCCTTCACAGGACTAGGCTCTGCTTTTGTCCCTGATCATACTGAGGGGTAAACGTTTCTGACTTCCACTGGTCTCTTCCACTCTTTCGGGTCCACAGGATAAAAGGAGTCATAACTGGCTTGGGTTGGGATACCTTAAGAGTGGGTGGGTCAGCTACATCCAAGACTTGTAACCTCTTCTTCATAATTAAAGTTGAATACTATGCAAGATGTATGTTTTTCTTTTATCTTTTTAGATAACTAGGGAAGGTAAATCTATGCACAGACAAGTCACATGGCAGGCACACCCTCAATATAAAGTTTTGAAATCCACAGGCACTTTCCTGGCCACGAACTACAAAACATCTTTTTTTTCCTCCATTGACACATGAGCTGTCAGAAACAAATGAGCTACAACAGTTGTATATCAATGCATTTTTTTAACAGATACCGTTTACTATTAAAGCAGACCATTTTTCAGAGTGACCTGTAGAGTTACTCTTTGCTCTACATAACTTCATTTTGATCACTGTTTAGTGTGCAAATGAAATAGTATACTTAATATTTAAGTGGAAGCTAAAAATAATTTGTAAGGCTAACATTTTCTTTCCTCAACTTACTGAAGTAAAGCAAGAAAAATACAGTACAGCCAGGGTGTTATGTGAACGAAGTAAAGCCTGAGGGGAACTACTGGAGCCAGGTGCTTCTCGGTGTATGAGACAAAGGAGGCTCTGGCACCATTGTGTTTTGTTTCATCATGTGCCCAGCCACTTTGGAAAGGGATGTGACTTTAGAGGGGAAGAGTACCATGTTGACATTTAGGATTCTTTGATCTATAAGTCTTCAACTTTCTGCATGGGTTTCCAAAAGGCAACAGGAATGATCTCACAATAGTACCTCTTTAATATATATGAATGAAAGAGCTGTGAAAAAATTGCAAGTTTCCTATTGTTCTTTTCTCACCCCATTTAGGTACCCCAAGCCACTAATCATCTACACAATCTCTGATGCTAAATTATGATACTACACTTGATCTTAGCCAAAAGGCCGAGAAGTGATCTGATGCTAAATTAGCTGGGCTATGACTATAGACATGGTGTGTGTGTGTGTGTGTGTGTGTGTGTGTGTGTGTGTGTAAATTATTTTGAACAAAGCCCTATTATCTCTGCATTTCAACCAACCAAATTACATGTTAGTTTAATGTTAAAATTATGGTTTAATCAAAGGTACAGGAAGAGCTTTATTACTCTCTATTACTCATACATTTCTCCCATATGCCACCTAGGCCCTTTATTCACACTGACTTAATGATATTCATTCCATTAGCAATGTTAACTGAGCAGGTAACTATGGATCAGAGACTTTTCAGACACTGAGAAACCTCGTGGTGAAAAGAAATAAATAGTATCTTATTCTCTTGAATTTTAGGTTCTAAAGTGGATTCTGAACAATAACACACAGTGGAATGTCCCTTATCCAATGCTTGGTATCATAAATACTGCAGATACTTGCGGACTCTTGGACGTGTGTGTGCTTTTATCAGCTGAACGGCTAATTGTGCAAAACTGAAAATGAAAATCCACCCCTCCCCCATCAATCATACTCGAAAAAAGATCCGGGCTCTGAAGCTTTTAGGCTGAAGATTTTTTTCATATTAACATTTGGTATATAATTTATAAAGACACCTCATAGTATTTCATAAATTAATGCAAGTAAAGGACAAAATGAATAAAGCAGGCTAAGAGTTTACTCACATGGTAGACTGTAAGACTGGCAGTGAGGAGAAGAAGGGACTTCATTCAAGTTCTTTAATTCAGGTACAGTAGAAGAATAAACATTATGGAGTAGGGAGAGAGTTGAGGGAAGACAGAGAAAAGGCCTCAGGCTAGAATATTCCAGGTATACAAAGTATCCCAGTGCTGCTAGAGAGGACTGAATGAAGGAGATGAATGAGAGAGGAGATTCCAGAAGGAATGGGATCTAGTCATGCACAGTGAGGAAGTTAGAAAGCTAGTTTGGACACTATGGTAACAGGAAAGGTGAGTTGCCAGCATGGTGCAGTCAACACCACAGACTCCACTTACAGCTGCTTGTCTGCTCAATGGGCTTCTTTGATGGATCAATGTGCAGTGTGAGGAGAGAAGAGCCTGAGGTGTTTCAGAGGCTTGACCTGAGTAGTGAGGGTGGAAGAGCCTGCTGGGGTTAGCAGAATGGCAGAGTTCCAAGAAAGAGTTGCCAAGTGTGAGATGTTTGCTAAACATCTAAGTGGAGATATCAAACAAGCAACTATACAAGTGTCTAATTCAAATGAGGTTATGCATAGAAGTCAATAGTTATAACCACATACAGAGCACATACTAGATAGACAGCATTTACTAACAGCTGTATTGAGGATTTTATAGGCATTTGCCCATTCATGACTCACAATGACTCTAGGAGACTGGCATTATTCCTGTGTGTACATGTAAACTAGGTCATACAGATGTTATAACATAGTGAACGCACTACAGCCAAGAACTGGAATTTAGATCATGAGATGTAGCATCAAACTCTATGTTCTGAAAGGTCATGATTAACCCCAAAGGGTAAACTAGCACTGCCAACTCTTTCCAGAGGTCCCATTTAAAACTGAATATAGCTGAAGGACATAAAGAAATGTGCATAGGAGCGTATCCTAAATCAGCATTACAAGACAGAACTGCAGCTGAGACTCACTGTAAGAAATGCACTTCACTTCACCCTGCTGGACTCACACATATACTTATATCTGTTAAGTACACTCGGATACTTTCTGTACGGTTCTAGCCTATACCTCCTGCTCTGTGCCAATCTAATATGTTTTAATTATAAAACGACTGGTTACAATCCATTCAAAAGACTTTACAACTCACAATTTGATAAATATTACTTAAATGTTGGCTTTCTGTGGGATTTTTTTCTGAATCTGGAATATTTGCAAAGAGCAGCACTTGATTCTTCTGAATGGTCGAGAGTGAGGTAAATTTTCTTCTCTTATCCAGACTGAATCAAGAGAATAGAAAAAAGGACTATGAAGTCAGGACTGGTGTAGCCCTCAGGTACCACAGGCACAGGTGGGGGGCGGGGGAAGAGATATTTTTAGAAGCCCACAGAGACATTGTAATTTCTTTTAAAGTTGAAAACAACAATGAACAAATAAGACCATAAAATGTATTTGTCATTATAGCATCAATACACAAAATATAGTTTATGATCCCCGGCAAGAGTGGAAATAAGGACGGTGAGGGGGGCCTTCTTCATCAACGATGGTGCTCTGCTTAAAAGAACAGAATCTGGAGACTTCCTGGCTTCTGCTTCCCACTTGGCCACCCGCTGTGCCATCTTTTGTGAGGCATCTCATTTTCCCCTCCTTCAATCCTCTGGGTTCTCTGTAAAATAGAATTGATGGAGGTTTATTTTGAAGACCCAATAATTTAATGAGTCTGAAACCCAGAGTAATGCTTGGCACACTGTGAGTGTTTGTTATCACAAGTGGAGAAGGAGCACTCTCCTGCTTTCTCTCTTCTGCTGTGTCTTCCATCCATCTCTCTAAGGTACTCCTGCCTCCCAACCATTACTTCCACCACCATCAGCACAAGTACCACCACAACCATCCCCCCACCATATGATCCCCACCACACATCTGTAATCCCAGAACTTCTCCAGCCATATGGAAAGCAGAGACAGGAGAATCCTGAGAAGTTCATGGGCAACTTAGCCAGAATATACAGAGGCAAATAGAGAGAGAGACCTTGTCTCAGCCAAGGTGGAAGGCAATGATGACACCCTCTGACATTTTACACACACACACACACACACACACACACACACACACACACACACACAGAGAGAGAGAGAGAGAGAGAGAGAGAGAGAGAGAGAGAGAGAGAGATTTTCTAAAAAGCATAACATCTTACCTTTGGGTAGTTAAGGGGAATGTCTTATCTTTTTTGATGGACACGAAGTTCTGTGATGATTTACACAATTGCTGTTTCCCAAAGCCCAAACCCCTGCATATGGTTTGTATCACATTCTGAACCTATATAACAATCTCCTAATTGTCTTTGTCCCTTTGGAAAGCAAGATTGAGACTCCTTTCCCATAGTAAATTGCTAGATGATGGACAGAAACACATGTGGTCTGGGAGACTGGGACAGCTTTCATTTTCTACCTCTGGCAAAGTAAGACATAGGAACAAAGACTGGAAGATAAACTAAGCCCCCTAAGGTGTTGCTTTTGCCAGGGCCAAACCATAAATTCCACCTCTAGCAGTCCCAAGGGCTGAACACATTTACCATTGTATCAACTGAAGTCACGTTCACACATCTGCTGTCAGTTCTTCCTGTGTAGAGTGTGGTCTCCATAGAATCTCCTTCTCACTACAAGACACAGTGCTTGAGTTTTACAAGTGCTTTCGGACTTCAGAGTTCTTCTGACTTCTCATTGCTGTCCTGACCTTCCCACGTGAAGGGGATGCTCAAGAAGAAACCTGAAAGCACCTGTATCCCACCCTAGAACCATAGGGAAAGCCACAAGGGGCACTGACCTTGCTGGGTACCAGACAACCAAATAACCTGCTAGCACTCCTTCTATGACCTCCTGTCCTCTCTTCTTCCCCTCTCCTTCTCTCTTCCCCCAACTAATGCCCTAATTATTTGTTTTAGCCTTACAAAGACATAAGCAGAAGTTTCAAAGCAAAACCTTTATTTCTGAGAGAGAGAGAGAGAGAGAGAGAGAGAGAGAGAGAGAGAGAGAGAGAGACTTAAATGTCCCCTGTGGATGCGCGGAAGTCTAGGGCTGTTCATTTCCTCCCACTCACACCATGGAATTACAGTTTGCACAGCTGTGGAGCCAGCTGCCCTGCATTTACTCCAGACCTCGCTTGCACTGCCTTGCAGCAGGAGCCTTGTTATAGACTGATCACAGAGCTGGCTGGATCCAGCTCAGCCACTTCTCCAGTAGAAAAGGGACTTCTGTCAGCAGCTGTGCTTAGAACCGAGTTGCCCTGTGTGCAAAACAGCAGTGCTAGAAACAATTTCTCGTTGTTAAAGCTGTTCAATTGAAATAGAACAGGCGGAAAGAAAAGTGTGAGTGACTGGAGTCGCATTCATTTATTTGGGGCTGTACACTTCCAAGGCTCTTTCTCCCAAAGTACGGATCTCATTCATAGAACAAGTAAACATTTTCAGCAAATTGTCTGGGGCCAAAGCTATGCTATATAATGCAGAACACACCAAAATCCAGTTTATCACTTATTCCCTATTGCATACAGCTAATCATGCCACATGATTTCATACATGTATTTTACTATATTTAATATGGAAGACATTTAGTCAATAATTTTAAGGACACTAGGTGCTCAGTGTGTTCTTCAAATTATGCAAGATCGCTCAGTGGTTGCCTCATTTTTCAAGTGCTAAAATGCCCAAGATAGTTTTCCTTTGCCCTCTCATGAAAGGAGCTTATTGTCCATATGCAATAATAAATCATTAATGCGGTTTGTGAAGTTTAGCCAAAGGTGGCCCCTGTACTCCACATTCCACTCAGTTCTCACCACAAAACCCGCTGTGCAAACAGGCTTGCCAGCAGTAGCTGTAAAGGATGCTTGCTTGGCCCTCTTGATGGTCTGAAGATTCTTTGTGCTGCAAATTTGACTCATGCATTTGCAACTAAAAGTCATATGGTATGTTTTCTCAGGAAGCTTGAGGACATTTCAGTTTCTAGAAACAGAAGATTTTTCTCATATTTTTCTTGTTTATCAAAATCCGAATCCACACCTCCTACTTGGTTGATAGAATAGCAGCTAAAGAAATGGAGCATGCATTAAATCTAAGACCAACTGGAACATCTATAAAAATAATACCAGGTCAGGTCAAAGGATGCTCAAGCCATCTTTTAACGCCCTCTGCTGGCCTCTGGGTTATAACTCACATAATATGATCTGTCTGAACAAATTCTGTTCTAAAGCCTCCTCATAAAGAAGCATTGCATCTGCAGAGCCCTTTCATCACCTAATTATAAGAACAAGTGAGCAGAGTTATAGGAACCAGGGTCTGTGTCCTGGAGCCTCTCTGAGCCCACTCACTAAACCAGTGAAGTGGAAATAGTGAGACAGAACAGAATGCTGACTGAAGTTAGCCAGTGCTGACATGTCTGACATAACCATTTTATCAGGTACAATTTTAGTTTTCCCTTGCTCCTTACTTCATTTATAATAGGTGGCATGCCCTAACATAACCATAAACAAACTGGATAGAAATAGGAATATAATGTCAATATCACACTGACTTATTTGTACACACTTGTCCATGATTCATTCAAAAATATTGGTTGATAGTTTAATTTCAATCCAGCCATCACTGTACTTGGTTATGATCTTTGGTGTGGAATTGCTCAAAGGAAAGCAAGAATAGCCATTAAGCACATGGTTCATTAATATTACCAAACAGAATGCTGGGGGGGAGGTCCAATTGCAAAAGAAGTAATTCCTTTTCACATGATACCAGATTCCAATCTGGAATGTATAATTACTTTATTGCTAAGCATCATCCTCCACATAGTGTCAAAATGGAGGTACTGGTTCTGAAAAGAAACCACATAGGTTATAATAAGGCACAGAAGGAGACAAAGCACAGGACAGACATTAGTGTTCAAGGGAAAGTTTTCCTCACCCGGAACTTGGGGAAATGAAAGCATGAATGGGTACTAGAATACCGATTGACAATGTGTGCATTTGTGGCCATTGAGCAAATGCATTCAGTGACATCAAGCTGTATCAAGGCTGCTGCAATGTTCTTCTTGGTTTTTAAAGCACTTTCCTCCATCAGTCTCTGTGAAGATCAAATACAGTCCAGTAGTCACAATGAAACTTCAGTGCACTGAAGTGTCTCTCCTAAATTCTAACTGGTCTCATTTTTCCCATGCTTGCTCTTTGGTGAGTTGCAGGAAAACAAGT